>NW_020291007.1:0-600000 GCF_003184525.1 Aspergillus sclerotioniger CBS 115572 | reverse complement strand
GACTTTCACCTGATTGATTTGCTTGCACACTTTGACAGAGAGAGAATCCCAGAGCGTGTTGTCCACGCCAAGGGTTCTGGCGCCTTTGGTGAGTTCGAGGTCACCGATGACATCAGCGACATCACTGTCATCGACATGCTCAAGGGCATTGGCAAGAAGACCAAGCTGTTCACCCGTTTCTCTACCGTCGGTGGTGAGAAGGGCTCCGCGGACAGCGCCCGTGATCCACGTGGCTTCGCCATCAAGTTCTACACCGAGGAGGGCAACTGGGACTGGGTC
Source organism: Aspergillus sclerotioniger CBS 115572 (assembly GCF_003184525.1). NCBI lineage: Eukaryota > Fungi > Ascomycota > Eurotiomycetes > Eurotiales > Aspergillaceae > Aspergillus > Aspergillus sclerotioniger. The sequence goes on along the minus strand of NW_020291007.1, from coordinate 599,721 downwards.
TTCAACAACACCCCTGTCTTCTTCCTCCGTGACCCCGCCAAGTTCCCCATATTCATCCACACCCAGAAGCGCAACCCCCAGACCAACCTCAAGGATGCCACCATGTTCTGGGACTACCTCTCTACTCACCAGGAGGCCGTCCACCAGATTATGCACCTTTTCAGTGACCGTGGTACCCCTTACTCCTACCGCCACATGAACGGCTACTCTGGCCACACCTACAAGTGGATCAAGCCCGATGGCACCTTCAACTACGTCCAGATCCATCTCAAGACCGACCAGGGCAACAAGACCTTTAATAACGAGGAGGCCACCCGCCTGGCGGCTGATAATCCCGATTGGCACACCCAGGATTTGTTCAATGCCATTGCGCGGGGCGAGAATCCCTCATGGACCTGTTACGTCCAAGTTCTGAGCCCCGAGCAGGCCGAGAAGTTCCGCTGGAACGTCTTCGACCTGACCAAGGTCTGGCCTCAGAGCGAGGTGCCTCTGCGTCGTTTTGGCAAGCTCACCCTAAACAAGAACCCCGAGAACTACTTTGCGGAGGTTGAGCAGGCCGCTTTCTCCCCCTCGCATATGGTCCCGGGCGTCGAGCCTTCAGCCGACCCCGTGCTGCAGTCCCGCCTCTTCTCTTACCCCGATACCCACCGCCACCGTCTGAGCGGCAACTATGAACAGATCCCCGTCAACTGCCCGCTCCGCTCCTTCAACCCCACGCATCGTGACGGCTACATGAACGTGCACGGAAACTATGGCGCCAATCCCAACTACCCCTCCACGTTCCGTCCTATCCGCTACCAGCCCGTCAAGGCCAGTCAGGAACACGAGAAGTGGTCCGGCTCTGTCGTTGTTGAGCAGCTGCCTGTTACTGACGACGACTACGTCCAGGCCAACGGTCTCTGGCAGGTTCTGGGGCGTCAGCACGGCCAGCAGAACAACTTTGTTCACAACGTCTCTTCCCATCTGAGCGCTGCCCATGAGCGTGTGCGCAAGGCCACCTACGGCATGTTCCGTCGCGTCAACGCAGACCTGGGTGCTCGTATCGAGAAGGCTACGGAGGCCAAGGCCAACAACACCGCTCGTCTGTAAATCAAAGCCTACCTAGTTGTATTAGCCTTGTTTCTTGGTTGGCGTGCATGATCAGCATAAAATGATGATTAAAAAGATATGATACCTGTCTCCGAAATGATTGCATTTTGCATTGTCTTGGGTGTATTGAACGTCTTTTAGATGACCAGCAATATAAGAATTATCGCTTCAAAGCTTTTCTTTACCATACTTTGTAACTTACCGCGCTATCTCTTGTAAATGTTTTATGCCATCGTAAGGGTAGATTTCTAAATATCTGGTGGGACTAAACGATGTGAACCTCTCCAACTTCGAGCCTTTAACCAAAGAGAATTCACACCAAAGTCACTCACTCGAGCACTGCAATGGCCTTGGTGTCTGATTCTTTGGTTGGGGGGCATGGATAGATCTACGGCGGAAGGGGGTGGTCCGGCGACCAATGGTATTGTTGGATACGAACCTTCTGTTTGTTTTGTTTTGTGTTTTGTTTTTCCCAGTTGTGGGTAGGGTTGGTGTAGATAGTTGAGGTATTTCAGTATATGAATACTTGGGATGCAAGGATGGATGGATTAGAAGTCTCAACGTTTATATAGGCAGAGAGAGTTTATGCTTCATTCGAAGTGCGCCCCGTTACATAGGAGTTGGACGGACCTAGACTGAAGTAACTGGCCTTGCATTGAATTGTCTCTTGAGTTGAGTAGATATTCCAAATCGTTCAAAGACTTGTTCTCATTGCACCTCGCCTCCAAGCAAATACTTTAGTTGTCTGGGTGCACTCCTAGCCATTGCTGGCTTCGACAAAAGGCTGTATCTCTTCCTTGCCCTTTTTGCGACCGCCTTGTATTCTCCTAGACCAAAAAGGTAATCAAAACAGTTTGTTGTATATAGTTATTCCAAAGACGCTCGATCCAATGTATGCAAAAGGATTGTATCCAACCAAGACGGTAAAGGACAGACTAACAGTTATAAAAGCAAGAACACCAGTCGCACAAGTACGCCCGCTCAGATATGACCGACTGCCCGTATAGTCGTATATTTGTAATGTGAGATAGTATAACAGCTCAAAGCTCTAGATGTCAACTAGAAGTCAACTACCGGCGGGGCAGTTGGAGCAGCGGTGGTGGTGGCGTCGCGACAGCCGAACCACCCAGGGTGTTTGCAGGAGCTGGTGGTCTGGGGAGGTTCTGTTGTAGTGATCGTTGGTCGTGCAGATGTGATACCAGATGTGGTTGTTGGGTCTTTGCAACCGAACCAGCCTGGAGTCTTGCATGTTGATGTGGATGTCGTTGATATAGACGTCGAGGTGGACGTTGCCTCGGTAGTCGTGGTCTTGTCCAGACAGCCCCACCATCCGGGGGTCTTGCAGGTGGACGTTCTGCTGGTGGTAGACGTGGTGGAGGTGGAGGTGGCCTCGGTAGTAGTGGTAATCTCAGAGCCGTTACTGCGGAAGAATTTCCACAGCTCGCAATCGTAACATTCCTCTTCGGGTGCACAGGCAGGCACATCGTCATAGCCAGCAAGAACTTTTGCGATGACATAGTTGATACGGTGTTTCTCGAGTCCAACACGCCATCCCTTATCTTCGACAGTGTCATAGACACACATTTGACCGGTATGGCATGCAGATTCCATTGCATAGCCACCCCATGTACAAACGGAACTGACTCCATTGCAAGTCCCCATGTATACAGGGTCCGCAGTGTGCCCGAAATGATAGGCCCCGGTATGCTTGCGCGACTGCGGACTAAGAAGACCCAAACGAGCTGCTGGAAGTGCCTCCGGGACAGCCTCGAAAGTAACGACTGGCACTCCGAATGTAAGCCCCAACAAGCTAGCCACAGCCCCCCCTAGAGAATGGCCTGTTAGCCAAACATTTGCGTCGGGATACAACGCGGTGATGTTGGAATAAAGGTCGATCGAAGCACGATAATAACGGTTTTCTTCTTGCACGGCCTCGATAATGCAGGTCAGGTTCGCATTGTACAGAGTAGTTTGACAGTCACACACTTGCCGCCAGAGATACGAACCACCCTGGCCACAACAGCAACTGAACAAGAGGTTGTCGTTGATTTTATCATTCGTGGTGGTGCCCTCGCCATCAAATAAGGCTGGAGATGTTCCTTTGAGAGAGATAACAACTGTATTATTCGTCTGGTCGGCATATACATGGCCTCGAAGTCCGTCATCTTTCCATCCAAAACTTCCCGAGTGATTGAATCGATCACGGATATCCTGCCAATCACCTGTACCTGGCTCTTCGATATAATCATTTGCAGTCATCATTGCTAGAGCAACAACCGTTTCCTTCTCTGTGACATTCGGACCGGCGAGTGTATCTAGAACCCAGTCGGATGGCGACAGCGCAGCTACCGATCCGGACCTTGCAGCCATTAGATGCTGCTCGATGACCGAAAGGCGTCGATCTGCAAGCCGTTCGATCATGAGAGGGTGCGACGAAGCCACCAGCGGAGTATCGAATGTGACTTCATCATCTGAAGCGGCCCGAAGATGAGTGTCGGGCGTGATATCTAGCCTCCGGTGGAGATCAGGGTCCTGGTAGGTTCCTCGGTGGAAGATGTGGCGAAGCGTCTATCGTGAGGGTCAGTAGGATTGGGGTTGAGCAAACTCTGGACCTACTTACAAATTCATGAGTGCCCGAGAGGGAGGGATGGTCGACCAGTGGGATCTGAGGAGGAAGAAAGGGTGAAGATTGTCGGGATCCGAAGTATACAGGCTCAGGCTGATAAGCGGCGACGAGGCCTGGAAACAGTGTCACCGGCCATAACAGGTGGGAAAGCCTTGTGTTGCCCCGAGAGCGCTTCCTAGCTCGGCTCTCCATGGTGACAGCGTGATGGAAACAGATGCAGGGATGATGCTGAGAGGACAAGGCGATGGAGGAGAGAGTCCGTCACCACCCCAGCTGGACGATGATCACTTATCGCCCAGGCGGTGAATGACGCATCAAGTGATTGCGGAGAGCCCCAACCAGGCCCACTTGCACGTGATCTGCGCGTGACACCACCACCGGCCGCTTTTGGGTTTCTCCGACGCTTACCCGCCCGCTGCGCATCATCGCATTCTTAGTGCCAATTGTTGACTCCCTCTCGATCCGGTCCTCCGATAGTGGACTCCTGCCGCTTTGCGAAGCCTGGCCTGTGAGGTGTCGTTCACCATGCTTGGCTCCAACAAATAAGTCTACCAGATCTTGTCCCTACCCTCTCACCTTGCCCCTGTCTGTTTGGTTGGGGTTCCCGGACCGAAGTTCCAGGTGTCATCTATACGCACTGGCCCCATACGGCATACATACTTGATCTGCATGAGTCGGTCACCTGGACTTTAAGGCCGAAATCCCGTCGGACTGAACCATACCTGCTTTCCTATCTAATATACCGTCATGTCCGCCAATGCTTCCGATAATGGCGCTGGGAAGCCGCGCCTACACACGGCCCGCTCGTTCCCAAGAATGGACTCGCCCGATACGAGCCCTTTCGTTCGATCAAGAGCCAAGACCGTTCAATCCGTGGCAATACCTGAACTGGTAGATGCTGAGGCCCTTCCGTTACCCTTGTCGACACCAGATGAGGAGCGGATTGGCAGCCCCGACCTGTTCGAGAAACCAGGCTCTTCCGACTTGGGCGACGATGGGCAGCAGGGTGAGGAGATCTCGGTGCTCTCACGAGGCAGCCAGGGTCACACGGAGGAGCTGCCGATTGAGCTCGCAAGTATGACAGACAGGTACAGTAAAACCCTTCCTCCCCCAATGTTGGTTAACGGGTTGCTGATATCATTGCTGGTAGATTTGTCCACTCGCTTACTGCCAAGGTACACTCCTCTCCCCCCACGATCGAGAAGGTATCGAGTCGCTTCCAGGAGTTTTATGTTCGAGCGGAATCACACATAGCCACTCATATCTCTGCTCTGGCATCTCGGATAAATCGTGATCCTTCTCCCTTCCGTGCCACGCAGGGAAAGTCTAGTAACAAAGGCTCAGATGGCCGTCAAATGTTGACAGCATCGGAAGTCACGGAGAAGAGAATCGCACGCAAACATCTTGCTTCCAAGCGGGTTGCTTTGGAAGAGGCAGTGGAACGGAGAGCTTGTGAGACTATCTACGACAAATTATGGAGGCATAATAGCACTCTGGATGAGATTCGAGACGAGAAGCTGCGCTCCAAGACGGCGGCGCTCTCTCTTGTTGGCATTAATCTAAAGGACCTCGGCGTCGATCTCGACCTTGGTGCGATCAATGAAGAGAAGCAGAAGGAGGCAGATGAATGCCTTGCTGCTGCACGAGATTGCTTAGCGAAGATGAACGATGACAAGTATCCTTTAGGCAAGCTCCAACAGCTTGCTGCTGCACACAAGGCAATAGTTGATGCCTTGACTAAATTGCTACCATCGTCCTCCTCCGCTGACGAGATACTGCCTACTCTGATATACTCCCTCGTCACTTGTCCTCCTGAGGGCATCAACATTATTAGCAATCTCTTCTTCATCCAGCGGTTTAGGTCGTCTAGTAAAATAGACGGTGAAACTGCATATTGCCTGACTAACCTTGAAGCGGCCATTAGCTTTCTCGAGAATGTAGACCTGACCGAACTCCGTGGGGAGGAGGCCTTTGAGGGCCAAACCAAGGCAGCCAATGACGATTCGACCTCGGCTGGGAAGACCGATTCTCTCCAGTCCCATAATGCCTCCAAGGAAGCAGCAGTATCGTCGGTTACACCCGTGACAGCCTCGCCTGAACTTTCGAATCCAGTTGGGCAAGACGCCTTGGGCACCTTGCCCAGACCTCAGTCGTCAGCAAGCACTCAACAACGGCGGCTGAACAATCTTTTCCAACCGCCTGCAAAGGTGCTCGGTGCCGCTAATGATGCTGTCCGTAACACCGCCGACCAGGGGCTGAAAAACATTGGGGCATCCCTGGACAGCAGTTTCAATTTCCTCTTTGGTCGTCTTAAAGAGTTACAGTCCAACCAGTTCCCTGTCAAAGATGGGAACAATCCGGTCCTGCCGAAGACGTTGGCAGATGCTCGACGTCTGGTCACGAATCCGATATCTACCGGGAACAATCTAGGCCAAGACGAAAACTCAGCAAGGGAGCCTCGTTCCACCGATCGGCCTCCATTGAGGCGCATCGGATCCAAAGCAGAGGATACTTTTCTAGGGCTGGTCAGTGGCCAGAGAACCCCACGGGACCGGAGTGTCGACAGCGTCAGGACCCAGGGCAGCTCCAGGAAAACCACGGTCTCTCAGGGCCCGCAGAAGGAAGAACCCCAGGTTTCCCCTGCAAGCACAGCATCGCTGGCTACTACTCCATTGGAATCGATGCGGAGCTTCGGGAACACCCTTAACCCGCTCAATCACATTCCCGGCATGATCAGGAACTTTGGACGTGGCACTCCAGGCACTCCTGATACCCCTGGGCCAATGCCCTCTCCCAACACTCCTACTGAGAGAATCAGAGCCTCGATCCTTTCGCGCGAGTCTTCGTCTTCGAACGTTCCCAGTGCCCCACCCCGGGTTGAGCGAGTTGAACCGCCTATTCAGCGTTTCCTCCAGATGCAAAATGTCAGCGAACTTACGATTGGGGACGTATCTGTTCTGTTGGAGGACTACAAGCGCATCGCTGCAGCGTTGTCAAAGCAGAGCTCTACCTGAGTGGAAGCTTCACTCTTCTTTGTTCAAGGCATATGATTCCCACATGGTTGTTTATACTATCCCCCTCTTCTTTGAAGTATTTTCGTGGCGACTTCCCGCTCTTTCTTCATTTTTATGATTGAAATTGTAGATCACTGCTGGTGTTCAGTGCTTACTGTTTGGGTTCATGTCTTGCATTTTCAGCCATTGGGTCAAAGGCATCGCTAGCAGTGCTAGTATTTAATCAAATGCAGTTTCCTTCAAACAATGAATTTGGTGGGGGTATAATGACATTACTAACAGATGAATTCAAAACATATGAAACCGACAGGGGTCATTATAAGCGCCGACTGGCAAATACAACACGGACATAATCTGGTCATCCTCGCGTAAACTCTATCTCATAACTCTGAAATCTCGAAGGACAAACAAACACATACAATTTGAACCCAACATGAAGTAAGAATATCTGAGGGGAAATAACAATAATGGAATTTGTGTGAAGAGAGAGAGAGAGAGAGAGAAAGGTAGACCATGCACACAAGCTTAGAATTATATGCATGAAGTAGAATCCGGTCTCTTATAATAATTGGGTCAAGGAGTACGACCGCGAAGGACCTCTGCACCTCCGCTGCGCATCTCCTCGAATTTCCGCGAAAGGTCGGAAGATTGTTCCTCAACGACTTCGTTTCTGCGTCTGATCTCTGCTTCGAACACGGCGGCGGTTTTCCGTCGAGCGTGACGCAGATCTTTCATCTTGGAGAGGGCGTTGCTGAATTGGTCGATCAGGAGATCGCCGTAGTCTTCCCAGCTGTCAATTGAGAGGGTGGAGAAGAAGTTGCGGCGGTCTTTGTCGGTTGAGTTGAGGAGGAAAGACAATTTGTCTTCCGAGGTGGCTTTGGGTCCTGGAACGGAGATGGGGGCGGTGGTAGTGGTGGTGGTTTTGGAGGGTGCGGTGGGTGCGGTGGGTGTGTGGTCGAAGGGCTCAGATTGGAGGTCGTTGAATGATTTCTCACGTAGTACGTGTGGCGGGTAGTCTGATTCGATGTTTCGTTTTTTCTTGGATTGGGGATCGGGAGAGGGGATAATGCGTTGGACTGAGCCGCGTCGCGCGAATGGATCATTGATTGGGTCGTCATCGTCGTCGAGATCGTCGATGTTGGTCATGTCAAAGGAGCTTAATGGTGGTAGGCTGTCGCGTCTTTCATGTCCATTTCCGAATAGACGGCCATCGTCTTCGCTATCGCGGTGATTGGTGGTGCTGGTGACACCAGTCTCCTTGCCGGGTTGTGGGCGAGGCCCGGAGGTCCGCCGGGTAGGGGTTAGATCCAACTGCTCTAGGAGAGATGGCTTGGGTGGGCTGAAGCGTGTCCGTGGAGTTGCGGTCATGCTGCGTTGGAGCGTGACTTTTCTGTTGGATAGGACCTGACTAGTCATTCTGACGTCGGATGTTGATTGATTGAGAGAAGGGCCTTTCAATGGCTCTGGGTACGTGGTTGGTTCAGGATTCTGATGGGATTTCCTGCTGGCAGCCCAGAAGTTCTGCAGGCGCTTGCTCAGAGGCTCTTCGGTCGATGATCTGTATCTGCGGGCGTAGTTCCCATCCTCGGTCGTATCAGATCGTTCATCATCTCCAGCCATGGAGGTCAATTGGCTTGCATCATCGGCCTCTTCGGAATCGAAACCGGCCGATTTCATAGCGTTATCCCCAAGATTCTCGTACCATTTGCCATCGTATGCACGGCGTGGCAGTCGAGACGGGTGCAGCGGCCTCTCCTCCACCGGCGCTGCTTGATACTGGGGAACCGTGGCGGGTCGTAATTGGTATTGGATCGGGACATCTTCTGCCCCGATGACACTTGTCGCCGCAATGGTGGACTCGTCGATTCCTTCCACGTCCGTGTCGAACATGTCTCTATGCACGGCATTTTCCGCGGGCGCCTGAGGCATCTGCTCGGTAAAAGATGCTGCTCCATAATGCTCCAGGGGTATTGATTTGTTGACTGGCAGGGGCACCGGCGCCACCAGATTTGTCGGAGGGACTTCAACCCTTGCTTGTGCAGCTAGAGTTTGCCGGGACTGGGTTGGGACATCAGTTGTGCGTGGTCGAGGCTGGCCAGCCTCTTTTGCATGCACATAATCTCCCACTCCCATGGTTTATCCGGGAGGTCGGAGCGGGGTGAGGTGACGAAAATGATTATTTCAACAAACGGCAACAAGGGGGAGGAAAGAGATATATGCTGGGCTGGTTTCGAATGACATGCAAATTACAATTGTTATCTAAGACGGGTGGTTCCGGTCATGGTCCTGAGTTCGCCGAATTGCTGGCGCCGAGAGGTTGATTCTTCAGGCACGCGAGGCATCCACGAGGTCACGTGGAGTGGATGGGCATCAATCGCTGCCAATTTCCCCGTTTACTCAATATTGAAGTCGACATCAGGGGGGAGCCGAGAAGTCATGGTGTAACTACGGGAGAATATTACAATGCGAGAAATGATCCCAAGAGGGAGCTAGTCATATCTTTGTCTATGTGATCTCAAATAAGGAATATGTAATATGTATACCACCTTGCTCAAGTTATCAATCCATATACCCAAATGAAGCGTCATCATCAATATTCAGGTCATTGAAAGTAGAGGTGACCCCTTTGCCACGCTGTTTGGCTTTCTCAAAATAATCCTGAGATTTCTGTACCTCGGATTCTTTCCTCTCGATCGCAAGCCGGCGTTCCCGCCGTTCTTGGAGCGAATCTTGAATGTCATCTGCGGATTCTGAACTGTCGTCTTCGAAATCGGAATCGTCCATATATTCGTCCTTTTGTCCATAAGGTAATGACGAGACGAAAAGATCAGCTATCCAGAGTGATACCATTCCCCTAAGCTCCAACAACTCAGGGGAATCAGAATAGGGAGGAGACCCGAGAATCTCGTCCATCCTTGCTGCGATCTTTTGCGCTTGGTCCAGCTCGCCTTTCCTAACACCAGCAATCATCGCATTTGTTTTCTGCCTGGAGCTAGCATGACCGTGCAGCTCGGCAGCAGTATCTTCATCCTCCGAGTTGTCGTCGGGGACAGCACCATGAGTATCCCAGATCCTTTGCCGAGAAACACTGCTCTCCTCTTCGGTGACGTATATCCAGAGGCCAAACATAGCAGGGTAGAAGTGTAAAGAACTAATGGCATCGGGGGCTGCTTTCCGGTATGGGTGCTGAATGATGAGCCTTTCGTAGTACTGCTTGGCATTTTCGAATCCTTCCCGTGTGAAAAGCAGTCCGGACGACGGTGCTGCAGAGTGTCCTGCGTCACCCTCCTGCGCATTGCCAGATGCCATGTCCGGGTTCTGACAGCCACGTCGGAGCAAGATTTCCGCGCCGATACCCCATCTTCCTTCAGTGCGAACGTCAACTGGAGTGCCCCCGATTTCTTCACGGAGGATTAAACCCCACGCCCTACCTGCTCGGACGAAGTCTTTCTGAAGGAGACAACGATGGAGGATGGAAGACAGCACGGCCAAGTGTTGCAGACGAAGGTTTCCCTGATGAGCCGCAGACTGGGGAGGATAGATCGGAGACGATAGGGAGGTCAACTCTTTCAGAACCCGATTCCGGGTCTGCCGACGAGTAGGTTGACATTTCATCGGCGCATGCGGGAAGTTTCCCCCTGGTAATTCTTGGTCGAAAGAGAGGCCGGCAATGCGATATTGATGGGCTTCATCAGGGGATAGAGTAAGTGACGGGCCAGGAGGAGCTGCCTCCGATGCAGCATCGGTTGTGTCTCCGTCGACATCCTCATCATTGTCTCCCCAGTCATCAAGATCCTTCTTGCGTTTCCTAGGCTCATACTGGGCCACGCGCACACTAGAAGGTTGTTGCCATGGCGTGAGTGGCAGAGAAAAAACCGACGCTGCAGGAACAGATGCCATAGAGGCCCGGATGATCAAAGAGCCGATGACCTATTCCGGAAGAGGAGGGTTATTGTACGAGGAGGTCCCATGGGGATTGACAAGGGGAATCACCACATGGATGGTATTCACTGTTTGTTTTAGATCCCCTGGTGGTGCTTCAAATAAATGACTCCGGACCAGTGATAACACTCAGATAAGAAGTGTAGAGTAGAGTCGGAAATAGACAAGTCCAAAAATCAAGCAGATCCAGGCAGAAACCTGAGGCCGTTCGTCAGGGTCCGCCGGCCAATCGGCGGCGTCAAGAATGATGCCGCCTTGAGCACGTTGAGCGCTAGACTACATCCAGCTGAGACGAAACCGCCGAAACCGCCCGGCGGCTAAGCCGTTCCAGGGTCTCTGGAGTCACGGGCGAGATCGCCTTAGAATCTGGACCAACCAGACGAAATTACGCAGGACTCCTTCACTCCACAAGAAACGACTAGGCTACTGTAGGTCAAGTAAGCAACCCAAGCCAAGCCGAACCAAAACCGCCCGACCAGCGGCCAAACCAACACCAACTGTTATCATTCATCTCATCTTCACTCCCCCCCATCATCGTTGTCGTCGTCATCGTCATCGTCTCCTGGTCCCGTCGTGCTCTATCATCGCTCCGAGCCCCCGGGCTCTTTCTACGTCCCCTCTTGTCGCTGCCCCCCTTCATTCTCTGTCATTGGCGGGCACTGCTTGACGACCGTCTCGACCACCATCGTCTCCAGTCTCCGGTTAGTCGTGGGGTCCGTCCCCCCCGAAAGTCGTACGGCGTTAATCCCACCACACGTCCTCTCCTTCGTGGCTCCCTTTTAAAGGATCGGCACTTGCCGGCTGGCTTCCAGATAGTATCATACGCCGCCTAGTATTTTCTCTACTGGGAAATCCCGCTCTTCTCGACTCCGATCTCGCAGAATCGTCTATTGCCCAACTTTCTCGGCCGCAGCAGCCTTGTCTCCGAATAACCTACCACACGGTGCGATCAGGCACGTTCACCCCAACGCCCGCCCGCGATAACATCTCTGATTTCCGAACGGCACTCGAGCACATTTTCGCCAAGGACTGGATTGCTGAAACTGTCCAATGGTATGTCCATCCCGAATTTGCCAGAATCGGTTGCAGGAGACCGTCCTCAGGAGTCAGACCTCTTTTGGTGGCGTTGCCGAGTGTGCCGCCTAGGAAATCTGTCTCAACGACCACTGCTTCATCTGTTCCTGGTCGCAATTTCCCTACCCTCACTTCTGCCCATCTTGTTGTGCCTGAAGTGAGTCGCTGCTGTGTACCGTCTTACTAATGTTGGTCGCACCTTTAGTCATCAATCTTTCGATGGCAATAGGCAGTTTATAGACTCCCATCGCTACGTCCTTGCGTTATTGTTACTATGGGACAGTCTTCCTCTACGCAACGAACTCGTCGCCACAGTACCCCATCAGAACACTTCTTCTCTTTTCACGCGAACCGTGGTCGCATCAATAGGGATGAAGCAATGAATCACGGCTACAACTCGGAGCAGACTGGGGAATACGCACCCCAGTCGGGAACGGAAACAGACGATGACCGCACGCACACGACACCGGTAGAATCCGCTCACCTGAATCCCGCCGCCGAAATATGGCAACCGAATGTCCCCGTCGACGAGCAACGACAAATGAGAACTATACAGGAGGAAAGCGACCCCCAGTATGAGCCAGGTCAACGGGAATATCGCTCAGCTATCTTTGCCCGAATGGCTGCACGCAGGCAGTCCACGATGTCGCGATTAGGGTCCAGGATCCTCCCCAACTCGGTCATTCGTGGCCTGCTGAGCAGTGAAGAAGAAACGCCTGCTGAAGGTCACGCGCATCGCCATGGGATTGTATCCAGATCGATTCCGAGATCAGAAGCCACACATAGTAGTGCTCGCTTTAGCCCATTCAGTTCTCTGAGTTCGAGAAATGTTTCCAGACGACGCTCGCTACGTGCACCTTACTTTATTCCCCGCAATGACACTTCGAACGCGTCAGATCCCGCTCACTCCGGCACGTATCTTGAGAACGCGGTTGAGAACGCTCCAGAGCCTACACGGAGCTCTTGGCGCCGCAGTGCTAGGCTACATCGTGTCCGAAATTCTTTGTCAGGACCCATTGGTCATATGTTCGGCCAATCCTATCCAAACATGTCGGGTCAGGAACCAGGGCCTACCCCACAACCGCCCCTAAACCCATTGTCTAGTGAGGACCCTGAAGGCTTCATTCCTTATCCTGGATCAATAGGTAGCCATATGGACTTCGACGAGCCTCATGAGCTCGATTCAGTGGAACCTGCTGTAGGCAGTACGCGCCCTACCTCACCCATGTCGTCGCAGTCTGCGCAAGGCCCGCCTGGTTTACGCCAGTTTCCGGGGTTGTTGCGTGCAAGACCATCCAGGGTCATGCGTCGGGAGGAACAAACACCTTTGTCGCGTGTCCTTCAACTGGCCGCTACCGCCATTGCTGCCCAACTTTCTGGCACAACTGGCCCAGCCATGCCCAATATACAGGCTCTGGGTGATGATGGTCTTGACGGTTCATTGGAGAATTTCATACAGAGCTTACAGCATGCTACATCAACGCAAACAAGTCCGAACGATACAGGGAATTTGGCAGGCGATAATAGCCCCCCTACCCCGGTCAACTTTCTCAGAGTCTTCCGGTTTGCCAACTCGGATGGTACTCGACCCGTCGGACCACTGAATCGCTCCACGGCGGATTCCGAGAATACAGATAACAACGGAGGTGGTATGGATGTGGACAATCCTCCCGATGGACCAGAGGGACGTACTGTGACTCTAGTTGTGGTTGGGGTAAGATCCGTCCCCTCGGGAAACGGGCCCAGCGGAGATCAGCCAGGTAACGCGGGAACTGGTTTGGACGCCCTTCTTCGCCTACCGTTCCTGTCGCCGGGAAGTCTTGCACGCAACCCTGACAGCAACCGCTCTCGATTCCCACCACGTCCGGAAGGGCGGCCAATGCTCCCACCTATCCGGTTTCATGGCGATGCTCCTAGCGGGCTCAACGCGGGTGGTGAGACGACCACACAACAAGGAGTTCCTACCCCATTACCGAGATTGTCTGAGATGGGCAGCCGGGTCCCACTTGGCTCGCTCTCTTCAGCTCCCTCCGCGCTTTCGGAAAGCCCCCCAGGTCCCCATCCTCCTCCGTCAACGCCAGCTGAACCGGGGTTGTCAACCGTGTCGTCTAGCGCATCCACTCCCAGCCGAAGGCCGTCAACTGCATCGGCGATGTCACCAAGTACTCTACCCCAGCTTGATCCCATCCGGCCAATGCAACCTACGGCTGAGCCCGTTGAAGACGGTGTTCCGCTGAATACGCGCCAGCGACGTCGAAGTGACTCGGAATATGCGCGCCATCGTGATCTTGGGTCTGGCGCCGTTAGACGCAACGGTGTTGTGGAACCCGACAGCGCTGCACCTTCTACAGGCCGAAGCTGGCTGATTTACGTTGTCGGAACTAACCTCTCTGAAAATCACCCTGCCTTCGCGACGCCAAGCTTGTTCACTGATGTAAGAATCCCATTATTCGTTATGGCCGGTAGCTAATACGGTTACAGAACCCAACATACGAAGATATGATCCTGCTCTCTTCTCTTCTTGGGCCTGTCAAGCCGCCCGTCGCCACCCATGAGGATCTCTCCACAGCCGGTGGATTGTTCCGTCTCGTGGAATATGCTGGCTCGCTGGTTGCCGAAGGGTTGGAAGGTGCTGGCACCCTTCAACTTCCCGAAGGCGAGCGTTGCTTGATCTGTCTCAGTGACTACGAGGTGGCGGAGGAGCTTCGACAACTGACCAAATGCAAACACCTCTTCCACCGCGATTGCATAGACCAGGTTCGTGACTCTGTACATTGAGGATCCCGGATCCGACTGACTTTTCCCTAGTGGTTGACCACGGGTCGGAATTCTTGCCCTCTTTGCCGAGGTCAAGGCGTAGCTGAAACATCAACTAACCGACCCACCCCAGATGCGCCCAACGCTACAGCTGCATGAGCGTGTTAATTTGTGCTGTGCTAGTCATTCTCCGCCGATACGTCATCTTTTTAAACTAACCTTGAATTATTTGAAGCTTAGCATGAAGCGTCTATCTCATACCCTAACGAATGTCTTTTACTGGCTGATTTGGCCTTTTACGGATGGCGGGCATGGCGATTACTTTTGTCTATTTTATGCAGGTGGTCCCTTCTGGTTAAGATCCTTGGAATCTGGGTTCCCCGGTAAGTCCGGCGGTTTACGCGTGAAGCAATGGTAGAGTGGTGCATTTGTGGCTCATTGCAGATTGCTGTGAATTGGAGGGCTTGGCATTGCATGGGATCCTGTTATGTGACATATCTTCGGACATTCGAGTTCTCTCTATTGGTCTCATCTTGTTGTATTATTCCCCTCTCCGTTCGATGCTCTGGTGGTAAAGCTCTTAGCTTTTTCTTTGGCGGGCTTCAGTTGAATGCAACTGGTTATGAAACCATGTTCTTAATGTAGTATTGCTAGTAGTACTGTAATAGAGACCAGGCATAGTACGCTTGGACCAACGAACCTCCCACTGGCGGAGCGGAGCCAATCCCCAGCCTGGAGGCCCGCATCTCCGCCCCTCCGCTGACTCAGCCCACCGCCGTCGACCACCCCGCGTCTTGCAATCCACTGGCTCAGCACGAAGCTTGTATGTGCTTTGAATCCCGACTTCCTTCGGCACATTCCCCGCATCACGATTGGAGAGATAGTCTGGTTCCTGGTGCGCAAATCTCTCTTTTGATGGATCAATTGGGTCAAGCAACTGAACATCTACATGCAGACAGGCAAGAAAAAAAATCTCAGTCCTACCCCGCTACACGATAAAACCCCAATATTGGATACTCACCCTCGAATCCGGACCCCAGCCTTCCAACGAAGAGAAGAAATAGAACAAAAATCACCATGGACACCCCCGTGCGCCTCACCGTGCTAATTTCCGGCAATGGTTCCAACCTCCAAGCAGTGATCGACAAGACCCTCCAAGGGCAACTCTCAACCCAGATCGTCCGCGTCATCTCCAACCGCAAGGATGCCTATGGCCTCGAGCGGGCTCGACTGGCTAATATCCCCACGCAATACCACAACCTCGTGAAGTACAAGAAGCAACATCCCGCCACACCAGAGGGGGTCCAGGCCGCCCGCGAAGAATACGACGCCGAACTGGCTCGATTGGTGCTGGCCGATAAGCCGGAGATGGTTGCTTGTTTGGGATTCATGCATGTTCTTTCGCCGAGGTTTTTGGAGCCGTTGGAGGAGGCCAAGATTAATATTATCAATCTACACCCGGCTTTGCCCGGGGCGTTCAATGGCGCGGTAGGTTCTATTCTCTCTAAATTTCGCTGGAGGGGATTTGCTGACGTCAGATGGGGATGGATAGAATGCTATTGAGCGCGCGCATGCCGCTTGGTTGGAGGGGAAGATCGATAAGACGGGGGTCATGATCCATAAGGTCATTTCAGAGGTGGATATGGGGACCCCGATCCTGGTGAAGGAAATACCCTTTGTTAAGGGGGAGGATGAGGATCTGCATAAGTTCGAGCAGAAGGTGCATGAGGTTGAGTGGGGGGTGGTTATTGAGGGAGTGCAGCTTACGATCCAGGAGGTCAAGGAGGGAAGGTAGAGGGGGTTATTAGTGGGTCGGTTTGTCCATGATTGATACCATAAATGAATTGAGACGTATAATATCTGCGAAAAAAAAAATTAAGGCTCTTTCTCCGGGATGGGAGTACACCATCCACATTCACATCAGAAATGTGCCATGTGTGGGATGTTTAATCTCTGCGGATAAATGTAATGGTTGTTGTGACCCGGTTGGATGCAACAGGTATCTCTTATTTAATGAATCAGAGATAGGCATCTGTGCGTATCGGATGACCAGATACGGGGAAGTCAATTGGTTCACAACATGGCGGCGGAGACTGCAACCAACGTCCTTGCCAAGTATTTTTTGGCTAGTTGAATCCTGCTGAGAACATCAATTTACGTTGAAGCTTGGGCTGATTGGTGTGTTTGATCCCTGGGCGGTCTTTGTACTTCTGCTGGTCTGGTATAGCTCCCTGCCAGTGCAGTTGTCCCAACAACAAGGCCAATGTATTGGTACATGGCCATGGCACGGCATCAATACAGCCGGTTACAGGGCAGTCACATGGAAAACCTCCCAATGAGCTTGAGAATGGGGAAGACAAGGGTCGACCTCTCCAACAAACATACACTAACTATTGCACGGGGGCCTTGGGAATAGTACGTCGGCAGCTACAAGCCTTCTAATCCCGATAATTCTGTCTGGACACCGTCAAGATCAGCTGAACACACCGGAGATCATCTTGCTGACACACTTCAGGGAGATTAATACTGACTTACGCTGAAGTCACGTCCGTGATTCGAGGTCATGCCATGTCATGGCTTGTCCCCACCCTTCTGGTCTCCCCACTCCCTGATCCCCTCCGCTTCTTCCTCGAGGATACAGTACCACTCATATTGGCTATTCATCTTCACTGAAACGTTGATTCGGGATAGCCGCAGAAAGCCCATCCTCGGATACTTTTGAACTTGGAACTTCCCTCGAAGAATCTTGACAAGACAGGGCATATATACGTCTCTTGACTCTCCACTTTCTTATCTACTTTTTTCTGCTCGTCACGAGTCCCTTCATATGGCACTGCTCTGTGGGATGAAGCCCATGGGTTCCAGGGAACCCACGTCCTGATAGGCCCGGACGAGGATCTAACGGCTGATTTGCATCACAGCTACCCCGTTCCCCGACAGCAAGGTACTTTTACTGTGGTCTTTGCTAAGTATGCACTAGGGTAACATCATGAGTGGACACGCGGAATGGCGTCTAGGAGACTGAGTTAGGAAGGTATGCGCACCGGCTCCACTTGGCTGATTATATTAGGATTATATCACAAGATGAGGCCGATTCTGACTCGACACACATAATCTAGTGGCCACCGTACTAGCACGGAAACCTTTCCCTTGCCCTCACTCGCCCCATTCGCTGCATGCCTTTACCAGAAACAGGATTTACTAGTGGCCAATCCATTTAGGCAATCTTCCGGCTTTTAGCCCGGTGCTGGCTTTCTCCTGGTAGCAACGGCGGTTCTCGCCGCTCTACCATAGATTTTGAACGAGGAAAGACAAAAGGAGCGGAGAGAGGATAAAACAACTGATCTGGGTACGTACTGTGCGAGTCACACAAAGTTCAGATCAGACCATCTACATTAGTTATCAAGGGGATCGATCACCCTTAGGCCTCTGGGGACCTGATATCTACGACTTGCCCTGCTGAAGGCCCTTTCAAAACCGTTGGCTGATTGATAGCCTATGCATACACGCTACAAGTCCATGGATTAATATTATTCAGCGGCGACGGCGGAGCTCCGTGGTGGAGCTGTCTGTGACTACAGACTGGATTTTCTGGGTCACTGGGGATCCTCGACTATGTTCCCCGAAGGCCCGAACACTAGGGAGCCCGCGGGATACGCCTGGTTTAGATTGCTCCCTTCCTGTCGAGGTCTTCAGCCAAGCATATGCAGGTCGATGGCTACCTTTTGTCATGAGTCTGTATAATCTGAGAAGCCAAAAAAGCACGAGTCTATTCAGAGCTCTTGATCAACAAGGGCATCCAAGATATACGCCCGGATGAAGAAAGAAGGATATAACTGCCGTTTCCCTTCCCGGGGAACTGCGGAGATCGTCCTGATGGACCAGATAGTCGGGTATTAGTCTGGGCGACCTATGAGTAGTCACCATATGGGCCTCAATTCCCTCAATGCCGGCTTGCTGATTGACTAGTCATGTCTCTTTCCCACAGACGGGGAAATCCGCCATCCGCACGTCCGCCTATCCAGCCGCCCGAGGCTCCAGTTTTTCCTGGAATGTAGGTTTAATTTCCATTGTCTACTTGATTGGTGGTGTCAGTCAACAAGTTCAGGTCCAAATTCTCCATGGTGCTTCTGCAGTGGGATTAGGAACCGTCCATTTTTGGCACACCCTAATAAAAACCATGACTCCAGACTGGCCGACCCCTCCATAAGGCATCAAGCCCACGGAGAACAAACGTGCTGTCCACATGGATGTGCCCACATATTCTCCGTACTCCTAGCTTCTTCGAGAGGGGTACAATGTACATTGTTGCTTCCAGCCCGCAATTCGTGGTGTTTACCCGTTTGATCGGTGTCCTGGATGGAGACCAACATGCGACCGTCGGCACCAGGATTCACTAAACCTTCTCTCCTGCCACGTTTCCTCCAGAATGTACAACCCAGACAATCACTGATCAGTACCAGAATTGTGATTCCTCTCCTTTTTTTGAATCCTATTTTTTTTTTTCTTTTTTCCTTTTCTGACATGGGATTGCAAGGCTATATCGGATTAGGGCATATGTGGGCCGCAACGATGCGATGAAGTACGAAGTGATTAATTATTACGGCAGAGATTAGGGCCGTCAAAATCGCCCAGTGCCGGGTTAGATTGGTGGCCCCAGCCTAGATCTGGGTGGGCTGGACAGCGACCAGTCACCAGCGGAGGACACTCAGCCTACTCAGCTGTCAAACCCTCAGTGTCGATCAGGAACATCCGACTGAGCCGAGTCCAATTTGCCTCTCAGCGACAAGGCCGCGCCGTCGTGGTCACTATCCCTTGGCTCCTTGGCTGACGACGCAATGACCGGTCTAAAGAAAAGTGTGGACGTGGTCAGTCAGCGCAGTTCAAGTTCGCTGCCCCCGGCCTTCCCCGCTGGACCGACGATAGCTTATTATCAAGGTCCTGCTATAGTAACGGCTGCTATAACCCTTCCCCGGTGACAGACGGAGACCCCAGGCTGGTTTAGACCTTTTCCGACTCCACGGGCGGACGAACGTCTCGGCAAATATTTCCCAGATCGGGGTGTAATTGGGCAAGGGCAGTTTCAGATTAGCCGAGGGCATTCTGGCGGCATCAAGTGGATCCGTACTGGGGCCGGCGGAGTCGTCCGTTGGAATGCCACGGCGTCAGTGGTTGCTGGTCTATCAAAGAAGGTTTGACCGCATCCACCCCGATTGAGATGAGATGGTGGAAAGTATACTTTGTTATGAATGCTAATGCGATCCGGGTTCGTATAAGCTCCAGGTGTGGACAATCCTACGATTTTCACACCTTCATAAAACAGATACTCGGCCCGCGAGGCACCTGTGGATTTGCGCAGGGATATCGCTAGCTGAATCTGCAGGTGCCAGGTTGAACAGTGAACTCTCGGACGGGTCAAACAGGACTCAGGGAGTCGTTCGCTCGGTCTCCAAGCTGTTAAAGACTTAAGGCATCTCCCGGATCCGGGCGGATCCACCCGCCCATGGCTCCGGACGTCCCAGACTGCTGGAAGAGGCTCACCTGAATCATGACGAAGGTAGGTGAGGTCCTCCAAACTAGCTCCTACTTTATTTGCAACAATGCTTTGGTCTTTGTGTTTCCGCAGAAGCCCATGGAAGTCATGGGAACATGGCTTCGACCTTCGTCGGGGAGGAGCAGGTGGCTGAGGATGAAGCCGTCCCCGCTTAGCGGGGAGGAAACTATCCCCAACTCTCGTGCCTGAAGCTCTTGGCAGGAAGAAGATTTGTCCTGGTCATAAACTTATCCGTGGATAGTTGGAGGGGGGCAGGAGCAACTGGGGGCAACAGGGGGAAGTGGTGGAAGGATAGAGAATTCACCGGGCGATCCGCTGCCAGCCCGCGTTTAGGATACTGAATATAGTATGTTGTAGATATACGAAACCCCCCGAAAGACCTAGATAGTGCATCGTAGGACGATCATTCCGATCCAGGGCGGCCCACTCGGGGTGCTGCTATGATGGTTGATACTCCAAGTGGCGGCCAGACCACTCCGGACTCGGGAGGCTTGACTCCGAGCTAGGGGACTTAGTTAATGCCGGGAGACAAGTGGAAGAGAATAAGGTGAGATTCGTGGGACCTAGCGCTGGTGGTAGTTAAAGTCGAGGTTCCATCATTGATTGATGCATTGCCTCTTCCGGCCAGCCCCATCCCCAATCCTCGTTCTCTCTTCCTCTCTCTCCCTCATTATTGTTTTCATCCTTTTGCTCTCTTTTGCTCGCTCGCTCATCTCTAGCACCACGGTGTTTTCCCCGTCTTTTTCTATTCCCTCCTTTGAAACTTCCTCATCTGCTGTGCTGGCAGCTTCGCTTCCTCTGCTTCCGCGGGTCGCTTTGTCTGCTGCTGCCAAGTCACCGGGGTCAGTTTGCTTCTCCCTCTCCTCCATCAGCATCTGTCGCCCTCGTCCTCGGCCTTCGTCACCTTCTCTGCCATCACTTGCTATGCGGATCGGGCCTCCCCGCCATCGGTGCCCATACATCCGGTGCTGAGCGACTGCAGTCGATGCTGGCCAGTTTAACCCCGATCCGCTTGGGTTCTTCGATGCGATCCGCGCCATGGCACCTCCATACCCAAGTTCCCAGGCCCCCTTGACAGGCTATTCGTCCTCCTTCCTGTCGCTCCAGGACCAGAATCCCCCACTGTCGGCCTACTCAATCCTGGGGACCGGGCAGTATCCCGACAGTGTCGCATTCTGGCACAATCCGCCCGCGCAACCCCAGCCTCCACTCCCTCCCGCCGCCATCGCCGCCTCCTATCCGTCGGGCCCCCCCAAGCCCCAGTCGCTCCTACAACCCGCATCAGACCAGAAGAAGCATAAGCGCACCCGCAGCGGCTGTTTCACCTGTCGTTCCCGTCGGATCAAGTGCGACGAGGCACGCCCCATCTGCGACAGATGTCGGAAAGGAAACCGCGACTGTGTCTATCCGTCGGCCACCGCGGGCGCATCCAAGTCGGGAGCCCGTGCCGTATCCAAGCCCCGAGGGTCGTTGCTGCGCGGAACCGATTCATCCAGTCAAGCGGGATCCGAGGATATCCGCGTGTTGGAGCCCATCGTTGATGAGGAAGAAGATGGAACTAGCGTCGGGTCAAGTGCCCATCTATCACCGTCAACCGCCCCGACTCCAACAACATGGCCCAAACCAAGTCCCCCCAAGAGACAGTCCGGGCAGTCCCTGAGGCAACACGGGGGAAGGCCATATGTGGCTATCGACCCGGGCATTTCACGGATCGAGACTAGTACTTCGCCTTCGCCGTCCACGGATACATCATCTCGATTTGACTCCCTGAGCGCTCGGTCGGCCAGCGTCGGCGCTTCCCTGCCCGACCCGTCGGGGTTTGGTCTGCCCAGCATAGCACATTTGGCTGACGACCTGCGATTTTATCTCAGCTATCATCAAGATTTTATGACGTATAGGCATTATTTCCTCAAGCCAGCCAATGACCGGTTCATTCATCATGGTATCGTCGAGCTGGCGTTGCAGTATGATCCCCTGCTGTATGCGATGGTGGGATTTTCGGCATATCACCACTGTGTTCAGACCGATAGTGGCAAATTATATTCATTCCTGAAGTACTACAACATCGCCTTGACACTGCTGCGCAAGTCCCTGAGCTCTGGTGAGCCACACAGTGAGGCCATGCTGATCACGGTTCTTGTCCTCACCACCTTCGAGGTAACACACCCTGCCCGAGTGATCGTGCTTTTGCTGTATCATACTGACTGCCCAGGAATCCATTGGGGACTGGGTCAACCTCATTGGCCACCATCAGGCGGCTCATGCCTTGGTGCGGGAAATCTTAACGCCAGAGTCGGCCAACTTGAACGAGCTTCATAGCAATATCTTCATTTGGTATGCCCGATTCGACGTGGTCGCCGGTATTTTGGCCGGGAACGAGACGATCCTTAGCCGAGAATGGTACACTGCGAAAGAGGAGTATGACGCTCAACAGGCTGCCAGCCACCCAGGCGATGTAGAGAAACAGCTGGCGCTGGCAAATTCGATCAACCGTCGATTTGGGTTGGAAATGGCATCATTGTATGCCAAGCTATCGCGCGGACTGATTCCTATAAGCGAGTTTATTGTCCAGAACGAACTTTTGGGGCAAACCTTGGAGCGGGTGAGAGGCATCCTAGAGACATTCCACAACTCGGAGTACACTGTGCAGGAGTATCCTTATCGGGTCCCCTTGACCCCGGACGATATTGTGGATCCGTATATCCCGGGGGGGCTGTATCACGGGCCCCTCTGGGAAGTCAACATGGCGTGGATTGATTACTACTCCACCAAGGCCATGTACAAGTATCAGACGCTCCTATCTGTGAAGCAATCATCGGTGGAGGAACTGGGAGCCCTCTCGATGGAGCTGGCTCGGTTTATGGAAGCAGTGGATCGGTGGCCGGTGAAGGAAAGCGGGTATATTCTGGCGTTCAAGAATAGCATTGGAATGGCCGCCATGTTTTGCCCTCGGGACGAGAGATACATCAAGTGGGCGCGGCGGAAGTTCGCTCAGTTGGAGCAAGGCGGGTGAGTAATCTCTGTGCGCTGGCACATGGCCTGATCGTAGCTGATAATCAATCCTAGGTACGTTGTGGCAGCGGCCTTCCGAGCTGCGCTGGCGGCGCTGTGGCAGAAGCCTGAAATCAACGACTGGTGGCTCCCCGACGAGGGATACCCGAGCATCATCCGCGAAGTGCGAGCGATGACGGAAGAACGCACGAGCCACCCTCGCGATAACTTCCGCGAAGACGTCAGCCATATGAAGACGCTGTTCTGGAACATCAGTCTAGACGACACCGAGAGCGAGAGCAGTCCCGCCTCGGTGGGAACGGACGTCCGGTGAATATGACCAGTCACTGTGGTTCCCTGTACGACCGGAGGACTGAGGATGTCTCACAACAGCAGGCGCTCATGACAAAGGCTTCTTGGTCTTTACACCAGTGCTTCCTTCCGTGAACCAGACCTTACATACAGCCCCCAGGGGGCTAATCAGGACACCGACTCTCCTCCAGCCGGTAACCCCTTCATTCACCTTTACGCTCTCTATCTATAGTTATGACTCAACCATATTCTTTGGCACGCTCGCTCAGAAGGTGACGATGCATGAGAATTGATACCCGGATTGATTAGGAGCCGATGATTGGATGATACTTACATACCGATATGCCTACGTAGCTCTTGGATCATATACATACGCTAGATACCCTATCAGCATAGTCTATGCATTTGCGCGATTATTCACCGAATCTTACAACTACTATCCATCTAATTTACTGCATTCCATTCGTTCAGTGTACTATACAATATCGACAATCCCAGCCCGAGTACTCGAATCAGAGCCGAGTAGTAGTAGTAGTAGTAGTAGTAGTAGTAGTAGTAGTAGTAGTAGTAGTATCAACGCCCCTGAGGGGTGTAGAGACATGCAAGCTATTACGAAAGTGCTACTATAAAGACAATCCAAGCGAATGTAGCATCATCTGCCGATTGACTGCGGGCTCTCACCTGAAAGATACATGCGGAGCCATCAGAGGTGAACATCGGAGGGTTTCTCTCCCCTTAATGTATGAGGCATCCAGCCGTCCAATGCATTGGAGCGCTTGGACAACCCCTTAATTTCAAGACACGCCATGGTCGCTAGCTTTGCATCAACGATCCTAATGCCTGATCTCCTCTACCTCATGACTGCAGTATCGCGCGAGTGGTCACTTGCCCGAGCCGAGCTAGCTACCTCCTTCCTAATCGGGGAGCAGCCCCAAGTATAAACCCCCCCCTCTTTTGCTTCCCGACTCTCTTCCTCTTCTTTCTGTGGCTCGGACATGTAGATCTATGTCATCAAGAGTTCAGTTTCTCATGTAGTCGTCCATGTTCGACTCTGCAACATTCATCATGTATCCTAAACTCTGAAACCACCTCCATCCACATCCCTAACCCTAGGCTGATGCATTGGCACCTCCACAGCCGGAATAACAGTCTCCAGCCCGCCCATCAACTCCCCATCCATAGCGTGAACCTCTACCTCTTCTCCCCAAGGCAAAGATTCCACATCAACTTCCCACCCAAGTAAACATCTCAGCACTACCCCCGCCCCAGCTTTACTCATAATCTCATTCATCTCCTTACATCGTTCATCGCACACACACTCCAAACAACCCCTAGAGCCTACACACGTACAGCTCTCGATTCTCTTCACGGCCCGTTCTAATAAGACGTCTATGAACTCGAAGGCCTTGGCTGCGATGCCGCTTCCGCAGGCACCGCCTTTAGCGTCGTAGAAGGTTAAGCGGGCGGGGCGTTGGCGGGCGGGTGGGTTGAGGACTTTTTTCAGTTCGACGTGGTTAAGAGTTTGGAGGTGGGAGGTGGCTTGTTTGAGGGTCCGGCCGAGTTCCTTTTTGGCGACTTTGCATTCGGTGCGGACGTCACCGGGGGAGGAGATGATGGTGGTGGGGAGGAGGGAGAGGATGGCGTGGGAGGCAGCGTGGATGGCGGCGGCGATGTTGAGATTGTGGGATTGCAGGATGGAGAGAGCTTGCGGGGGGATGTCGAGCCAGGTGCCTTTGCTGAGAATGTCGATGGGTGGGTTGTTGGTTACGGGGACCGCGTCGAGGATGCGGCCCCGTTTGTCGACTTTGAAGAACCCGTATACCACGGCGTGTATGCGGATCGTGCCGAAGAAGGCCCGATAAGGGGAGGATTGGCGGATCGGGCGGATGAGCGTGGTTTCGATGGGATCGATGTCCGTGTAATCGCGTTGCTGAGTATGCCAGTCGACGTGCACTCGAGTGACCCGAGCAAAGTGCCGGGTGGGATTGAGTTCTTGAACCAGGTAGGTCTGCCCTTGGTGCAGGAAGATGCCGCCTTCGTAGATGGTGAAGAAGGCGCGGGAGGCTTCGACTTCTTCGAGGACCATATTACGGGCGTTGGTCGTGTCGATGACGGCAAAGTGCTGGTCTTCAGTGTCGCGAATGCAAACGCTACGGGATGGATGGGGGAGGAAGCGCGAGTGGCAGTGGTAGAAGCCCAGGGAATCGCGAGTGAGGCGGCTGGATGCGAGGGAGGGGAGGAGAGGGCCGAAGTAGAGGGCGTCGGTATCGGGGCGGAGGAGTAGTTCGAAGGCTGCGCATTGGAGGTGGCCTTCGAGGATGAGGTCGTTGGTGAGGTCAATCTGCAGCTCGCTGTTGGGTTTGCTGAAGAGTTCCTCTGGATTGCGCATGTAATGCTGGTCGGCTGGGTAGCGGTCACCGACGAGGATGGAGAGCGAGTCTTTATTTCGACGGCCGGCGCGGCCACTTTGCTGACGCAGGTTGGAGATTGAGAAGGGGAAGCCGAGGGTGATAACGGCGTCGAGGGAGCCGATGTCGACCCCGAGTTCGAGGGCGTTGGTGGCCACGATGCCCATCAGTCGGCCTTCGAACATGTCCTTCTCGATCGTCCGACGGTCTTGGGGGCTGTATCCGCCGCGGTAGCCCATGACGAGTTTGCCGATCTCGTGTCGGTCGAGGGCTTGGAACTCGGCCCGGACGGCTTGCAGGAGTACTTCGCACATTTTGCGGATGCGGCAAAAGGCGATGACACGCGCGCCGCGGAGGATGAGCTGGCAGAAGAGTCGCGCTGTTTCAGCGACACTGTCTGCGCGCCCGGATGTTGGGTCGGTGGGGTCTTTGAAGGGCGTGTTCCAGCAGATAAATTCCTTCCGACCCGATGGGGAGCCGTCGAAGTCGATCAGCTTGACGTCGTCGACGCCGAAGACCGCCTGCATGTGTTGCTCCGGGTTGGCCACAGTGGCCGAGCAGGAGATGAACCGGACGCGATGGTTCCCTACCGCTGCGCAGATCCGACGCAGTCGTCGCATGATGAGCGCGACGTGAGTTCCAAAGAGACCGTTGTAGACGTGCAACTCGTCGACCACAACAAACTTGAGGTTCTGCAGGAATGTGCGCCAAGAGCCTTCCTGCGGTAGGATTGTGATGTGCAGCATATCAGGGTTGGTGAAGATGATGCGCGCTTCGTCACGGATGACATTCCGGTTCGGCATCGGCGTGTCTCCGTCGAACGTCTCAACCATTGTGCCCTGCAAGCCTTCCATGAACTGAAGCAGCTCCTGCATGCTGCGGCGCTGGTCCTGCGCCAGGGCCTTGGTAGGGAAGATGTACAAGCCGCGGCTTGCAGGGTCTGTTTCGAGTTCATGCAGCATTGGCACCTGGTAGATGAGTGATTTGCCGGAGCTGGTAGAGGTAGAAACGATGACATTATGTCCTTCGTATAGATGATTGATCGCTTCTGCCTGGTGGGTGTAGAACTGCGTGATTCCCTTGGTGTTATACAAGGCGTTGACCATGTTCTGCGAGAGCTGGAACGCCAGCTCCCCATAGACAGCAGGCTGCGCTTCAAAGACTCGATGTCCTTCTGGCACGATCTGCGCCGTATACCAATCCATCTCGCGGATTTCGTCCACAATCTGCGACATCGACTTACGCTCTTTGGGAATCTGCTGCGGCGCCGCAGAAGACACAGCGATACCAGTGTCCATATCCGGGGGTACAGGAATCCAACCATCCTTGTCCGTCTCCAGTTTCTCAACTGGATTCACCCCTTCGTCTTCACACTGCACCAAAAAAGTATCAATCGCATCCATGAACTTCTTGTTCCGCTTCTCAATGAGTCCGAGCATCTGCTTCTGGCTGTACACCGGCATCTTCAGATCCTCATTCTTTATCTTCCGCACCGGTTTGGTCGGTTCCCCGGTCTGCGGATGCGTCACCTCCCTCTTCAGATCCCCGTCCACAAGCTCGAACAGAAGAGTCTTTGTTACCGATTCTCCCCCATGGCCCAACATATCCCTTCCATAGCCGAGCTGCTTCGCCTCCTTCTCCCCAACAGTCATGACCTCCAACTTCGCCTCGTCCACATACTCAAAACGCACTGCCCGCGGCACGAGCACCTTGACTCGCGCGACATCCTCGACCGTCAACTCTTGACCCTGCATCTGCACCTGTACAGCGTTCTTGATGTTGTCGAACGTGGTAGTGAAGTGCTTTCGCGTGCAACAGAACGTATACACGAGGTTCAAGGCTCTGTGAGTCCGGGACAATTTCTTGAACGCCTCCGGCCATGGTGCAGACGGGGTACGCTTCGGTTGAGCCGATTTGCGTTTGCCTTTCGTAGTCTTTTCCACCTTACGCCCGTCATCGGTGCCATCTTCCGTATTCTTGGTCTCTGTCGGGATTTTAGGAGTTTTTCGGCGTTTCCTTGTGCTGGGCTGCGACGGAGGGTCTGTCGACGCGCTGCTGTTGGATATGGCGGGATCCTTAGGTGGTAATTCAGCATGGGCTCGTTTCCGGTCCGGTGCAATTGAAGATTCCGCTTGTGTATTTGGACCGGGCATATTGGCACCCCATGGTGAAGAGGCGGGCATTCGATCTGGATGAAGTCGATAAGCCATTCGGCACTGAGGCAAGAAACGCGGTGTCACGTGCGTCCAATATTACCGTAAGGGGAACAGGCGGCCGAGCAAAACTAGCAAACAGATACATATGTGGGTCCCATTGACCAATAGAATTGGCCGAGTGGCGCAACGGTAGCGCGTTTGTTTTCGGCACAAAAGGTTGCGCGTTCGAGTCGCGTCTCGGTCGGATTGAATTTTTTGAGCCGGTTTGTTTTTACTTCTTAGGGCGGGATTATTCTCCGATCAGATATCATGGCTTGCTTGATGTTGTGAGCTCGAACTATCTGTACAATGTAGTCATGGACCGGGATGGCTCGATCTTGGGTGACATCGCAATCCGAACCCGGACGATGTTCTAAATTTAGTGGGGGAACATCTCCTTGCAGCGCTCTGATCAAGTGTCAGGACGGCGGGCCCAGCTAGAGTGGTTTAGGGCTGGCTAGCGGAGATCATAGCAACCCTCTTAATCCGGGGAAGGGTCCTGCGGCAGACCCTGAATCGACCCTGTGTCTTCCCAGTTCCCAGTTCCCAGTTATCTGGACCTCCCACCTGACGCCCTGCCTCTTTGTGCCTTTGCTGGCTCTCCCTCCGTGCCAAATATAGCCTGGCCAGCGCCTGCCTGCTGGCTCCGGCCCCTCCGCTCCAACAAACAACCCAGAGAAGGTTCTTGGCCGGCGTGCCAAGGGGGGCAAAGACCCTTGGCGTCTCAGTCCGACCCCCTGAAAAATTCCACGGCATTATCGCATCATGGCTGCCTGCTGTCTTTCGATCCGGCCAGTCCGTCAGTTCTATCTGTCGGTCTGTCGGTCTGTCTGGCTGCAACTTCCCGACCTAGCTAGGTAGCCAGCCATCCACCAGATTATCACCACCATGCGCCGCCTCCATCACATCGGCGCTCTGCTGCTCCTCCTGTTGCACAGTCAATGGGCCTACTCCGATTTGAATATCCAAGTCGACGATGCTGGTAGGTCATCGCCCACCTCCCATCACACCCGCTTGAAGATCGCTTCTCACCACCATGTCCGCCAGACTCCCTCGCCGACGCCGGCAAAGCCATCGCCGAGCCCTTGATGGTCTTTTACAAACAGAATCAAACTGAAGGCATCCCCGGAAAGCTCACCGATACCTGGTATGTCGCGGGGAGCATGTTCATGACCCTGATCCAATTCTGGCAGGCCTCGGGCGTGGATACCTACAACTCTGTCGTCCAGCACGACCTGATGTTCCAGGCCGGCGAGAACTACGACTTTTTCTCTGCCAACTACAGCCAGTGGCTGGTGAGTCTATTGCTCCACTCTAGCCCAGCGAAATCCACTCACACACACCCAGGGTAACGATGACCAAATGTTCTGGGGACTCGCCGCTATCACCGCCTCCGAAGCTGGCTTCCCTGAGGTGTCCGGCAAACCTTCGTGGACGTCCCTCGCGCGCGCTGTCTTTAACATGCAGGTCAACCGGTGGGACGAAACCGCCTGTAACGGCGGCATGCGCTGGCAAATTTGGCCCTACCAAGCGGGTTACACGATGAAGAATGCCATCTCGAATGGCGGGCTGTTTGAGCTCTCGGCGCGGCTGGCCCGCTTCACCAAGAACGAGACCTACGCCGAATGGGCAGAGAAGATCTGGGACTGGTCTACGACTACGCCGCTTCTCAACACGAACACAAGCACATGGAATATCGCGGACAGCACGTCCAACGAAGCTAATTGCAAAGACGCCGGGAATAACCAGTGGACGTATAACTACGGGACGTATCTGGCTGGTGCGGCGTTCATGTATAACCACGTAAGCCTCCCCCTCCTATCCAACCCGCACATACAACAAGATCGTACTAACCGTGGCATCAGACAAACGGCTCCACCAAATGGCTCAACCGAGTCAACAACCTGCTCGACTCCACCTTCACCCGCTTTTTCCCAGCCACCTACCTCAACGGCACCGTCCTGTCCGAAGTCGCCTGCGAGCCTATCCTCTCCTGTGATCGCAACCAGCTCTGCTTCAAGGGGTATGTGGCAATGTGGCTCGCCTTCACGGCGCTCCTTGTCCCCTCGACCAGCGACCGCATCGTGCCCAAACTGCAAGGCTCCGCCTCCGCCATCTCCAAACAATGCTCCGGCTCTGCAGACGGGATGGACAACCTCTGCGGTGTCCGCTGGTACCAAGACACCTGGGACGGGTCATTGGGGCTGGAAGTGCAAATGAGCGCATTGGGCGGCGTCACCTCCAACCTGATGTTACTGTCCACTCAGTCCCCGCAGACCATCTCCGAGAACCCTGACGCATCGGAACACCATATTGACACGAGCGACGATGAGAAAGATCCGTCGGCATCAGATCCCATCGAAACGGGGGATCGAGCGGGCGCGTGGATCCTCACTGCCGTGTTGGCGGCGTTGATGATCGGTGCAGTGGCTTGGTTACTAAAGACACAGTGATCTCCCCCTTCCTTGCTTTATTCGCTTACGATTAGCTAGTTTCGTAGATATACATATCTTGCTTTGCTTCCTTCTATACCCATACCTTTGTTGTTTATGGAGTGCTGGTCAAACGAGTGGGGGTAGACCTTCCTTTTTTTTTTACTTTCTATCCCAGATGACTTCTATTCAACCCATTCTATACATAGTTTCTCCTATAGGAATAATATGACCTTCTCCTCCTTCTCTTCCCCACATGTAGCTTGCAAGGACATGAATTTCCATCGATAAATAGTATACAACCGATCTACTCCTAAGAGTCATCTCGTACCACATCGATACAGAGATGAGATAAGATGGGACGAGAGTATAATGCCTAATACCTATGACACATAGTATTGATACTCGTGCCAAATGAGGAATAGAAATCTTGTGATCAATCACTCTTACCGATCTAAGTAGTAAGATTATGCATGCATCTGAGCTGATAAGATTAACTTCGTACTTAGAGTTAGTAGATACTACTACTGCATGTACTACTATCTATGTAATTGTAGTTAATTTCTGACATTCGTGTCACTGTCGATCAAACAAACCAAGCTAGGCTAGACCCTATCGGGACAGGTCCATAGATAGATCATATTGAGCTTGAGCTAGTGTGGGTCACTGTCGCTACACTACAAAGTAGATAGCTATAATTATCAAGTCACCTAGGTAATCATCTGATCCACTAGCCAAAAGGGAACAAACATACACGAAGGAAATGAAATGCCAACGAAGGTAGTGATGGTGGGTGTATACTCATATAGATAGGGAAGAAAAATATTATAGAGAAAGCGATCAATCAGTAATCAATCCAGCAATGTGCGCAGCTCCAACCCACGCAAACCCTCCAGTATCTCTGACTCCTCGGCCTAAATGCAAAATGCCAACCCTCTCGGTTCTTGGTGCTATGTAAACGTCGCATCGACTAATTACTGGCGCTTTTGTGAAGTGTAGTCGCGGCATCCAATTCAGTGTCGTGATGCACGGCTCACTGATATTCCTGAAGTTCGCGCACCACGCGGTACAGCTCCTTAGCGAGATCCTCGCTTCCCGTCTACGCTGGTCAGTCATGCTTCCTGAGGGGCGAAGGGAGACTTACCCGAAGTAGGATGGGAATGGACCGGTCATTCTCCAGGCTGGCAAGGTGAATCTGCTTCGACTTGGGCTCTTTGCCCTGCCCGTCGCCAACCGTCATTCCCTTGAAGATGGGCGTATTCAACATCACGCGCAGCACTCCGTCTGCGCGCATGATCATCCGAGCCGCCTTCTTGTCCTCCATTCCATCCGTGACGCGCACATTGACCTTGAAAGTCCCGATGCCGCGCTCTTTCCACTCCTTGTCTGTGAACTGGAACAGCTTCGCCTTACATGAGAAGTATGTTTTCTCATCCTCCTCGCCGGTTTCGACTGCACTCAGCGTTAGCATACCCGGCAATGGTGGGGACCCGATATGTCACTTACTTGGGCGTTCGTAGAATCTCTCGTCTGTCTTGTCCTGCTCAAACTCGCCTGGTCCAGTTTCGCCTGCTTCTTCATCGTCCTCCTCCTTGTGCTGCTCCTCATCAGGGGCGCCGAAACCAGTGGCCTTGGAGGTGCTGAGGACACTAGGTCCAGCAGGGGAGGCAAAGCTCGTGAGACCCCCTGCGGGTTTGGCTGATGCAAACCCGCCGCTGAATCCCGAGAAACCAGAACCCAAGGCGACGAATCCTGATGTCCCGGCAGCAGCAGCAAATCCGGTCGTGGCCGGCTGAGGAGAGTCGGTCGAAGATGGGGACTTGAATATGGAGGGAGTAGAGCTTCCCAGAGAGCCAAAGGGCGACTGTTCCGAGCTGGCAAACGCGGCCAGACTTGACGCAGCAAAGGCAGATGATGACGTAGCTGCGCTCGGCTTCGATGATTCCTCTTCCTTCGACTTTGCAGCACCCATTGACCCAAACGGTGAGACAGACGATGTGTTCGCAAATGCACTGGTAACATGAGCCTGCCAGGCGCATCAGCTTGTTTCTCTCAGAACATCCATACAGCACTTACCGTCTCCTTCTCTCTGGAATCATCCGTGTGTCTCTTCTTCTCGGGCTGTCCCTCTACACCAGATTTCTCCCTCGCCGCGTCCTCCGCAGTGATCTGAACCAATTTCTCCCCAGCAGCCGCAACCTTCGAGTCATCCTTATCCAGCTGATCCCTACTTCTCTTCTTCTTCGGGCTCAGAATCTTCCTCGAGAGCTCCTCCGGCTTCTGTTCCTTCTGTTCCTCCTTATCATCACCCGCATTCTCCTCATCGGTGTTCGAGTCGCGGGACCGCTTGCGTCGATGGCCGGAGTCATCCTCATTATTCTCCGTTTGATCCTCATCAAATGACCTCTTCCTACCCCTACTGCTCGCCCTACTAGAATCTCCTTCCTGCGCATTCCCCATCGACTCATCTTCCGTTGAGACCTTAGGCGCCGAAGTGATAGACGTTTCCTTTAACTTGTTCCGGACCGGGCGCTCGCCACCGTCATTATCAGAGGCTTGCGAATCTTCAGCAGCTGCCATAACCAAATCCGTCAGCCATCGCACTACACCAACAACCAATATCCACCGCAACTGACGAAGACATACCTTGACGCTCCAAAACCTCCTTTCTACTCTCTTCTAACACCCCAAGACGTCAGCATCACCAATTTCTCCCCTCTGAAACATACCCTCAAAACAAGGCTAAAATACCTTCAACTTCACCATTCCGCTGAGTATCCGAAGCCATGACGAAAATCTTCTTATAGCCGCACCACTATATTGTTTGTTTTCGTGCCGAAGAATATAGTTTAAAAAAAAGGCTTCACGTCTCGGACATGCGCGTCGAATGTATGTCCTGTATCAATAATGACAGAAAAGATATATATTAGTCCATTGGGATACTTGCATATAAGCAGATGACTGGCAACTGGGCCACATCGAACAGGTCGGTCGTCCGCATGCGTACGCAATGCGAGATTGCTATCTGCAGGTTGGTGGGATGGTGCGACGTGTGCTCGAACGTAGATGGGTCTCGAGAGTCGAGAGAGATTGCAGGGGGTGGGAATTACGCACAAAGATAAGTATCAGAGCATGCAGTGGGGGGTGAGTTGTCGAGGACCTGCACAGGTAGCTGGCGCTGAGGCTGAGGGGAAGGTCAAGTCAGGTCAGAGCTGGTTAGAGCTGGTCGAGGCCGGATGGTCGGAGGGAGCCGTAGATAGATGGCCCAAATCTCGTAGGGCAAAGGAGAGTACTGGAAAGTCCGAGGGGGAAGTTGTCGGTCGACAGATGGACGAGCGAACGAAAGCGGGTGACGGAGTGCTTTGTTGTCGCTCGGGCGGAACGGACTCGGTTTGGTGGTCACCCCGTCACCGCTCGCCTTTCCCCTCTTCTCTACTATTTACATACTATCTACGACTTGTGCAGAACCCATTGGATAGCGCATCAGGGCCAGTTCTCTATCGCACAACATACAAACACAGAAGGGAAATCATCCGGAGTCAATACGACATGAAATACACGCCAACACTTAACACCCTCCGCCCCCCGTCGAGTTTCGCTTCAGTCCACCATACCCCTCCGACATGTCCCGGTCCGTTCCTAACTGATGAAGCAGAGACACCCGATCGCGACATAAAACACAAACAGTGGATACACCGCAATGCCCACCCGGTTCCGCAGCACGCCCGACCCTCCCAGGATACTCACCCCAGCCGCCATCGACCACGCAATCAGCACGAGATACACAGGTATCCGCGCAATGGTCGGGAGCCCAAAAGCACTAAGAACCGACGCAATGACCAGGGGGAACAGGGTGTATCCGATAATACAAACCGACTGGAAGAAGGAGCTAGATCCAAGCATCAGCAATCGAACAGCCAATCAGGAACCACCAAGCACATACATATTCCCGCCAAGAAGCTTGATCTGCAGCGTCACCACCGCTTCCCCAATCCACACGATCGAAAAGACTCCCGAAAAAACGAGTGATGCCTGGTCGCCCTTGGCGCGCATCGATAGGAACATACTCAGGAGGAGGCAGAAAATCAGCGGGCCCCTAAACGTAGAGTGTATCATCATTAGCGCCCCATAAAGCCCAGGCGCATCCGCGTAGCCACCACTGTCTACATCCGGGAAACTTACCAAAGATCCCAATCACGTAAACCCTCACTCATTCCGCCCTGGAGCACAACATCGGCATCCGGCCAGCGTCCTACCATGTTCCTCAAGCCACCCCCGAAACCCGTGGCCTCGCCTCGCTCCGCCGCTCCAATGCCACCTCCGCCCCGTTGCAGCATCCCACCGATCAAGTACTTAGGCCACAGAACCTGCCGCATCTTCTCCCAGACCGCCCGCAAGTCGCGCGAAAGCGTCTCCCACACAGTTTCATCGATAGTGCTCTGAGTCGCGCGCCGGTCCTCGCCGGGAATCGAGGAGGTCAGGTAATTTCCGGAGATGTTGGCGCCGCGGGAGCTAGAAGCTTCGGGCTGGATGTTTCCTCGCAGAGGAGCCGTATCGGATGTATCATTGAAGGGGTCATCGGCGTCGATGGCTATCGAGACAGAGCGAGCGGTGTTAGTTCGGGCATGCAGGGTGGCCGAGATTCAACCCGATAGCAGAGAACGAGAGGCAGCAGGAAGAAGCTTACCATCATCAGCTTCAATCACGTCGTCATCGAGGATTGATTCATCGTCTCGGATGTCTCCGTGGGGATAGTGTGCGTGTGCGCTGGCCATGGTGGACACGGAGTTGTGGTCAACTGGTTGGGTTCAGGTACGGGTTGGTTGCGGAGTAGATCGATCACCACTACAGGCACATTGCCCGCTCCTAAAGGTGCAGAAAGAAGGCTACTGGACAGACCGGCTGTACCCAGAGGACGAATATCCAGAGAATCACGGGCTGAGTTATAAGACGCAATGGAGCTGAAACCCGGATGGGGGAGCTGGAGGAGCAGCCCGCGTGGGAGAGGCTAGAGTGGCATTCCTTACGTACGCACCACCGCCCGGGCTGAATCCGGCAGGCGGAAACTCGCGCGGCCGCCATCTGAAACAGGAGATCCCGTGCCACGGATATCAATATCTATAACGTTCTATATAGACAATGTACATAGTAGAGAATTAGTATACAAGCGCTATGGTACATGAAACAGTTTCATCAACTCGATTGAGACCATCACGGATGGACACAAATCACCTGGTCTCGGGTAACATCGGAGTTTCCGTGTTGAAATCCATACGCATGCCGGGAGATGCTCCAATCAAGCTCTTCCGCATCGTTTTGGTAACCGTCTGCTTGGAGTATTTCCTCAACTCCACGGCTTGCTTCTCGAATTCTGCGAGGTCATCGGAAGAAACATATCGCGCGAAGTCCTTCTTGATCGAGTCTAATAGTCTTCGCATCTCGGTCATTGCTATAAGGGCATGTTCCCCAAGGGTCACGACGTGCGGGCTAAACTCGGCCGCCTGAGACAATCGCTTTTGCATACGTTGGTTTGGCTGCACGCTATTGTCCACAGCACTTTCGAGCTTGGAAACATGCCAGCGGAGATTCTCCGCTGCAGTCGTGAGCAAGCTCGCTTTCAGCCTGTTGCCGAGGGCGCTTAAGTCGGTTTGTTTGGTGTTGTCGCCCGAGTCGAGGCCGTTGAGCGTCATCAGAAATTGCGGGTTTTTCTCCAGAGACCGGACCAGATCGAAATAACCCTTCAATGCTCGAGCATCAGGCATTACAAGAGCCTTGCGCATGATGTCCAGAAGCTCGTTGGCGTACTTGAATACATTGGGGTTTCTGCGGTCACGCGAACAACAGGACATGGCAATGTGGAATGCCTTTCCTTCGGCAAGCCCATTGGGTTCCATCATATCGCGGATCAGCTGGACAGCGTCACGGCTGGACCGTGAATATCGCAGAAGGCGTAGGTATTGATAATATGAGGGTCCATCGGGTTTGACACTGTGTGAGTGCTCTTCTTGTGTAAGGTACCGCCAGTAACTCTTTCCAGCACCCGCCCCCTGGGTCATGGTCATGCAAGCTTGGAGAAGCATCGACAGTTCTACATTTTTCACCGGAAGATATGACGGAGCAGACTTGCCTTTCTCCGAACTATTCTCCGCCGTCGATGAATCGCCGGATTCAACAACAGCGTCGAAAAGACCATCGAAGTTCTCTTCTTCTGCTTCCTCTTGCTCCAAAATTTCAGACTTGTTTTCCCACAATCTCTCACCCTCGTCCACGAATGGGATATCTTCCTCCGTATGTCTTCTCTTAATAGCAGAAGATTCCTGCCGAGTCCTCGAATATAATCGTTTCCTCTCTTTGGGGGGCTCCTCTGCGAAGATTGGAAGACCAGTTGTTTGGTTATACAATGCAAACACCTCCCAGATATCATGGTCGCAACTCGAATTATACACTAGCAGGTGGGCCATTGCGTCAACAAGATGGTTGTCGAGAGCCAGTCGGCCCTTCTTCCATTGGTAGACGACATCGGACCATATACGTTTACCTTCTTTGATACCCTGGGCTCTCCTTTCCAAGATCGCTTCGAGATTTTGTTCACCCATTGCGGCCGTGTTCGACAGAGTGACATCCGAGATAGCTCGTAATATGGTAGCGTATGTATATGTATCCGGAGCCAGTGGGCCATTCTCCGGCAGCTCGCCAGCAACCTGCCAGAGGATATCCATGTCACGGTGGTGCCAGCACACCTTAAGCATCGCGTTGGTATGGATGATATTGGGTTCGACACGGGAGCTGGATTCGGAGAGAGACCGGTAGATTTTCAGGGCAATTTCCACGGGTTTGACTCTCTCCTTTGGGAAATCCTGCGCTAACCCATCCAACATAGTCGTATAAGATCTCGAGTTGGGAGAAACTCCTCTTTTTTTCATCTGTTACGACCACAACGAAATAAGTCAGCCACAGCTCCAAACAGACCCCACAAAGATCAACAACAATAGGGGACTTATGGAAGGGAGGGAAACACTTACATCGTTCCAAAACCTGAACGCAGCCTTCGGAGCCTTCATACGTAAACAATACTCCAACAAGCGATTATAGGCCACAACGGTCGAGATATCCATATAATGGGCCCTCCGAATAAGTGCCACGGCGAGCATGGGATCTTGAGATTTCAAAATCTCCACGACTCGATCAGCCAGTGCTCGAGGGTCCTTCAACCAGTTCATCTCCCGCTCCAAAACTCTATGCGGAATGTAATAATCGGCCCCCCTTCTGGAAGAGACTTCCGAATGAGCCAACTTGTACAGCAAGCCCTCTCTTGTATCCTCTGCTTCGGCTTTCTTCGGCGCATTTCTGCCGATCGGTTTGGTGGCCACCTTGAGCGAATCTCTGGGTCCCCTGCCAGACGGTTTCGTCGGCGGGATGGATAGATCATTTCTGATGTCGAGAGAGTCAACTTTCTGTCTCATAAACATGCCTCCATATTGTATACGTTGGACAGGGAATCGGTTCTCGATTGTTCGGAGTCCTGGCGCGCGGAGAGGGCTTCTTATTGCCATGCATCTCTCGGCCGCCGGCCGGAGGGCGGTGGTATTGCCGCAACGAAGCATCTAAAATAGGACTGGATTTATCACTCTTCGATTTGTCTTGTCGACTTCGGTTTTCCGACAGAAAGAATGGAGGGGGTCGGACAAATGTCAGGCTGTTTGCCACCGGATGCTGAGCAGCGTGAAAGGCGTCAACCGTAGGATCTCGGAGGTCGGCGAAGAAAATTTGGGAGAAGAGATCAAAAGTCAAGGGAGTGAGGGACCAACGCAGCCTTGATGCAGATAGACACAAAGGAAAGAAGCAAAATTCAACAAGTCTAAATCCCAAAATTTCTCCGGCGATGAAGAAAAAGACGAAGATGCACAAGCAAGTCGATCTCCGAACAATCGCAAACTCCGCCGTATCGCATCCATCGCAGCTAGGACAAATGGGTATTAGTCGATAGGGGCCTCCGATCAAGTAAGTAACTCCGCTCCGGCATTTTAACTATTTGCCTCAGGCACCAACAATTATACCACTACCGTATTTATACCACGCCTAACCTCAGGCATGCAGGCTAAACACTAAAAACGCACACATCCATGGGACTAGGCCAGCTAGCTACAGGCAGTAGCTCAGCCTTACGCCGCTAAGACGGATCCTTGGGGCCTGAGCTCAGGCATCCATGAAGGGGGCGGGCGGCAAGAGCTGCGGCATCCCAGTGCAGGGCAAACGACGTCGCCAAACGGCCGCTAAGCAGCGAGTCTGACTAGTAATTAGCAGTAGGGTTTAGGTACCAGGTACAGGTACAGGTACAGGCAGTACTCACTAGTAACTAACTGCCGGGGAAGCCGCTAGTTGGACCAGAACCAAGTATCTGTCTGCCCTGTCACTCATTCGGATCTCGTCCAGAAGACCGCTAAACACTAAACCCCATTATGGTCTCCGTGGCAGATAACTTTATTCCTACCGATCCTGGTGTGGAAGATTCCCTGCAGATCGACCACCACGATTAGTTATGTGCATACCTGCGGAGGTAGTCGGCATCCCCGATTCTTGGAGGGCACCTTCTTCATACTCTGTTAGCGACTCCCACCTGCAATAGTCACCCTACTAGTCGTCAGGGTATCGCCACCGAGGGTGCTGCAGATCTATTAAAGTTAACGACGGCTCTCCACAGTCAAACCGTGTGCCGGTATACAGAAAGAAGCCCGAAGGAGGCGGCTGCAGAACCACAACCACTAATGCACGATCTGCATGCAGATAATTCACTGAGAAGGGCCACGTTCTTCGGAAATAATACACGATAGTTCCTCGAGTATGTAGGACCATGGAACTATGCACCCTTCGCCTCAGCCGCTTCCTTGGGATCGCCTCATATCAATAGAACGGCCGATAGAATCATTACAAGTATCCACAGGGTAGTAGAACCACTGTCATTTCAATTGAGTAACTACCCACTATCTCCGCACCTGAAGCCAAGGCATACGGCGTTCGCCATCGGTAATAGCGTCGCCACCCAGCCGGCTCACAACAGTGGTGGGAGTGAAAACCATGTGCATCAGAATCCGAAGACTGCCACCACCAGACCGTGACCATCCCAGGTCCGCGGCGCAAAGGACATGGACAAGAATATTGCACAATTTCGGGGACCAAAAACCCAGGGTAACATAATTTGGTCAGAGCATCAGAAAAGAGAGGAAGCGAGCACGAACACAAGCACAATGAAGGAGAATCACAGAATAAAGGTCACAAGAATCATAGCAGTAAGCCACATACAACAGAGGGAGCACTTAGTAGAAACAGTTGTCGCATAATTCACAGGAGAAAAGAAAGCTAGACAATGCAGAAGGCCCCGCCAGATATCCCAAGTCGTAATCCCATAGCCGGTGTTCGCGCAGGGAAGAAAAAACAACGAACCCCCTCGATTAGCCTTTTTTCCATGCGATCTAATTCAAAAAAACATAACTGGGACAGAAGCGTAAGTCGCAAGGCCACTCTTGACTGGAGCAATCAAGGCCAGAAAATGGTATCATGTGCGCAGAGGAACTTAGAGAATTAGATCCGGGGATGGCGATACGGGATTAGGAGATATTGTATTAGAACATGCAACCTGAAAGAAGTAAGGGAAGCTGGCCATCTATTGCGGGTAGCTGGTCGATTGGTTTTCTGCGAAGCCATCATCGATCAGCTACAGACCTTACAGCAATAGATCCAAAGACCTCCTCCTTAACCTTTTTCTTGCTCTTGCATCCGGGTGTGGTGGTCGTGTGTCCCTTTTAGGTTCTTCTTTTCTTTTTTTTGGTTCTTCATGTCTCTTTCGAGACTTCCTCATGACCCGGTCCTGATAAGGCAAACATAACAAAGGACTGACTACTTACGTGTCTGATACACTTGACCGGTCTGTCCATAAGGGGAGTGAGGGTAGTTTGGCGGGTAGGCCATTTGCCCATTACCCTGGTAAACCATACCACCAGCCCCAGCTCCATATTGCCCAGGTACCTGACCGTCGGCGGGCTGATATCCAATCGGAGGGAGCTGAGGACGAACACCACCAGGGTAGGCGGGGGGTTGCCCAGCCTGTGCGGGATCAGCAGGGTTGGGTGCATCGACCTGGTTGGCCTGAGCAGCCTGAGCAGCGGCAGCGCGCTCGCGCTCTTCCGCCGCCTTGCGCTGGGCCTCTTCTTCCTTCTTGCGTGCTTTCCACTCTTTGCGAATTTCTTTGAATTCTGCAAAACAAATTAGTTGGGGGTCGCATGATAGCCTCGAGGTAGTGAACGTTAGGGATGGTGATGGCTGAAGGGGATGGAGAGGGAGGGACAGGCGCGACAGAGAGAGCTAGTCGAAGACGCTTAACCTCCGCACCGGCTTGTCACGCTACTGCGATCCGCGGCGCTAAGGTAGTGTAACACGACTAGCGCGTGCCACCCGCACTAGCCCAATCCAGAGTTTCGCGACCAACAAAAACAACACATGCGAGGTCGCGGGTCCAGGACTCAACGCGAAATGATGGGCAACCGGCTTACCTTCGGGCGTACGCTTGGCGCCATGGGATTGCATTGTGACGTGGGCGTTCAAATGGTTGAGTGTGCCATATGCCTTTTCACATCCGTTCCACCCACACTTATACATGCGCTCGATTTCCTCGTACCGACGGCGGGGCCTCTTGTGCTGCTGCGCGCCAGGGATTGGGACGAACGAGTATACCTATAGAAAGCGCATGATGAGCCTATGATCCCCGGGACCAAAAACAGATGAAAAAGTGCGCTGCTTCCCACGTCCCGCAAGGCCGCCTGGCAGCAGCCCTGACTAGACGTCCGAGACAACAAACCAACGCAAGTGCGCAGCCTTTGGAAACAGACGCCAAAATCATCAAAAACATACCTGGCCAGGGCGCGGCCCTGCGGTCGCAGCAGGGGAGGCGGGACCAACCGTTGTGGCAGGAGTGGTATACGGTCCAGGCAGACCGTGTTGATGTTGTCCATACCCATGCGACCATTCTGGACGCGTATACATCTGAGGCGGGGGAGGAGGGGGGTGGCCTTGATACTGTGCCATGTCGTGGCCCTGGGGCTGATAGGGGGAGTAGGGAGGAGGATAGGTGGGGCTGGATGCCGCAATTGAGGGATCTATAGGAACGGCCGCGTCAGACTTCAGGTTCGAGTGATTGCGATGGTCATGGTGCTGCCCATCACTGAGGGTGGTCATGGACGGACTTGTTGCTTGAGCCATACCTGCCGCACCACCAGCTTGGGTGTTGGGCGCGTGATGGTATTGGGGTGGGCGGGCGAGGTATTCGGGGTACGCAGGAGAGCGCGCGGCGGGCGGCTGGTTCAGACCGTAGTCCGACTGCGGTGTGTTGGAGGATGAAATATTGGCGGCGGGGCGGACCTCGGGTTGAGGGGTGTACTGAGGCGTAGGGCGGACCTCAGGCTGAGGGGTGTATTGAGCAGTGGCAGCAGCAGAAGCCTGGTCTGCAGCTGGAGGTTCAGAATGATGCGTCGCGGCAGACGGTGGATATGGAAAGTGCGAACCTGACTGCGCGTACTCCGAGGCAGGTCGGTTGTCCATATAATACAATCTTCGCCGCTAGCGGGTTGCAAGCGATCCGTGACAATCCTCCAAACTAAAAACTCACGGGCCTATA
Organism: Aspergillus sclerotioniger CBS 115572; assembly: GCF_003184525.1. Lineage (NCBI taxonomy): Eukaryota > Fungi > Ascomycota > Eurotiomycetes > Eurotiales > Aspergillaceae > Aspergillus > Aspergillus sclerotioniger. Next base: position 557,659 of record NW_020291007.1, on the reverse strand, counting down.
CAAGACGCGTTGAGAGAGCACAATGAGCTTTGTGATTGCCAACAGGATATAAAGAGGTGTCGCAGTGACAGATGGGAAGGGAAGAAAAAGAAGATTGCTTCGGAAAGCAGGAGTAAGGTGGCCGAGGTGGGTTGGTTGCCAGTATCCTCGTTCCTTTTTTTTTTTTTTGTGGTTTTCTTTTTTCTTTTGTTGGAACGTACTATTTAGTGAATCGGAGTAGCAGACCAGGTAATCGATTCAAGATTCACACCAAATGCTGCACGTCCCGAAATGGCGTGTTGGTCTTGAGAGAATGAAAGTGAAGGGAAAAGAAAATAAAAGAAAGAACCAACGCGTAATCTGGCGCGTATGGTTTCGACCCTCTTCAATACACTGACAAGAGAGATAGAGGGAAAGAGAGGGAAAGAAGAGAGAGAAGAGGAATAAAGTCGGTATGGTCAGGAAAGGGAAATCAAAATAACGTATCACGGATAAGATCAAGGGAAACCGAGACGAGGTATTTGGTCTTCGGGGGAAATGTAGCGCTGGATCGTGATGCTTAATTGCCTTAGTCGCCTGTTAGGGTGACGGAGAATGGCCTTGCAGGTGGCGGTAAGCACGACAGCACGAGGAACCCGCGGGAGGATGGAAAGGGACGGTCCTGTCTGCGCTCGGGCAAGCTTTGGGTGGGAGGGGGGGGTGGGTGAGGGTTTAGAAAGCAGCCAGGGCAGGGCCAAAATAGTCTCTTTGGCTAGGACGAACAGAAACGAGTAATAATAAAATAAGATTCCACCAGGTCAAATCAGCGATAGCGCTAAAGACGATGCTTCGATCTAGGTGGCAACGCAGTAGCACAATCACCCTAAAATCGAGACGGAGGAAAAAATGGTTCGACTCAACCCGGAAAAGAGAGACCTGGGCAGAGGACGCGGCCTAAAAGGCTTCGGACAGGACGAGCAAAGAGGCTTTTCGGCAGGAGGAAAAACGCAGGTTAGAGAGCAGCACCTCGTGGGATCCGAGGGTACGGTGGAGCGCGCGTGGGCCCCGTAATTTTTCGCTCCCTATGGAGTAGGGGAAAAGGGAGCTTGGAGGCAAAAAAGTGGTGGTTTCCGGTCGTGGTGGTGCACAGTAGGGGGATGGCGGTAGTGGTAACATGTAGGTAATAAGAAACCACCATGAAGTGGGGGGGCGGTATTCGTAAGGTCACGCTACTGTTACTGGTGGGGCCGCCCGGAGTATTAATTCTGATTGGTCGTTTGTTTTCGCCCTTGGAGCGGAGTGCTGCCGCTTTGTGGTGACGGGTCCGTTGCCAGTAAGTAGCTGGACCCACTCCTTTTCGATGAATTATCAGGGCCCAAAAAGAGTGGTCGTTGTAATACTTTCTCTTTCAATTAGTTATTTTTTACCCTTTCGCTGCGTCTCGTTTCTTTTCTCTGCTGTCCTCTCTTTAGCCCCTTCCCCTCAGTTGCTCAACCTGTCGCCCGGAGTACTGTGGTTGTTCTTTCGTAACCCGGCTAAGCTTTCCTTGTCTGAAGGTGCTTTTTTCATCGTGCCCTTTCTTTTGCCGTCTCTGGCCTGTCTCCCTGGAGCGGAATACTCCGCCAGTAGTGTGGCAAAATCGAAAGGAGGTACAGAATAAAAAAAGATTTATATATAAAATGAAATATAATAATTGAAAAGGGAGGGAAAGAAAGAAAAAGGGCGAAAAAAAGAAAACAAAAAGTAAATATTGAAATTCGACACCCCCTTTTCCGTTTTCTTATCCTCCTCCTATCTATCTCTTCCAACCTGTCAACCCCACCTCGCTACTCCGTTGTGGCGTGAAATTGCAACCAAAGCGTTGAGAGGTGAAGTTGAAAATAAACTTGTTACGTAGAGGATTGATGTTGATATACTACTTGATAGGGGTTTAGAGCTTGGATAGTCTACCCGCGATTCGGGACGGACGGTGCGCGTGTCGAATTTGGTCGCAGGGAGACTGTCGTGAACCTAGCGTATGCGCCCGTGGATACCAACCAAGATCGTTGGCCAACGTCCCGGCTGCGGGAGTAGGTAATCAGGTCTTAGTGACCAAATGACGATGGGCTAGGGATGGCGTGCCCGAGGAACGGCTTGGAGGTTGGAACGGTCTGCGAAGAGACTCAAGGCTAGTGAAAGAGTAGGCGTAGCGTAAGTCGGGGGGAAGCGAAGACCGCGTGCAGGGTCCGTAAGTAGTGGAGGCTCGACGAGGTCTGTCCAAGTGATGAGAAAGGGGAAACAGTGGCGCGAGTTTAATGGAAGCCGGTAAAGTCGATATCAAAAACGTATTATAAATCCTTCGCTACTAACAATAGCATCCGTATATTAAGACAACCATGGAAAAGGGCGGCGGTTGATGCCGGCGATAGCCTCTGGCTCTGGCACGCCAGAGAAGGTGTGTGTACTCCTCCGTACTACTTGATCGCGTTGGAAGGTCAAGTAAGTAGAGTTAGGTTGTGGAGGCACTGGAGGGGGGGAAGGGAAGTCTTGGCTGCTGCTACTGGTGGGAAAAGGGAGAACGACAGCAATACCACCCGTATCCGCTGAGGGCATGTCGGTCACCTGTTGCGGTACGGCCGACTTCAGGGGGGAGCCAGAACAACAAACCGAAGTATGGCCGCGGGATCGCCAATCAAAAGCACGCCATTCAGTGGAGTCGAGGGTTGACTTCAGATAACTACAGCTTCTGACTCCATATTACTCCGTTATGTCGCTTCAAATCGGAAGATTTCCTCTCGCCGTACCAAGGGCGCTGGAACTAAGTACTAGGTATACCGTCCCGGAAACCCCCTTTCCCTTGCCCCCCTTCCGGTTCACCAACCGGTTGCCCCTCTGAACTCGCAACTACAATGGAGCAGATCAGTCAGATGTATGCAGTCGTTATAAAGCGCCTATCTACAATTCATGGTGTAACCAGTCGAGTCGTTATCTTCTGCGCAAGTCAGGAACGCGTCAGTGGGGAACACGAGGGTCGCAGTCCAATAGATATACAGAAATAATCAGACCGTCGGACGAATTAGGTTATGTGCCAACCAGCCCCCAGGCTAAGTGGATGAGCAACGCTAGTCAGGATGTTATTCATATGCCAAAAGGCATCTAGATCTTGAAGAATCAAGAAAGAGAAGAAATTAATTTACTTCAGGGTTGCCTGGAAGAGGATGTATGTACTATGTAGGTATGACCAGGGATGTTGTCAGGTATCTAAGTGGGTGAAGAGGCAAGCCAAGGATAAAATCATCATTCATACGTAGTATTTGCAGGCGTTGGCATCGGCTGCTCGTTGGCTGTTGGTACTTTTGCTACTCGGCCAGTATCTACCCGGGTCATATCATTTACTGTCCTGCTCTCGATTCAGGGGTACCACCCTATGTGAATGTAGTGGGATATCCTGAATCATATGTGCTATAATGATGATAATAATACCTGCGCGCACAACAGTGGCCATAGTGAATTAAAAATTATAAGATATGACCCAGGTTTCATATCGTGATCCATATGATCGGACGTATGGTTGCATATAGGGGTACGAGGGACTTGGTAAGGCTGGGGAAAATTACCAGAAAATCGCAAGTGTATTTCCGTGGTATCCTATCTGGGTAGGTTTTCATCATCCCGATTATGCTATCTTGGCTTGCGTTGAGGTCAGGTTAATGCCAGGTTAATGCATCGAAGACGTGATAAACAACAATCAACAGCCCACGCAGAAGCGAGATACCGGCTCTACTCCGGACCAAACCAAAGTATCCATAATAATAATTAATTCTCATCGTTGATTATATCTACAAATCCTTCCAGGACATATAAGAACAAAGAGTGGGCTAGTTCTTGATAGGAAGGCCAGGCGCAAGGTAGGAGAGAAGGGGACGTGAGAAATAATGCAAGGCTCCAATCTCGGAAGGACGCTGCTCCAGGCAAGCCCTGGGTGGGCAGATGTACGTTGGATGATTGGTATTCCGACTGGGTCATACCCCGCGCAGGCGGAACCTAACACACCCACTGCCGGTGAAAGAGCCAGGAAGCAAATAGGACAAACCTCAGGCCGGTGATACCGTCCGTACCATTCCAGGCCATCCACGGGCTCGATTGAAACAGTCAGTTCCGTACTCAGTACTCTTCTAGCATTGGCAGTGTACGTAAGAAGATCCCTCGTTTGTGTCTACCCTACTGCCACGTTGAATGGATGGGGGTAAAATGCTTGCTCTAACAGTGCTATCATGAACGAGAGGGAGAGTTGAAAGAATCAGCAGGTCACAAGGCAACCATCATGCGATATGAATTCCGGGTGAATCGCAGGAATCAATAATAATATCTGGTGTCAGTTTCAAGGAGGTATGGTTCCGTACCTCCCACCGTACCTACGGAGTAACAAGATCAAATCAAATCGGAGCACCTTGGGGGTGGCCATGATTGGTTCTGCTGGATTTGATATGCTTAGTGAGCATCGATTCAAGCAATGATCAACTAGATCATTGCAAATGTCATGGAGTTTTTCCAGCAAACCCGCCGGCTCTGCTCTCGTCTGCTTCCTGCCTAGAGAAATTAGAATGCAACAATCAGAGTATCATCTGGGCGCGGAATCAAGCCTCCCATCCCCGGATGTATGGGGTAATACTATCAGCGCTTCTAGATAGCCAAGGCCTTAGGAGAGAGCGTACCCAAAGGCTAATACTCTTTTGGACGCCGGCCGATTAGCATGAGTAGGTTGGGACTTGGAGAGATGGGTGTCGATCGGGACTTTTTCTGAGGAGTATTACTGGTACGGAGGGCACCTCCACAGCTGCACTTGGAGAAGCTGATAAACGACGATGGACCTTCCTAAACCGAGTCCAATTGAGCAATGACCATCCATAATCTACCATCTCTATTATCCTAAGATTTGCAACGACCTTCATAGGGCACCCGTGCTGCATAGGATGAGTGCACATTGCATATGTTCCTGACCAGTATCGTCTCCGAGGAGGGTCGACGACAGTGGGCGGAGAAAGTATGTATTGCATTTGTATCGACCCAGTATTGTCGGGGGCCCACCGGGACAACACAGGACTCCAGGAGAGCTGGATCAATCCCAAACCATCAATTATTATTGTTCTTCCCCGATGGGGAACCCTACCAATGCACATGAAAGGGGTAACCTACCAATTGTTGACGCTGAAATGAGGTAGGCATGCGTCTTTTTTTTCTCCTTCCCTTTTTTTCCCTTGAAACAGTCAATTGAAAAGTTCTCCCGACTCTACTCCGTACCCTCCGGCTTTGGGTATTCCTCCTTCCTCCTGTCGCATGTGGATGCGATTATGCGCATATGTATGGCATTGTCGCTGATTCGTAAAATAAATGGCTTCATGGCTTGGTGGTCTGGCTTATGCGGATAGCTCCGCTGTTAAAATGTCACGTCCGTGACCAAGCTATTTTGGCATGATCTCAGGTGCTAAGTTGCTCCACGTGCTGACTAGCTGGCAGGAGCGCGTCTTAGAATGTTTTGTCTGAGCTTTACACAGTAAGCAGCATCCACTCAAGTGACCCGAGGCTGCACAGCTCCCAGCACCGCCCGCAATGTACCGGATACAGCAAGAAGCAACCAGGAGCTCGGGTTTGCGTGAGTTTAGCCGAAAGATAGAGAGGATCAAAGAGGAGGGAGAATAGGCAGTGAGACGCCCTGCCGCGCTCTTTTCTTTTTATCTGGATGAGCCCCTGAGCCGACTACAGGACGAAACCGCAGTCGCCCTCAATAAACTGCGGAACGGTACTCCGTACTCTGTAGCCAATACCTGCACGCGATCATCATGTCGAAAATCTCGCGCCATAGATAATACACAGGAATGGTTATATGCGGAGGCTGGTTAAGTGAGTGATCCAATTGTCCGCTAATTGCGAAATCGCTCAGCTCACCTTATTTTGCCGAGGAACTGCCTTTAGTGGCCTAGAGACCTCCAAACTTCAAAGGGATCGATACCGCGGAACTGTCTTTGGACACCGTATGGAGCAGAGCGTCCGGGCTTGACTGCTTAGGGCCATCATTCCCACCACGGCTCTGCGGCTCACTCTCCGTCCTTTGTTGGGTGGAGCATGATGGAGCCATGGATATGGTTATTTGTCGTAGTAAGTGAATTAGACGAAAATCAGGAAAGCGACCGACGTCGCCCCGTCTCCAAACTCAAAATCCAAAAAGAATGGCAGGGAAATCGCGCGGGCGGGCCAATGAGGAGAGCAGTAATTTCTCAGGCGCTTTAGGATTTTGATTAAGTCGGTAGACTAAGACACCTTTAAGATAATGGGGTCGTTTTAGTCGCAGGTCGGAAATCGGTAGGCCACTCCGTACCTGATGATTGCCCGTGACGACTGGTGGTAGCGAAAACCTTGTGTAGCTGCGCGCCGATAATCATGGGCGAGATCACGGCATCTCGCGCGATTAACGAGATTGTGTCCTGACCGCGTAGATGAAAATTTCGGCGCCAGACCAATTGGGTATCCTGAGAGCTGAGAGGATGAACGGAGTCCTCCGTGCTCCGTCCGGTCCTCGGACGGTCTCGTCTGAACCAGTCGACTGTCAATGGCCCACCCGGAAGATCAGACAGTCTCAGACGCCGACGGTGCTTCCCCAACTAAACATCGGTTACACTAGGGAGCTCTCTCCCTAACCGCCTAACGATAAGGTCCAAGCTCCAGGACAAATGAGTCAACTAATCGACTTATCCGCAACGGGAACCCTACCGTTGTTCCTAAGACTCTAAGACGATACATCGGCCGGAAACACGCCTCCGACCTGACAGACAGACAGTCAGTCAGTCAGTCAGTCAGTCAGCCATTATCAGGGTTTTCTTATGTAATGGGGCTCCATCCTTGGTCAGCGTCTAGGAACGAATCAGCGGCCGAGTTCTTCCGTAGTAGTATTCCACTTATCGCGGTGACGGAGGACAACGTGTCAGTCTTATTATTCATGCCCTGGAGAGCAAGCATTTAATATACGATAATGCTATAGTTCCGAATCGGCGGACCGCCAAGCCCGCGTTCCTTCGGATTCAAGATCCATGATGGGTACACAGTACCTAGGCAAACTGGAAGGACCCGACCGGACCTGCCACGATCTCAACTCGAGATCTTCCACAGACACACTACTGCAGAGATAACCCATGCTTTTCCTTCGTGCACTATGGGCAGTTGGGATCACGGGCGAGTGGTTACATGTTCCATGCATGTTCTACGCCGGTGACTGATGAGGCTTGAAGGCTGCCATTCTTATTACGTTAGGCTTGACCGGAACCCAGTCGGGGGTGTCCAATCTCGACCCCCCGTGATACTATCTGCGGAATTCCCGACTTCCGCATATTGGACTAGCAGTAGCCCCAAGCCTAGCCCGCTCACGGTCCTGGTCCTGGCCGACCTTAGTGGTTAGCGTACCCGAACTGGAACCACCCCTACCTCCCGCACCATCGGCCTAACTCCGTCGGGGCTAGCGGTATATACCTAAACCTGCATTTGCTGCTGTGGTCCTCATTGGCCCCGGCTCGTCCAAATTACCTCACTAGTAACTGGGTCGTACCGGGGAGAACTAGTGCGGACCACCCGTACCGAGTCCTTACCGGTACCTTTTCCCCTGGAGGTACGTAAGATGGTACTTTCCAGTACATAGCACCCCCCAAGGTAGACAAGTCACTATCAGTATCTAGTAGTATCTACCTACAATGATATGTGGTCCCAAGGAGGCAGGTACATACAAGCTACAGCTGCAGACTCATTCTCTATCTCTCTATTTAGATTACTCTGATAACCGATTTCTTTTGGCGTCCGGTGTCCGGCAGGTCGTTCCCTCAGATATTATTTAATCCGATCTGACCAACACAAGTCACGGTCCGACTGGTATGACACACCTGCTGGAACTGGAGACTGGATAGGTCGGAGTCCCCACCCTGGGTTCATTATTACGCGATATCTTACAGTAAGATAGTGAGGTGGTATTCGGAGGCATTCAGCTGGAGACAATCACCTGCCCGTCAACGCCTGGGAGATAACGCGATTTCCCTCTGTTCCTCCATCATCTATCTCGATGGCTTCTCCGTGGAAAACCATCGGGCAGGGTGTCCTGCACCTTCTCTCCGAAGCGTGGCTGTCCATCAACGGCCTCTGCATCGCGTCGCCGTGAACCGGAGCACGATCTCGCTTGGCTGAACTAACTTACTAACTCCCCGCAGTCGATTGAGCCTCCCTTGGGCCCTCCAACCCCGGATAATCTTGGCCTCCTTGCGCGCGGAGATCGGCAGGCTTGGTTCGCTAGCATCTTGACTCTTGACTCTTGACAGGCTGACAGCCCTCAAGCGAGACCTGTTTCCTGGATGTCCCTTTTGCCGGCGTCGGCAAGCTACATGGCCAAAAGGCTCGGCTAGACAGCTCCCCAGTGCCCCCACGCGCTTCCAGTCAGTGACGGTGCTGTCCGCAGCCAGCCGATCCACGAGCCGAGGCTTGTGTCAGGTCCCTACAAGAGCGCGGGAGACTTCGTTGGTTCATCTAGAAGCGCATCCAGAAGTGATAGCTCAGAGACCCATTGCAGATCTGGAGTTGCTCCCAGATCTGCCTGCCTGTTGTTTGTCAGCCAGCTGCAGCTACTTACAAGTGGAAAATTATCCTCCGTTCAACCACTCCGTGCTATGATTTCTCCGGATTTTGAATATCTCTGCGGGGTTAATCGGGCAGTATGAGAGACTGTGCCTCCCCTGCAATGCGTATAAAACCCGCAAATACGTTAACATGGCAATATCTGGCAGTCTAGCTTTGTCTTCTCAAATCTCATACAGTGAATTAATCAAATTATGTTTGTAACCTGGCGGTTTCTGGCCCTCGCGGCCATTCCGATGATTTCGGCACACCCCTCCGGTACTCTTCAGAAGAGAGTTTTTAAATGGGGCTCTACGAAATACCTGTTTGTGCTTGGGCTCATATTTTGCAGTGTCTGGAAAGCCCTTGGGTGCTTACTGACACCTGGGTACCAGAATCGCCTTCGGTGACTCGTATACATACGTCCAAGGGACACATGGTCTTCAGAACTACAGCTTCATCGGCGACCTCCAAAACTTCGAATATAGCCCACAGACTCTGCTTACTAACAAGATTGTCCAGAATCAGGTTTGACAACCACTATACTATCGCAAATTACAGGCCCTACTATCCAGTTCTGTTGCTGATGCAGCTTTCTGAATGCAGGCCGCAACTGCAGAAGGAGGTCCAAACTGGGTGGAATATCTAACGGGCTGTGGTCTCGAGGAGGGAGTTACCTCGCCCTTCGACTGTGGACAACAGCTGTGGGACTTTGCATTTGCAGGGGCAGACATTTCCGTTGAATAGTACGAAACCGCGGTGGCTCATCTTCCATTGCCCTCTAACCTACCACAGCACGCCTCTTCACCATAACTTCACCGTCTCGCTCGTCAACCAAGTCAAGCAATTCAACGATTACGGACAGCCCGTTCTCAAGCAGACTGTAGACCAGTCGCATGCGTTGGTGGCCATATGGATCGGTATCAACGACATTGGCGACAGTTCTAAGTACGATGTCGACTTCCCGACCTTCTACAATGAGCTCATGGATACGCTCTTCTCCTCTGTTCAGACAATTTACTCTCTGGGATACCGTTCCTATCTTTTCATGAACCTTCCCCCACTGGACCGGAGACCAGGCAACCTAGGCAGTGCTGATCCCAGCCCCAATGCGACACAGATCACCTGGTACAACGATGCATTGGCCCAGCACGCAGATGCCTTCCATGGACGCTACTCAGACACGAATGTGATGTTGTTTGACGCTCATAGTGAGCTCAGCTACATTTTAGATCACCCAAGCCAGTATGGCATCGTGAACACTACAAACTTCTGCGCGGGCTACGACCAGCCGGATATTGAATGGAACTACGAGGCATACGGGTGTCCAACGCCTTTGAACACCTACTTCTGGTACAACTCAGGGCATATGACGAGTCACATTCACAAGATACTAGCCAGTGCTGTGCTTAAGAAGCTAAAGGAATGGTCTGGTTGATCTGATACTCTATGCGGAGTTTTGGATGACTATATGCAGAAGTAACCATGATCACCGCAGCCTGTATATAACTATGGCTGTCCGAAGTTAACAATACACCTGTCTTATTTCCTATCAAGATACAATAGCTAGTCTACAGGAAATTTCTCCACACAGAGAACACAATCTCTACCTAGTATATACACTTACAATTCAGACATGTTAGCGCGCAAGGGCATTCCACCCAGCAATTTAAACGCATATTCTAGGACCTAACTCAGCTCTTAGTACTTAAGGCTCCCAATACCGTTTTGATTCTTAACAGTATACCCATTGATTAATTCATTATCTATATACATTATTCCCTTCTTCTTCTTCTTCTTCTTCTTCTTCTTCTTCTTCTTCTTCTTCTTCTTCTTCTAGCACTAGAAAGGTAGATCATTGCATGTTATGAATCAATTATTAACAGTTCCAAGCCGTCGAAAATATATAGAATATCGGATATCTTCACTACAGCTCCACATTCTCAACAACACATATATTGTCTCTACTTATATGATATATACGATCAATTCATATCTATCCTAGTTTCACTTTACGTTCAATATCCATAATAATCCCCCACACCCAACTTAAATCAACTATCCATAACCCATCATTACACAACTCACCCTCCTCCACATACCCTGCATAAAACCTAAGAGAGCAAGAAAAAAAATTACCTACCTAAGCCCAGAGGCCAAGGGAAAAAGGGGGAAAAGAAAAAAGAAAAGGAAGCCCACGCAAACAACCAAGAAAACATTACAAAATCAGATTGAAAACCACAACTAACATACACGGTAAATACACATGTATCCGGAATCGTCAGCGATCACATCATCGACCAACTATTAGTTATCAGAAATTACTCAATTAAATTGATAATGCAATCAGGTAAGCACTCCAAGCAATCATCTATCAAGCACCCGTGTCGTGACTAGCTAGCCCACTAGGATGATGCCTACTTGGAACCCGGTGCTGGTCTGGCTCGATTGGCAATTTTGCGGGGCGGCGGCTGCAGTAGCAGCTGCCTTGTGCATCTACCAAGGGTGTCTGCTATGCGTTGCAGATCAGGCCTAGGTAGACGCTTGGAATTGCGTCGAGCTAGCCAGTAGGCTCGTATCGGGATGCAGCCACTAATGTAGGCAACTCGACTGGGTCGAGAGAGGAAAGGCGTGCATGCACGGATTGAGGGAACACAGACATGGCCTTGGCTAGTTGGATGGATGTACGGATAACTCATTTCTTGATAACTTCGACTAACAAAACCAGAAGCAGATAGGTACATTTTCTCTCCAATTATCGGCATGCAAGAACTGAAGCTACACACTATCTAGACCCATCCGTTCCGGAACAAGTCAAGTGATACACATAACTTTTGAAAAAGAAACAACCACGCAAAGAGAAAGAAAATTAACGTGTATCCGTGAGATATCAGTGTGCAATCGTATGGGTTTCGAGGCCGTCCCATGCCGGGGAGCCTGTTGTAAACTGAGCAAAAACACGCGAATAGTCTATCGTGATATCGATGAACGCCGCCCGGACCGTTACGAAGAGAAGGAAAGTCATGCGCAGGAGAAAGGAAAAGGTCTACCGATGTGACAATGGAATACAAGCTCAGTGACTGGACTGGGCATCAAGGTCAGTTTACCAGCGACGGTTGCCACCGAGAGGAGCCGCGTTGGAGGCAGTGTAGTTGTTGCCACGGCCACGACCACCGCCGCCGCGACCACCCCAACGGCCGTAACCACCGTGGCCATGGCCACCGCCGCCGCTGTAGCGGACCATCTCGGCGAGACGGGGGTCAATCTGCTGCTTGGCCTCAGTAAGGATGGTGACCAAGTCACGAGCCTGCTTGGAATCTGCGCAAAGGGCCATGTTAGCATCAAATCCAGAGGAGCAGGCGAGAACAAGGCAAACACTTACTGTCAGTGGTGAAGAAGGTGATGGCGGTACCCTTAGCACCGGCACGACCAGTTCGACCGATACGGTGAACATAGTCCTCCGAGTTGTTGGGGTAGTCGTAGTTAAGAACGTGTGTGATGTCGCGCACATCTTCAGACACATGTAACGTTAGCAAACAGAGCATTAGTCAAGATAGCAACGTGGCTTAGGAGCCCTTTCTCGGTCATGTGAGACTTGATGCATCGTTCTCTCTCTCTCAGACTTTCATCAAAGATCCGTGATGGACGAGTCCGAGGGCGGCAGAAATCGTGGTCCTAGAGCAACCTTGGAATGCAGCTTTAACGAGTCGGTGAAGAGGAACTTCCATCCCTCTACCGGCCAAGTTCAAAGATAGAGATGGTGAATCAGAACAGAAGATGTAATACGTCTGCTACACTGCACTGTGAGTCCAAGGCCCTCCTGGCTTGAGAACCATTTCAGGAGACCCGACAAAGCCTGGAAGAGTCATACACACCAACGGGTGGTGGAAGAGAGTCAAGCACCGTGCCATTGACACACATCCTCAATACGGGTGAGGGTGCCTCAGCAGAGGAAAGAAAGGGGAGGGGAGGAGAGGGGGAGGGGGAGGGGGAGGGGGGATATTGCGATTTCATCATACCAATACCACGGGAAGCCACATCGGTAGCCACCATGATTGGGCTCTTGCCCGTCTTGAATTCGTTCAAGACCCAATCTCTCTCTTGCTGTTGCTTGTCACCGTGAATGGCTTGAGTGTATGTTAGTAGACAATTAGAGTTCGCAGGTAGAGTGTGAACTTACAAAGGGCGGGCCATCCGTCCTGGCGGAGGAAGCGAGTGATTTCGTCGGCGATGCGCTTGGTGCCGGTGAAGATGAGACACTTGTTGCCACGGTTCTCCATGATCTTCTCGAGGTGCTTGATCATGCGGTCGCGCTTCTCAAAGTCCGAGACGACCTCGACAATCTGGGTGATACGGTGGTTGGCAGACAGATCCATCGAACCGATGTTGACCTGAATGTAGTCGCTGAGGAAGTCCGACGCAAGCTGACGGACCTCCTTGGGCCAGGTGGCAGACCACATGCAAGTTTGACGGTCAGGGCGAATCTGGGAGATGATCTTGCGGATCTGGGGCTCGAAACCCATGTCCAGCATGCGATCAGCCTCATCCAGAACCAAGTATGTAACACGGCGAAGGTTGGTACGACCAGCTTCCAGCATGTCAATCAGACGACCAGGAGTGGCAATGCAGACTTCAACACCACGGCTCAGGTCACGAATCTGAGGACCCTTGGGAACACCACCGTAGACACAGGTGTTGCGGATACGAGAAGACTTTCCGAACTTCGAGATTTCGGCCTGAATCTGGACGGCCAACTCACGGGTGGGGGCGAGGATAAGGACAATGGGACCGTCACCGGGAGCGAGGAGGGGCTGAGCGTTGATGTGAACAATGGCCGGGAGACAGTAGGTCAAAGTCTTTCCGGAACCAGTCTCAGCGATACCGACGACGTCGCGACCAGAGAGAGCCATGGGCCAACCCTGGGACTGAATGGCGGTGGGACGATCGAAGCCCTGGGCCTTGACTTCGCCCAGAACGTACTGGGGGAACCCAGCTTCATCGAAGGTCTCGACAGGGCGAGGGACGTTCTTGCCCTGGACGGCCATCTCGTGTTTCTTACGGAACTCGTCAACCTCACGCTGAGTGCGGTTGGCGACATCGGGGTGTTCTTTGTAGAAAGACTTCTCGAACTTGGGAAGAGCATCGAGATCTGCCATGACTGTTAGCACTGCTGGTATTTCCTCCCGCGAAGCTTCGCAACTTACCCCATTCTTGCTTCTTCAGGCCAGCGCCCAGGTTGGACATGCGGTCTCCACCAGCGCCAGCACCGGCACCACCACCTCTGCCACCGTAGCCACCACCATAGCCGCCGCCACCGTATCCACCACCACCACCGTAGCCGCCGCCGTTGGAGTAGCCGTTGGAGTAGCCGCCACTGCCACCACCGCTGCCACCACCGTTTCTAGAGCTGCAAAGGGTGTTAGCATCCAAGCCTCGCTGGTTCACAATTTATATTGATCCTTGCAGTGATAATCAAGCAAAAGTCTGGAGTTCTCTCAAGGCTGACCGCGTCGCGTGACCGCAACCGAGACTGCAACACCCTTGAGGTGAATACAGTCATGGTTCGGGTAGTACACCGACAGGGCGGATTTGATAAGAGACATTTCATCCGACCAGTGCCCGGGGAGTCAAAGGATAGCTTACCGATACGAATCGCGCTGGTAGCCGCCGCCGCCGCCGTAGGAAGACATGATGAAATTAACGAGAACTTGTTTTTTGGCCGAGGAAAGGGAAACAGAGGCGTTAAACAGACACAGATGAAGCGAATGAAACGGAAGAAGACAATGAAGGAAGTAACACAACCTTCAAAGACAGGGATAGGGAGGAGATAAGAGGAAGGAAAGGTAAAAGAGGAGAGCGAAAGATGATGATGAGATGGAGGAAGAAAGAAAGAAAGAAAGAAAAAGAGAAGGAAGCCCCGGGCGGGAAGCGAAGAAAAGAAAAGGAAAAAACGACGGGAGGCGGAGGCAAACATGGCCGATTGGGCTTAGTGCAGGGGAAATGGCGACTCGAAAGCGCAGAAAATGCGTCAATGCGGCCCTCTCATTGGCCCCCGCCGCCACCGCTGATTAAGGCGGAAGGCGACCTTCAACTTGCGCCGCGCCCTTCATGCCGCCGCTGGGACATAGATAGATACGATATGCCAGGAGGAGCCGCCCAGACACAACAGGGCCTCCCGTCCAGTCTCTATGGATGATCGTCTTCTCCGCATGTCTATCTTCATGTACACAGTCCATCAACCCTTTCCCCGCGTTGCTAGCTCCTCTCCCCGGCCCCAGTTCGGCACATTCGCCCCTAGAGGTGTTTGCCACCCATGCCCATGTCCCAGAAACTAATCTCTAACTCTGTCGCTCGTATGAAAATCTTAATCAATTCCTCCATCCGGCTAGGGGAAACGCGTCGCATCTGGGTCTCAAGTAGCTCTAAACCAGTGTCAGCTGCCGTCATTCCCTTTACTATGTCATGGGTGGGTACAAGCTGGTGTCTTACCGGATCCCAAGCGCACTGCTTCCGTATAGTCCTCCGCGACATAATTCTCGATCCACTTCCAGTACCGATTGCCCTCGCGGACGGACTCTTTGTCGGTGTACAGCCTCTGTGCAATGGCTCCGTATCCGAGTAAGCAGGGCGCAAGGGCCACCTGCAACGCGAGCCAATCCTCCGATTGTCCTACATCAAGGATATACCGGCCGTATGCGGTGCACGCTGTTCATGAGACAACTGACTGTCAGTAATCATTTTACAGAGAGTCAAACAGCTAGGGAC
Organism: Aspergillus sclerotioniger CBS 115572; assembly: GCF_003184525.1. NCBI lineage: Eukaryota > Fungi > Ascomycota > Eurotiomycetes > Eurotiales > Aspergillaceae > Aspergillus > Aspergillus sclerotioniger. The sequence continues at coordinate 542,311 of NW_020291007.1, read as the reverse complement.
CCATCACCGACCAATAGTTTCTGGGGTGCTCTCCATCTGCTCCTTAGATAGACCGAAGGAAGCACAGTAATCGAGGTGCAACGCAGTTTCACGCTGGATGTGGAGAACAATCTTTGCTGACTATAGTGAGATATTGCAAGTCAGCTAAAATTCGCCACTGCGTGAAAACACTCGATAGAGAATTGCAGGATACCTACTGCAGCAATAGACTCCATGTTTCCTGCTTTATATGAAGCGAGTGCATTGCTCCGGGCAAACTGAATCTACATCAATTTGTTAGAGAGCCCCATTTGCAAGATCGATCTTGATTACCGTACCAGGTAAAGATAGTCCTGCACCAGATATGATTTGAATCTTTCCTCGGGGAGTGTGCCGTCGCCCATCCGCTTGACAAAATCATGCTCCGTGAAACGCTTCCATGCCGACTGGACGTCGGGACGGTCTAGAGCATACTCCACAAAATGACCGCTGTTTGTCCCATTAGTAGGGCAATCTCGTCAATTGCAAATGACAATCAAACTTACGCAGCAAAAGGCAGGTTGTAGAAGGAGTGAAAGTGATTGATCGGCCCACTTCCCTTTCCAAGATCAATGCTGGTCTTAATGCCCGCCTCAACAAATCGAACGGCACTGTGGACTGCCCGTCTCAGATCCTTACCATGAGCTAGGTTGGCCGAAATGGCCGAGGCAAGAGAGCAGCCGGTGCCATGAGTATTCTTCGACACCAGATAGTCAGTCTCGAATAAGGTAACCTCTTGCCCATCGTAAAGCACATCAATGACCTTGGAGGCATCGCCTTGATTGTGTGCAGTCCGATTATCGCTTGTGAGCGGCAAGTGGCCACCCTTGAGCAGGACTCCCTTGGGGCCCATGGAACAGACCTGCTTTGCGAGCTGAATAATACCAGGCAGGTCCGTTGGTTCGGGCACATCTATACCGGCGTCTTTCAACAACAGCATGGCTTCCGGAATGTTCGGGGTAAGAATAGTCGTCAATGGAAGTAGTTTTATGCGTAGACCTTGGATAGCTGCTTCGGGTAAAAGCCGTGATCCGCTGGTGGATACCATGACCTGTTTCGCCTTGAGTCAGAGATAGAAGCTCTCTCTAAGTCATCATATGATTTTGGGGCAAGGGTACCGGATCCAGCACCACCGCAGGCACTTGGTGGAGGGTCAATGCTTCAGCGATGACGTCTATTGTCTCCGCGGAAGAGAGCATTCCTATACTTTATCAGTCTACAGGTAAATGTCCCGAAGGGAGTGAAAAGAAGAGAGAAAACGAAGTATCATCTGAGAGAGCTAAGAAATTCATACCTAATTTGACAACATCTGCGCCGACATCTTCCAGGCCGGCGTTGATCTGCTTTTTCACGAACTCCGCGGGAATGATGAAGATGTCCTGCACCCCCAGGGTATTCTGGGCCGTGAGCCCCGTGGTGGCTGTGAGAGCATAGCAACCATGTGCAGCTAGAACCCTCTGATCTGCTTCTAGACCCCTAGATCCGAACGAACTGCATTAGCTCGAGAGGTTCAAAGCTGCGATAATGCATGTTAACATACGCGCCGCCCGAGCTGTCAGAGCCTGCAATGACCAAGACCCGCGCGACTGACATGGTGACGGTCACTGCGTAAAGCTTTCTGGGGCTCAAAAGAACCAATTGGAGGGAGAAAAGGTCACAGGAAACTATTTAGGGAAAGGATCGAGTGACCCAGCTGAGGTGTCAAGCGGATGGCGGGAGAGTTCAGTGCCGGGCAGAGAAAGCCGTGTGCTTGATTGGCGGGGTGCGGGGCTGGCGGGAAATCGAGCAGCATCCCATTTATCGATACAGAGCGTATCCACAATTCACTTGTCTGTAGGAATCACAATGTTCTTCATGTTTATTAATCTCATCCCATCATCTAGAAAAAAAGCAAATGCCCGCTATTCATATTGGCGACAAAATCACAAACCCAAACCGCCTAAATATAGCTATATACAAAACCGGGAATCCACGAGGAGCTATGGCAACATGAAGCGGAATAGGCTGTCCATCTCGACCCATTGCCGGCCACACTTCCTCAAATACGCGTCCACTACCCCCTTGATAGTTCCAAACCGCGTGCGATTGAACTCAACCAGTGCCGCCACACTATCCTTCTTTTCCCCAGTGGGTTCCTTCTCTGCTGCCTTCCGAGCCTTGTCCACATCCCAAAGTCCAGCAAAGTAGAGTAATTGGTTGTACATCTGTTTTTCCGTGTACTCGTACGTCATTCGGCCAAGGCAACCTTCGGCGTGGCCCCGGGGTCCAAGACACCGGTGCCCATACACACTGATTTGTCTGGTCCGGTTACCGCATGCCGTGTCGTCGCAGATAAGCCAGCCCTCATAGTACTTGGAAGTCTGCGCTCGGATCTGTGCCTCGAGCTGGGCCACGATTGTCAAGACCGTAAACGGTTTCTGACAAGCTTGGTTGGGACACACGACACCATTGGTAGTGCACATGTGGGTTGACTGTGCCAGTCCTTCAAAGACCGATTTCTCCTTGCAGAACCGACAGGTGAGTGTAAGCCGTGTGGCATTCTCAAAGCGCACGGAGTCGGGAATCTGCGACTCCAGCGGGAAGATATCGGCATTCTGCTGGCTGCTCCCGCTGGAGCTATTGATCTGGTATTTGCGAACATCAAGCCCCAAGCACTCAGCTAGTCGAACGGCATCGGTACCAGGAATAGGTGCACAGAGACGCTCGATGGGCGGGAATATTTGCTTGAGGAGGTAGAACTCAATATCAGGCTTGAGCCCTGAATCAGACTTCATTACGTCCTGAAGTGTATATGACCGCTTGGCCGGTGGGAGAGACGCAGTCTCTGCATCCCCATTCGTCACGATGTACGATATCACGTCGCTAGGACGAACCGACTTTCCACGGGCGAGCTCGCGCAAAGCAACCTGTACCGGGGGCATCGATTCCTTGTTGGGATATTCTTCGGGTCGCTTGGAGAGTTTCTAGGCGAGAAGGTTAGTGCCAACAAGACCAGTGTCGATTGACCAGGGCATACATACCGTGTAGATGACGTATTTTTGAACTGGAACCGAGAACTCGCGCATCTTTTCTGCTAGCTCGCGCAGGTAGTCATGGACTCGGTTGAGGACAATTTCTTGATCTTCACCGGAAAGAACCTCGTTTAGCAGCTTCTGCGAGACTTCCTTGGACAACGAGCAATATTCACGTCTCTTCATATCCAAGCCCTTGACTTCGAGCTTGTCCACATACTTGCCATCTACTTCGGTCATGTTGACAGCGGCATACTTCTTCTTTGCGTGAAGAAGGAGGCGACGGAACACATTGTCAATGTCGATTTCCAGCAGCCGATAGCGCTCGTTTACCGATTTTTTGAATTCATCACCGACCTTGAGAGCATCGCTGATCGTGTCCATGTTCGTGTTAATCATGACCGAGTCAGTATCACCATAGATGACTCTGAGCTGCTTTGACTCGGCCAGCTCCTTGGTGCTTCTGAGAATTTCACGTCCCTTAAATGTGGTGAGCATGGCCAAGGGACGAGCGTAGAAGCGACTCTGCGTATATCCCAAACAACCGTACATGGAGTTAGCGGTAAGCTTAAAGGCCAACTGCTTGGTGTCCCACAGCGCAAGTTGCTCAGGGGTAGCGCGTTTGTCCTTCATCAACTTCTTGACTTCGCGTCGACGGCCAACTAAGGTAGCAATGAGTTTAGGCAGAATACCCTGCTCCTGATCTGAGGAAGGAACGTCGGGCACCTTTTCTTCCTTGTCGTTGTCAACCTATATAGAATGTCAGTTCGCGCCCAAGTCACTTCTTTGAAGAGACTCACAGTCGCTGTCCGTTCCACTGTCGTGAAACAGATATTGTATTCCTGGATAATACTCGGATACAAACTGTTGAAGTCCATCACAAGGATGAATTTGTCGTAAAGACCTTTCTCGGGTTCAAAGACAAGACCACCCTTATATTTGTCCTTTTTCTTTTTGTCCGCCGAATCATCATCGTCGCCCTCCTGCATCTTCTCTTCTGCTTTCAGCAGTTTAGAAGCGTACTTGTCGGGACAGATATATTTATTACGGTGGAACTCGTGCAGCAGAATGTACTCATTCCGCTCTGCTCGCGTACCGCTAAGTGTTCGTGCCCAAGAGTTACCAGCAATATTTGTGAGAACTTTGGTCAACGGTAGCATCTGAAGTCGCAACACCAATGCAGCAATGAAATAGGTATCCGCGTCGCAATGATTCACGAAATTCATGAGGCCATCCTTGGTAGTGGCCCATGTCTTCAATGCGGCTTCGCAATCCAATTCTTGTCTGGCATTTCCCTTTCCGAGGTAGAGGTCACACATCTCTGTCAAACTCCAGGATTGACATTTCATCATCAGAGACTTCCAACCATCAGTATACATTCTCTTCATATGAAAGCGAAGAATCTTACCTTGCCCATATCATTGGCAACATCGCACATCAGTCTTCCTGCAATAAGATGCCTCTCGGCAAAGAAGCCGCCACCCCTGTTGAAATTCTTGGGCCAATCGCCGCGCTTTAACCGCCCGAGTCGATGCCAGCCAGGTGTTTTCTTTTCCTTCAATCTGCTGAGTAGAATGCTGAGGTCCACTTCCTGGAGTTGATGTCCCATTAGAACATCCGGATCCATTTTTTCAAACAGTGCTAAGAATTTGCTGAGCAGAAACTGTTCACTCTTCTCTAGCATATACATGCCACGCTGCTTCCGCGTTTCAGTTTCAAAATGCATCGGATATGAAGTGCCTGCAGGCCGCATGACCGTGAAAGTCTTGCAGGGAAGTCTCTCGGGTGGGGTTGTGTCCGTGAGTGAAACGTTTTCATACACTCTTGCGCTTGCCACCAGAATCTCCTGTTTATTCTCTTTCACATTGAGCTGTGTTCGGAAGGACAGACTCATGATCGTAAGAGGGGGTGCTTCCAGGTTCTCAGAATCAGGAACCGGGGAGATAAGTGCTGGCTTTGTTGCCTGACATTCAAATTTGCACCAAGAGGCATTGTTAACAGCAGAAAAATCCGCTTCCTCTATTTTGAGCCAACAAGGACCCATGATGTTTTTCCAGAGCACGAACTGCTCAAATAATGATGTATTTGTCCCGAAAACATGGGAGAATGTCTCGCCCTTGACGTCCATTGGCAAGACAGACTTGTCGTAAGGATAAAGGAGCTTCAAATATTCCGCCTCTTTCGGGACACCGGGTAATTCAAATGCATATTTGCGGGTGCAAGGCTTGATCTTATGCATTCCTACCTTCAGCCTTGACATCATCCCGTCGACTTCCTGGTAAACATCTTCCATGTCTACCTCTTCGTCTGTCTCTCGCCCGTTCTTGTGCCGATACTCTCGGGGGAGAAAGTAGAGCTTTCGTAGGATGTTGTCGACTTTGACGAATGCGCTGGCGTAAGAACCGTTCTGCTTGTTCTTCACCTTTCCAAACAAGCAAAGGCTGCCGTTGACTTCTGTGAAGTCCAACCAGAACATGCGCAGGCTGCCGTCTTCCTCAATAACATCCTGGGCACGAAGCTTACCGAAGCCACGCATTTCCGATGACGCCGGGCTGCTGAGGACATTCAGCTTGCTCCTAACATCGTTCCAGGATGCATCTACTTCTGGCAATGGCTTTGTAGGCGAAGAGCTTGCAAGAGCCGGACGATCCTCTTGCTTGAGTTTCGGCGGCGGTCGGCTTCCGGCCATGTTGATGGTTGTAGCTTTAGCTTCGTTCTGTCCAGTGACTTCTGCAACCTCCATAATATCATTGTCATCGTCATCAGGCTCCTCCACTTTGACAGGCACGGTGACCGATTTCCTTTCTACCGCTTTGCTGATTGGGGACGATGGCATCGGATCACCCATCGGGAAGTCATCGTCATCATCCATATCAGGAAGCGGGCCATCGTCGTCGTCCAAAGCAGACTCTGTCTGGTCCCTGACTGGCGAAATCGGATCACTATTCTCATCCTTCCTAATAGGCTTCTCTCTGCGTGTTCGGTCGGCTAGTGGGGGTGACAAGATGCGAACTTTGCGCCGGGTCTCAGACTTGATTATGTTTCTTGTTGGCACACGATGCGGGACCACGTTGGTGTCGACTTCTCCGAGCAAATCGGCCATGAATGCATCGTCTTCTGCGGTAGCAACAGGCTATAAACGTATTAGAGGGTCACCTTGTGCTCGACAAATCTATCCAACTCACCTTGGGCTTCGGAGCAGAGGGCGCAGCCCCGCCGCTGAAATACTTCGAGATGCCATTGTTGATCTTTTCCTTCCGTTGCTTTTCCTCCTCACGCTTCCTCTTCGCAGCCTTACCCCGGGCAGGCAAACCATCGTCTTCGCTTTCACTGTCGCCGTAGTCTGCGTTCCGCTCGTTCCAAACCTCGCGACCGTCATCTGCATAACCTTCTCCGTTATCGTCGACCACGAAGTCATCCTGATCTAGCCGGTTGCGGATAATTTTCTTATAACCTTCATCATCGACTTCCTCGTAGATATCGCCTTGTTCCTCAACCTCGTATGTCGACAGGCGTTTCTTTCCTGCGGCGCGAAGGGCACGCAGCTCCGCCAATTTCGCGCGGGAAGCAGACATGGCGCACTGGTGATCTTTTACCACAGGAACCAGATGTCCATGGAAGTTTTCCTGTGGTGAAATCGTTTGATTCCCGTATGGGTATGGGGAAGGAAGGGGTTGACGGTTCTGGTGGCTGCTGTAACTCCGAAAGGCGGGTGTCGCGCGGCGGAGAAAGTAACGCGTGCGGGACGCGGTCGAGACGCGCTCCGCCAATCTCCGTTAAGTGGTTTGTTTGCCGATTTAAGTAAGCAGGACAAAGTACGAAGCAGCAACTACGAAACAACCTACACTATGTTGAATTACACCTGTATCTAAGAAAAGGAAATTTAAAAACCCCACTGACCAATATCTGGTTACCTGTCGGAGCTGAATATTCCCGGGCCTTGATAAAATCATACTAAATTCGTACCGTCGCATTGCTCCTAGATAGCTACTGGCACGAGCAAGAATCTTTCCAATAGATACTATCCAACATTTACTCGTACATCTCATCTGAATCCGTGTCGCTATATTCCTCTGCATGTTGTCAGTCTTCGTTACGGTGACTTCCGCCGGTCAACCTACCTTGAGCGAGACCATAGTCGAATGACCCATCTAGACTTACCTTCAGAGTCTCACGGATCACGTTTTGGGCTTCCTCAGTGAGCGAGCTGTCGACTGCATTTAGAATTGTTAAGCTGAAGCCTTTGTTTCCGAGGCCCAACTGTGATATGAAGGCGAGTATGCCATCAGCAGTGAATCTGCTAAAGGCATGGATCGCAAGACTTTGGAGCTTTGGCAGACACAGGAACGCAGTGAGCGCACAATCATCGAAGAAATCGCCACCTATCCAAAGCCTCTCAAGCTGAGGAAGATATGGCGTCATGGCAATCACATGATCTACAGTAAAGCAATCAGATATGTCTTTGAGCTCCAGTTCCCGGAGGTTGTTGAGCTGGCTGATCGATTGTACAAGCAATTCGTTGCCTTGCATGAATTCACTCGCTTCACCGCGAAGATAAAGATATTGCAAGGTTTGCTGACAGGCGAGAGCTTCGTGAAACGCATGACTGTCAGTCATTGCATATCCAGCCAGGGAAAGAGTAGTTAGACGAAGTCCTTCATCGGCTAGAACACGCGACAACAAGAAGGAGTCGTCGACGAATCGCTTGAGCTCCAAGCGCCGCAATGATCTGCAACTGCATATCCATTCAGCGACTCGTGTGATAACGGCGTAAAAGTTATCGTCTCGTGCGGCCGGTATTGAGTCTGTCAGTACCAACACCCTCAACATAGGCGCCGCCGTTAGTGAGGCCAGCTCTGCGATTGTCTCAATTGTAAGACTCGCCAACTTCAGCTCAGATAGGGAATTCAGATGTGAGCCTAGGGCTATGATGGAACGAGGACCTAGTTGGGCGTAACTGAGTATCTCAAAGTACTCCAGCGTATTGGGGCGCAGTTCATCCAAGAACTGTTCAGAATCTGCCTCCGCGTTCCTGGGTGGGGTATTCTTCCTAACACATGAGGTAAGCATCATATGTCAGATACTGGTAGCAGAATCGTACCATCCATATATTGTAAGATGTTTAAAATCAGGACAGTGGTTGCGGAGTTTGTCTCCAGCATGTTGGCTAAGAGCATCCCCGGACCAGATTGTCAGAGACTGCAGCAAGGGCAACCCTTCGATCCATGACGAAAGGGTCTCCGGTGTAACTAGAGAGCAGTCAGATATTTCTGAACTCCCTAATCAAATTCCTGGGAGCCCGTAGATGGAGACTACCGTTACAAGACATTCCTCGTATTGACATTGTTTTCTCGACGATTGCTTCAGAAGTCAGCCTATGGGACTAGCACACGGCGCATGTCAATGATTACTGAATAATTCACTAAAAAATATGAGACAAACCTGTGCCAATCTTTACCATGACCCAATCATTATCAGGGGCAAGGGTTGATGACCGAAGTCGCTTATTCCCCTTGGCTTGATAGCCGCGGGAGACAAGACTGAAGAGCTCCGGAGTAAAGAACTCCCTAAGCTCTGTTATCCTGCGAACAATCTATCATTTATTTAGGGGTGCATACTCCTTCATCTTCTTCGTGAACCCGGGGTCCTTGAGAAGGTCCCCAAAGTCATCCAGATCAAGATAGCGGATATAGCTGTAGTAAGGGAGGTAAGTCTGATCCAAAGTAGACAGGATAATGGACCGCCACAACAACGCCCATTTTTGTATGGCAGGATCTTGTTCGCCCTTGGTACTGGCCCAAGTGGTGGCCACTCTCCGGGACCTGAATTGCTCGTCTTCTGTTCCTCCGCCCCTCACTGGCGAAGTATCACACAGCCTGCCATTGATATCAGCACCCAACGCCACACATCATTGTACCCATCCGAACAGACTCACTTATATAACACAGCCAAGGAATGCTCTGTAAAACATCTCGAAGAGATCGCGCACTGAAAAAGGCTGTTGTAATCCTTCTCATTGCCAAGGATATCCAAGATGATATAGAGGACGTCACCGGCTAACGCGAAGGTCATTTTCGCGGCAAAATATCACAACCTTCAAAAAGAGAAACACGACTTTCACTTTAACAAACATTTATCGGCTTAGACTTTCTCACTTCAGGACCCAGCGCCTCTTGGATCGATGCGCAGTCGTGTCCCTGGAGGAGAAGCAAGGCGCCTACCGTACAGTATCGCTTATGTAAGCTCGCGTCGTGTTTGCGATCCGACGTGACGGAGATTGGCCAGATCCCCAATAGTCCAACAAAGAGCAATATTGGGGAGTTGGCTGGAATTTTGTTGCATTCCAGGCTCTAAAGCATTGAAAAACGGTAGGGCTCAATCTATGGCACCAGATGAGCCCGTTCTCCTTCTAAAAAATCGGACATGGCGAACTTATCGTTCTCACTCGCCCCAAAGGCGATATACCAGCTACATGATGCTCTGACCTGTCTGGCGAAATTTGATGACAGCGTGGCTATTGAGGCTGAAATTGATCTAGCAAGTCCATGTTTTCCGAGAGAATATCGGCTGAGCTGGTGCTAACTGACTACCAAAGCTTCGCTTAAGCGTGCTCAATTCGACCAAGACGGCATACTCTGCGTTTGTATTTGAAGCGGATAGCTTTTTTGAATCCTATTCCTTTGGGAGAGGGAGGGGTGGCAGCTCTTCTAGGGTAGCTCGTCCAGAAAATTTCAGTTGTCAGGTGTTGATCAAAGTGGGGAGATTCCATGTTAACTGGATAGACTGTTCCTAAGCTAACATGCGGTAGGCCATGCTGTCGGCCTTCAAAGGAAGAACAAGTGGGCGTGACAAAGACACATCTGTTGAACGCTGTGAGGTTGAACTCCAGGATGATCTAGACGAAATCGAGTGTCGACTCGTCATCAAATTGATTTGTGGATTTGGTAATGTCCCGTTCCCCCGTCAACGTAGCTGTAACTTACTATGATTCCAGGCGTCATTAAGCTCTATAAGCTTACCTATGAACCCGTTCATGTACAACATGCCATATTTGACAGGTCCAAAACGACAAATGAATGGAGTATCCAGCCCAAGTATTTGAAGGAGATAACAGATCATTTCGGTCCCTCAGCAGAGCAACTGGACATCTATTCCGAACATGGCAAGGCGGTCTTCACCAGCTTTACCACGAAAAGCTCGGACGGAAAAGGTGATGCTACCGGCGTGACCATACATGCATACGTCTTACTTACTGTCTGACCGCAGAGATTCTTCGACAACCAATCCACACTTCGGTAGCTATTGACAAAAGAGACTTTGACTACTATTTGGCTGAGGACCACCTTCACGTCGCCATCCATATGAAAGACTTTAAGGCGGCGATAGCGCATGCAGAGACGGCAAATGCGATGATAACCGCCAGGTTCACTCGCCCATGCCGCCCTCTGCAATTCGCATATGACTTTGAGGGCATCAAGTCTGAATTTACATTGATGACCAGAGGCGAAGCGTCGGGAGACGATGCTCCAGACTCCTCTCGGGCAACACCAGCCCAGCTATCTGCACGACAGACCCCTGCACCCGTGCAGATAAGCCAGAGAAGCACGGCTTCGGACACGAGACAAATGCCCCCTCCCCGCAGTCGGTCTATTCGACCTCTCACCGGGACCTCCACTCGAGCTTCACAGTCAAACGCAGAGACTCAGCGACCTCCACCATCAATCGAATTCGATAGCCTGTTTGTACCAGCGGACGACGATAGACAATGGGACGTACCGAATGAGGAGGATGAGGGTCCAGCAGAGGACGAGCTCGGTTGGGATGCAACCGGTGATCAGGTACGACCTTAGGCCACCTTCGCCTTTGCGCTTCTTCACTGACACGCGCCAGCAGGCAAGCATGGGCCCTGGGCTACGGGATATCGAGCCCAAGATGGCAGAGACCAGTGCTGAAGAAGAGATGGGCATCCCCCCTACCCAGCGCATGTCACAGGTACGTTGAGCGCATCCTTGTCTGATGTTCAGGCTAACAACCCGCAGCTGCACGGCCTCGGTCTCTTCGACTGAGCGGCCAAACATAGCTCTACGCATCTGGGGTTGACCAACAACACCGGCAGCCGTACAGTAAACACCCTCGGCAAGACTGTCATCCTCCGCAGCGCAACTACAGTCACGATCCTCAATCACGAGTGATCACCCAGCTAGTCGCACAACCCGCGCCGATACCAACCACATCCAACGCCTCTTCCGGCAAAGAAATCGGGCTGCATATCCCCTTCACATTACCTTGGGCGTCCGTGACCGGCCCACAATTGCCATGCTCCCCCCATCCACAAGCGACAACTGTACGCTCATCAACCGTCGCAAGCACATGCTCACTTCCCACCGCCAGATCCATCACCCTCCCCATCTCCCGCGGCGGCAACTGCCCGCGATCATTCCTCCCCAAGCCACAACCTCCCCATCCTGACGATGTACATAAACCCCATGCCAACTAGCCTCTATACTCCGACACCCCACGGGTGCAGGAATAGAACTCCCCACCAAAACACCCCACCTATCATCCGCGGACCCAAGTACAACAAACTCCCCTTTTTCTCTATCCCCAACCACCACCGTAAACTCTCTCCCACACGCCGCCCCCGTCGCTCGAAACCCAACCTCCTCAATCCTCACAAGCTCCCAAACCACCTTATCCCCCTTCCTCGCCTGCCCCAACTGCCCCTTCCTCGCAGCTCCCCATCCATACACCTCCCCATTCTCCAGCACCACAACCGTATGTCCCATCCCACTGGCAATGCCCACCACCTTATCTCCAAACCCAATCCACCCCCCATCACCACCACCAGAACCAGAAGGAACACAAACAACCCCCCCTCCAAGCCCCAACTCCCCCTTCCCCCTGATCCCAAAACAAACACCCTCCTCCCCTCCCCGGAGACCAAAAACGACGCCTCCCATGTAGCCGAAACATCCCTAAACCGCTCCACACCATCCACAACCACCTGCCGAAACCTCGTCACCGCATCATCAACCCCAGGAAGACTACCGCATCTCCCATCCTCATTCATCCCCGTCGCGTAGACCCGTCCATCGGAGAACAATATCAAGGTGTGGTTTCCGCCTGCTGCGATGCGGGTAATCTCTGATGCTGGTAATGGGGGAGAGGTATCCTCGAAGAGACACTTGGTGGGCGTGGAGACGTCTTCAATGTGGCCGATACCGAGCTGGCCTGAGCCGTTGGAGCCGAAGGCGTAGAGGGGCATTATTGGATTGATTTTGAAGTTTGCTGGTTGTGCTGTATGGTAGGATCTAATGTGGGTGTGTGAGTGGATATATAGGGTGTGTTGCTGCTGCTGGTCCTTGGGGACGGATGGATAGATGGATTAATGGGTGGATGGTCACCGTGGGCAAAGGAAAAGATATCAAGCTTGAGGAAATGGCAATGATATGTAGTGGCGGGGCTGTAAACATGATGGGTGGAAGAGGATACCGCTTTCCTTATCGCCTGCCTGTTCGGATGCTAGGTGGGATGGTGGGATGGTTTGGCCGGCAGAATGAGGGGAGTCCGGAAGCGTGGAAGACTTGGTGTCGTGAGGTAAGGAAGTTACATTTTTATGGAGCCAGAGTTACCATGGAGGGATTGAATGAGGTCAGATATAATGCAGCAACAGTCACTTGGGTATATAATATTAATCGACTTCTATATACTAACGAGTACCATGTATGTACCTGGGTATTGAGTGCAAGACGAAAGAACCTCTCGCTCGACAAAAACAATATACTAAGAATGCAAAAGTGAAGCGTGTCGTCATTCAAAACAGACATGCCACATTCAATCAATCACACATACTCGCTTCCCAAGAAAAAAAAAAAAAAAGACCCAAAAAGACCCAAAAAGACGCCATGTTTATAGTTCGGACTTTTCATTATATGACTCCGTGGAGGAATCTTGCGCAGCCGGGGGAAGGGCGAAATTGTCCGTCTTGGTGGCAGTCTGCTCCATCGGGCGGAACATGGGGCTGGTACGGTGGAAGTATGCGTGGACATGGCCCTCGAGGAGGGAGTCATCCGTATCTTGCACGAAGTCCTCACCCTTTTCGTTCTCGGAGATCCGAGCAGTCATGGCAGCCTCCCACTCGGCACGGTATTCCTCGACCTTCTGCTTGTAGTCGAGTTCGGCGTCGTAGTGCTTGCCAACGCCCGTCAAGCGCTCCCAGAGAGAGAGGTGCTTGGCGTGGATAGCGGGTCCGTGGTAGTCACTCTCGCGGCCATCGCGGATGTATTGCCAGCGACGCTCTTGCTCCTTAAGGTCAAGACCGGTGGTATCCGGAAGGAAAACGAAAGTCAGGAGCATGCCAGCAAGTCCAAACCAAGGGACAACGTAGAACTTGGTTTGGGTGTCGATGTAATTGTACAAGACGGATGCCAGGAGCGCACCGCTCTTACCGCAAGCGGCGGAGAGACCGTGGGCTGTAGCGCGGATGGGAGTCGGGAACACCTCCGCAGCCACCAAGAAAGTGACCGAGTTGGGGCCGAACTGGTTGAAGAAGGAACTCAGGAAATACATCGCCTGGAAAGCGTGGATGTTCTCCGGCTGGATGTAATAGTGGTAGTGGAAAGCGGGGATGACAAAAAGGATGAAGCACATGAGGAAGCCGATCATTTGCATCCACTTGCGACCGTAAAGCTTGTTGTCAACGAAGAAGGAGGCGCAGTAGTAACCAGCCAACGACACTCCGATATTGCACAGACTCCAGAGCCAAGTCGGCATAATGGAATTGCTGCCAGGGCTCAAAACCTTGATAAACTCGGAGCTGAAGAGCTTGTTGCCGTAGAAGAATACATCGTTGGCAAACCAGCCACCCGCCGTAGCGATGATGCGGAAACCGAAATACCGAAAAGTCAGCTTCAGAGAGTTGACATCGTAGCCAGTAACAGACGCCTTCTTCTTAGCAGCAGCGAGCTGCTTGCTAGCTGCCTTCATATGGTAGGCACGGTAGTACACAAGCCACAAGGTGCCGACGGCGGGAATGGCGAAAGAGATACGGTAGGTCCACTGGGTAGCCACCGTAGAGTACGGTGGGTTACCGCTACCGTGGTGGAAGATCAACAGCAGGATGATCAGGATAGCCTGGTTGAAGAATTGACCCCAACCCTGCATCAGGAACGCACTGGTGACCTTGCGGCCACGGTGAAGGCGATCCTCCTTGGTCGAGACCTTTCCAGAGCCAACGGCATTCTCCATACCGCTAGTGGCAGTCATTGGGTATTCACCGCCGACACCAACGCCATAGACGAATAATGACCAAGCGTAACAGATGATCCAGCCGTTCTCGGTGACACCCCATGCAGCGGTAAGCATGATCAAACCCAGCAACATGATCGAAGCGTCTTGGATAAGACCCCATCGACGACCAAGCCTAACATTGAATTAGCCAACCTTGCCCGCATGCACCCTCAGACTACCCCCCCGACATACCAATCACCGATGATTCCGACCAAGATTTGACCCATAATGATACCGACAATCTCGAGGTAGTCGACCGCGTTGATCCATTGCTGGTTGCAGGTCTGATGTTCATCCCAGCAGGACTTAAAGGAGGCCTCAAACAGAGGCTTGATGTTTCCAATCGAGAATAGCACGTAACTAGAGCAAGCAAAATGTGAGCCTCATAAATTCCGAAGTCCCACGGTTAAAACAGCACGTACCCTTCCAGACCTAGACCAGCACCAGGAAGCACCATGTTTCGGAAATAATACGATATCGGAGACAGAGGATCCTCTTTTGTCATCTTCCAGATCTCACTGAGTTCACGCTTGGCTTCTGCAGCATCGTATGATCCGACGAACTTGATCCGCTTCACGAGGGGTAAGTCCGCCCAATACGTGCCATCCGGCGTGTAGCTGTCATCGGGGCGAATGAGCTCGTCGAAGGCACCCTTCTCGTGGATGTCCATATCCTCGAGAGGGTTATGGGTACCCGACATGTCGGGCCCATGGGGAGCACGAAGGCCAAAGTCGGTCATTTTGGCGTCGTCGGATGACCAGTCGACTCGAGGCTCGACGGTCCGGGCAATTGACGACGGAGGGGTGGACGCGAGAAGCGAGCTTGAGACGTCCTGGGATACTCCTAAAGGAGGAGGGGGAGGGGAGGGGGAGCAAGCTCGAGTTGACCGTGATGAAGGCGTCACACACGATGCAGGCCACGTCGGACACGGCCAGCCGTCGAACTTATATCCGGAGGGTAACGGCAAAAGAAAATCTCTGGGCGCAGGCGGACCAGGACCAGCCCACCAGCGAGCCCCAGGCACATGTCGAAATGGTGGAACGTGATAAGCCAAACGCAGGACTGGTTACGGAGAAGATCCAGCGTAGTGGCGGGTTCCACCGTCGCTCCGAAGTCGAGGCTGCCGTGTCAGTGGTGCATGGCAGGCTGCCCGCCCCATTGCCCAGACCCGGTAGTCCCCAGCGGGTGAAACTCCCACGAGCCTCGAAAGCATAATTTTCTTGCGGCGGGTTGGCATTTGCGTTTTCATAGCATCATCGACCTGAGGTCACACTGCAGGGTTCTACAACTCCAGGTGGTGTCAGGGTCCCAGCATGTTCGTCCTCCCAGGTTGTGTCCACACTCCCTGGGCCCCCCCCCCTTGTCCTCCTCGCTCTGTGTATCTCGTGGTTTCTTTCCTAATCCACCCTAGTTGCGACTCCATCGCAGGCTGGACTTTTTTAAACCCGCCCACTTCGGGCGAGTGGCGGCGGAGCTAACAGACTAACTACATTTAGTCCTGCACTCGAGGCGGGGATCTTCCGGTCGCGAACTTCTGCCGCCGGCCAATAAACGGCGCACGTGGTGGCAGAATACCGCTAGATCGACAGTCACCGCCTTCTAGAATCATGGACCCTACCGCTCACCCCGCCAATCAAACACCGCTCCCGGACGCAACCGGCTGACCTGGCAGCGTCCGGCATGGCTAAGCTGTTGTCTCTCCACGCCATCCGATGCCGAGGGATGCACTCGACTCCCCAACAAGGAAGGAGGCCAAGTGAGCAGGTCTGAAATGATGCTTACCTGGCGGGTAGCGCTGCGGAGTATCCGTGTCCTACACGATCATGAGGTGGGGGGGATTTGACATGGAGATGAGGGGTTCCCTCGGGCCTCGACGGTTAACGGTTAAATTTCGCTATCTACTTACACAGTACACACTACTGACTGGATGCGTCGCTCCCATTGACTTGTCAGCCCCTCCTTGCATACGTGCCTGCTGACAGATCTCCAGAGTCAAAATTCCATAGCGGCGCCAATCATGTTCCATATGCCTTGAAGACGACAAGGAGCAGGTTTAGCCAAAGCCCCGATTCATTCAGAAATGCGTGGGGACGGCGGTCGTGGTCACAGCCCGCAGCCGATCTAGATACATATCCAGGACCGATGTTGGTGCCGCAGACATGGAGGATGCATGTCGATACCTAGCCGATTTACTAAGATTAGTACCTTAGTCCGAGGGAATCTTGGCGCTCAGACGCGGCCATCAGCCAGTGGGAGGGCGTCTAGCGATCACGTTGCGGGACACAGTCTTTTTGCTTGATGATAACGACCACATCTACCTGGAACCTTAATCAACATCCGTCCTGGCACCCAGATAATCACACCAATGTATGGCCACATATGATTCGGCGGCGTCTCCACGGTGGACGGACGTATCGGAGGGGATCCCACATGGTAAGAGAACCTGCCGTATCCCTTACCTGGATGAATCTATGGTACGTGGCTGTAAGTCGACCACGAGAGACGGTGGTTGTGCGGTCCAGAAACGTGGGTCATTCTTGTGTCTCGGTCACGGATGAGTGCTGCGGACAACTACTCAGGTTACCTACCATGGAGCTAGATATTCTACCTCCGGAGTACGGAGTCCTGCGCAACGATACCTACCTATCTTAGTAGTACTATCGACCACCGAGACTAGATACTCACCTAGTACTCGGAAGGTTGTTCTGTGTTTCTGGGAGCCAATGACATTCAAGGATTTACCCCGTGCCTGCTCCGTGTATTCCTGATGGCAACGGAATCCCCGTATAGCTCCGGCACCTTGCACCCTGTGGGATAATCTTGCTGATCCAAATTACATGCTACCCCTAATGATCCCGCAACCTCTTCTTCAAATCGCCTTTCGGCTTCTGCAGGGTCCCTTGGAGGCGCCCGTGTTGGTCGATTGCCGTGATCCTTCATCTAGCGTTGGTGAAGCAGCTAGCCACCCTGGCCCGCATCAGTGAGCCCGGGAGCCGAGATACACTGGTCAATGCAGAAGGGACTACACCCATTAGAATTGAAACTGGCCGGGCCGCCTTGCTGGTCTAGCTCGCGCAGAGTTCTCACATTGTCGTCTATGCGAGAATAAACGCGCAAGAGATGGTGGTCAGACGGTACCTCCGTTCTGTATAGAGCGGTCAGGACATTCCAAATGCCGGTCAACCGACGCAGCTTCTGATTCCCTCGCTGATGGGTCAGCCTTGAAACCAGAAAGGATCGAAGGAGTGGCTCATGACGTAATATGAGTTGGTTCATGAGCTGAGTCTCGACGTTGAGCATTAGGGAGGTCGTAGAAAAGCAGGGTACTCTATGATCTATCTCTAGTAAAACCCCCTCGCATCTCGGTTCATGTGATGGTCAGCAAGCATACCGATGAGGTTTTTTCTAGCCTTCTGGATTGATTCGACGGATGTTCTTGCAGTCTTCCGAGAACTGAGCGTACATCCTCGGTGTAAGTTGGTTGTACCGATGCTGCATTATCTTGCATTAAAAATGGTGTCTGTCACTACACTACCAGTACAACATCTATCAAGAGTCCCTCGCCTAATAATGCAAGGTAAACCATATCAGGATATCGAACTATCGACCCGTTGGGTTGCCTTGTTTCATCTTATTGTCATCCCACGCCATACAATCAACCAGCTGACTATAACTGGTTTCTTTTAGTCAAGTCTGTGACCCGATCCTACCATAAGCTGCAAGGTGGGACAGCTGCCGCTGACATGTACAAGGCGGAATCGATACTACTTACATGGATATTTACGAGCAGAGTGCCCCTTGCATAACGCGGCTCTGCCTGCCTCGATCATTGTCTTCGGGTGTCACCTCTCGCAAGGGTTAAGCGGTCTTTTGATGCTTAGCTTCTGGAGTAACCAATCCGACACGAGCATGACAGAGTCAGGCCAACCAGAGCAGCAAGATGTGCCGTCAGCTGCGCATATACTTCCTCAATAAACAACTCAGGTGATTTTGGTTTGGCTTGGCTTGGCTTGCATTTCTATAAGCACTTATATCATTCCTACTCAAGTTTTCAATGTAAATGCCTTGCCTCGGGAATTCACAGCAATGCCAGTACCCGGACATCAAGGCAGCGGCTGGCTGTGCAACCTGATCTGTGAAGTCTTTGCAGGGGTAGCTTTTACCCAAGTAGGCTGAACCCTACTAGTGCTATAAAATATGTCCTCTATTGGTTGGAAGACATGCTGGGATTTACGCTCAGTGTCCCCCTCCCCCAGGCACTTCCAGTGTTGTTGGTTGCGAGTTGTGAGCTGGAGGTAGATTACCTCGAATACTCTACATTATGGGCAGGCTATATGGGCCATTCGGACCGAGTTACTCTCAATACCTCAAAGTGTAATTGAAACACGACATGGTTATTTGCTGGCGACCATGTCCCATAGCCATCCGGATATAACCCCGATCTAAAATAGCGGCTCTGCATATGCCAAAGGCAAAGGTTCGCATTTCTATAGTGAATAGTCAGCAAAAAAGCAAGTCTCAGGATGTGGGTTGACTACACCAACCAATACTTGATCCATATGGTCTGAGCGCGATATAGAATGTCAAAGGTCCTTCCTTTGATATTCATGCTCTAATGGCCATACACGGGCCGTGGATGGGTTATCTCTTAGTCAGCTGTCTGCGCGAATTGGAGCTTGGTTGTGATAGCCGATGAAATGGGCGTTCTGCATATGAACATTTCACATGGAGGTTGCTGGTTCGTTTTTCGCAGAACCATTGTCCAGTTGAAAGAATGAGCACATCCTAGTCGGTGGGATTGCATCTTAATTAGGCCGACGGGCGGCACATCATAATAGTTTTGCATTGAGCAGAAGGCAGTTCTGTCATCTATCGACCGACAGGAAACCCTGGCCGAGTGAGGACTAAGGACGGTGGGGAGGCAACGGTTCTCTTGGGGAAGGAATTCGGGTTACAGTATGTCTCGTTTCGGCAATAGGGGGAAGCTCATAAGAAAAGGAAACTCTCAGTGAGATACGCTGAACTCACCAGGGTCAGAAAGAAAAAAAAAATTCATGATCAATGTTTTCCCACCCAGCAGTCCAAGGAAGACACTGATGGAAAAAAAAGAAAAAGGATTCCCCCGAACCAGAATCGAACTGGTGACTTTCTGATCACAATGAGATATTACAGTCAGACGCCATGAACCAACTAGACCATCGGGGGTTCTGATGTAGTTCCGACGCCGGCTAGCAAATATCAAGCCAATGTCTGTGCACCCGCTAAAGACATAAAAAGATATCCCCCGAACCAGAATCGAACTGGTGACTTTCTGATCACAATACAATATTACAGTCAGACGCCATGAACCAACTAGACCATCGGGGGTTTGTATGATGATGGCCCCTTGGAACTGGTATAAGGCTCTAGAATGCTGGCAATGAGCAGTCCCCCAAGGTGCACCGAGTGGTGCATCGATGTTACCAACTCAACTACCAGGAAAAACAGAAGCCAGAGCTCTAAGTTACTGGGCCGGTAGAGCTAATGAGCTAATACCTTCGGAGGCACTAAGTTTAAGTTCCCTGGACCAGAAAAACTGGTGTCTTTGTCGTCACAATATATGTACAATTACAGCCGAACGCCATAACCGGCCAGACTATCAGGGGTTGGTGGATAGCTCCAAAACCTTTGCCTGTATTTTTAAAATGTTAATCGCAATTATTGAGCACTGATGATATTGGATCTAGGTACTTGCTTAGAATACCAAGCTATATTGCAAAGGTCGGGAGCATGGTAGGATATATATTCTGGATCTGAAAGCAGGATGGGAGGAGACTTTGGGTATACGTAGGGGAAACCGTAGATCCTTCCTTCCGTCCATGACCACACGGCAGTGGACAAGGCAAAATAAGAGACAGAAAAGGAGGAACTCCCCACCTCCTTCGATAGAAGCGTGTATTCCAAGCCCCAGACACTGGAATGCCATCCAGTATCTCGAAGGATGAAGTAAACCTCTACCAGGACCCGCCTCCCCCCCCCACCACCTCCTTCAACCTAAAGACAACTGGCCAGGCTATCCAATGGGGAGATTCGAGGATATGTGCAAGAACAACACAGAGTTATTGTTTGCATTTATAGTGCAACTGTAGCTCCCGAACCACTGCAGCTGCCGGCAGGTCGTTCGACGTAGTATGGCTCGCCAGCCTCTGCACGGCGGCGAGATTCTTCAGACCCCAGCAGAGCCCGTTCTGGTTCGCGTTGCCTTTTGAGATCATCCACACGCTGCCAACCAACGGAGGACCACTGATAAGAAATCCCGATAATTATTTCACCACAGGATAGGCTCCTCCAGGCGACCAGATCCGGGGCCCGTAGCCGCAGCTGCCTTCTGGCAACGGGCAGGGACCATTGGTTGACCGAAGCTAAGGGAGTCAGAAAAGTACGGTCATAGAGCGATCAGGAAAACTGCTCGCATATGGCTCATTATTTTTAACAACCATCTACTCAGTTTATTCGTTGTTCCCACCGATGAGCTGCAGCCTCGGGTAGATATCGTTGCCCGTCGCTCTAGACGATGTTTCAGACAAAACCAAGGGAAAGGTGTTCACGGTTCGACAGACAACCTATCTGCCCGCAGACGGAGATTGTATCTGCAAGATCAGGGTCATGATCTTTCCCGCCTTATGATTGTTGATAGAACCTGTGCGGGAAATGATATCCACACCCGCTATCTAGTCGAAACCGTCTGGCATCGCCTCACAAGGGTAGGGGCTGGTTATTAGCCATCTTTCCAGCGGGATGAAAGAGTTTGCTGTGCATGTGAGTAAGCATCAAGAAGTTAATGATCCCACGGCAAAAGTCATGGCATTGAATAATAGACCAGGGGCAAAAGAACTTGAAAAGATCGAGGCTTACCGGGAGGAAGGGGCCCAAGTAGTGGGCAGATCTCAGTTATATATGACCAGGCTTACTGGAGCCCAGTAGATAGACGAAATAGTTGACATAGGATCGATGGGGAATCATAGGGCCCACTAATATGATATAAACGTAGATTTCAATGGATGGGCTTAGACTTGGGCAATGGTGGCAGAAAACAACTCCAAGCCTGGCCGGGTTTAGACCTGCTACATTTACTGGGTCTATGAATGGTAAGCCGTCATTGTCTGCATACATGCGTTAATCAAGACTTTAGAAAATTGGTGAACAAGTACATCCCGTCGACCTTGCCGCCAGTTCAAGTCCATGACTTTGCACTATATGACGAAGCTAGTTAGTATAATATTTAGAATTGTATGGGATTGGAACTATACTAGACGTTTTTTATCTAGGTACAGGTATATAAAACCCCATCGATAACCATCCTTATAGAATAAGAAGCGGGATCTCGATCTCGATCAGAGATGAGATCATTTTCTCTGAAGACAACCATGTTTGCCTCCAAGCCCTTCTTGTCTCCCACACCAAAGAACATAGTCCAATGGCAACACGATGCTCTATTCCTGGCCTTCAAAGGCATGCCGATACCGATTTTCTCCCGAGCTCCCCAGTGAGGTGACCCCAGTATGCCAGGAATTTCGCTCGAATCGACTTTGAATTTTTCCATAATGACCCACAGTAAGCAAAATCCCATCGAGTTTAGGTAGGATCAATGTGAGGTGTGGAGATGTAATATAGAGATCGAAGTTATAGTCATTCATCTGACGCTCTAAGACCAAATTAGTAACTCATCCGCTCGTTTTGGGCAGCTCACCAACCAAGTGATTCAGGCAGTTGTACATACTAAATCCTAAATATACAGCTAGAGAAGGGAAATAACTTGACGAGGTCTTCAGCGACCTCACGGACCTTGTCTCTGCTGTCTTTGGTTTCTTATTGAGGACTGATTGTATTGTTAGATCGAGCGGGATATTGATGGAATGTCATTTCGCGACTCTCATCCCCTTTCTCGTTGGCGTTATTCTCGGAGAGTCAATGTGGACGTTAGAAGTGAATGATCCTGTATGGCAAGAGGCATGTTTTTATTAGCTGTTAGTTGGTCAGAACATAGTTCTAATCAGGATTGAATAGCTATCACGCATCTCCCATAACCTTGTCAACAGAGAGAAATAATGTTATATCAGGAAAGCCTCTTCACCAGGCTGCCATAATTTGGGCTAGATTCTCCGTATAGCAAGGAAGATCGGTGGCGCTGTCACCCCCAGCAAGAACCACACATATGAGATGTGGATCTCTACCAAATCAACCAGTATACCAGAATAGAAATCTCCAGCCACCTAGTTTCTGACAAGGGAGGATAAATCTAACTTCTTGGAAGGTATCACGAGACAAAGCCCTTCAACCTTGACATCTTTCGCCATGGCGGCGAAGGCCAACATCCTGTTGTATGGCATCATGTAACTTTATGTGTTCTTTCAGCCCAGATTCCCCAAGTTGGCGGGTCTCCATTCCTGCAGTGGGCGGTTCCTCGGGGCAGCATTCCAGGCCTTGAGAATCGGGCATGCACATTCCCCTAGTCGGCCTCGACCAATTGGACGCCCTGTCAGTTGAAATGCCACGTGCCTGCAGTGCCTGTCGCTCCTTGAGGATGTATACCCACCATCTCAAGGAATGATCGAGGGACACTCTAGTTCTGCTGCATAAAGTCGTCGCTCATGTCGTCCTCAAGCGGGCCATATACCAGCGACTGTCATGCTGCAGTCAATCTGTTGATCTCCGCTGCGAACACACCCAGAGAAGCGGATCCTCCTCCACCATGTCCCGCTTGGTGAACTACTTTCCCACGATAACAGCGTTTATCGCTTTTATACTCAGCTTACTATGTCTCTTCGCAGGCACACAATTGACCGTCCTGCCCGGGGCCGATATCCTCACAGTTAGTTGATTCTCGTCTGTCTGGCACTGTATCGGATCGGTGAACTGAAACATCCATGAACTAGGTCTTTCCTTCGAATAGAAGCCAGAACACCGGCATACATGACTTCTACTCAATCTACGTCATGTCGTACTGTGAGGGGGATCTCATGTCAGGGAACAGGCGGTTCATGAATTGCTCCAGAGCCTCGTTGCCCTTCGCTTTTGACCCTTCAGCCGTGCTGTTAGAAGAGACTGGGAATACCACCTCACTGTTGAACCTGGGGTGGCCCGACACCATCACGGATGATTTCCATGCCTTCGGCATGACCAGCCGAAGTATGGGGCCCCTCTACTGCATTGGGGCCGGGGTTGCTGGCCTGGCGATAGTGGGCAGGCTATGGTGGACGATCCGGCGCGGACCACGGCAGTCCGTGATCGAGTTAGTGCTATTACTGGTAGGGTCCTTCCCCAAAGGTATAATTCGTATGGTACTGGCCATTGACAGCGATCCAGTCGGGTTTCGCCATGCTCGGAATCTCCTCAATCATTGCCACGGTTATCGCGTTCCAATTTGTCGGTCTGATCAATGATCATGGTCGGGATACCGACGTGAGTGCCCAGTATGGACCACAATTTTTGGGGATGACATGGGCAGCCACGGGGTTGTTGCTGGGGGGTGGCATAACCAGTTTGGTGATGGTTTTGCTCGATCGCAGCCGGTCAGACCTAGCCACCCCTGCAGACGACCCTGGTGATGAAATGAAATCGGACCAGGTATCGGTCAAATCAAGTGCAGGGCCGTCGGACGCGGAGGCGGAGGCGGAAACGGAAAAGGATGGAAACCACTGATCGAAAGGACTTGATAAGAGCGGATTGGTTGCAGGGGGTAGATAGTGCGGGTAGAAAAGGATCGAAATGTACCGAATTCAGACCGGGCTATAGAAGATGAAGCTATTGGGGAAGGGGGCGGATGGCCTGGACGGGGTTATCTTGGGGTCAAGAGCGTCCAGGATGTATAAAGACCCACAGAAACCCCATGAAAGGGATTCTACGACCGTCCATTGTTCATGTTGATCGCACCCAGTGGGGGGTAGTGTTGCTGGGGAAGAACCGGTCACGTCACCAGTGGAGGGGGATCGGGTGAGGGTCGAATGACATGGGCGCATGGCCCCTCCTGCGCTGCTCGTTCCCGGCATCGTCCAGCGCTACCGCCGGCCTGACAACCCCCAGTGGGTCTGAATGATGATGATGTTAACGACATCCTTCCTATGTAATGGACGACGATGTTGTTCCTGAGATGATGTAGTTGACAGGGAAACTGCCCGTAAGCCATGATGGTCAGCGATCAAGGGGAGTCATACTGGCTGTAAATCTCCGAGACTGCCAGACAATCTGCCCGACTTTCACCCGCCGGACCAAAGGACTCACTAGTACAGAGTATAGCCGTAGTCGACATCGCGATGGCACTGTTGCACATGCGACACCTGCACAGACGGCCGTGTCTGGTGCGGAATCAACCGGGTTCCTCCCTCCGGTGGCCTCTGATTGGGATTCAAGCCAAGGGGAAAAGTAAGGAGGTCCCCATGCAGGCCTGAATCGCCCGCACCGCCAATCCGCATTAGGCTGCGTCATCGCCGCTCATTGGAACGGTTGGCACTGGTCCTGTTGGGCCTCATCCATTAAGTCATACTCCCGTTCGCTCTCCCCCACTTGCTGGAGCGAAGGTAGGGTATCGTGAGGTTGTGCACTCTAGAGGCAAGTGCCCCCCTTGGCTCCCAGTTCGTCCCGGGCGGTCCATTCACCGTCGCACCTTCCCTACGTTTCCATCGTGCCTGCCTCATTCCCTCATTTCCCTCATTCCCCCCTCGTGAATATACTTTATATACCCCTCCATCCCCCCTCCTCTCACCACTCTTTTCTCTCCATCATCCTTTGTCTTCCCTTTCACAGTCACCACCTCCTCTTGTGATCAACACTTGCCTGTCTTCTCTTCTCCTCTCTTATCTATCAACCATCTAAGTACTCCCTCTACTACTGCACACTTCCTCTCCATCTACCTGTCCCTCTCATCACTGTTCTACATCATGGGCAAAAAAGCCATTCAGTTTGGCGGTGGTAACATCGGCCGTGGCTTCGTCGCAGAGTTCCTCCACGAGGCCGGCTATGAGGTCGTCTTCGTCGACGTCGTCGACAGTGTCGTCGAGTCCCTGCAGAACACCAAGTCGTATGATGTCACTGAGGTCAGCGAGGAGGGTGAGAGCACCAAGACCATCACCAACTACCGTGCTATCAACTCCAAGCATAACGAGAGCGATGCCATCCAGGAGATCGCCACGGCTGATATTGTGACGTGCGCCGTGGGCCCCAACATCCTCAAGTTTATTGCCCCAGTGATCGCCAAGGGTATCGATGCCCGCACCGAGTCGAAGCCCGTGGCTGTCATTGCTTGTGAGAATGCCATTGGAGCTACTGACACACTGCACGGCTTCATCAAACAGCACACTAGCTCGGGCCGGGTCGAGTCCCTGTATGATCGCGCCCAGTTCGCCAACTCTGCCATTGACCGGATCGTCCCCAGCAGCCTCCCAACAATGGTCTCAACGTCCGGATCGAGAAGTTCTATGAATGGGCCGTCGAGAAGACCCCCTTCGGCTCCGTTGGTCATCCAGATATCCCTGCTATCCACTGGGTCGACAACCTAGAGCCCTACATTGAGCGCAAACTCTTTACTGTCAACACCGGCCATGCTACTACGGCCTACTTTGGCCACATCCGGGGCAAGAAGATGATTGCGGATGCCCTGGAGGACCAGGAGATTCGTGGCCTCGTCCACAAAGTTCTCGACGAGACTGCCTCGCTCATCGTGTCTAAGCACGGCATTTCCGAACAGGAGCAGAAGGAGTACGTCGACAAGATCATCAGCCGCATCTCCAACCCTTACCTCGAGGACAACGTTGACCGCGTGGGACGTGCTCCACTTCGCAAGCTATCCCGCAAGGAGCGGTTCATCGGACCGGCCTCTCAACTGGCGGAGCGCGGCCAGAAGTACGACGCCTTGATGGACGCTGTGGAGATGGCGCTGCGCTTCCAGAACGTTCCTGGCGACAATGAGAGTGCCGATCTGGCCAACATCCTCAAGGAAAAGTCTGCGGAGGATGCCACCAGTCATCTGACCGGCCTGGAGAAGGATCACTCATTGTATCCTGCCGTGCTGGAGCGGGTGCGCAAGGTGCAGGAGGAGACGAAGTAAGAGCCGCGTTGTTCTTGCAATGTCGAGATTCATAATGTTCACGATTACGATTACGAAAACTGCGAATGCATTCCGAGTCGATCACGGACACGAATGTCCAAATGCATGTACAACTGGCTCTGCCGCTGGACGGATATGAGCCATCTGGATTACGGCGAACAATGGTCGGCGCGGATTGAGCATGGGCATGGGAAATGGTTTAGCACAGTCATACAATGTTAATGATGTACTTAGTTGCCGGCAGCTAAGACTAAGGAATACATAACTTTAAGAGTGAAACCGCACTGGTATCTCGTAGGCGTAACGTAGAATTGATCACAACTTACTATCCACCCACCGGGGCTTCCGTTTCTCCACAAAGGCGCACAGGCCCTCCTTGATATTGTCACCCGCGTTCAACCGCTCCGACCAGACCTCAATCAGGCGGCTCGATGCCTCGTCCGCCCCCAAGCCCTCCCATCCCAGCTTGACGCCCTCACGACTTACCACCACCGCATCAGGACTATTTGCCGCAATCTGGGTCGCGACCTCTACCGCACGCTCCACCACATTCCCCTCCGCAGGCACCACCTCATTCACGAATCCCCATCGCAGTGCCTCCGCCGCGTCCACTCGCCGCCCCGTCAAAGCCATCTCCATTGCCCGCTGCCGTCCCACCGTCCGCACCAACCGCGGCAACGCCCCCGCCCACGCCACCACTCCGCGCTGCACCTCCGGCAGTCCGAAATAAGCCTTTTCAGCGGCGATAACCAAATCCGCATTGAGAATCATTTCGCATCCACCACCGAGACAGAGACCGTTCACGGCGCAGATGATGGGCTTTTTGCCGCTGCGGCGAGAGAGGCCGCCGAAGCCGGTGGGAGGCATGCTTACAGCGTGGTTTGACTTTGTTTCGGGTGTAGGTTTGGGCTGCACAGTATTGTTCCATTCTGTTTGTGAATTGTTAGTATTGTGTATGTGTGGAATTGGCGATTAGGATACAAAAAAGGGGATTTGAGGGGATGGATGGAGATAAGTAACCTTTTAAATCCGCGCCTGCGCAAAAAGCTCGTCCCGCACCGGTTAATATCCCTACTCGGATGGAGGGCTCTTCGTCCATCCAGGTCCAGATGGCGTGGAGTTCTTGGTGGCCGGCGGAGGCGATGCTGTTTAGGGCGTTTGGGCGGGACAGTGTGACGAGGAGGATGGAGGGGGTGGGTTGGCTGAGTGTTAGGGTTTTGGGGGAGGGGAGATTGAGAGGGGGCATTTTTGATTTTGATTTTGCTTTTTTTGGGGGAAGACTTTTGGTTGGTTGGTAGGTTGGTTGGTAGGTTGGTTGGTTTAGGGTGCGGAGTTGGTTGAGATTGTGGTAGGGTTGGGATAGAGTGTTGTTTGGAGAGGGAGAGGGAGAGTTGGATGTGATGTTAAAGAAGTGTTGGAGTATGGAGTTGCCGAGGCCCGGGGAGTATCTAGGGGATTGGATTTAGCATTGGCAGTGCGGAGAAGACAGGCTAGTTCGGGGCTAGCTCCCGCGTGGGTATCATCTCCGGTCTGGTCTGGCCAGTATCTAAGTACGTAGCCACAACTCTCATGATTATCATGCGTTTCTTTTATTGATATAGTGTAATAATATCAAGAGGAAAGTTCTACGGGTAGCTAAATCCAGCAATCAATCAGTCGTCAATCAATCATCTAGCCACGCCCCCGCAACGCCGCCAACTCCATACTCGCACAGAACTACGTGGTATCCAGCTCATGCAATAGACGCTCAGCTCTTGTTGATCCAGCCGCTGTGCACCATGAAATCGTAGATTCGACTCGACTTGGTACTGTCGATCTACAGATGGTTAGCATGTATCTATCTGCGATTATCTGGCGACGAGGCCTACCTTGCATATGGTGCGCGCGTCTTTTTTCTTTAAACTGCCGCCCTGTTTCATCGATTCTTTCAGCATCGTCTCCTTGATCACTAGGTACGGCTTCGGTTGCATGTGCAGTACGTTGCACACCTCCACTTCCTCTTTTGTCAGCAGGTGCAGATCTGGCGCCCCTTCGTTCTCCAGCTTCCATGGAATCACTCCGTTCAGTGGCGGAATCACAAACTTGGTCTTCGCTGGCTGCGGCGTGCTGACACCATCCCCGTTGGTGGCCGCAAAGGCCCGGTCGAAATCGTTCATCGGCTGACTGACAGGCTCCGGCGCTTTGGGTGTGCCGGACACCTTCTGCAGCCGGAGAGGAAGCTCCGGAGTTGTCAGCTGACTGGCAGCGGTCGGCTGTTCAGGTTGCTGCACCTGTTTTGCCGGTCGCGTGCTGGCGAACCGGTCGAATGAGCCTTGCGGCACCAGTCGCTGCGCTCGCTGCTGTTTCTCTTGTTCGTATTTCTCTCCGCCTTTGAGATCGCCGATCCCCATCTGGCGCCATTCCTGGAGCTGTGTGATGGCCAGTCGCAGGTTATGTTCGTACTCCAGACCCTTGTTGAACTCCTCAAAGTCATCATGGTTCATCATCCGAGCAAATGGCTTCGCCTTGTTCAGCAGGTCGCGCTCCTCCTTCGTGCGCTTCTTCTCCAGTGCTGTGTTCTTGCGATACTCAAGGAGACTGTGCTCGAAGAGGACCTTCTTGCGCTCCGTGCGCGCCGTAAGCCGCGAGTTGTAGATATCCACGACTGTCATCTTCAGTTCCATTTCCGCATCCGTCTCGCCGTTTGCTGTCTCGCCCGCACCAGGTTCGAACGTCATGTGTTGCACCGCTTCTTCGGCCTCATTCATGAACTCCGTCTCGAACTCCAACCGACCCGGCATGTATCCCTGCACTTCGTGACATGCCGGTACACTGGCCGTAGGTTTCTGCTTTGGTGTCGTGGGCGGCGCTGCCTTTGCCGCCTCTTTGCGCTCCTCAATGCGCCGTTTCTTCCGTGACTGGAACTCCTCCTTCGAGATAGCCTCTGACAGCCGTTTGTCATCCGGGTCGGCGCGTTCTGGCAATGGGAAGTTTGGGCTGTCGATGTAGGCACTGACGTAGTGGTCTCGGACCTCCTCCTTGGTGCGGTAGCCACCGATGTGGTCTGCGATGTCCGCCCATGACCCCAGCCCGTAGATCTCCGCACCCTCCAACAACAGGAGCTCCTCATCTGCACCCCAGTCTTCCTCGAAGATCGGAACCGAGTTCTGCTCGATCACTTGGAACGGATGTGTTGACGGGTCATGGTTCTTGGACTTCTCTCCGGCAGCGAAGCAGGGGACGCAGAGATCATATTCATGGCAGGTGGGATGGGCGCAGGATACGCGGACCTAGAGGGGCCAGCTGATTAGATCAGGCCAAGTGGCAGTGAGGTCACAAGGACACAGATCGCAAGACTGTACCGTCGAAGTCACGTCAACCGAGCAGATATCACAGTGATATTTGGTGCCCGCTTCAGTGCCGCGCGAGGCGGTCTTCTTCCGTATTACACCCATCGGTCGCGGGTCCCTTTCATCCTCCACTGTTCCCGGATCCGTTTCGACCACACCGGCACGCCCTCCAGTAGATCGAGAGGGCAACTTGGAGCTAGAAAGAGAGGAGGGTTACGCGATGGGCGAGATGGTGGACTGGAGAACGTCGGTAGCGCAAAGGGATGTACGTCTCCGCAGTCGACTAGCGGGGGGTGGGAAATGCCGGGGAAACAACAGTGGAGTAAGCTTGGAGTCCCGGAAGAGCTTGTCCGACAGGCGAGGGCTCCAGAACAGACGATTCGGAACCACCGACAAGCTTTCTGGGGATGGCGGAGAGATTGTGACAGCTGATGTCGCAGTAAACTTGGATCGATCGCGTATCGCCGGTGGACGATTCGAGGTTCTGGGGGCGGTGGCTGAGTTCTGGGGCTAGTGCGCTGCGGTTGCCCGATCGAGCCCTAGCCTCGATCCGGGACGACACCGCCTCATGTTCAGGAGAGCGATGCCTCAGGCGGGCTATCCATCAGCGGGTGGTCAGGCACCAAGGCACTGATAATTCAGGCAACGCTGTTCCTGGGCCAATCAAGGGTGGGGGGCGCGCCCGCTATTCTATTTTGGACTCGGGCCCCCTTCCCCTCCTCAGCCCTCAGTACTCAGGCAAAGAGTTCAGCCTCCCCGACCCTGTTTGTTGGTTTGTTCTCGCGGTGGCCGAACTCTTGTCGTTCGCTCTCCATCGCTCAGTCCCTTCCCCCCTCTCCCCCTCTGCCCCCCCAATCGCCTTATCACCGTCTCTCCCTAAATCCAAACCCGGGTCGATCCTCCTGTGTGTTCTATCGTGTTCCCGGCCCTGGTTTCTACATTGCGATTCCGTTTGTCTCTCAAGCGCACTGTATAAACTTGTGGTGGTTCCCCTGTTGTCGCCCAATCGCTGGTTCCTGAACTACCTCTCCTTCTGTGTTGCTGACCGCTGTGGCTGTGGCGGTTCTGCATTTTATCACTGCACTTGACTGGTCTGGCTAATTCGCCCTCCTCTGCCAGGCCTCCGACCAGTTGTGGCCTCCTATTTCTCTCCTTTTCTCTTTTTTAAATCGTCTGTCACAAAACAGACTGATCTTCTTCCTGCTACTCCCCCTCACTCTCCCTCCTACGTCCTGGATACTTCTACTTAACCACCGTTACAATGTCGTGGAAACTCACTAGAAGTACGTACTGTCCATTCCCGGTGGTTCCTTTGTCCTGCATACTGGGTGCTAATTAATCCCTCATACAGAACTTAAGGAGACGCACCTTGCTCCTTTGACCCAAACGTTCACCCGATCCTCCTCCACATCTACCATCAAAGGTGATTCTGGCGAAGAAACCCCTGTTGTCTCGCAACCCCCGAGCATCTCTACAACCAACTCCAATGGAATCAGTATGTTCTTTCGTCTTGTCCCTTTCCCCCTCTGCCGACCGTCTAACTTTCGCAAAGATGCCTCGGAGTCGCTCGTCTCGCCGCCCGTGGCCCCTGTCAAGCCCGGGATCTTGATCGTCACCCTCCACGAAGGGCGAAGCTTCTCCCTTTCCCCTCATTACCAACAGATCTTCAACTCGCATTTCCAAACCAACAGTTCATATGGCATGCGTCCAAGCTCCTCGTCATCCCACTCCGCGCACGGCCAGGCCGCCT
This sequence comes from Aspergillus sclerotioniger CBS 115572, assembly GCF_003184525.1. NCBI lineage: Eukaryota > Fungi > Ascomycota > Eurotiomycetes > Eurotiales > Aspergillaceae > Aspergillus > Aspergillus sclerotioniger. Next base: position 510,832 of record NW_020291007.1, on the reverse strand, counting down.
CCTTCGTACAAAGCGGCCGTCCTCAGTCGACCAGTGGAGGGATCAATGCCGCTCCCACCATTCACGGTCGGTATTCGACCAAGTACCTTCCCTACGCACTTTTGGATTTTGAGAAGAACCAAGTCTTCGTCGACGCCGTTTCAGGGTCGCCCGAGAATCCCCTGTGGGCCGGAGACAACACCGCTTATAAATTTGACGTGTCGCGCAAGACGGAATTGAATGTTCAGCTTTATCTCCGGAACCCGGCAGCCCGGCCCGGTGCTGGTCGCAGCGAGGATATCTTCCTTGGAGCTGTCAAGGTGCAACCCCGCTTCGAAGAGGCCCAGCTACATGCGGAAGACCCCAAGTCTAAGAAGGCGCCACAAGAGCGCCAGCTGGGCCAGCTTGGCGCCGAATGGCTAGATCTTCAGTTCGGCACCGGCTCCATCAAGATCGGTGTCTCGTTCGTCGAGAATAAGCAACGCAGCATGAAGCTGGAGGACTTCGATTTGCTAAAGGTGGTGGGTAAGGGTAGTTTCGGCAAGGTCATGCAGGTCATGAAGAAGGATACGGGTCGAATCTACGCCCTCAAGACTATCCGCAAAGCGCACATTATCTCACGGTCGGAAGTCACCCACACCCTTGCTGAAAGATCCGTGCTTTCTCAGATCAACAACCCCTTCATTGTCCCCCTGAAGTTTTCCTTCCAGTCCCCGGAGAAGTTGTACCTCGTTCTCGCATTCGTAAACGGCGGTGAGTTGTTCCACCACCTTCAGCGCGAGCAGCGCTTCGATATCAACCGTGCCCGTTTCTATACTGCTGAGCTGCTCTGTGCACTGGAGTGTCTGCATGGCTTCAAGGTCATCTACCGTGATCTCAAGCCGGAGAACATCCTCTTGGATTACACTGGCCACATTGCTCTTTGTGACTTCGGTCTGTGCAAACTGGACATGAAGGATGAAGACCGGACAAACAGTAAGACACTTGAATCATTCTGATTTGACATTTCTAACATTTTGGGCAGCTTTCTGTGGCACCCCTGAATACCTTGCACCCGAACTTCTGCTCGGAAATGGGTACACAAAGACCGTTGATTGGTGGACGCTGGGTGTTCTCCTTTATGAGATGCTCACAGGCCTTCCCCCGTTCTATGATGAGAACACCAACGATATGTACCGGAAGATCCTTCAGGAGCCCCTGACCTTCCCCAGTACCGACATCGTTCCCCCGGCCGCTCGCGATCTGCTGACCCGACTGCTTGACCGCGACCCACAACGTCGGTTGGGAGCCAACGGTGCAGCGGAGATCAAGTCGCATCACTTCTTCGCCAACATTGATTGGCGCAAGCTGCTTCAGAGGAAGTACGAGCCAAGCTTCCGTCCGAACGTGGTATGCAATTATTCTGATATAGTTTCCTTCGTGATGAAGATTACTAACATGTGCAGATGGGCGCTCGCGACATTACCAACTTTGACCGGGAGTTCACCAGCGAAGCCCCACAAGATTCATATGTGGACGGACCAGTCCTGTCGCAGACTATGCAGCAACAGTTCGAAGGCTGGTCCTATAACCGGCCAGTTGCCGGCCTCGGGGATGCTGGTGGCAGTGTGAAGGACCCATCTTTTGGTAGCATCACTGAGTAAGAAAGTGGTATGTTGTCAGTTGACTTGAGCAACAATATGCTCTTTCAAGACATAAAGGGAAGTTGTTTGAGACAATTTCTTTGCATCTCACCTTTACTCCTCGTGCATATTCTTTGCATAGCTCGAGCACTTGCTTCATTGCTGGCTCTCCTTATCCCTACAAGCACCAGGGGTATACGGTATCTTTCTGTTGGAATCCGTTCTCTGTGGCGGTGATCTCGGCTGAGCGCTTGTGTTTTTCTACCTTGTTTTGCATCTGAGGTACAATGAGGCAGGTCCCTTTCGTGCATTTCTCATATCCTGTCATTACCACCTCTTTTTGACTGCCGTGTCATTTACCAATTTGTCTCGGGCTTGCACCAGTGATTTGCTTCGATCTCCGAAGGTTAGGATGATGGCACGCATCCAGCAGAGTCTGCTTATGGCCTCCAAATGCCTGGGGAACCGGTCCGTCCGTCCTGTTTCTGATCTGCTGTCCGATCCTCCCCTGCTTCGGCGGAACACGGATTGCTTCTGGGGAAGCTGAATCCATTTGGGTCGATTTACATATCAAAGTACACATTTGAGCGGTCCTGATTTAGACCTTTTACTTAGCTGTTTCCTTTATGTTACTGTTCACATTTCGTGGGTGCTTCTGCGCGCGCTGGGACGGCTTCAGGCAGTTGATGGTAAGGGTGTTGATTGACATGGCTGGCTCATAGACAATGGAATTATCTACATCTGAATCACTCTTTCTCATGGAGACTATAACTGTACACATTCCAACCATCTCGTGCGGGGACTCGTTAAACTGTCTGAAGGAATAGGAGAGTGCTTGGATGATCATCACTTCAAATCGTTCAAACAGGGTGATAGTTACAGGTCGAGAGAACTGGAAAAAAGATACAGATCAAAGTGTTCAAGGAGTCTCAAAAGCTGGGTCAAGAAAAAAAAAACATAAGATTGAATCATAACAGACGAGCAATGTAGAAGAAGAATAACGCAAACAGTTCTAGAAGATAAAGTTATGTAAGGAGATAGATAGGTACCCCAAGCAAGCCAGGTTGAGAACCGTGCCAACAATACACGAAATGATTTTCCTCTTCACTCCTGCAGAATTAATGAAAGCCTCCACTTCAATCACATCACGTCAGCTCTTTCACTTTGATCACGCTTCGGTCTCCTCGGCCTCCTCAGCTTCCTCGACCTCCTCCTCAGGCTCGTCGCCATTGGCTGCCGACTCGGCATCTTCCTCATCCGCATTTACATCAATCAGGGACTCTAATGACGGAGGCTCAGGGACCACCACTCCTTCCTTCTCGAGACGGATATACTCATCCCACTCTGGGAAGAGGTCATCGTCCGCGGCGATGTCAGGGCAACCCGGAGGAATACCAATGAGACGGGCAATCTTGGTTTTTCCGGAGCCCTCTAAAGACTCCTTCCATTGCGCGACGAGTGCAGGGGCACGGGAAGGCTTGTAGGTCTGTGCAAAGAGGACAGATTCCGCCAGACGGTTGGTACGCACTAGGAGATCGATGCAACCGTCGATATCGCCCATGGACCAGAAGGTGGAAAAGGCGACGTTGTGGAGACCGGATTCCGAGGCTTGCTCGGCCAGCTGGCGCAGACCATCCTTGTTACCGCTGGCGGTCTGCAGAAGGAGGAGCGAGCCAACATCCTTGGCGTTGGTGAAGCATTCCTGGGCCAGGGCCAGGTTCCATCCTGCCAGGGCGGCATCTCCGACAATCTTCCACTTGTGCTCGACATTGGCTTCGCGGGCAATCTCCAGGGCGATGTCGAGGTTGTTGAGCCCGAGTGCCAGCTCGAACCGGTGCTCCTGGTCAGTCGCCACCTCGAGGGCCATTTCTTTATAACCCTGGCCTTCAAGGAATCGCGCAACCTTGTTCATCTGATCCTGGGGGACATCCTTGAGCAGCTCAGCCGCCATGTCCATGTCTCCACGCAGAACCACGGTCTGATATTCGACCATGCTGAGAGAGAGGCCGAAAGATACGACGTTGACGTCCTTGTCAGCCAGGTAGACTCTGCCATCGCGGGGCAGGTAACCCAGGACATACGTCCCCTGGTCAAAGTGGGAGATGGTGTAGGTCTGGTCGCCGACGAGGTAGTTCAGGCGGTTCGTCGAATTAGTGTAGATGAAGCAGTCTCCAACCCATTGACCTGTCCGAACGGACTCGTTGATGTCGGTGACAACCTCGAAAGCGGACTCCACACCATCCTCATCGGCCTCACCAGCGTTGAGACCATTGATGTAGTTCTCCCTGGAAAAGCGAAGAACGTAGAAAGTATCCTCACAGGCAAGGGTTACCAGCTCGCCAGACTCGGACCAGTAGACCTGTTCGGTTTGTTAGCGAGAAGCCACCTGGTTTCGCCGTGGATGGGCACACTTACGGCCTTCGGGTCGACTTCAATGCGTCGGACCAAGTTACCTGTCTCCCAGTCGAACATGCCAATACCTCCTTGTCCCTTAACACCAAGAAGCACACCATCGGTAAGCCCCTCGGCTTGGAAGCCAACGTCCAGGCCACCGCTCACTTCCTTGAAGTTCTTGAAGATCTTGACGCTGGTGGTGGACTCTCTAATAGCGTAGTCGTTGCTGTTGTCCTTGGAACCCCATGCGAAGTCCAACGCCTGTCCAAAAGCTTTGTTCCTCCAGGCAAGGGCAGTGTAGATGATATACTCGCCATCACCACATACCGAAACGAAACGCCCGTTGGGGGAGTGAGACAACGTCTGGGGATAGACCTCACAAGATCCCAACTCCTTAGTGGGCAAAGACAGTGGAGCTCCATCCTTGATGCTAGCATCACCACCCTTGATGACAGTAGAGACAACCTCGTTGTGTCTGGCCCAAATGACCTTGCCAGATCCGTCCATTGAAACGGCCGGCTCCTCCCGGCCCATCTTCACAACCACCGCACCATCGTCGAAACCCATCGCAACCCCCTGCCTGCCACGCTGATAGGCGATACACCAGGCGCGTTCCAAACCGTAGCTTAGCGACTGCTCCAACCGGTATGTATTCGCATGCCAGATCTTGATGGTTCCATCCTCCGATCCAGAGATGATAACCGGCAATTCCGGGTGATAACAGGCAAACGAAACGTTACTCGTATGTCCTTCCAGGGTTGCAATAAGCGCCTTCGTCGTGTAATCCCAGATCTTGACAGTCCTGTCATCTGATGTCGTGAGAAGGTATGGCTTATCCGCTTGGGGATAGTAGTCGACATGGTTCACGCCCTTAGTTTCATGGGCCTCCAGGGTGAAGTTGGCGTGCGGTGAGCCAAGACTCCAGATCTTGACGGTGCGGTCCAAGCAAGCAGATGCGAAGGTGTTCGTATCTTTAGGGTTGATCGATAGTCCCATCACATAGTGACTATGGCCTTCGTACACCTGGACACACTTCCAGCCCTTCTCCCAGTCCCAGAGCTTGATCGTCATATCATCGGACGCTGTAAGAACGAAGGGTTGAGTGGGGTGCACTGCAATAGAACGAATGTAATCTGGGTGAGCCTCAAACGAGGCGATCTTCTCGGAGGTATTGTAATTGTAGACGCGAAGTTGGAAGTCGTCGGATCCGCAGACGATCCAGTTTTTGCGAGCGATAAACCGACCGGCTCGTACAGGAACATCAGTGAGTTCGAATGTTTTGATAATTGACTAGATATATTAGTGATTAGCAGTGTATCATGGTTGGTTTGTCTCTGGACAGCTCACCTGGGTCTCATAAGACCAGATGTATACATGACCTGTGTGTCCAATTAGCGCATTCAACCCGATGGCTCAAATCCTCAACGCACCGCTATATAACGTCGTGAGAATCTATGACAGATTAGTATCAATCAACGAACCGGGGACGATTGGGTACTCACCCATGGCTCTGTGGGATGGAAATCAATGCCCTTCACCCGCTCCGAGCGGGCGAACAGCTGTCTCTGTAGGACACAGCAACAATCAGCATCTTGTCATTGTTCGCAGGTATATATCCCCAACTACAGCCCCTCACCGAGCAGGGGCACCTTATCTCCGCAACACAGCTCGTACCTTGACATCCAATTTCATGTTGTGTGGGGAAGGAGAGTCGCGACTATGTGCGGCGTCGGAGAACGGGCAATGAGAAGGAGGGGAAACCAGGCCACGAGCCGCTCAAACAGCCACCCGTGTATGGAAAGGATTCCCGAGGAGAGGCTGGATAAGATCGCAGAGAGAAGAAGGAAAGTCCCTGACCGGAATGGCCAGCAAGGTCAATGCAGATGTTCAGGGACTGGCAGCGATGTGTCCACAAGGAGACGGAATCCCGCCAGCTATCTGCAATCGGCTAGCCACATGGGGCTCACCGCCTACGCTTCTGATTCCATACATCCCAGCTGGTCTCAGCACTCGATGCGATGTCCACCATAGATACATGGGGCGAAGGATGGATTCACAATGGGACAGTACAGAAGTTCCGTGGATGTGGAAGCCATACGTGTTATGGGGAGGGGGGTTTATACGAAGCATTCCACGTATCTCATCCATCTGTCGTGCCAGGTCCGTAGCTCCCACGGGATCCATGCAAGCAGATATCACGATCATTGCTGCAGGTAAAGTGATAAACCGTCATGAAAATTGTTGGCCTAAGGTTGACAACCATTTTTGTTTCACACATGAACTAATAATTACAGGCGGGTCGGGATCTAGTTTCAAATCCTCCATTCATGAGAGCAACATTCTATGCTTACTCTGTCTGGCGCTCAAAGTAGGACCACTGGCCAGGTCTGGCCTTCTCCTCGAGCTCCTCCCACCTGAGCAAATGTTAGCATCTCTGTCTATATCATCAAGCATATCAATCAGTCAACTTACGCTCCAGACTTGTACAGCTCGTCAACGACCTTCAACTCGCCCTCTGCAACTTGGATAACCTCCTCGATGAGGCCAGCGCCAATCTGTTTCTCGATTTCGGCAACCCTAAAAGTAAACTGTCAACACCGCCACAGCAACGCGATATATAAGGGATGCTGCCACATACTGCTCAGCCTCCAGGGCGGGTTCATTCTCCCACTTCATATCGTTAAGATAGAAATCTGCTGCTGCATCGGCCCCGGGCTTAGTAGATTCCTCAATGGCCTGGTGCCACCGGGCTTCTTCCTCCGCTGTGCGAGCAGGACCCTCAGAGGTCGGCTCGATGCTCTCTCCATCCCATTCCTCACCACGAGGGTTGTCGGATCCATCATCCCGCTGAAAGGCCGCATATGAACCGTCGGAACGGCGAAGAGAAGCGAAGCGCTCGGGTTCAGCAGCCACGGCCTTCTTCGCACGCTCTAACCAAGCATCGAATCCGGGCGGCTTCGTAGACTCGACGATCTGTAGGCGGTGGCGGGTCAAAGCCTCGGTAGACTGGCGGTAGACGGAAGACTCGGGGAAAGCCTTCAGCTTCTCCAGGGTGGATGTGTAAAGGAAGATCAGGGTCGGGCGAGGGCTAGGGTGAGTGACGAGGCCGGTCAAGCCGGTGGGAGCGAAAGGCTCCAAGTACCGAGCCGGCTTGACGTTGGCCAGCAACCTGAATGTAGACCTCATTATGATCGGAGGATGTGTGATTGGGCGAAAGGACCAGTGGTGACAAACCCAATGGCAGACGGTAAGCGGGGACGGATCAGCTCGTCGGTCGTCAGGATAGCACACTCGATCGGGATGAATGCGCGAAGGGTTGAGGTCCCGTCGGGTCCCGGAGAAACCGTTGCGCCGGTCCTCTGCGGTTCCTTGAGTGCCTCCACCACCTGGCCGGCTTATCGTCCCTGTAGGGGTGGCATCTCCTTCTCTCCCACACGTTTGTCCTTCCTGCACTTTGAGGGCCTGCGGATCTCTCCGCAGCAGTCTCTGCGCCCGGTTCATCTTCTAAGCAACCGACTGGCTGATCTCTCCACCAAGGGGCTCTTTCAGCGCGTCTCTGGGCGATTCTAGACCGTCGTTAGTCCAATGTGCCACCTGTGACGCCCGCTCCTGACTTATTCGACGGCTCCTTTCCCCATTCAACCGTCTTTCTTTTAGTTATACATTCAAGGTTCCAGACCTTGCACTGCAGCCAGCATGAGGGTTTCTTTGCTGGCGTGGTCCCTTCTCTCTCTCGTCTCTATTCCGACCTTAGCCGCCCCATCTAATGATGTCTCTCCGAGCCATCACCTCGTAAAGAGAGACGGGCCTTCCGACGCGAAGTCGGAGTTACAGTCAACCACCTTCAATGGCATCGAGGTTCCGCCGATTAAGGCCTTGGGACCTGATAACTTTGAGGAAACGGTCAAGGACGGTTACTGGTAAGCATTCTCTTCGTATCATTTTCCTAAATCCTCCCCCGAAAGCTGACAAGTAACCAGGTTTGTGAAACAATACTCTCCATCATGCCCGCACTGCCAAAAGATCGCTCCTACATGGCAGACCTTGTATGAATATTACTACGTGAGTCGGCTTCTACCATAGAGTACGAGAGTTGTTCGTCATTAACCTTGCCTGACGTCCACTAGACTTCCAACCCTTTGTCTTCGTCATCGTCCAAGTCGCCCGATACCGATTCCTTGAACTCTTTCCATGGCTTCTATAACTTCCACTTTGCGGAGATGAACTGTCTTGCGCATGGCGATCTCTGCCGGAAACTTGACGTCAAGTATTTCCCCACGTTTGCCCTATACCACAACGGTGAACTGGTTGAGCAGTACACTGGAAAGAAAAGTATGGAAGGGCTCAGCGAATATGTTGAGGACAAGCTGGAGCAGATCAAGCCTGGGTCTCGGCCTGCGCAAGGCCTGAATCTTCCCAAGCCGGGCGACAAGGGGGTGGATACCAAGGCTGAGCCGGACACCCCTGTTGCTAAGGATAAGGATCGTGAGGCGGGTGCCAAGGCTGGAGAGAAACACAACGAGCAGGCTGCGCAACTGACCGTCGAAGATGAACCCGCTGATAAGACGTCATCCAAATCTAAGCCCAAAGCGAAGCCGGCCCCCGCAAACCCTCAGGGTATTTCTGTCCCCCTCACCGCGGAAAGCTTCCAGAAGCTTGTCACTACCACTCGAGACCCTTGGTTCATCAAGTTCTATGCGCCATGGTGCCACCACTGTCAGGCATTGGCTCCTAACTGGAGGGAAATGGCCAAGGAGATGCAAGGTGTTCTCAACGTTGGAGAGGTGAACTGTGATGTGGAATCCCGGCTTTGCAAAGATGCCCGAGTTAGCGCCTTCCCGACGATGTATTTCTTCCGTGGCGGTGAAAGAGTTGAATATACTGGTCTGCGTGGCCTCGGAGATCTAATCAGCTATGCCAAGACGGCTGTTGATGTGGGATCCGGTGTTCAGGATGTCGATGCCACCACTTTCAAGGAGTTGGAAGAGAAAGAAGACGTCATCTTCCTGTACTTTTATGATCACGCGACCACCTCGGAAGACTTTGAAGCTCTGGAGCGTCTGACCCTTAGCTTGGTCGGCCATGCTAGGCTTGTCAAAACGAACAGCGCTGCTCTTGCTGAAAGGTTCAAGATCTCGACCTGGCCACGCCTTCTTGTGTCCCGGGATAGCCGTCCCAGTTACTATAATGCGCTTGCTCCGAAGGACATGCGAGACTTTCGCCAGATTCTGAACTGGATGCGCACTGTGTGGCTGCCCATTGTTCCCGAACTCACCGCCTCCAACGCACAGGAGATCATGGACGGCAAGTACGTGGTTCTTGGTATTCTGAGTCGAAAGCACTCAGATGAGTTTTTGCAATCCAAGAGGGAGCTCAAGAATGCTGCCCTCGAATGGATGGACAAGCAGACGCAGCTGTTCCAGTTGGAGCGTGCAGAGCTGCGCGATGCCAAGCAGCTGCGGATCGAGGAGGCCGAAGACCGTAACGACCAGCGTGCCCTACGTGCAGCCAAGAACATGCGCATCACCATCCGTGAAGATGACAAGAAACAGGTCGGTTTCGCTTGGATCGATGGTGATTTCTGGGAGCGGTGGCTGAGAACCACTTATGGTATCGATGTCGAGAATGGCGAACGCGTGATTATCAATGACCAAGATGTAAGTGACTGCAGAAGGCTGAGTATCACCTGGTGAGTTTTTGAAGCTGACCTCTATAGAACCGACGCTATTGGGATACGTCTTCCAGCGGGGCATCCATCATGGCCTCCCGGACTTCTATCCTTGAGACCATTCCCTTGGTCATCGCAAACCCACCGAAGCTTACACCGAAGTCCACCGTGGGTACCTTCGAGTCTGTCTTCTTCTTCACTCGGTCTTTCATCAGTGGTCACCCGATAATTTTCTTCATCCTACTGACCCTCTCGGTTGCTGGAGCCACATTCCTGGCCCGGGGAAGAGCTGCTAGACGTGGGGGCCGTGGCGGCATTCTCGGCGTCACTGGTAACACTGGCGGTGGTTTCTTCAATCTTGATGGAAAGGAAGGTCTTCTGAATGGTGGTTCGACGGGCAAGGTAGATTGAGTCTGTTAGGGGTATTGTACAGTTACATCATTTATATTTCTTCCTCGCCCCTAATTTCGTGTCTATCTTCAACTTTTATTGGTTTGTTTTACATTCACCAGAGTCTGGTTTCTTGATACGACGGCTCTCTCTTATCCTTTCTTCTGTTTTCCTCTTTCGAGTGGTGTTAGAAACAGGCCTTGCTGTACACAATCTACTTTGATCCTTCCATTCTCCCCTGTCAACCATACGCAGAAGAGAAAAAAGTGTGCTTAACGTGTCGGTACTTTCTTAGGGCTTGGACTCGCAAGCTTGCATTGCGGGTTACTGTCGGCTTTACTACTGTAGTCCAACTGCTACTGATGAACTTTATCAGAAACACTACGCTGATTGTATGATATAGCAGTAGCTTAATTCTCGGTTCCATGGGAGTTTGCGTTGCTGCTTGTTATCTGCCTTCCAGTATCCCTCCGTATACTAAGTTGTCTGATTAGGTGATGGCATGAGAAGTGGAAATACGCGGCATCTTATTCGACCACGGGTCAAGTCACGTGGGTATCAATTGCCAGTCGCTGATTGGCTGTCGGAAGCCGCAAGCACTCAACGTCGCGGAGTCTCCCGGTTTTCGTCGACTGCCTCAGACTCCCCAGTGTAGCTGCCGTCATCGTTTGCTGGAGCAATTGTCGTTGCCGGACGTGCTTCTTAAGACTCAGACAATATGGTGTGTATTTTTCCAGAGCTCTTTTGCCTAGTATCATCATGCTGGCATCCCGTCCGGTTTCTCAGGCCTTGTACTCTGTTCAATCGCGTCGGCAACCGCTTTCCATATGACAAGGGCATGGGCATGGTTGGGAAGAAGTGTATTGGTGCTAATCTCATCATCTTGTGAATAGGTTTTCTCTCAGACTCTCCGCCGCGCCGCGGCCCAGAACGCCGCTGCTTACCGCTCCCCTTTCGCTCCCAAGTGAGACTCCCCGATATAATAGTCTTTGCTCAACCTACGGAATTCGAATGAGGTGTCCGCGCTGGCTTGGATTGGGTCAATCTGGCAGGGCTCTCGCTCATAAATGTCTGGCATTGCGGGCTGATGGAATCGCCTGCTGTCAACATAATCTGCCTCCGATAGGACCTCTAGATCCAGCTAGTTAAAACACCAATTGAGACCGGGGATGCAAACAGTGTGAAGGAGGATCATCGCTGACTGGATAAAATCAGGTACTACACTCCCCTTCACTGGCACGGCCTGACCACCGGTACTGCCACCAAGTAGTAAGTATCACCCTTTTGTCAGCCGGTTACCTCTCGCCTCTGGCTTCATGCAGGCATGCTTATAACTTTGGGCACACAGCGCTACCATTGCCAGCACCTTCGGTGTCGCCGCTGGTACTTTCGCCCTCTTCTTCTTCGGCGAAATCCCCCGTGTCCGCCGTGACATCCTCCAGAAGGTTCCCTTCCTCGACGAGTACTTCGACCGCACGATCGCTCCTGAGGACAACGTAAGTGCTATTGAACTATACCGTTCTGGTTGCCGCAGGAATCCAGGGGACTGTGATGCTAACTATAGTCTAGCCCTTCTAAACTGGTGCCGTATGGGATATGCTTTTCCGACCATCTACAAGACTCCACATACATGGATATGCCACATCGGATAGATGGTGAAGAAAGACGGTGCTGTACGTGTAGAATAGCGATGAGTTTCTGATAGCACATAGATACTGGCTGCTTCATCTATTCCTCAGTAACCATAGGCGCTGTGTCTCCGTATTTAGCAGGGATCCAATAATCGATGGTGAGGGGTGTGGTGTCAACAAGACATAAGTGAAGACATGCCTTAACGGCGTCGGGTCATAACAGTGTCCCCGCCTTGGTGGGACTGTTCATCTTTCTCTTCTCCCCAGCCTTTGACTAGACTTTACGACATCTTCGTTACATATACACCCTCCCATGGTATTGCAATGGAGATACATTTAAATCCTCAAGGGAATGCTTTACGCCGGCATGGAGGATTCTTAACGTCCACTTGGCGAGAAACAGTCGAAGGCAAGTGCAGATCTAACACCTCTACCACTGGTACGGGACCACCGGAACGTGGCGTTCAACTACTACACATGAGCTGCTTGTGCAGCAACCACTCATGTGCTCGGCAGCACAGGTCCAGCCCTCCGGCGTCACATTAGGACGGACTTCACGATTCGCTGTGATGCAAGGTTTGAATTTGAGCATGGAGTTTATGGTTCAGATGCATCTACTTCTAAATTCCGGTACTATATCTTGTCTCGGTGCTCTCACGTGTCTCCAAATGGCTGGTTATGGATGATCCGGTGAGGGCGATTCCTCGAGCTCCGTTGACAACCCAATGCCGGATAGTTGACAAGGCTATTACTATTATGGATACCCGCGCTCAGAATGGAATGTTTGTCATAGCGTATGGGCAATCCGTTCGGGGTCTGGACTGTCCTCAAATAGATCAATGAGAGACAGGTAAGTCAATGGTGGTTGTGCAGGGTGGGAAACCATGATCTCTATGCATGTTGTATGCGAGTGCTGATGCGGGGTGTATTCTGTCTAGGAAACAACAACGGGATCATAGTATCACACTGTACGGAGTAGCAACACGACAACTTTGAAGAGGAATACTCCAACCCGCTACTCTCACAAGGGCAGGTATAGCCTGGCAAATCAATTCCGACCGACTCGCTCGAAACAAGCCAATGGTTCTTGGCCACTAGGTCTTATTTCCGATCATCGCCAGTGCTCGTCTTATCTCCCACCCGTGGGCAGCAACTTGATATCTGCTCGAGCTTATCATCCGCCAGACCAGCACCTATAGCCAACCAATGTCCCGATGAGCCATTTGGATGAATTCCCCAGCTTCTCGGTCATCGCCTTAGCGTCGATTTGAAAGCTTCCCCGAGTTCTGCTTCGTTTCAACCGCCTAGAGTTTCCCAGCCAAGTATGGCCTGCACGTCAAGCTTCGAGTCTCTGGCCAGCAAGGAGCTGCTCCCTATCTCATTCCCCTTCCTGGCGAACCGGACCCCTCGTACTGCTGGCTAGCTGCAGGCGAGTATTCCGTTTCCTTCCCTTCCGACCATCCAGTGAGATCGTGACCAGCTGCCAAGCGTATCGGCGTCTGATCCCCGCTTCCCTTGTGCCCAGCTAGATAGGGCATCTTAACTTTTGAAGGCGTTTATCATGTTCCACCTACATGTTACTCAGTGCCGTTGCTATCGGTACTCCCGTCTTGCAGGATCCTATGAACCCCGTGCAGATAAGATGACTGTCTTATATTCCGAACCACCCCATATATGTACCAGCGCATGACCCCGTTTACCGCGCAGTCAACATGTCTTGTCTTCTACCCAACTGTCTCTGCGGGTTTCCCCTACCATAGATCATTCTATTCAGGAATAGTTCATGAGGTTGTGAGCTTGAGTTTACGGGTGCTGCATAATAGTCTTGCTTGCTTTTTCTTTCCCTTCACGCCACTGGACGCCCCGCTACCCTTACCTCTTGGGATCCGCCGCACTCCATCCCTACTGCCTACTGCCTTTTGCATCCTGCTGCCACCATGTCTGGTGCGAGCAGCCACAAGGTCATTCCCAAAGGAGCAGTATACACCGACATCGACCATGAACCCGTCACGACCGTCCTGCCGCAAGGCGACATCCCCTTTGTCGACCATGAGATGGACGCGGACGAAAGGGTGATTGTGGCCCTGGGATATAAGCAAGAGTTCAAGCGCGAGTTCTCGCTGTGGACGACTTTCTGCGTTAGTTTTTCGGTGTTGGGGCTGCTTCCATCGTTTGCAAGCACGATATACTACGGTAGCTGTTCCTGGACCCATGGACGTGACGGGTAGGGCTGACGTCCACAAAGGAATGGGCTATGCAGGGACTGCCGGTATGGTCTGGGGCTGGATCATTGCGATGATCTTCATCCAATGTATTGCAATGTCCATGGCGGAGCTATGCTCTGCGATGCCTACGAGGTCGGTGATATTCCAACGCCCACAATATGCGCAAGAAACTGACCTCTGCCAGTGGTGGGCTTTACTACGCTGCAGCAGTTCTTGCCCCTCCAAAATACGGGCCCTTTGCCGCGTGGATTACCGGTTGGTCCAATTGGATCGGGCAGATTACCGCAGCGCCGTCTGTGGACTATGCGCTCTCTGCAATGATTCTCGCCGCTGCGTCGATACAGAATCCGGACTATGTCCCGACAAATTGGCAGGTCTACCTCCTGACAACGCTCGTCATGGTCATCCATACGGCGATCAGCAGCATGCCCACCATATGGGTTGCGCGCGTCAATTCGTGGGGCTCAACGTTTAACATGCTTGCCCTCATCGTGGCCCTCATCGCCATCCCTGCCGGAACTACCAACGAGCCCAAATTCACCTCGTCCAAGGAAGTCTGGGGTACCATCACCAACCTCACCGACTTCCCCGACGGCGTTGCCGTGCTGATGACCTTTGTCGGAGTCATCTGGACCATGTCCGGCTACGATTCGCCCTTCCACCTGAGCGAGGAATGCTCCAACGCCAATATCGCCTCGCCGCGTGCGATTGTGATGACCTCCGGCGTGGGAGGCCTGTTGGGTTGGTTCCTGCAGCTCGTCGTCGCCTACACCGTCACTGATATCAATGCGGTCATCAATTCGGATCTGGGCCAACCCTGGGCCTCGTACTTGCTGCAGGTCATGCCGCGTAAGACCGCCCTCGCCATTTTGTCACTGACCATCATCAGCGGGTTCTCCATGGGACAAGGCTGCATGGTGGCCGCATCACGAGTAACGTACGCCTACGCGCGAGATGACTGCTTCCCTCTATCAAAATACTGGAAGATGGTCAACTCGCGCACCCAGACCCCTGTCAACGCGGTGATCCTCAACGGCGTTCTAGGAATCCTCATGTGTCTGCTAATCCTGGCTGGCGATGTTGCCATTGGAGCGTTGTTCTCGATTGGAGGTATCGCCCAATTCGTCGCCTTCGCCGTTCCCATCGCGATTCGGGTGTTCTTCGTGGGACACCGATTCCGCAAGGGCCCATGGCATCTGGGCCCTTTCGGACCATGGATCGGAGGAATGGGTGTGGCGTTCGTGCTTCTTATGGTGCCCGTGCTGTGCCTGCCCAGCGTCACGGGGTCTGATCTGACGCCAGATCTGATGAACTGGACGTGTCTGGTCTGGGGGGCACCGATGCTGGGGGTGACTATCTGGTGGTTTGTGGATGCACACAAATGGTTCAAGGGACCGAAGGTGAACGTGGAGCATGCAATTCATACTGTGGAGGAGGCGTCTGTTATTGACGGCATCGACGGCGTGGGCGGAGATGATGATGCAGGGCAAGATACATCGAGCAAGGCGTCTACAAGGTAGTCTTGGCCGTGTGCTGTGCTTTTAATGCTGTGTTTTAGTTGGATATAGCCATATATACATAGTACCTTGTGAATACTTAATCGAATGGCAGCAGTTTGCTGGACCCTGCCATTATATTTATGGATTGATGACTATTACCTATATAGCCCGACCAACGTGTTCCAACCCTACATTTTAACAAGATATTTCTACTACTATATTCCTACACCCAGTATCACATCTACCATGACCACCTCCCAAGCAGAGAAATAACCTATATACCAGAAATGCATCAATATCTCACAATCAATCCCCAACACAATCACCCAACACAACCTTTCTCTTCAACCCTCTTCACTCCTTCTACTTTCACTCCCGCCTCTCCCCCCCAATCCAGCTCATCCTCCCTCACTACACCCAAACAACCCTCACTCTACAAATAGATAGATACACAGGAATCAGCCCAATCCAACCCCCCCATCCATCCTCTCTTCAAGCCCCAGCCCATCGAAACAACTGCAGAACAAATCGACCTATCACACCACCAACCCACCCATCCACCCACACCTCACATGCACATATACATCGCATATGTACATGGTACCACTTACACCCCCCATACTCCGTTCGCCGTTCCCCGTACGCAAACCGGAATACGTAGACCCGGCTTCCCCGTCCACACCCACACATACATACATACATACACGGACAATAACAACAACCCCCAACACTTTACTAACCAACGCAGTATCCTTGCACATACATACATACATGAAACCACCCCATCCAAACCAAAGTACCTACCTACCTGCCTAGATACATCACATATACCTACCTACATACAGTAGGTGCATCTCACACATCCACAGTAATAAAAATAACTAAAGTACATCGGGGAAGTCCTTCCACCTCCCGATGCAAAACCAGCTGCATTGCAGAAAGGATGGAGATTGATTGGCTGAGTTAGGGGGTTTTTCTCTGCAGGCAAGCTGCATGGGGTGTGGGCTGGACGGGGCGGTGCATGTGAGGTGGGTTGAGTACTTTTTTTTATGTATATCGTAAATAAGTAATGGATGGGTAGGTATGGAGGGTAGGTGCAGATGCGTAGGTAGGTAGGTAGGATTGGATGGTGTGTGTGTTTGGGTTGGGGATGGGTATGTGTCATATGCAGGAGGAGTTGGGAGTACCGTGGACCGTGGACCTAGTAAGTACTATGTAGGTAGTATGGATTCTATTGGTTCGGGGTTTGGAGGTGTGTAAGTATGCTTGGTTGGTGGGTTGGGGTAGTATTTAATAGGTTGTGTTATTTTTGTTGGGTGCTGGGATGTGATATTTGGGTGATTTGGTAGGGTGTTGGTTTAATTATAGATAGGTAGTATTTACTGTGTACGGAGTACTTGGGGGTTCTATAGGGAAGGGATGAGTATTTAGTATGTAGTACTCGAGTGAATAATCGAATGGTTAAGCCCAAGCAAGAGTACTGCCAGGTATGGTATTTTATGACTTAGAATTTTATACTCCCTAAATATCAGATCTCACCACCAACAAACAGACACAATCTTAACAAGAATCTATATAGTACCCCTCCTACAGCAGAGACAGTCACAGAGAGATAGATAGAGATAGCACAGCAAGCAAGCAAGCATAATCCCTACCGATCCACACATCCCACTCGCCCGACCATCTCCACCTCACCCTCCGATCGAACGAATGACTTCCCCCTGTCCCTTACGGAGGTTCCGTCTGCTTAAGCCTTAACCTAATTGATCCGGTCGGATCGTAACAATGGCTGGATGGGGCAAGGAGGGGTCATTTTCTCCTGCAGGTACGGCAGTAGGGCTGTTGGGACTATCGACTGGATCATCCTGTCATGTTCGATGCAGAGAGTAGTACTTGATACTTTGGAGATAGATAGGACTACTCAGGTATAGTGACAATTACTGGTTTCATGTATGGATGTATCTGTAGATAAGTAGAGAAAGGAAGGAAGCAGACTCACCGCCGATTACCGTAGGCAGTGTCTCGGCAAATCGTCCATGTGTGATTGCTCTGTTCTACCGATTTGTTTGGTATGAAGGATTATTCCGTCGGATGAGGAGGTTAGTTAAGTTAGTGGGTAGGCTGTGTAGGAATTATTGACTCGCATTACGAAATTACTGTATACATACTACTTATGGTAACCTTATATTGGTGTGAGTTATACTCTCACTTCCTTATCCGCGCACGAGTCCTTGACCGAGTTACGTGGGTTGGGTTGGCTCCTGGCTGAGGATTGACAATTGACAGGGGAGGGAGGACTGAGGAGGTTGGCAGACTTGGCGAGGTTCCGTGGATGCGCTATTCCGTGCTTTCGCTACATCCTGCCCCTCTCAACAATCATGCGGCATTATGCACCGGCACCCGGCGATGATAGCGTCCCAATTACAAGTTCCTATTATTGGGATTGATATGGTGGCAGGATTGGAAATAAGCTTACCTATCAAATACCACCAGGATTCAGGAGTGGCAGTTGCCCGTGGAAGATACCTATTCTGGAAGGGTCTCATAATCCATTCCAAGCCTATCTATCTAAGCCCGGTCCGCGTGGCTGTCGCTGGTGGCAAAATTCTTATACACGACACCGAGCGGGACGGAGACGGGGTCGGAGACGAGCTCTTCCGGCAGAGTCTCCGTCGATCATGGATACCTTCCCCTCCCCCTCAGTTAGAAGGTAAACAGTAGTCCCTCGGTCCTCAGTAGTCAGTACGTAGTAACTGTCTAGGTAGTAGACCGTCCGCCGTAGTATCTAGCTGTCCCTCCATACTCCATACTCGGTACCCCTGCAGATTTGGGGCGGTTCGTGATTTATCTGATCACGCCTCAGGCAGCCACATACTCTATCTGAAGAGTGGTGGTGACGGCGTTACGCTCAACGAACTCTAATCTTATTATCGGCCCATTCGTACTATAGCCACCTGAATGCTCCGGATCTGGGTAGCCCTCCGGACGGTCGAACATATCACACTCTCCGGATCCTATATGCGAGGCGAGACAATCGGAAACAACATGACGCGGCCCTGGTAGATACATCCAGCATTCCAAGGATCCGCCATCGTATCATCCAAAAGTCAACAGGGACATGCGATCGCATCGCCATGGGCCCTCGTCGGATCCAAGACCGTGGTTCGATGACTACACTCGGATCGACGACCAGTGCCCCATGTCCGACTGGGGACATCATTCGATCGAACGACTTCCCCGACGATGCATAGTCCCTGCCTAGTCTGGGTGGCTGGCGAGCAGAGCAATCTGTGCAAGCGCCAACAATTTCCGTAGGCTGGAATCTGCAATAAGACCCCAATTAACTATCCTAGGCGTTCTTATGCTCCTGCCAACTTGGGCATGGGCTGGTAGGATTGATGATGGTGCCAGCTAAACTGCCCAGGTTAGGAGCCTATCTAGGTACTATCTAGATAGGTAGCAGAGGTATCATAGTGGCAGTCCTTAGTACCTCGGTACCTACCTA
The DNA here is from genome assembly GCF_003184525.1 of Aspergillus sclerotioniger CBS 115572. Lineage (NCBI taxonomy): Eukaryota > Fungi > Ascomycota > Eurotiomycetes > Eurotiales > Aspergillaceae > Aspergillus > Aspergillus sclerotioniger. The sequence goes on along the minus strand of NW_020291007.1, from coordinate 491,919 downwards.
GTCTAGGGCAGGCAAAATTTCAGGCACATGATCATGATTACTTCATCCACGCGATCCAAGTCCATCGCATCGCTACTACTAGATAGGTGGGAAAGAGCGCAGGCTCAGGCCACACACAGCACACACCGAACGACAACAACAGTCCAGTGCAAGAGCGTCCATTGCTTGGCATCAGGTGGAATGAGGTGGGTGGCGTTCTCGCCTCGTCCAACCATACCGCGTTGATTGGCTCGCACGCGAGGTCTGAAACTGAGCCGATCCAGACTTGGGCTTCGGCATTACTCCGGTCATGCCCGGAAAAACCATCCTGGCAGGGTAAAAGTGCCGAGGAACTTTCCGGCCGACTCTGACCGTCCCGGATTCGGCGGGAGGATCTGCATGCGGTCGTTTTGAGTTCTTTTCTTCTCTGTAGGCCCGTAGGGATGCTTTTCATTGAGGGCTAGGGACTTTAGTGGTGTGGACTAGTCCGTGTCAGGCTCTATTGTTATATCATCATTATGTTATTATCGCGGCGTCTGTTGGCTATCACTGTTTGGGGATTGGACTCGGACCAGCCACGCTGATTGTGCCTGTTTATCCCTGCCACGTCGTTCATAGTAGAGATACTATGTACATGGTAGCTTGCTGAAAGACTCGGGTCGATAGTACACGGCGGTGTCTGGATCTATATATGGAATTTCACCCCATTCGATATAGGTACGTGTCAGTACGGGGTATTCGACACAACATATGGAGTAGGGTATGGGCTACTATTGCAGCTGAATACTCCAGATGGCTCCCCGAATCGTCTTGCGTGCCTGACACCGTACAGGAGGCAGAGCACTGTAAATGTCTCACAAGCGAAGCCAAGCTTTGAGACGATAGCAAGCTGGCGGCGATCGGTCGGACAATTTCTCGTTAACCCATGCCCGTTAAGCACCCGGTTAAGTGTTAACCTCTGACTATGCGCTGCCTAAGGACCGACAGCGTCTAGTGCGGATTCTCTCGTACGACAGCCACTGTCCGACTGGGTCCTGGATCTCCCACACCGCCTTGCTTGGCCACTTCCGTAGAAGTTTCCATGAGCGGGCCATCGGCTTCGCTGGTGGAGTCCGGCGGCCGTGATCGGACCGCCACATTGGGCGAGGTGCAGGGTAGCACCGGGAGGCTACCACTGGATGCATCATGCTGGTCTTACCTAGTCGGGGAAGGCGTATCGCTGGGATGCTGACCGGCGCGAGAACTGCGGGCGCCTGTTCCTTGGAACGTCGGCGTAAGTGGCAAGTCGGGCGAGATGTTGCAGAACCGTAATCCACCGGGTCTAAGGGAGGACGATGGTTGAGCGATATAGTCGATTCCTCAACGATAATAGTACGGAATCTCCAAGAAACATGCCAGCGCGATAGTGATAGGACCACTTCGTATTGGTGTCAGTTGGCAATGGGAGATTCCGCCGGGGGGGGGAGGGCAGATTCCAGAGGCCAACGCGCTTCCGTCCAGCCAGCCCGTCCCGGTATGTATGTATGGATGGTACGGGCAGTGTATGACGGCATCCTTCTCCTCTCGCGCTCCCGAAGCGCTCCGTGGCCACGAGAGCGAGGCCTCATCAGGCAAGAAGGCAAAATAGGCTTCCGCATTACAATTGACGGAATCTTTCATCCGCGGAATTCCGTCATGCATCGTCGATTCGCTTTCGTGGAAGTATAGTATATCACTTCGCTGAGCCTGAGTTTATGTTTACCTGCATTGGACCGGGTGGTGCTGTGACCCCTGCCGGATAGTCAGATCAGATAGTCGGATATAATACGGAGCATCGACTGCAGCGATTCCACTCGCCCGCCTACGGCAGGAGGTCAAGGTCCACAATCGAAGCGGGAGAAGCTCCCAGCGAAAATCTCCTGGTGGAGAACAGCCGCGGACTCGAAGCCTAAACAAGGACCCATTTTGATGAAGAATCGTGATTCAAAGTGTTGTTGCAGCTGCACATATGGAGCATTGAATGTTTGTCTCGCCGCCCTGGTGTCCCATTCCGGGGTGAGAATTCGAGAATTCGAGAATCCAACGCCTGCAGTGACTCCGGAATGAGTCGGTTATGATCCATCATACTTTCAGTCGGAAGTGGCAAGGATACGCAGCCGAGCCACGGGTTACGTCTGGAAAAAATGATATTACTCGGCTCTCAGGCATAGTCATTCGTAAAGTAGACCTGCTAGGGTGGCATGGTTGAAACAAGGTGCGTGGCCTCATAATGTTGTCAATTGGCCGGGTTTCTGCCACTCCCCGACACGCAAAAGTACCACGCTTGCGGGTTGCAGTCTAGAAGCTCCATGCAGATGGTGTATACCTGAGGCGTTCGATCAATGGCCGGAGTTCTGGTGGTGGTGGTGGTGGTGACTTTGCGCTGAACATCACTGTCCTCTTAAGGCGTGGGATTTTCATCTCCAGGGAATTGGAGGGTGGCCTGGGTGATCTGAACGCCGGACCTGTAATATTAAGATGTCCAGGAGACACATACGTACCCTGCTTTTAGTAGGTAACCTTCCAACACAGCTTACGCAAGTCCAAATTAATAGTACGAGGCGAGCGCAGCATAATCGGGGTAATATCAAGTAGGCAAACCGCAGCCGACTGGGGTGACCGTCACTATGCATGCTCAGCCGTTGAGTCTCTTGTGACACCACCAAAAACCACCTGCAGTCACACCCGCTAGAAAATCCAAGGTGGTGTAGAAGGTGACGAGTGTACGGAGTACGAAGCACTCGGTTCTCGATGACAGGGGCGCTGTCGCTGGATACGAATCGGTTGTTGCCGCCCGTGGCCTGGGGAACAAAGAACATGGGAAGCCCGGGGTAGAGGTGGACAAGCCGCTCGATATAAGTACGGATGATGATGGAGAACGCAGGATGAAGGGCCCCATAAGGATCCCCATCGGACGTCAAACACGATGGAGCATGGAGTATATACTTCTAAGATCGAGATTGACAGCCGTGGAGTCGAGTGGGCAACTCTACCATTGTTCCCAATCGTGAAGCTCAGGTTCAAGCCAGGATGCCACTCCACTTCGAACAAAGATGATAACTCTGATAAGGTTTCGTGCCCCTACCTAACTCATGTGGGATTGTGGATGTGCCATGAGGACTGAGCGTCCGAGGAGCCAATATTGAGCAAGCGGGCCTGTCAACTGCGGAGAAGGGATGCAGAAGTCCATCCGCCTCATGACATCAAGCATGGGAGACAACTCCCACGCCGCGACACTCCAGGAGTTCAGAGAAATTCTGCTGCATCCAGGGCGATGCGAGGTCTCAGGATCAGGTCCAAGATGAGAAGGGAAAGTCGAACGCGACCGGAGTGGTTAGAAAACAAGGAGCGTACTGGCAGAATACCGTGCCTACTCAATAAGGCAAGTCCAGATCACTAAGCTTTAGAGTCCAAAGGTCGGCGAGCGTAAGCCGGAGCTCCCACTACGGCTGGCATGCAGTTTTAGACCTCCCGCCCCTCCATTGATGACTTCCCAGTTCCCACCCCTCATCAGCAGGAGTCCTCAAGGCCTCTGATTTGTTGCGCTGTATCTATCCTTTGATCCTTCCATCCGGGCTGGTACCTTACTACTAGTATTCCTAGTATTGGCCGTCGGCCCTCCTTCTCTGGCCGCATAATCAACAAGTGCGGAATTAAGTATCGTTCTCGCAGTTATGTAACGGTGAAACGCGGACCTCGAACATCCTCCTCCGCCGTTCTGAATATTCAAATACTTTGCTAGATCAAATACTCTGAACTACAGAGAATTCTACGTAGTATGCTTGACGCTTGGCCTAGAACAGTTCATGCGCTTCTCCGCTTGCGTCCGCCCGGTCTTGGGCGAATTCTGATTGGTAGGCTGTACAGCCGGTAACAACAAGTTCCTGCCAGGTATCTTTTCCGTAGCTGCCTGCGGCAAGGATACCATCGAGTACATCGGGGATTGCCTTTCGGTACACGCCCGATGTGCCTCCAACCAACCCAATCTGTGACACAGAGGAAGCCTGACCAAGAAATCCGAATAATTAAAAATTATTATGGGATTGACGAAATGACCAACCAGCATCGTCGATCGGAACAGCGCCTTTCATCACTTTTTCCCCTGCTTGCCGCTGGTGCCAACCAAAATCGATCGTGTTGTTTTGAAGGGTTCCCTGCCCTTCCGGTCTACATCGGAAAGGGTTCTGATTGTTGAGCCGAATTTGCCGTCCTTTTGGGCGGAAGAAAGTTACAGAACCGTTCCTCATGGTTAAGATTCCAGAGCCAGAGGTACTGCAAAGTCTACCGGTGGACGGAGATCTTGGTTAACGTTTTCAACATCGTTCTACCCAGAGGGTCAAGCAACGAGGAACACAAAAGTAGGATAGTCCAGTGAAATGCAGACCTGTTCGGCTCTTGACTGGGTTTCGGAAACCGGGTGAGGCACGAATCAAGTCAACGGCACCAGCAACCGTCCCAAACGTTGGGTTGCTGACTGAGTAGAATCATGCTAATAATCATAAAAATAACTAATATTTTCTATTTTATTTTTATTATTTTCCCTCTTCGCGCATTTTCTTATTTTTTTTTTTGTTCCCTTATGGTTGTTCGCCTCCCAGAGTTAGGATCGTCACCGCCAATCTCCAGTTAACCTTCAATTAGTCGTGATTCCTTTCGCTCTTCCACCTTTTTTCCTCCTTTCCCTTACTAGTAGGTAGTGTGTCATCTTTTTACTGTTCCGATCCTGACGATATTCTTTACCCTTCCCTTTTTTTTTTTTGCCCACTTAACTTTGTGCCGCCGCCGCCGTTCGTCGCCCCCCCTTCCCCCCCTCCTCCCTCCCTCCATTCCCGTGACTACCAAGAGACGGCTACCTTGGGTGCTCTCTCTGGAACAAATTTTCCTAACCTTTTTTATTTTATTTTATCATTCTTTTCTTTTTCCCTCTAAATCTCCTCCCCCTTACTTTTCCTCCTCCTTCGCCCTGGTCTCCGCATCTATACGCGTTGTCCCTGGCAGTTGAGATCTCCCCATCAGAATTATCCTGGTCAATCTCGCGCGCATTGTTGACGCGAAGCAGAAATTGGCTAGCGATTTTTCCCTCTAGCACTGCTGATTGTGTTAGACCCACTTGCACGCCGCCTCCCTGGTGGATCAGAACCATTGACTGTTTTGACAACGTGCGGATAGTGAGAAGTTCCCACACAATTCGATTTTCTGGTGGGTGACCGTGGGGAATTCAGATTAAGCATCTCGACCTCTTCCTGACTTCTTTTCTGCAGTGGAGTCCGACTTAATCCTGCACGTCTATCGTCGACCTTGAGGATCCTTGAGCGTCGATTTGCTTATCGAACCTACTCTTTCCGAGCATCTCAGTTGTCAATTCTCCGCATCAGGTGGGAGAATCGCTTTCGTCGGAACAAGTCAGGACAAGAAGACTGGGCCGGAAAGGACCGAACACACAACTCCAGACAGGAGAATTTTGCGAGGCACGCGGTTAGGATCCGAACAAGGTGGCATTGGCAAGCTTTTCGCTCCCACGAAGCACTGCCCTGGTCGCAAGACATACACCCACGAAAGGTTTTTTCGCTCTGCGATCAATGATCGAGACACCGTGAAATCTTTCGCCAGTTCCTACCCCGTTCTCATTCTCCTCCCCCTCCCGTGTTTGACAGCCTCTCCGCGTCACGATGGATCCCAGATCTCATCCTTCACGGCCCCCATCCACCAGCCTACCCCAGGGCTCCACGCCTCTGTCCTCGACACCCATCTCGAGCATGCCCATGCCTCAGTACACCATGCAGCCTCAGTATCCTGTGTCCCAGCCGCATACCCTTCCCCCGCTACAGCCTCACCACAGCCAATCTCCTGCCCCTCACTCTTACATGGGCCAGCCGTACCGGCCGGATCTGTCGAGGTATCCCGCTTCCACTCACGATGTTTACGCGTCGTCCGCCGCGCCTATCATGCCTCACACCACCGTGGGTAGCCTGCCTCCGTCATCGTTCCTCTCCCATCCCAACCCGCAGGCTCAACCCCAGCCGTCGCAACCCTACCCTCCTCCTCATAGCGTGCTGCCTCCCGCGTCCAGCGCTCAGAGTTATCCGCAGCCAATTGCGCCGGCGCCTCCCCGGGACCGTCGCTCGGATTACTCCGGTCTTCCATCCGGTGCTTTCAGCTACAATGATGGCAAGGGATCGCCTTGGATGAACCCCGATCCAGTTGCGGGTGCAAACGGTGCTGCGCCGTACGCTGCGAAGGAGCCGCCGAGGACTCAGGTTGTTGGGTCTCAGGGCCGTCGCGGAATTCTCCCGAGCGTTCCGGGACGCGCGACTCCCGTCACAAACGGTGTCAATGGTACCGCCAAGAACACAACCATCCCGGCCAAGGACGCCGATGGAAAGTTCCCTTGTCCGCACTGCAACAAGACATATCTTCATGCTAAGCACTTGAAGCGTCATTTGCTCAGACGTGAGTACCTCACCTAGCAAGATAATAGGGGTGTATTGTGGGGATGAAATCGTTTTGCTGATAAATATTCCCCCCCTCTAGACACTGGTGATCGTCCGTACATGTGTGTTCTTTGCAAAGATACCTTCTCTCGGAGTGATATCCTGAAGCGCCACTTTCAGAAGTGCTCATTGCGACGTGGTAACCCCACTGGGGCGACCCACTTGTCGCATCCCCAGGCGCATCTGAAGAGGTCTCAAGCTGCGGCGAACCCTGTCAAGCCAGTTCAGGATGAAGTCCCTACTACCGTCCCGCATCCCAACGGTATGCCAGGTGCGACATATGGTGAGGCGCCCGTGAATGGCAACGGGATGGCTCCCGGCCGTCCAGGATACGCGGATCAGCAGCCTCTGGGTTTCTCGATGTCGTCTGTCAATGGCATGAACCGTGGTCAGCCCGACGACGGTTTCCCCCCTGGCCAGCCCCATCAGCGAGGACCCTGGCTTGCTGCTCCCAAGCAGAACCCGTACCTTGTGCAGCCTGGCACTGATGCATCCGGCCAGCAGCTGAATGTTGAGCGTCCTCCTATTGAGCAGGTAAAGCCCCCGGTTGTTCAAGACCCTAAACGTCCTGTCATGACTGGACCTCCCAATCACGCTGGCGAAATTGACTGGACCTCGATGTTTCAGCCCGGAGCGTCCGACGGTTATATCAATCCCGTCTTCCCCCAGACCATGGCGTCCGGCCAGGAGCCCATCCACGCTCACGTCGATACCGAACGCAAATTTTACCCCACCACCACCGCTGGTCCTCAGGAGGGTGGAATGAACGGTCTCTACCTGGCTTCGACCACCTTGAGCGGTGACGGTAAGTAACATAATTATTGTTGCGCCTGAATGCCCGATTACTGATCTTTGAACACAGGTACCGTTCAGCCTGCTAGGCAATAGTGGTGACATGAAAGTGGATGTCTTGAGCTGACCACGCTGAGCTTGGTGTGAACGCGCATCGAGTGAAACGGAGTGTTGCGGCCTTAACGAACGAATACAAATTTGACCTACTAACTGGGCTACGTTGTCAAACGATTTTATGCATAAGTCAAGAGATGTCTCGCGATGCTGGACATTCGACTGGGAGGGTTTGTGGAGACGCTTCTCCGATTATGCCTGTTGATGCTCGATTACAAGGATTTGCATGTCGTGCGGTTTTGCGCCTTATCAGTCTCTCAGCTTATGCGCATGAATACAACCTGGAAAGCCACTGGGATTTTCGGGGGATGTTCCCTAAAAGAAAGGAACCAAAAAAAAAGAATTTAGAAAAAAGCTCGTTACGGCCACCGACTCCGCGCAGCGCGCCTCAGCGTTGGTCTAGACTACAGCATCCGGATTTCTCATTGTTATGAAAACGTTTTCTTCTCTCCTGCTGGGGTATCTGGTCATCCATGTTTTATTTGAAAACTCTTGTCAGCATTTTCTACGGCGAGTGCAGATTTGCGGTGGTTCTGGATCTGTTTTGCTTTCTTTCCATCCATTATGAGTGGGCCGACGGGATGGTGTGTGTGGTTTTATCTGGCGTCCAATCATAGACTTGGGCATGTGTTTTGTTTTTGTTGTCCCTGGACTCTCTTCAATGAGTCTTAAAAAGATTTTGCGGGGAAGGTATCCGTTGACTCTTCGTTCCGATTGCATGTTCCATTTTTCCTGTCCAATCCGAGCTGCACGGAGGGTGAGTGTGTTCGGGTTCTGTTTGCATAACCGTCACGGCCGTTTCCCATCCGCATGTTGTCTCCCAGTCGATCCTGTAAGTAGCTGTTGTGTGTCCGCCCGGGACATACGCGGTCGACCTGGTGGGATGAAAGGTGTTGTGTGTTCTATTTCGTCGTTGTCTCATGTGTTGCCTGTTCCTCTGTTCCATGTCAGTGTGCTTCGGTTTATTTCGTGTCTCATGTCTTTCTTTCTCTTTTGCCTGTGAAAAAAGGTAGCACGGTGCTTTTTGACTGCCCGATTTCCTACATTTCGCGGCTGGGTTGCCTGCGGATCCTGGCCGCAGCCTGGAACACTCCTGCTGTGTTGGAGCTCCTCTCTGGATGGCGGCTGGTTGATCTGCCTGGATGCACGCCCCTGGTCAGCCCATATGTTCCATACGTCGGTTATTTGCTTGTTCTGTCTATGCTACTGCATGCATTTTTCATGTACCTGGTCCCGGAGTCTGCAGGCGAGGAGGCCGTCGAACCCCCGCATCGGGCCTGGTGGATGTTGTCAGTTATGGGAAGCCATGGGGATTCAAAAGCTAGAATATAGACAGCCAGTGATTCGGAGTTGAACGAGAAATATTAAGGGCCATTATCCGATGTTCCATGATGAGAGCAGATGCCAGATTGTAGATGGCCGACCATGTGAACCGCGACCACCGTCCTTTGGTCCGGGGCGGAGAGGGCTGGGGATCCCGGGATTTCCCTACGGTGAACGCTGGCTGGTTAGCCCGGCCGGCTTCCCCGTTTCAGGTGATGGGGATCATCTCTTAGGGAGTACTTAGTTCGCATGTGCTTCGTGTAGAGGGGTATCCGGGGAAACCCCGGCTTGAAAGGGAACGTCTTGGTCAACCCCAATGATTTCTAGTGATCTCCATGGGATGCACGGAGACTCCTGAGTATGGAGTCAGAAGCAGGATCAAGTCCTTCTCCGAAACTATATCGAACAAATCGCCGCGACGTCACGGCCGGGCGCCGAGGGGCTGCCCCGGATTGATATCCACCCCCGCTGATTGGCCGCCGCCCACGGGACGCCCCGGAGGGCCTCCAGGGTCACTTCAAGGTTGGACTCGTCCATCTTCGCTCCCTCGTCATCGTCTCCCACTACGCCTCCCTCCTGCTGCCTCCGATCGTCCGTCCCCCTCCTGCAGTCATCTATGGTGCTGTCTGTGCTCGTGCTGTCCTCCTCCATCTGCCTTCTTCTCTCAGACCCCGTCTAGATCTCGTCTCCTCCGCGACTCCGCGGCTACTGTCGCTCCGGCCTCGACCGACGACCGACGGCCAACACCACTCTATATACCGCACTTGCAATCCCCCTCCCTCCACCCCTCCTAACAAAAGCAACTTGTATCTCTACATCCGCATTCAGAGGTATTTGCTCGACCGACTACAGGCCCTGGTCCCCTCCGACTAGCGTACCCCTGTCAGTCTCCATCTCAGTGCCCCCTCTCGTAACCATGTCCACCAACCGGCCATTCCTGGCCAACTTCCTGGCGGCCTTTCGCGCGCAGTCCACCTACAAGGCCTCAACAGCAGGCTCACAGACTGCCGGCGGTCCCTCCTCTTCACTGTCCTCCTCCCAGATCTCCCAAAGCGCCCGAGCCATAGCCACGAAAGCCAGCGGCAATACTTCCTCCTCGGACGCCTCTCCCTCCACCACAACCCATCACTACCATCACCATTCCACCACCAGCACCTCCTCCTCCCATTCACGGCCACACTCCCACCACCGATCCGCCTTGAATCAGCCCGAGTCCTCCTCCGGGTCCCCGGGACCGACCCAACAGGCGGCCTCTTCCCCGCCCACCCCTGCTGCATCAAATCCCATCCCCATCACAAACAGCCACGGGCGCCAACGGCGCGGCAGCGACAGCTCCAGTGGCTCGGGTGGGTTCCGCGATGCGCTGGGTCCGGAGAAGTGGTACATTGGGGGTCGAACGCCGGGCGGCGAGGAGCGGTTCTACCGTTTGGGGATGGTGACGAAGGGTGGTGGTCGGTTAGGTGGAAGCGGTAGAGTGGGCAGCATTGATCAGCTGAGTCTGTGATTTTCTGTCTGTCTGCGCGTGCACGTTATTATATCCGGGAACATGGCGTTAAGGGTGGTATCAATTTCTTTCTTCCCTCTGTAATTGGGTTACTGGGCGTCCAATTAGGGCATTGGATGGCGTTTCTTCTGACTTGATTGGGATGGATGGAAGGAAACAGAAAACGGATGCTTTTAACTACGACTTTTTATTTGTTTATTCTCCGCTCCGCTCACATGCCATGTTGGATTGGTGGAATTGTACATGAAGACAATCCTGTGGCGCGTTTCCTCTTGTCGATAAAAGATGATTGATTGATTGACTGGTGATGAATGGATGATTTTAGATTTGAGTGTGTTGTTCTAGGATCCACATACAAGATCCTCCATGACGAAGTAAAGAACTAGTAGTATGGATCTAGAGGACTAGTATAAGCCTATTTACGATCCACTAACATGTTTCCTAATTACCTACGTATCTGCCTACCTAGCTTCATTTACAACCACCAAGCAACTTCTCCCATCCCATCAATATACCACATAACCAGGACAGTTAGACCACCTTAAGGAGTCACCCATACAAGAAGATACCAACGGTGTGTGCGAGGGAGAGCACGAGTACGAAGGCGCCGAGCAGGGTGAGGTCGAGGAAGCAAGGAGTTTCATGGGGCAATGTCAACCAAGTATCCAAAGACCGAGTGGTAATTGAATGCGACAGCGGCTTCACATATTAGAGCTGACCCAGCCGGTAGGTTATTGTAATCAAGGATTAAGGGGATATTTCAACTTTATAGGGGGCATTGGTGTAGTCTCGCAGGTCACTTGGCTGGACAGGGACGACCCAGGGAGTTAGACGGCGGCATATGATGGGGGTAGGGGTATAGTTGCTCACTACTGCGAAGAAAAAAAAGTGGAAAACCACGTGGTATGCTCGAGATAGTTGATTGAGTGTGTCAGTCTCTGTGGAATTGTTGGGTTGCTCTCATCGCTGACTGGTTGGTTCCTGCGTCGTGGGACAGAATCGTGCCAGAGCAATGGATCGTCACTTGAGCCCACCGGGGTGTGCTCCATTCACCAACAGCAAACCCCGGCATCTGTATCCCAAGGTGACACCATGACTCTGTTGATTGAGTTGGTGCTGAGTGGATGACGTCTACACAGTCACAGACAGTCACAGTCACATGGTCATGGATTCGGAGTAGAGCCTTTCATTGAGCTCTAACTCGATTTTGCTTCCTTTCCCAACCTCACCTCCGACAAAGGATCCTCCCCCTTTCCATCAACCCACGACTTGGGGGACCTCCGCGCTCCGAGAATATAAGCCAGCGGGATTGCCTGATGGTTGCATACTCCAGGTTACGAATCCCGGGGCGATAAGATAAAGCGAGGGAGGCTGCGGCCGTCCAGACCCGCGGGCTTCGGAGGTGGCCGACAGCCTGCCTCTCTCCATCCCGACCTGCTCTCGGGCTCGGGGCGCTCTTTAAAAAGCTTCATCCCTGCTGCAACTGGGCCTGGCGCATACTCATCCATCTCTATACTGATTGTCGAACCCTGTGCTTATCCTCATCCTCCACCTCCACCTCCACCTTCATCCCCACCATGTCTTCCCCAGTCACTGCGGCCCGCTACGGCAAGGACAATGTCCGAGTATACAAGGTCCACCGCGACGAGAAGACCGGCATCCAGACGGTCGTCGAGATGACCGTCTGCGTCCTTCTCGAGGGTGACATCGACACCTCGTATGTCCTCCCCCCCATTCCATCCCAATTCCTCATAGCTAACCGATCTCGTTCCAGCTACACCACGGCCGATAACAGCGTTATCGTCGCAACCGACTCCATCAAGAACACCATCTACATCACCGCCAAGCAAAACCCCGTCACTCCTCCCGAGCTCTTCGGCTCCATTCTCGGAAACCACTTCATCACTAAATATAACCACATCCACGCCGCCCACGTCCACATCATCACCCACCGTTGGACCCGTCTGACCATCGACGGCAAGCCGCACCCGCACTCTTTCCTCCGCGATGGCGAGGAGACCCGCAACGTCCAGGTCGACGTCGTCGAGGGCAAGGGCATCGACATCACCTCGTCCTTGGCCAAATTGACCGTGTTGAAGAGCACCAACTCCCAGTTCTGGGGCTTTGTGCGTGACGAGTACACCACTCTCCCCGAGACTTGGGATCGCATTCTGAGCACCGATGTCGACGCCAGCTGGCAGTGGCGCCGATTCAGCGGGCTGGACGAGGTGCGCAACACCGTGCCCCAGTTCGACGCTACCTGGACCACGGCCCGGGATATCACCCTTAAGACCTTCGCCGAGGATAACTCGGCCAGTGTGCAGAACACGATGTACAAGATGGCGGAGCAGATCCTGGCTCGCCAGTCGCTGCTCGAGACGGTCGAGTACTCTCTGCCCAACAAACACTACTTTGAAGTTGGTATGTTAATTTTCGCAATCCGTTGTTTCGGATCATGCTAACGCAAGTCTATAGATCTGAGCTGGCACAAGGGCCTCAAGAACACCGGCAAGGACGCCGAGGTGTATGCGCCCCAGACCAACCCGAACGGGCTGATCAAGTGCACCGTTGGTCGCAACACCAAGGCCAAGCTGTAGTGTATGTAGTTGGTCATGCATAGGAGATGGAGTTCTGGCATATTGTATATAGGTCTTCGGATAGGGTATAGCATCAATCACTTTATGATACAGCAATTTGCACAAAAGCGCAGCAGATCAATGTAGACACACAAGCCCAGTAGACAGATATAATGTTGTAAAGCTGGTAATATATCACAGAAAACCAAAAAAAAAAAAAAAAATCACAAAACTCCCACCCATGCGCTAGCAAGTTATACATGACAACGACAATATCAATGATAGGTAAAAGTACAGTAATACACCGCATGGTATCAGTCAATAGACAGTAGACAACGAGACACTTAAGCCGACGTTTCCGTCTTAGCCACCGCGGCCTCCTTGAACGCCTCCTTAACCTCGGGGAGGTTTCCAATGACCGACTGACCGTTGATCTTGACGATGTTTTCCTTGTAGGGGTGAGCGAGACCCTCGAAAGCTAGTCCTGTTAGCATATACCCTGCCCCATTATAAAACAAAATATAAGATATGAAAACGTACTCTTCAACCTCGCCAACCGCTTATCCCTCAGCCGATTCTTAGGCAACATGCCTCTAACCGCCCTCCGGAGAACCTCACCACCACCCCATTTCTCAAACATCTTATCCATAGTCATGCTCCGCAGACTACCGGGCCGGGTGTTGTGGGTGTAGTACTTCTTCTGTTGACGTTTCTTGCCGGTGACGCGGAGATCGTGACAGCCGACAGCCACGACATAGTCGCCGCAGTCAGTAGAGGGGTCATAGATGGGCTTGTTCTTGCCCATGAGAGTAAGGGCAATGGAGGAGGCGACGCGACCGAGACTGCGAGGGTCACTGCCGACGTCAACGTAGTGCCATGTTCGCGAGAAGGCGAGACGAGACTATCATATCATTATCATCTTCAGAGTTAGCTTATATCCAATTGCTCAATTGAAAACCAGATAGATAGGGAGGAAAGGAAAGAAAGAGGGTAAAGTAAAGAAGGGAGGAATACCTTTCCAACCGTCGACGACATCTTCAACAACCAAGGTATAAAAAGTTATGATATCAAAACCACTTTTACTTACTACCTTGCCTGCCTACATCCACACCTAACTCCAGCTCCTCTCCGGAGTCAAGAACTTCCTCACGTGACTGCATCACCCACGCAATCAAGCCCTACCCCCAAGGGGTCCGAAAACCGCCTAGCGTACCGCACTAAGCGAAGACAAGTCCGCACGGATAGCGAAACAACACCGCCCGCCCTTGCCCGCCCGCCGAAGCGAAAATTAATCGACGACCAGCGACAAGTTCAACGAAACCCGACAACCCACCACCGACCGTCTACCTTACTTCCCACCACCCACGGCACACACTGTCATTATGGCTTCCGTTCCGAGTGTGCAATGCTTCGGCAAGAAGAAGACGGGTTAGTTTTTTTTGATCCCTTGGGGAAATTTTCGGATATGGATTTATGGGGAAATGGATGAACGAATGAATGAAGGAATGAATGAATGCTAACGTTTCTTTTTGATATATTTAGCCACTGCTGTCGCCCACTGCAAGGTATGAGATTTTTATATGTCTCTGTTGTTGAAAAGATGATGTTTTTTTTGTTTGCGGATGCGTGTGTCGTTCGATTATCGGCTCGATTCGGTTCGGTTTTTTGGTCTGTGAGTGAGTTTCGGGAAAATGGGGATTCGACAATACATGGAAAAAAGGAATATGGAAAGAATTACGGAATGATGGAGGAAAAGAGCGATGGACGACACATGCGGATACGAGCGACATGAAAGAAACTTGGAGAAACAGATATGAAGGAGAACATCGAACAAGAAGCGAAGCGATTAACGAACGACCACTGCATCCGCATCCGCATCGCATTGCAAAAACTACACACCGCAAAACAACAGAAACTGATTACAATATACAGCAAGGCAAGGGTCTCATCAAGGTCAACGGCCAGCCCCTCTCTCTGGTCCAGCCTGAGATCCTCCGCTTCAAGGTACACACCATACCCACCCATTCGGAACCAAACCAGCATGGGAAATCCAGGAATGAATGAATGAAACAATGGTGTTGACCAAAACAGGTCTACGAGCCCCTTCTGATCGTCGGAGCCGACAAGTTCTCCGGTGTCGATATCCGCGTTCGCGTCACCGGTGGTGGTCACACCTCCCAGGTCTACGCCATCCGTCAGGCCATCGCCAAGTCCATCGTCGCCTACTACCAGAAGTACGTCGATGAGCACTCCAAGAACCAGCTGAAGCAGGCTCTTGTCCAGTACGACCGCACACTCCTTGTCGCCGACAACCGTCGTACGGAGCCCAAGAAGTTCGGTGGTCGTGGTGCCCGTGCCCGCTACCAGAAGTCCTACCGTTAAACGGCTTTGCCGTCGTCTGTTCTTTGTCGTCTGCCGTCGCTGTCGCCCTCATGGTTATGCTCTCCGGTTCGGGTCGTTCGTGCTCGAGTCGTTCAAAAAGTTTACCTTTTCCTATTCTCCCGCATACGAGGGTTGTGGCGCACGGGATGCGCAGGATGGTGTCGTTTTAACGGTGTACTACTGGGGTGGAGAGAGATCTGGTGTGGTGGTCCCATCCCTCCACTGAACAATTCATTCAATAGAGGAAGGCTTGGGTTGTTACAGTGGTTGTATGGAAATGATGGTGCAATGCTGGCTCGGTCTTAGGCTGGAATTAGTATAGGCCTGGACTATCTCAAATATCACCCAATTTCTTTTTTTGTCATTGGTTCGCGTATCTACGATTTGATACATCACTGCAGATGATATCAAGTTGAACGCTGGTATGCCGGTAGCATTTCTGGCAAGCAGTCTAGCCGTTCTCCGTAGATCGTACCGTTCCCATGCACGATCATGCACCAAGCCCCCACCCTATCAGCGTTCTGGACAGGCTCGTCGAGATGTGCCGTATTCAATTAACGCATCATTGTAGCAATTTGCCAAAGGCCTAGCCTCGCTCAGGTCCCATAGTAACCCACAGTTGAACAAATGAACGAACGCAAGAATGGCGCACCGAAAAAGTACAAAAGGAAGTGAGAGAAACCCATTCAGGCGGAAACGCTGTTGTCTGCCCATCGCATCCCAGTATTCATCCTCAGCCCATCATGGCTGCTGTGATCCTCATCATCCTCGACCCCATCTAGAGACAGAAGTTGAAAGCGATTGGGCACCGAAGTGGTTTTCTTGGATGGTACTTGTGGCTCCTTCTTGGCAATCTTCGCCGGAGACTCCATACACTCGTCGGCATAAAACCCAATTTTCATCCCCTTATACATGAACCGAGACATCATGCAGGAGCGTGCAAAGAGTGCATTATGTACCGAATTGGTGGAGATGTAGGCATTGCCGTTCTTGAATTTCACCGCGATTACAATTAAGTTGTGGATATGCTCCAGATCTTTCCGGATGACCCACTCGGTGACGTTGGGCTGTACATTGTAGATGACTAGATTCCGCGATGCTCCATTGTTGATCTTCACCCTAACATATGGAGGAAGATAGAACTGTCGGTCATTCCACCCCACTTCCACCTGTGTTGATAGTCTAATTAGCGGCGTTGGGCAATTTCTGACTTTATTACTCACCCGCTTCCCAGCCATATAGAGACCGTAGGTCTTGGTATGCAGCAAGAAATCACGAGCAGCGGATTCTTCAACGAATGACACACTCGCAATGTGCTCGCGTGCTCGTAGATAAATGTGAAGCAAGGCTCCGCCTCTTACTGCGGCAACGATTTCTCTATGCGTGACCCGGTCTGGAAGATTCCGAATCATCACAGTGCGTTGAGCGCTTGGGGCAGGAGAAGATCCCGCGCTTCTAGAAGACATATCATAGTCGTCCTTTTCTTCGCTACCATGGGAGTCTAGAAGAGCCTCTTCATCCTCATTCTCATCCTCATTGTCGTCGAACTCGCCAGGGTTCTGGTACTGCACCTCTGCGTGTTCCTGACAGCCAGCAGCATCATCCCCATGTATCTTATCGGCAGGAACGGTTGCAGTGAAGTTTTCCTGATTACCATTTTGCGAGTCCGCCTGAGCAGCCCCGTAGATCAATATCTGGAAAGGTCAGTAAGTGCATGTCAATCGGTGCACATGTTCTGACATCAAGAGTCTCCTGCGACAGGCCTCCAGTCAGGAGCGAATCCCTCAATTTCACTTGTGTGAACGGGTCAGCAGCCAGTAATATGTTAGTACCAGTGATGGTAGCATACAGAAATGTTGTGAATCTTGGAGCTGTGAGGAGTCATTACTTAGTGAGGGGACGTTTTGGACCTGTCACATTGCACTCACTAGACCGGTGTACTCTGAGCGGGGGATAGTGACAGTATCTGTATGTATCTGGGTACTTCTATAGGTCTGGATTTTGACATGATCATGATATCAGCCACCGATGGATGGAATGACAAGAGTAGATGAGGTCACTCACCGCGTATGGCCTGTGCAGACACCAATACAGTTAGATGGGTACATAGACTGCGAAGGCTGAAAAGTCGTATGGAACAGTAAAGAAAAGAGAAATGAGCACTGAGAACTTGACACTCACCTCTGAGACGTATACTGATTAGATTGGCCTCCGTATGAAGCAAATGACGACATGGTTTGTGAATCTGGATGTGGGGTTGGTTTAGTAGAGGTCCGACGATCATCCGCACCGCCAAGTTGATAATAATAAGTGAAGGGGAAGGCCAGACTTACGTGACGGTGAAGACATGTGAATAATCTGTGAGAGAGCTGATCAGCCTAGGTGACATTCACTGGGAACAGGCCAGAGACAGCCGGAAGATGGTAGAGGATGAAGAGGAAGAGAAGAAGAAAAGAGGAGAAGGAGAGGAAGGGAGGAAGTTGATATCTCCAATTTCAGGCCACTCTCCATCCATGGTGCAGGCGCGATGGACCCCCAGCAACTCTTCTGCTTTTTTTCTTCCTTATTCTCATGACTCTCTGTGTGATTCAGGATTTCTTTTCGTCGCCCGTCCTCTGGCTGCTGGACGGTCTCAACTCTCAATCCCTCAACGCAGCGCGCAGCGGGATTATACTCACCGTGAAGCTGGACGGGACTGAGCAGACCCGGTAAGGTTTGCAGAAGAGAAGAAAACTGCAGACCCGACGCAATGATGGATCGAGTGCAGGGGAAAGAGAACGGAAGAAGAAGGAAAGGAGCCGGGGGGCATGACGGGCCAACAACGCATGAGGAGGGCGCCAGAATCCAATGGTATCCAATGGTATCCAATGGCACCCAATGGCACCCAAACAGGCAAGCGACGAGGCAGACTGGTTATGGGAGAAGTTTTTCGCCGTGCTTTCTGGGGTCGGAGCTCCCAACCCCAGCGCTTCTGTGACCAACACCCACCAACCAGAGTGGCCCAGCGGCAAACGACCGCACCATGGCTGCATGGCGTTGGACAAGTCAGAGCTTGGACTCCAACATCCCTGCAGCGTTGTTCCTACCACTGCTACCAGAGGCTCAACCCCTGCCAGTTAGGCAACATTGTTCTCTTATCAGGTTTCCATTAGCGGCGCCATGCCGCTGCGGTGCACTCTCAAAGCGCATTTCCATCCTACATACTCCAGATAGGTAGATAGTAATACATCGCTACGTGCCATCCCCTCCAGATAGATACCCATCAAGATGCTACCCTCAGTACATGCATGGAATCCCAAACAGCTGCCTGAACATCCTGCCCCCCCCTGCTGGCCCTTTATCTGCAGCCGGCTGTAAGTTCCCGGTGACCCTGGCAGCGGCCGACCATGGGCCTGTATGGAGTCGCTTCGGACTACGAGATAGGGGTATCTGGCCCAGTTACTAGCCAAGACAGGTCGACGCCACTTTATCCTCTTCCGGAGGGTGAGAGGTCGGCGGGGAAATTGTGGCTGCCAGTGTTTTAAGCTCGGTAGCTAATAGACGGCCGTGGGGAAGCTAGTTGCAAAGCGGCGCACCCCTAGTAGATAGACCAACAACTGCCTGCAAATATCATTAGTGTCCTAGATAGCTTGAAGGTCATCCCGTATCTTCAACACGTCCGGTGTTCGGTCCCTCTACCTCATCTTGTAGCTCCCTTGGCGTCTCCCGTCGTTGTCGTTCGGGCACCACAGTCTGCCTAGCTGCGACCGGTTCACGCCGCCTGGCTCGCCGAATTTGGACAACATTAATGGCCATTTGCATCGCGAAGAGAGCCAAGAAGATCCCCAGAACAAGGGTCTGTGGTATATGCGCTTCCGAGTCCTCACTCTGCGCCCGTTGCCGGCCGTCAGATGCGGGCGGACGAGCGGACCCAAAAGAGAAGGAGACAGACATGGAGAACGGCGTGAAAGACGTGAAGACCCTTGTAGACGGTGACAGGTACGTTAAGCCGGGGCCCAGGATCACCGGCACAAGGGAAAAGACGAGGAGAGGGACGGCTAGTCATAAGACCGAGGTGATTGATGGCCGGGGGCGAGCCAACCTTGTTATAAAGAACGGTGAGCGCCGGAAAGGATAGAGAAGATAACCCAAGCGAAACTGAGCAGACTTCAACCTACCACTCGCGAGACTCCGACTTCCTCACCCACCGCACAATCATCTTTAGCCTTTCCCGAACACTGGTCGTTGATAAAATATGGTACTTCTCATCTTCCCAGAGAGGCAGAACGCTGGCGAACCACCAGGGAAATAGAGCGGGATCTGTAGGAACTTCGCCGTATGCTAGCAGGACACGTGAATGGAGCCATGTTGCTCCCTCGCGGCGATTTTTCTCGACAAAATCCAACGCCACCTGGAACAGTTGCTGCGTTGACAGACACTCTGGCGATGTACTGGCAAGATCAACGCTTGTTGTGGATGGCGAATCACCGGTTGTTGACGTCTCCAATGATTCTTGCCTCTCCTCCTCAGATATCGGGACATCGTTCACTCGCTGTATCTTACCAACATGATAGCCATCCAACATCTCGAAGCTGATGACTTTGAAGCGCGAGACGCCAGAAGCGATCACCAGACTCCTTCCGTCGGGGAGTAACTCGAACCGTTCCACCAGCAGCACCGTACCATACTGCATAAACTGAGCCCTGCCCAGGCCCTGCTGCAACCGACCAGAGCGATTATACATGACCATGCCGAACTTCTTGTCCCTGCTTTGCATCACTCGTTGAATCATAGTCCGGTACCGCGGTTCAAATATATGCAAGAAAGTCGGCATGGTCGGGAACGAAAGCGAGCTCACGAATAAAGGAATTGCCCGCTCTTCATCCGCCGTAGTCGCATCCTCGGTATATCCTTGCCGACGCGACAAAGCCTGTGCAGGGAGTAATGCCTCCACAAGATTCGAAATCCTGTTATTGATCGGTTCGGACCGCACGGTTGAAGACATATTCAGCTTGCGCCGGCAAAGAGGACATAAATCGCTATGGTCCATGACCATCGCGACGCACCCACGACAGAACGTATGACCACAGCAGGTCGTCAACGGATCCAGGATTAGCGAGTAACAGACCTGGCAGTCCAGCTCATTCTGCACGGCCTCTCTCAGCCTCCCAAATGATTGTCCATCCCATTGCTGTATACGGTCCTCGGGCGTATATTCCACCTCCGACGCATCGTAGTCAAACCGACCCTGCTTCACCAGATGGTAGACCCCTCCCAACAAGTCAGGGCCGATTATAGCACTCTGAGGGGTTGGTATCCGCGAGCTTTCCCACGTCAAAGACAACCCCGCGTCTGGTTCAACAGTATCTGGTCCAGCCCCGCGGTTTGCCAAAACCTCGTCGAACACATCCACCAGTCTGCTCAACAAGACATCCGTCCCACAGTCCCCGAGACAATGCTCTCCAGAACACGTGTCTTCTTTCTGCCAGTAGCATGTAAACCCCTGTTTACGCTCTACATTCGCCGGGTATGTGATTCCCGTCCGTTGACGGATCGGCGGGAGACACGACTTGCAGATGGTGTTTCCGCACGGAAGTCGCAGCGGCGTTCGTAGTGGTAGGGAGCAGCGCGGGCACTGGATGAGTCGGATGATGGAATGTGCGGGCAGGGAAAGCTGGTTGTCATCGGTGTCTTCTGATTTCAGCGCGGTCGAGGCGGCGGAGAGATCGTCATCTCGGTCCTGCGGAGGGGGCGGAGAACTGGCCGTGCTAGCATCCTCCATGGAGGAGGAAAAGACTATTCCAAATCGCTAGATGGATAGATAGAGGAATGAAAGGTAGTCGGAGAGTTCCAAGGGAGGTGAGATGCGAGGATTCACCAAAAGGAGCCGGGGCATGGGATTGTTTTGCTGACAGGTGGGGACAAGCTGGTTCGAGGCCGGAGCCGTTCAAGCTCCGTCCGCCATCCGAGGTTCAGGAACGCGCCGATGGGAGGCCGGGGATCACTCTCACGCAAATAGACCCACGCAATAAATAGAACCCTACGGCTAGCCATTATATACGGCGCTCGGTAACTTTCATGGACATAAATGATGGGGTTTAGATATGTACAGTACATGTGCCGTGGATGAGGCAGGGCATTCATCATAAGACAATGATAACCGACAGAGAACTCCACAAACTCATGAAGAAACCCTCGATCTGATGCAAGCAAGGCAAAAAGGTAAAGGTATCGGATCACCGACACAAAGGGCCGGAGAATCAGGTAGAACAGAGCAGAACATGATATGCTAGCATCCTTCGTTGCTCATGACCGGAACCATCCAACGCCATAGCCAAGAAGACAGGAAAAAAAGGGCGGCCGAGAAAGAAATTTCCAAGACGGGGGCAAATGCAGGGTTACTGGAATCTGTGGCTTAGCCTCTTTGAAGCGGCAATGCAATCAGCTTGATACTTGGGAAGACGACGCCTCCGAGTCGGAATCGGAGTCGTCTTCCAACACTATGCGTCGCATGACACTCTTGTCAAAGAGGTCCAGAGCAAAGCGGCGAGCGGGCAATCGGAAGTGGTGGCTTTCGAGGATACTAAGGGTCTTGCGGAAAAGGTGAGGTTGGTGGAACCGATCGGGCTGTTTCGACTTCATACTGCGAATTCCATTACTTTTTTAGCCTTGGTCGCACCAGGGGTGCAATCGATGGCGCATATTGCTTACCTATGGAGGTCTGCCGCTGCCCTTTTTGACAGAACGGTATTCCCCATGTCGACAATCAACTTCAAGATCTTTTGGTTCGCGGGATCTGGATCCATAGCCGCTCCTTTGAATTTCTCTTGAGACGTGCGCTTTGATTCGGGGTTTCTGGAATGGCTCGGGAAATCAACCTGTGAAAGCACAATCGTTAATGACTTGGATATTGGTGCTGGTGACTGCAAGCATACCAAGAAGAGCTTGTTGAAATCGGTCGGAAGGCTCAACCCCAACGAGTTTCCTTTGTGGTCAAGAGCAGAATCCCATCCAAAATCTCTCAGGACCTTGAGACCATGTCGGCTGCGAGAAATCAAGCCTAGCACGAAGAATGCTGTTCCCCTCATCGTCAGCACCTCTGCACTCTCGGCGATCTTTACAATATGCTGGACAATATCAGGCTCAAGAAACGGCGCTCCCAGTTCCATGGACCCAACATTGCCAACGGCCCAAAGACAGCCTTTGACTTTGAGAAGAGCCTCTGTGTCTTCTTCATCCAGCTGAAAATCCCGGATAGTCCATGCGAACTCATTGAAGTGGCCTGACTGCTCCAGAAGCTTGCATCCCTCCGCGGTTCGAGCGAGTTCTCTATAAAAATGTGGTGGCACCAGTCCAATATCCTGCAAATCCACGAGGTCTTCGGGAACAAAGCTACTTCTGCGCGGCTGATCAACGTAGGCACGCGAAAGCGCGGCTTCGACGAGCCCCACGTATGCATCATTACGGCCCAGGAACCAATCATCCATCTCCTGCGTGATGTAGTCAAGTCCATCTAGATAGTGGTATCCTACCGAAGTGGACAAGAACCGCAAGAGTAGTGGCGCACCGATCTCCCCTAAATGGTCAAGGGAAGGCCGGCACTTAACCACGAATTCGAGGTAGTGCCGCTGATTGCATGCCTCTTCAAGGATTTTCACAGCTACTTGACAAACAGACACGTCGGGATCGTACAGTTGCGTTACGAGGAGTTTGACCACCCAATCCGCACTGCCAGTGGGCGACTGCGAAGAAAGAGGAACATTTCCTACCGCATATTTTCGAAGGAGCTTGGTCGCAAATATTCGAATCTCTTTGGAGCCAGTGGTGAGTGCCTTGGATAGGATGACCCTTAGGTGGCTTTCTTGGGCGTAGTCCATGTTACCGAGCAGGGTCTGGATGAGATCATCTCGGTCCCGAAGCTCGATGATATGGTAGAACATGTTGAGCATGTGCCAACGCTCCATCATGGCGAGGCCGTTAGAATCACCACTGAGGACTCCTAGCAAAGCGAAGTATCCCCCGCTTGATGTGTTTGCCATCTGTTCTCTTGAGAATAGGGGCGAGGAAGATGTAAGTCCGCTCATGCGGTCGACTTGAGCAAGACATTCCGCAACCTGCCTCAAAAACTTGTTCTCGGCTAGATATTTTGTGCCCTCTGGGAGTTGCACCAACGTGCGCATTAAGGCGCAACCCGTTCGAACATAACGTTGATTTGGCTTTGTGTTCGGTAGCATTGAGAACCTATACTTGAATGGCCGGTAGAACCCCATCAGTCGCTTCATGAACTTTGAGCCCTTGATGGCTTCCTCCAGCCTCTTGGGATTGGTCAGAGGACCCTCAACGATGCGGTGGATCAAGTCCCATTTCCACTTGAGATAATTCACGGTGTTTAGGACATGCGTCTCCAGGATCGCATTTCGAAACTGAGTCTCATCCATAGCAGGATTCATTTTCTCCTTGCCTTGGTCGCCAGAGAGAAGAGAGGCAGAGATATCGACGTCGACATTATAACGTCCTGCCCCATTGGAGACGCCTCCCACGGAGCGAGCCAACGTTCTGTTAATACTCTCGATCTGGTAGATCGTTGAAGTGGAGACATCGTGATTTTCGACATCAAATTGGATGGCAGCCGGTAACAGATGAGGAAGGACTTGAAGTTTTGCGCTGATATGCTGAGGTAGAGAGTGGTGTGCCAACTTCAGGACTTCGGTCAGGAGCAAAGTCGCCTTCCGTCTTAGAGAGAGGTCCGTTTCATCCTCGATAAGGTCGGAGAGAGCCTGCATCCTGTTAGCATCGTATAGTATTCCAGAACACAGAGAACCCGACCTTGGACAATCCTGCGTCCACCAGGGTCGCAAGAATCAGTGTTGAGAAATGCGCTGTCAGATCAAACCTATTTCCATCGTCATCAAAAAACCCTCGGGCCTGTTTTGGATCCGTCTCAGCCCTGAGGTTAGCCACTCTTCCATAGGTCGTGAGTCTCCGACCAGCGAGAAACGACGAAGACCATGAAGGCGGCTTTATCCTCAATGCGTCGAACAGGAGCTCCATGATAAGATCCCTTGCCTGCGGGTCAGGGTAATGTAGTGAGTCCAAAAGTGACTGTAAAGGTTTGGCGCCATTTCTTGCGAGCACAATCAATCCGGGCCACGTCTTGAGCATGGCAGAGATAGCCCTGGCTGAGGATTTGAGACGCCCATTGCGGACAGAGTCCGATAAGGAGTCCGTGAACGGTGCGAGGACAGCTTCTAGCTCACAGCCTCCCCGAAGGTGCTTCCTGCTGTGAGGGGTATCCAGAACATGAAGAAAGCTCGCAATCAGACTTTCTGAGGCGCCAAAAGTCCCCTCCGCTAACGCATCATGCAGCGTGGCAAAGCCCCCAGAATATGCAATCAGTGCCGGGTCTTTGACCAAGATTTCCGCTAACGTCATGATAGAGATATTCCGAAGACGGTCCTCGTAATGCTCGGCGATGGAGACGATCGTTCTGACCACAGCACGCGAAATCTCACGCACCCCATCCTTGACATCAAGGAATGCCCTGACAAACTTCAAAGCCTGTTCACGCTCGATGCTCGCCTTGCTTTCCTTCACAAGGGACAAGATGACCAGCTCATCTGTATGTAATGACCTGATAATTTGCAGGGACTTCCGGTCTGCGATAGCGTAACGAGTCAAACGATAACCTGCGGCCACAGCTTCCTTGCTGTCGCTCAAGAGCATGATCTGCACGCGTAGCCCGAACACGGACCACTCCAAGTCATATTTCAAGGTAGGATGCCTTTTGAACAGTTCGACTAGGCTATTTGCACGCTCAACGTAGTAATCCGGGGACATGCCCTCGATTTCTAGCGCTTGTAGTGTTTCCGCAAGCACGTACGTCGGCGATTCCATTTCTGCCTCTCCTTCCTGGACCTGATGGTCATCGAGTGTCACATTGTTGCGAGTCGGTGAACGCATCGAACCGCTTTGGAATAGACTCGAGAGGCGACTCCGGGGAGGGGTGGACGGCGCCTGCGCACGTAGCATCTCCTCCTCGAGTTCATGTTGTAGTTCGGCAAGCTTGCGGTTGGATGAACTCAGCTCTGATTCCACCCTTAACCGCTGCTCTTTTGTATGCTTCGGGTTCTTTGCCAGTAGCGCCTCGAGCATATTTTCTGTCCCCGTCTTGATTTTCATCTCTTTCGCGATCTTGTCCCGGATCACGGCCTGGCGCTCCTCCGTGCCGGACAAATCATCGTGCTCTAGAAAGCTGCTCGGTCTTCGTGCGAGGCCACCATCCGGTCGAGGGGTAGTACTCCGCGAGGTCTTCATGCTTTTTAGCTCAGAACTGAAGCTACCAGGGGCCCCAGAAGAAGGGGCTAATGACCCTCCCCGGAGGCCAATGGTCGCACTGCCCCCAGACTCCGAGCGAGCATTTCGCCCAGTTCTCGAAGCGGCCTCGGCCCAGCTACCATCTGCGGGGCCATCATCCAAGCTGTTATATGACCGTCCATCACCCAGAGCGCGGGGCTGGACTGATGTCGCGGAGAACGCTGAATTATGTCCGGACGCCATAGAGCTCCATCTAGCCGCAAGAGAGGAGGGCGTATCACCTGTCGCAATTGGAATGAAGGATGGAGGACTGCATTGAGTTCGCGGAAAATTGTCACGAGCGCTATCGGAACGATGAAGATGCCCGGGGCAAGTGTAGACCGGAAGCTTTCGACTGACCTATTTGCTGACGGCGGGCACCTCAAAAGGGAGGGAGGGAGGGGAGGGGAAACGAATTCACGGCGGTCACAAAGGTTGATGGTGAGGCTGAGGAGGGGATGGTCGGGAGGCGTAGAGGCGTCTAAAACCAAATCACATGTAGCACAGACCGCAGAGGACAACGCTAGATGTTTAGAGCAGGAAGCAAGCAATCTGCCTCAATGACCGGGGTTCTTCTCCAATCCCACCGCCGTGGTTTCAGGCTGGATTCATCCATGGCTTGGTTCCCGGCTGACTAACCAGATCTTATCGCCTCAGGCTGCGGTGCTGCCCGCCGCTATCGTCCTCGATCTTCTCCTGGCCAAGAGTTACATGACTATCGCCGGTAGGCGCATACATCAATAGATCCCATGCCTTTGATTAACTAATAATGGCGGTGGAGCCAACAGCGATTGATTCTGATCCACGAAGGACCAAGAAAGTGTTGAGATACTACATAACTCATATATCTCGAATAGTTCTCGAGAGTATAATGTATGCGATTAAAAAAAGGGAGCCGTGATAGTCGAGAGATTGTGTCGATACAGGGAGTTGTTACATGAAACCAGGGGTAGGAATGAAAGATAGAAGAGAATGGAAAGGTTGTAGGACGAACTCCGGATATGCAAGACCCAAAGAAAACATACGCTTGGTAGTACAAAATGCTGCTAACGATCGTGATATTCTGTGTAACCTTCATGACAGCCATGGCTTTTCCCGAGACGCTTCAACCTCAACACTTTCGCAAAGCGTGTTGTCGCTGCTGTTCTCAAGTTTGCCAAGAGTTGGTTGGTCTTGTCGACGTCTGAAGAATGGCAATCCGTTCCCCGTCGAGGTCTTAGGCTGCAACCTTGACTTCCTCCAAAGAATGACGGAGACGTAAATAATAAACATCGATCCACATATGATGCCATAAGCAAGCGGGGAAGCTTGCGGGATATCAGGGTTTTTGGCGGTGGCATAATGAAAACCTATCCCGCCATTTATAACCCCTAAGGCGGCAAAAAAGCGCCCAAGATAACGATGGGAGACGCCATACAGCGAACTTGTTCCCGTCTTGCGGAAATGCAGATGCTGCATAATTCCCAGGATCGGCTGGATGAGAACAACACCGCCGACCGCCACATAACCGATGACTGGATGGTAACCCCCAATCTCCTGGAGATCTTTGGAGACAGAAACTCCAACCCCAAAGCCGGCTAAGGCCAAAAGCACGGCAAATAGCTGAAGAGGGGCATGTACCCACGGGACGGTACGGCGGGACGGCACAATGTATAAAAGAAGGGCAAAATTGGGGAAAAGAAGGACGAAGGCGACCGAGGTCATCACGCCATGGGCGATTCGCTTTTTGTGAAGAAGAGTATCGCTCACTTGCCGCTGATGGGTGTATGATTCGAACAAGGACCGCATCGGAACAATGAACGGGTTGGTATTGTTGCCGCCAACAGCTTGGGTCAAATTCAAGGAGAAAGAGCCGTGCCAATTATGCTGGTACAGCTTTTCGGATACGTTTCTGGACATCAACGGGGGGCCATGCGTTAATGCCCACGTCCAAGAGCTGGACATTCCCAGCGCACTCTCTCCGTCGGTCAAAGTTGTGCAATTGTCACAACGGATGTTAGCGGTCATAACTCCATCATGGACACCAGACCCATCAAGAAGGTAAGCTTGGATACTCGGGTCATAAAAGGGTTCCACGTGGCCAGCTGCTCTCCGAGTGGACAGGGTGACATTGTGCATGGATGCTGAGTAGACAATGAACATGTTCCCGTCCGTCATCTGGGACCCTTGACCCAGGGCGAACCATTTGATACCAGGTGGAGCCTTCAACTGAAGGAAGATGGGACCAGATCCTGACAGCGACGTATTTTGGGGTACATTGACGCTGTAAGAAACACCCGCACCTTCCGAGGGCCTGTGGCTGACTATTTGGCTGCAACTCGAGCGCACTATATTCGATCAATCAATACCTACAGCGGTTTCACCATGAAGGACGAACTTACCCAAGCCAAAAACAGCCATTGCTGCAGCAAGAAAATTTGGTACCTTCATTTGGAAGGTAGTAAGGATCGGTTTAAGGTGAGTAATGGAGAAATGAAGGAGAAAATTAGGTGATTGATCGTCGGATCAGTGTAGATGTCGTGGAAATGAGAGGAAATAGTGGACCTAAGCCACTTCACGGATAGTACAAGAGAATTGATATCACAATGATGATATCATGAAAAGACCGTTCTGAATAAAATATCCCCAGGATTGGGCGTGGGCTACCCCTTGTCGTGAAAGCTTTCCTGGAAGTGTAAACGTTAGAATCTTGGATGCTTGTGTAGGAGGAATGAGAAGCATCACTGCGCAGGCAACGTCCTGTCAGTCAAGACTGGAAGCACCAAGGAAATCCTCTTCTACTGCGTTCTTTCGATATGCGAAGCTGAACGCCCCCGTACTCGCAATGGACCACCATCGGACCTTCAAGGTGGGAGTTCGCCATTGGGGTCATTGGCAGGGCTTCAATAGCATACATGCACCAGGGGATTGAAACAAGGGTTGTTCATACTTATAGTAAGTGAAGAATTGAGTCGCGCATAGTTGTCCTAAGCCACATAGTGCTGTGCCACAGATGTCATGTAACAGATCTGCATGGCAATCACGACGATGAAGAGAATACTTCCGATGGACCGATTAACAGCTGCCAGGGAAAGGAAGGGCTGAGCTGAAGTGAAGGCAATCGAGCCTATTCGGATCGAGCAGCGAAAGGAAGCAATATTGGGCCTATGAAAGGAGAAGATCGTCAATCGATTTGGGCGATTGTCAGATAGATATGCCACCGCGCAAGGCAAGCGGGTACCTTGGATTTTTTTTTTCTCAGATCAACCATGGCGAAAATCCTCGGGCTTTTTCCAGGTTTAAAGTTCCCTCAGCTGCCACACCTCTCGGGGCTCTCAGTGGATGAGTGGTCAGTGGACATATTTTGGAGTGGAATGGCCACATGGTCTGTGCTTTTTTTGGTCGTGCCCAGGCAAAGAATTGGAGGGAGGAAGAGCCCAGCAATGTCTGAACTCCCAGCCCATCCTAGCAGCCGGGGCAGCTGTACTGCCGAGCGGACTTCTAACTGGCCGGACTATGTCTTACCCATGGGACTGGGTCCGGTCTCCGTTTGAGTGCTTATTGTAGCTAATCCTAGTAAATATTCCTCCGTCCGCGGGAGTGATTGAATCATTGAACACGGAGGAAGGAGACCCTGGCTTTGCTTGGGGGTGGGTTTGGGGGGAGTGGGGAGGGGGGGGAGAGAGGGGGACTTGTGCCGGAATCCAGCATCATGATTTTCAACCGTCGGTGGATGGGGCATGCCAATTGGGCCGGAGAACAGCAGCTGATCAATCAGACTGCGGCCTGCAGACGGACCCGTTCGATTTTCCCTTTTTGTTTTTTTCTTATTTTATTCTGCTTTATTTTTGCCATTCCCCTTCCCCGGCCTGACTTGTGCCTCCGGCAACGCAACTCCTCTCGTTTGAAGGTTCTTTAAACAAATATGCTTTCGTTTGGTTCGCCTCCGGGACCATCCTGACTAGAGTTGGTATGAGAAATTACAATCTACACTGTCACTACCAGGAACGGGGTAAGAGCCCTCGGGAAGGATGAGCTAGGTACTGTGAGGTGAGTGGAAGTCCTCCGTCAAGAACCACTTGGTAGGTAGTACTTTCGAGTTCCTCTCTCGGCGATCGCCCCTTCCCCTAATCGCACCCGGCTTACGCGGTAGGTAGCTTTCTACTTTCTAGGACTCCTTAACGCATAAATCCCGTCGAAATTACTCCGCTTAATGTTCTTTTTTTGTTATGAGAGCTGAGTGGCCACCCACCCGACTTTTCTCGGACGCGTGAATCCTGGAGGGCCACCACTTCCAATCAGCATCCGCCTTTCATAGCTAAGACCAAGTTCTCGGATCTCGGAAGCGGTCGTCTTCGATTCATCCAGATCATCCAGCCCGGCGTTGTTTGGCTCTCACCAGGGGTGGGCCGACGGAACGACGGAACCAATCAAACGGTCGTTTGCACTTTGCGGGTTATCCACGGGCGAGGTCGTCGCTCGATTGCGAGGTCTCGAGACGACGGCTTTACCCTTCTCGAATTAGGGGATGCGGTGACCTTGGGTGAGAAAGCTGGGCTCAACCTTCTTCTCATAAAGGGGTTCGAGGCAAAATGGAGGGAGCTAAAAGTCTAATCATCATTGCACGCAAACCTACACTCTTCACCCGTCTCCTACTTGTCCATGCCAATGCAGACAGAAATCTCGGCACCTTTGCATGGTTGACTGATAGTCAATATAACTGGTTCTGCAGCAAAGTACGGAGTACGGGGTACAGGCATTGAGAGGGTATGGGGAAGCTTGCGCAGCATGGTTTCAAAACTCTGAGAAAAAGCCGGTCTCCGACACCTCCAAACTACTCAATCAGTCTGAGTCCACAGCTCGGTTATTCTTAGCACTTCACAAGCCAAAAAGTTTGCTATGCAAATATTACTGCAGCCATGTGATACCCCACTCTAACGCTAACCACTACATCATCCGGTGGCTGAAAAACAATGGCCATGCAGCTGATGATGCAGGACAGGGGGCGCCATGGCCTGGGTTGCAATAGTCCTAATCCCGGCTATATACGGAAACTACGCCATAGTACCTACTCCCTCCGCACGGCCCGGCCGGTCCCCGTCAGTTGACGGAGAAGCGTATGGCTACCTACTGAGCTAAGCAGATTCCCACTATGTGCTTGGGCGTTCACGGACTATCTATCAGATTCTGGTGCTAGACATGTAGTAT
The DNA here is from genome assembly GCF_003184525.1 of Aspergillus sclerotioniger CBS 115572. Classification (NCBI taxonomy): domain Eukaryota; kingdom Fungi; phylum Ascomycota; class Eurotiomycetes; order Eurotiales; family Aspergillaceae; genus Aspergillus; species Aspergillus sclerotioniger. The sequence goes on along the minus strand of NW_020291007.1, from coordinate 461,221 downwards.
TAGTAGTGCATCACGTCGGGCATACATACTGGTCTGGGCAAAGTTTCGGCGTCTAAGTTGACCTAGTATGACCGTCAAAGCACCCAAAACAGCTGTGCCCCGGTATACAGACGAAAATGTGCCAGACCCCCTAATCTTGAATTCTGACCTTTCATCTGAGATACATACGTTATCTAGCCCCCGTATGGAGAACGATAGATAAAGGTCCGGTGTAAAATTCCCCTTACCGTCGCAGCACCCCGTGAGCACGGCAATGCGGATTTCCACCACCCGTGGCGGCCTGGGGGGAGTGAAACGAATATATGATCATCCACACAGTTTCCCAAAGCAGGCCATGCATGTAATGTGAGATCTCGTCCGTCGAGGCTGCTAGCAGGTAGCCACCACGGATTGGGTGGACACCTCCAATCCTTCCAGGCCGCCGGAGAGTGGACTACCCTATCAGTCCGTCGAGATCGGTCTACGATATGAACACCCAAATTTTTGGCACCTCAAGATACGAAGCAAAGTAGCCTGGTGACGGCACGGCGGGACCCATGAAACGTACGCGAATTACCTTAAATGGATAAAGCCCAGCCCATAGGATACAGTGGGAAATTCCGTGCACAGGCGAACTTCTGCGCTTGGGCATACCCATCAATTCCATACCAACCACACTCAACAACGACAGCACAATGGCTGCTGACGGGCCGAATCTCAGCATAATGCTCCGTACTCCGTACACTATTACTATCAAATATCCACGGCCCTCCAGGCTCCATCATTCAAACCCTGTCAGTCAAGGCCCCTACCTGCCCGATTGCGGTTAGTTCAAGGGATAACACGCCAGGTCCACCGTTACTTCGTCCCGTCCATCGTACCAGCCAGCTGCTGCCTTTTACACATTATTATCATTATTACTTATTATGGCGACGATTAGCGTGCCCCTTCCGATCAGGCACCGATACCTAGACGCGTTACCCGACTTCGCTAGTCAAATTTGGGGCGGTTTTAGACTTTAAAGCCATTGCATTGTTCGATATCTTCATCCTATACTAGGCGCTGCCGGTGGTGGTCTTCTCCAGGATGGTCTTCATCATTTCGTTGCCCAGCTTGACGGCTTCGGGGAATCGGGGAGCAAAGTACTGCTGGATGCGCTCGAAACGGTCGCGGTAGGACTCGAAATCGCCGAATGAGACGCAGTCCGACCATGCCTGTACGTTATATGAATGACGTCAGCGATTATATCCATTTGAAGGAATTTTGTTTGTCACTGGTGCCAATTTCCATGCATCAAACTAAACCGCGCAAGCAGCGATGGCTTTCAGGGGTCAACGATTGACACTTACGCGAGCTGCAAAAGTGAATTCCAAGTCATCCGAACGGAACGTTTTATCGTCGACTGCGGTGTCCAAGGCCTCGTCGAGAAGTTCGGGATTGCGGAACAGGTATTCCGTGACACCCAGCCAGAGACGGAAAAGCTACAGGTTGAATACCGTGATTAGCCAATCGAAGCAACGTGACTTTGTGTTGCAGAGAACGGAAGTGAACTAAGACACTCACAGGCGTGGAACAGATCATATGATCGTACGGAACAATCCCCAGTTTGGACCAGCAATCAACGATGGCAAGCAGACTCAGATGACTGTTCGGAGGAGACTCCTCACGAGCCCGGTTTCCTAGAGAGAAGCGATCGAGGACTTCGTCCTTCAACAGGAGATCCTGCCCATTCGTACCCGCTCTGAAAACAGCCTCTCCTGCAGCTCTGACGCGACTCTTAAGTTCGTCCCGACGTCCCTCGATCATTAGCTTATACAGGTCGGTCACCGACTCCGCATACTGCCGGATCTGCTTCTTTGCAGCTGGGTTGAGGATAGCGAGACCGGCGTACACGTGCCACTTGTTGGAATAGATACGTAGTGTGATATTGATCTTGACGTTCTCGATGCCTCCCACCCAGCGGGACATTTCCCATGGGAACTGCTGGTTTGCCTGCCACGCGGTTCCCATGCTTAGGAAGGCTGCATGGGTGACAGCTTGGGTGTCGGCGGTGATACGGTCGTGCATCTCCCCCGACAAGAAGACGAACTTGGAGTCAAAGCATGACAGAACTTCCTTGACGAAGTTGAGGCTTTCATCCGAGGCACGGTGCTGGATCAAGACCTAGACACGGCGTTATCATACTGAGCAATCGGAGCGTGCTCAGCAAGCAGCATACCAGAGGCTGACCCTTAGGGTTGACTTGAGGACCGTGGAGCGAATGGCACGATACGATTTCTACATCCTGGGGAAGGTGCTTATCGAAAGCCGAGAGCTCAGGGGCCTTGCAGGACGTTTGACCACCGACAATCGCGCCGACCTTGGTAGCTTTCCACGAGTCAGACAGGCTTCATGCATAAAGTAAGGGCGCAGCCTCGCATAAAACAAAAGACATACATGGGCCATACATTGCCACTACCTTGTCGATCACACCGGCCTCTACACTGTAAATAATGTAATCGCTAATTCTGGAAACCAGGTGGCCATTGGGAAAGATAGTGACATTTTGCTTGTTTTAAAAAAGATGAGTTTAAGTGTGGACAGCATCAGCTGCGAGTCAAGGACGTACTTGAGATTCGAATTCCTGTTGAAGACTCTCATACGAGTCGAGTTTGTCACATGCATTAATCCTTATATAAGTAAGAGTAAAGAGTTAGTCCAGCTAATCCAGTCCAGTTCTTCTAAATTATACGAGGCAAAACCTATAGGCAGAATGATTAGCACAAGCCCATAATGCACAATTGAATTGAGTCATCACAAGAGATGAGGGTTGTTTTGGTTTCAGACAAATGAAGAAAAGGTAGCTGAGAAGTTACATCATTGACGACGAGGCGGATCTGCGACCTCACCAGAATGGTATGGAAGCTCACCACCAAGTCATACTCGAGCCAAATGCACTCAAGTCATCATCCAAAGGGGCAAGGGAAAGAGCGAAAAAAAAAGAGGGGATGCTCACCTATTACAGATAACAAACGGCTAGGGTGATAGTCGGCAATGACTGGGAGGGACGCTTGTTAAATATTACCTCCATCCGGCCGCGCTCAGACGCTGGGCGTACATCTTGCCCATGTCCCCCATGCCGATTATGCCAATCGAGGCCGTTTCCTTGGTGAAGCCCATGCTTGCTGAGAATTAGTCCTTGTCCAGTCCTGTTTCTGAGGAGCTAGGCTGCGCAACACGCTCGTCTGAGCCAATGAATAGACTAGGACACAAAGCCACTGAGTCCGGCTGTCTGCCCGATTGGATATTATGAGGAAGAAGAAAGTTAGAACTCGGGGAGTTGCAGCAGAAATTTTAAATAGTGCTGGGAACACCAAGTCCGGGCCGACTGCAACCCGACGCGGTAATGTTACAACGGCTGTCAAAAGAGGTCACCGCGATCTGCTGCCTCAGGCTACAACTCGCTTGAGCACGGCCGAAGATCATCGCTCGACCAATCAGGATTCGAGCCGCCGTGGGTAGGGCACACACCAGTCATTTTCTGTATCCAAGCCGACTGAAGCGCTTCGACTTCGTCCGTTTTCCTTCCTTTCCATATTCCATCCCACTAACCAGCAAGTCGACAAAATGCCTCCCAAGAAGACCCCCACTGCCGCCAAGGAGAACGTCTCTCTCGGTCCTCTGGCCGGAGATGGTATGTACAACTGCACGCCGTTCGATTTTGACATGGCCATGTCTAACATGGGAGATTCGTAGGCAAGCTCGTTTTCGGCGTTGCCCGTATCTTCGCCTCTTTCAACGATACCTTCGTCCACGTCACCGATCTGAGGTTCGTCGCATCTTTCGCTCGATTTTCGATTTCACACGACATCCGTCCTCCGCGGACTTTGCGCCCGCGATGAACCGGGAGTCGGATATCGTGAAGAAGTCGCATAGGCTGTTACGGGATACAGTTGGCTAACTGATGGGGTTTACAGTGGTCGCGAAACCATCTGCCGTGTCACCGGTGGTATGAAGGTCAAGGCTGACCGTGACGAGTCTTCTCCCTACGCTGCCATGTTGGCTGCCCAGGACGTTGCCACTCGCTGCAAGGAGCTCGGCATCAACGCCCTCCACATCAAGATCCGTGCCACTGGTGGTATGTGAAGAACGCTACGAAGGAGCTCAAGATCTCAAACTAATCTACTTCTTCCACAGGTAACGGCACCAAGACCCCCGGTCCCGGTGCTCAGTCCGCTCTCCGTGCTCTTGCCCGTTCCGGCATGAGAATCGGCCGTATCGAGGACGTCACCCCCACCCCCTCCGACTCTACTCGTCGCAAGGGTGGTCGCCGTGGTCGTCGTCTGTAAGCATGTGCGGGTTCATCTTTTCCAAGTTGTGCGGGGCTTCTTCGCATGGTTGGAATGGAGGCTTCCTATTGGATCTCGCCTTGCCTACGGGATGTGGATGGAATAAACGCGAGGAACGGCATTTATCGCCTGGTCTTCAATTTATTACATACCCAGAAGTGTGTTTTTCGGTTCTGGAATTAGGTAGTCTGTTGTCTTTATGGCAGCTACTCTGGTCAATATAACTGAATTCAGAACTGGACATTTCATTAAATGTAAATCGCGTGTATAGGCAAATACATCCGTAGTCATGATATGCAGCGTCATATTGTTTTTCCCTTCGAAGGAACATATTTAATGCTTGTGAAAAGCGCGGGGTCATGCCGGAAATTAATTTTCAATAGCTCCGCCGCAGCCCAGCTAAGATAAGCACATGTTTTCGATCGCCTACACCACCTGCTGGCTGTGTCTACCCCAATTCTGTTCACTTCAGATCCTGCGCATAATCGTCAGCTATTAACAATATACATACTCCTGACTTTGTTATACTCATATCCACACTACTATCAAACACCATACTCCACCAAACCTCATCTAGAATTGACGTCAGCTTTGCAGCCCGCCTTCTATCTTTTCCCATGCGACGCGACCAACCCACCAAATTCGAACCATCCCACCGTTGAGACTTCCCATACAGCTCGCCCTACAATAAGGCACACGAACCACAATCCGCGTCCTCAAACATGACATCCTCTGTCTCACCCTCGCCTACCATCCTCCTCCCCCACCTACCACCGAAGACCCTTGTCGGCATCGATCTCATCACCTTCACATCCACCCCCAACTTCCACGGGATCCGCTACCTACCATCCGGATGGCACTTCCTATACACCGGCACAACCGAGAGTCTCTCACTAAGAAGCGGCGGATGGTTCTACGTCGGTGACCTCAATACCCTCGGCGAACACCAAGACGGAGCGATCATCCCCGCACATACGAGCGCAGACATCATAATCTGGAAATGGAACACGGATACCGAGACCCTATCTCCATTAACTGCCAACAGCGACGCAGATAAACAGGAGGCGATGCGACATAAAGCGAACCTGGGGGCTATTTGGCAACGAGGTGGATTGTTCCGATACTGCAGTCGAGTATCTCCAGCGGCTCTATCGCAGCAGAATTCTGGGCGGCCAGTACAATATGAGATTGACGAGGAGGATGAACAAGAGGGCAGACAGACCTGGAGAGATCTGACGGATCGGTTGACGCCGGGGCTTCTGATGCGGGTTGTTGGCGATCCGGTGCGGGATGTCGATGGTCGGCCGCGGTGGATGGTTACGTCGGCGAGTTCGGCGCAGAGGGATAACGATGTCATACCGGGGATTACGGATACGGAGCAGGCGGAGGAGTTGGAGAAGGTTACGGGGGAGAAGGAGAGCGAGTTCTCTTTCTTGCCGGTTGATCTGAAGAGGACGTGGAGAGAGGGGGCTATTGGGCGTGAGAGGACGGAGGCTGCGCAGGATCGCTCGTGGGCGTTGGGGGATCTGGTGCAGCGGTTTTCGAACTCGGGTGGTGAGCGGGGTGGGGAGGCTCAGGTGCTGGGGGAGTTGCAGTTTACGTTTTTGATGATCTTGACGTTGATGAATTACTCTTGTCTTCAGCAGTGGAAGAGGCTGTTGGAGTTGGTTTTGACGTGTCGGAGTGCTATACGGGATCGGGAGATGCTGGTGAGCGGGGTGCTAAGGTTGCTTTTGCTACAGCTGAAGAGGTGTGATGATGTTGAAGGGGGTCTATTCGACCTTGATGGGGAAGAAGGTGGGGAGTTCCTGCGGAAGCTCCTTATCAAGTTTAGACGGTCGCTTTACGAGATCGTTGATGGGACGGAGTCGGTGGTGAAGATTGAATTTGACAAGCTCGAGGCTTGGGTCAAAGAGGAGTATGACTGGGAGCTCAATCGCGAGGTTGTGGTCCGACGGGGAATGGTTCAGCTGGAGGATGGTGAACAGGTGGAGCTGGACATGCACGATGATGACGAGGACGATGAGCTAGGAGAGTATGCTCCGATGGTGGTGGATTTGGAGGAGAACTAACTCTACGCCGGATCATGTTGATACGGAAGAGGAGTGAAAATTCCCGACGGCTACAATCGGGATTGATGACACTATGCTATCTAAACTATGAGACCGACTTATGAGCAGAACAGCTCATCCCAACCACCTAAGGGGCTATATTTGGAAGTCTTGCTGCAAGTTACATGATGTTTAATTTGCTGGATCTCTGGACCGGTCCAATTATCCGCGTCAATATATTCTGGTCCGAATTATTTTTATACCATGGCCCTTCCGATACTAGTGCAGATGAGCACATAGCAGGGATCGGGGACGAGAGCCAATAAGCAGACAGCTGGCATATTAAAAGAGCGTGACATATCACATGAGTCTATCCTAGTTATCTAGTAGTCTAGAAGGTCTGAAATGGTATATACAGTAAGTAAATCGTTGCAACCTCCCGCCCCGCGCCAATAATCTCCAACTCGCCCTTTTTCTGCTCTTGCACGAGTCCATCCAGCGGGCTCTTTTTTGACATTACTCATTTGCTAGAACGCACATCTTTTACTGCTCAGCTTCGTTCTCAATGACATATCCCCACTCGTGGGCCTCCTCGCCCTTCATGCCGAACATGATGGCCTCCAGCCAGGACTTGATCTGAGTCGAATATCCGGCGCGCTCCGCACCAGCCTCCTGCATGTTCATATCCACGTCTCCGTTGCGGATGAGCTTGATGGGGGTGACGAAGTACTGGACTGTTGTTAGTATCACTAGACATACGCAAACTTATGACTGATGGAAGGTTGCACTTACAGCAGTACCGCAGACGAACGCCTCAACGATACGTCCCTCCTCCCAAGCCTTCTGGACATCATCGATCGTGAACTGCTTCTCCACAACATCAACCGCCGCAAGCTTTCCGACGGACTGGGACAGACGCGTCCGTGCCAATTCCAGGACACTGCGACGAGTGACACCAGGAAGGATCAGCTGGTTGTCCAGCGTAGGGGTGACCAGCTCAAGCTTTCCACTCTCCTTGTTCTCCCACACAATGAAGAAGTTGCTAGCGCCTGCCTCGGTAACCTGGCGGTCCTCACCGAACAGCCAAAGGACCTGGTCAAAACCAAGCTCCTGGGCCTGGCTGTGGGCCACCAACGATGGACCATAGTTCGCGCCGAGCTTCGCGTATCCGAAACCACCAGGCCAAGCACGGATAGTGTCGGGCTGAGAAGCGTAAAGCTTCAGACCGTACGGAATACCAGGCTGATCGGTCTTCTTCTTGGACGGATCGGGCCACGGCACGGCAATGACGAAGAGGAGGGCTTCCTTGGGTTTCTGAACGCCCAAGTGTGGGCCGCTACCGATCATCGCAGGGCGGAGATAGAGGAAACGACCGGGCTGATCCTTGGGCAGCCAACCTATGGAATAGGCAAGAGTTGTCAGTCGGGGCTACGGATGTCGCATCCGCCACTGGAATGGGTACCACTTACGGGGTCCGTCGATCTCCATCAACTTGGCAATGAGACGCTTGAGTTCCTGGTACCGGAATCCGGGCAACGAAGACCGCTTAGCGCTGTTCACCAGACGCTCTCCATTGCAGTCCGGCCGAAACAGGCGCAACTTGCCATCAAACCCCCGGTATACCTTCATACCCTCGAAACACTCGGTAGCATAGTGCAGGCAGGAAGCTGTGGGCGGGATGCTGAGGTTCTCGAACGGCCTCACTTCGGGCGCCTCCCAGCCATTGGTCACGGTCCAGCGGGCAGTGACCATATGGTCGGTGCAGTAGGAGTGGCTCAACTCCTCTGCGGAGCCAGGAAGAGGCACATCGCGGAGATTGGTCGAGCGGGTGACCTTGACGGCCGAGGCGTCAAGCTCAGGCAAAGAAGGCGCAATGGAACCCATTATTGCGAAGTTGATTTGGTGTAGGTGTAGTTTGCGTGTGTGGCCAGGACCAAGCTAATATACCAGCAGATGGAAAATGATTGGGTGCAATTGACTTCCGCGGTGATTATGAGTCACGAAACGACTCTGGCGATCCGTTCGGAAGCACAAACCAAAGTACCTATCCGACAACGGAGAGGATCAACTGCAGGGATTGCGGGTTTGAAGTGGCAAGCCGGTGGCAAAGAGAAAGGTACAATCGAAGACAAATTTTCTACAGAAATGAATGATGAAGTCGCATCTACGCAATTTAAGGAACAAGGCGACGAACCACCAGGGGGGCGGCAAAAAAAAAGTTTTTTGCTTCGCCGGGCCGAGTTCCTTGAATTCAATGGGACATTTCGCCATCGATATCCGAACCACCACGCGATATGCAAGGTATCCCGCATTTGGCTCCTGTCAATGACAGGGCGCCAGGTTATGATAGGCTCGCACTCACCCTTTTTCGCGCCAATTTGGTAACAGAATCTACATTTCTACCTTCTAGATCATCCTCTGCCGTGCCTGCATATCAATCGGCCTGCCGCTTCGAGCCTCTTGTGCCGATTCTAGCCGAGGGCGGTGTCTCCCGATTAGATAGGCTTTATCTCTCCGAAAACGGGCGTGAAAGGCGTCATGCTCACCTTGAATAGGCAATCTTTGCTGGGCGTGCGACTGGAGGGAATAAGCGTCCCCGTCTACTCCCGGAAATAACCGAAACTACCCTCAGGTAACCAGACAGACCGTCAATTCAGGCTGTCAGTGAACTACTAACTACTTCCCTAATCTCCCCGAGTATTACCTGCGAAGTGCGAACCCATCTACCTTCCGATTCCCCTCACCTTTATCGATAGGGGGTGAAAACCCCTCTGCGGGGTATACGCCCATAATTCTCTGACTAATCTTTGTTTCACAGACTTACCTTCACTCCAAGAGAAGGCCCCCATACCGTCAATCCGAGCAGCTGGAGGTGGAGGGGTTAAGTATATTATACAACCTCGTTCCTTATTCTTGGGTACCTGGCACCTGGCATCTGGCCATCATACCCACACCAGCAGGGCTTACAGAGCTAGAAACACCTAGAAAGACATAGATCCATACGCAAGTATATCACCAATGGTCTGGGTTTGAGACCACGAATAGTACTAGGTCGATGCACACACAGAAAGCAAAGGAAAAAAGTGACCCTCGGAGGTTTAAACCCTTGGGCCACATGGGAAAAAGAAAAGCCAAGAGAATTACTATAATAGGAAAGTACCACGGGCACGCCGTCCAACCATGGGTGCCCAGCTTTGGGGTCTCTTAGTAGTAAGTACATCCTTGTGATAAGTTGGGAATCGAATCGGTGCCCGAGAAGAAATAATGCAATTGTCATCTTTAGGTCGCCCACCGTCGTCAGCACCTTGACTGCCAGGCTGCAGGGGCCTTGATAAGTAAACATCTTACGTTTAGGCAGGATGCAAGTACAGCATACCTATTACCTACATGGGGATATGCCATTGCCTGCACATCCGATTGGCGCCCAGTCCACTTATGTAAGGGCGGAGCGAACGATAAGCTTGATCGGGTTTTCGATGCAACAATATACTGACGCCGAGTGCTCTAACTCGCCCCTGGCCAACTCAGGGAGAGCAAGACTTGCCCCAGACTTTAGCGCCCTAAATGCTGGGGAATCGCGTGCCGCTGGCAGGAAAAACTGGGCCCCATGGTTCCGCCATCATGATTGGTGGCGAAAGGGTGGTCTACATAGTGGCCAGCATCCCTGGCACCAATGTTGCGCAAAGATTGGTTCCTCGTACACGCCGAAGTTGAGATATTAATGTCACAGTGATGTAAAGGGCAGCTTTGCGCAAATCACTTGGGTTCCCGGCTATCAGGTGACCCGAACCAGTAATCTGACCACTTAGTTTCTTTCGCATGCGCTATCAAGCCGCGTATGCTCACTTGTTTCCAGGATTCAACGGCCAGAGATAACCACCCTAATGTAACTGTGAGACTGAGACTATCAATGATCGACCGGCATGACCTTCGCCGCAGAGGCTAGGTGGGGATAGAAATCAGCCAGCACACGCCCCTCCCGTCCCTATCCTGTAAGTAGGATGAGAGGCGCCTCAGTGGATGTCATATGTCAAGAACACGGATCGCTGGTTCTCCGATTAAGCTTATAACACGAAGGCTCTAGCCTCTGTAAAAGTCCCACTATAAGAGGATTCTGTTCTCTGATCAGTACACCCCGGTCCAATCGACATCTAACACCCGTTCGGCCGGATTTGCCACGAGGCGTCGCGTCCACGGAACTTCACACCGCACAAACCACAACAGGTCCGAGGTACATAAATCAGCATCGATTAAGACGCTAGCCAGGATCATTCAAGAAAAGGGTGCGGGGTCATGTCACGACAGGCTAGAACGGAGTTTCCTTTGCCGTTCAGTAAGGAAGCAATGAGAGGATTGGGGCCCCTTTCTGTAGGACAAGCCGGCTCGGCTGATGTAAGAAGCTGTCTGGTTTGGTACTTATTCGTTTTCCAAGAGTGGACCAGCGGCCGGATGTATGGTGGACCTTGGCCTCTAGCAGTCTAGGATCTGGAGCCCTCGACCGCTGCCATTCCATTGTGTTGCGGGCCGGGAAACGTTTCCACCTATTGTATTTGCTGTATATCGGATGTCGGCAGAAGCAACTTTTAGCCATATCGTCTGATTTTTTTTCTTTTTCGCCTCTCCTTTTCCCTAAAAGCCTCCCTTACTTTGTTTTGCGGTTCGCTGGTCCAATGGCTCTTTTTCCCAACCTGTAAGATTGCTAGATTTTGATGTTACCCGCAAGTAGAGTTTGGCCTGTGTCATGTATTGTATGCACTCGAACCCCGGACTCCTATCCTGGTTAATAATGCACTGGGACAGCCCGATGGGAGTTGCAGCAGGATGGGCGCCTTCGTGGCCTAAGTACGGAGTACTTTGTGCCACGGTCATTTGTCGGCCTGAGGGTAGACCAACTCGGCCTAGGGACTCCGTGCATACCTGTCAACCAATGTGTCTGTCACTTTAAACGGGCATTCAGGCTTTCCAGCAAGAGTCTAGGCTAGTCACACCCAAGCCTCCTCACCTATAGCGCCAAAAGGCATTGGAACTAGTCACTTGGGGGGATGCGAAGCGCTTAGCCAAGGTGTCATTGTCTGTAGATCGGACTGAAACGAACGGTATAAGGCTGTAATGGTTACGACGGCAGTCTTGATCCGATGCACCTCGCGCTGATGCCATAATTTCCAGTCAGGGACCGCAAGGATATTGGCAGCTTAACCACTAGTTGAGCTTTATCATCAGGGCCCCTTGTTGGTGATCAGTCTCTTGCTCAGGCAAAAACCGGTATTGATGCTTGTTTGCTTCCGCTGAGGGGTCTTCCATACCAAACCAGCGCTTTGGCTTAAAACCATGGCCGTTAGTCATATTCCCGGGTTGTTAGCTGGTCAGTCCTCCTGCTTCTCCCCTGCTGCCCCTTCTCTTTCCCAGGCTTCCATATAGAAGAGGTCCATGATCACGTGGAGCATGGTGCTCTTCATCTGTTGAATCATTTCATCGCTGCTGGGGTAATTAATCCGCCCCCAACCCGCACTGGACCTTGTTGTCACCTCTTTGCCGCCGTGGCACGAGTCAACAGCAACGGCCACCGACCGTTAGAGCCTCCTCCCATCTGTGTTAGACGAAACATGCCTGTTGATAGCAATCCGGGAACAGGTTATCTTTTTCTTGACGGTTGGGCCACCAAGGTCGCACGTCGGACTAAGAAAAAAATATAAAAAGGTGAGATGATTTAGCGTTTTAGCCTGCCTTTGACCTTGGGCCGAAACCCCGTGAAAGTCCGTTTCTTTGCAACTTTTTCTCGGGTATAACCAGCTCGATTTTGGAAATTACCACCGTACACTTCATTGCAATTCTCCAGTCGGGCGAATTAGACTGACCATAAGGCAGCTTCGACCACTAACTTAGTGATGCTAGAGCATCCACCTGTCCCCTGTTAGACACCTTTCCTTGCTCTTGGGAGGACATTGTTGTCTGAAATGAACACCGAAAACCAGGGCAAACACCTTCCCTCACTCGCGCCAGGGCCCCGCGGTCCGGTTGCAGCTGGGGCGACCACATTAGCTAAGTCAAGAAAGAACTCAACTGCATGTTTGCCATGTAAGCAGGCAAAGCGAAAGGTAATGCTGAAGCCGTTACCCCGCGGGCATGTGGAGGAAGACCAACAGAGAGGGGCTCGCCAGATTGAGCGAAATAGATGTCCCCTTTTCTCTTGTGAATCCCACACATCTCACCGGTTCACGGATCCATTGGTTTTCCCACTCTTGTTCACCTGGCTAACTTCTGGAGGTCACAGTGCAGTGGACGCCCGCCACCTTGCAAAGCATGCCAGAACACCGGGCTATGCATCTTCGACGAGACACTTGACCTTAGGCGGAAAGTCGCTGCCAGGCGCACTCAGGGAGAGCTGGAGTATTACCGAGGCCTGCTATACTCCCTTCTCGAAACGCTTCGATCATCGGATGAAGAAAAAGCCCGTCAGATGTTGGAAAAGATCCGTGGCAATACGCACTTGAGCGACCTTGTCACAGTCATTGATGCACCAGTCAACGATCTCAGTGATGCAAGTTCCGAGCATTCCAAAAGTGTTGGGGTTGCCGAAGATGCCATAGCGCAACATGAGCGCCCTGGCATCGACGCCCACTTGCGGATAACGGTGGAGAGGCTTTGTGATAGTCCCTTATTTCAGGTACCTTCTAGGCCTTGGACAGCCGTCACTAATGATGACCATATTGTTTCGCACCTTGTATCTCTTTACTTCACTTGGGACCATCCATTATTGCAGGTCGTGGATCAAGAGATGTTCCTGAGACAGATGGCTACCAAAGCCACGAATTCGGAGTGCTGCACCTCGCTCCTTGTGAATAGTATATTAGCGGTGGCAAGTGTGCGTTGCGTTTGTCCTGTTCTTTCTTGATTAGCCATTTCTGATGATGAGAAGATCTATTCCGACTTTCCAGAAGTTTTCGCTTTATCTGACGATGAGACGTCACGAGGCCAGCACTTCTATATGGAGGCAGAGCGACTGTGGAACGCGGAGGAGGGTTGTGTTTCCCTAGCAAATATTCAGGCTGTGGCCCTGATGAGTCGCTTGTATGATTTGCGAAAAGCAAAATTCCCCAACTTCGTGATTGAAAATGTGCAGGAGCTGACCACTTGAAGTCTAAAATTCCAGGGTAAAGATGATTTAAGCTGGCTGATGCTCAGGCAAGCTGTCCAGCTCGCACAAGATTTTGGCATGTTTACGTCTCCAAGGACGAGACACCGCCAGTGGGAGGGAGCTTCAGCCAGGCTTCAGCATGTTGGCGCGATTACTGCCTGGGGTCTTTTTATCCTGAACTCGTATGGCTTCGTCCCCGCATACGTCCGCCAGACTAACCGCCAGCGTGCAGGCAAACATCACTGCAGAGTCGCAAGGTTGCAGAATTGAAGCCACCTAAATATAAGCCTTATACCGAGAATGCGCTCGATGATGATATTATGTGGACTCCATATCCTCGCTTCAATCAATTCGACCGAGTCTCGAAACCGGCACATCTCCGATTCGTCATGACCAAAATGATCGATTTGACCGAAATCATCGCGGACATACCAGATCTGTTGTTTGACAAGGGACCCGACATGGCAGTTGGCGAATTATGGATAACAGCATATAAAAAATGGGGCCGTTTGCAAAGGTGGCTTGAGAGCCTCCCAACTATCCTTGAGAACGATGACGAAAAACCGCCACAGATACTATACCTGCAGTAAGTACTAGGAAACTCGCAGGTCAGCTGTGCACGCAGATTCTAACGATTGGTGTAGTATCAGGTGCCACCATACGATAATGGCACTGTTCCAATTTTTCCTAGAGCACCAGCATTTCGGGCCCGCGTCACATCCAGCGGAATTCGAACAAGCCAGGCTGAACCAGCTTAGATCGGCAAAGCAAGTTGTCCAGTACCTCCGCTCGTATCATGAGGCATATGGTTTGCGCCACATCCCCAGGCAGATACTCGAGCCCACCAACAGTAGTCTTCTTGTCTTCCTAGGTGCTTTGAACGAAGAGGATTCTAAAGACGCGTTTGTGGAGTTGTGTCGGTTTCTGGTGGCCTTCAGCAAGAGATTAGCGCTGGCCAAGGAGATGCTTCGTAACCTAGAAAACATCGTTCAGTCCTCGAAGCTCACATTGCCCCCCGAAGCTGTTGCAGTGCTGGACCACCGAGGGCAGGAGACTTCACAATGGCTGTGAGCCGTGTTATGACCGCATTACACGTAAGAATTGCAATAGTTCTCCATCAAGTTTCGCCGTGCTTGAATTGAGCCACATAGAGATGTTAGGTTAGAAAGGACAGCAGATGAAGACGGATAAAACATGTTTAGTCGAAAGCGTAAGGTCAAGGTTAGCATCCTGTACCACGGCCTCATCAGTGTTAGCGTGCATTTCCTGATAATAAAAGGATAGCATGATCTTCAAACGCCATGACGAGAAGCCGGCTGGAGATGACCGGCACTTCCTCGGATGAGAGATCCCAGGAAGAAGATGTGAAAAGCAAAAGGCAGTGAGAGAGGAGGAAGGGAACATTGGAATTTGGAGACTGGACTTGGAATCCACCCCAGATGGAGGAGGACGAAGCAAGGACGGCCAGTGATAGTTGGTCCTGTCGGTAGGATAAGTTTTCCGGGCCAGCGCACCAATTATCAGCTACGCCAAACACGTCAAGAGCGCCCGCCGCATGCCTTCCGGGCATGATTTTTACCTTCCCCCAGCCAGCACGTCCGTGGTTAGACAAATCTTCAATACTTGTCATGTTCATGATGACTTATAGCCAACCATGAATTCGTACTATTCAATAGATCGTGGAACTCTCGACGGCGTCTACGCACGGCAACCCGAAGGTGCTGCGTGGCTCTACTTCGATGCTAGTACTCTCAGACAAGCAAAGATGCCTAAGGTAGTTCCACTGGCAGGGGCCTGCAGTAGGTTGCATTTATACTCCCCTTTTTTACGCCACATATCCTCTGGTTGTTTTCTGTATTCAAGATTTTGTATATACAGGGTCGGCCCAGTCTCTGAAACCGTCCGTATATCACAAAACTTATTGGAAATAATTTCACATGATCCTCTATATACATCCATCTGCCGTTCTAATACGATCATGCTATACGGAGTGAATCTATAATATCGATATCTATACTTTGGGGAGGCCACTGACAGAAATGGATGTTATCTTGTACTAGTAGTAAGACCTGGGACCGTCTAACCAATCAGCAATGGCCAATGCGCCTCTTTTTACTATCTTTCATCAGATATATCGGAGCTATCAATGATTCAAGCTTCATGTAGGTAGTATCTGGATGTTGTAATAGTCATTTGGTAATGTTTCAGTCCACGCTAAATGTGGTTGCAAACTCTTGCGTTAATTATATAGGATTACGCGGATCAATTTTCTATGTAACATCCATGGACATGGTTAGATGCCCGAGGGGCAATTTCACTTGTCCTCATAAAACCACGAGGGATATATTTATGTATGCATCTATTACTGGTGTCGGCAGTCAGCACTGTACCACTGAATAGTCCGCGAATAGCCTGCACCGCCACATGAGGGGATTGGCGACTGCAGGTGGGAACAATCGGAATCATAGCAACATACCTACCTCATGAGAAACAACCGTCGTGGGGTTTGATGGAACACGGATCTGGTTACTGGGCTTAGCAGTGTTTCCTACGTCTTGACTTCTAACCCCAATACACCGTACAACAGCTGCAACTGCATCCAGCCTGGATACCCCTTCGTGGCGCTGTGGCTGAGAATAATACATCTGGACCACGGTCTAGCCCGACGCATTTTTCCAACACGGGGAGAAAAGTGGTCCCTGACGCAGAGGGATTATTTTCTTACCAGTATTGAGATTATTCCCCATACACTAAACATACATATGAGAGGGGGAGGGATTTACGGAGTAGGTACTACTCCTCCTATTCTTAGAGCGATGGCCAAAAATGGATCGGCCAGATCATCAGCCACGGCCCGCCAACTTGATCCCGAGTTTCTGCGTCGTCCAAGGCGGGGGCCATCCTGGGCCTGAGCTGACCATATGGTTGATGCCAATTCGCAGCATCACAGAGCGCTAACTTGCCATCGTCAAGCTACTAAGGTACCTAGGCGACCTAGGCGTTGTGGTCGGTAGACGACCTGTAACTTTAGTCTGCTCTTGGAAGGTTGAACGATGCATGCCAGAGACAAAAAATGCCTCAAAATGATGCAATGTGTCAAGGGCACGAAAAAGGGAAAAAGTAAAATCGCAGTTGCGACAATACAATGCATCCATGCATAAGGAAGGTCCCTTTATGAGTCTTGAATTGTTATCATTGGTCGAGTGTTGTCAGCTGAACGAGGATACCTGAGAGTCCAGCCGTTGTATACTACCTACTAGCAAGCAGGCTTTCGGTACTCTGAAGATGGCCCTGTAGTAGTCAAAACGAACGTTCTACAATCCAAAGAAAGGCATTGCAGGCAGAGATCCAACGGAGGGAGGGATACACCGTGATACAGAAAGAAAAAACTAGAAAACCTAAAAAAGACTCCTAATCCCAGCGGGGTCCTCTGCCACCGCCTCGAAGTAATGCAACAAAAGACTCCGGTTGGTTCACAGCCCGGATACGGTTACCGTACAGTTTCTTTTGGGGAAAGGGGCGGTAGAATGCCGTCAGAGCACGTCACGCGACGGGGCGGTGGGCCGTGGCAGGAAGAAAGCGGTTAGACTGGCTGTTACGGCCACTTTGCGGGAGTCATACATCATCCGCCGCTGCTGCTTCGTCCCCATATCTTGCAGGCCTGACCGTATTCTGCCAAGGTCTTCTCCTCTTTCTCTTCTCGTTCTCCTCATTTTCTCTGTCACCCTGGCATATCCCATCTTATCTCTGCCACCCATCCACGTTGACTACTGGATCTCCCGGAATTGACTCCCCCGTCACTGTCTCGTTCCCTCCTTATAGCTCGAACGAGCACCTAATCATCATTGCGTCTACACTTTATCTCCCCCAGGTAAGCGAATCAATTCCACATCTCTTATCAGTCACCGCGATGCTTTCATTCCTATTGCTCCAAATCCGTGAATTGCCTGCCTACACCTGCAGAGATCTGGCGGAGAAGCCAAGACAACAAAGAATGGGAGCGGCTTTGCATGGCACCTACCTATCTTATCAACCTGCTTCGGGCTACATATGTACAATCCCTGCGGCAGATTTCGCCTCGCAACCCCTCTGCTGGCTAGTGCTCTCTCCTCCTTTGCCAGAGGGAGCACCCCCCCCCTAAGACCAAACACCACCCCTGCATTCGATCCTGATTCAACTCCCGATGCACAGCTGCCTTGTGTTAGCTCCAGCCCAAGCCCAACCCTTATCACCCCCCCACCCCCCATTCAGACTCATGTGACCCGAATCCGATTTATGTTGATGTTCTGGTGAGACTAACATGCCTTTGCTAGAATATCTAGCACATCTCGGAATAATCCCCCAAGACCAGCCATGGCAACGCCAACAGCTCCAGTCGTTCCTCCCCGACCGTCAAGATCACCTCAACAAGGCCTTGCACCTCCATCAGCAGACATGCCCAAAATTCCCCCTCGTCCTGGCCATCGCATTGAGCGCTCAGTGTCTCCCTATCGCGATAGTTATGCGCCTTCTCCATTGAATAATTTGCCCAACGGGTCAAACATGAAGCGTACCACCTCCAACGATCTGCCTCCTCGCCCCCCAAGTGTGACGATCCCCTCTTTGGGTGAAGAGGGAATCGAGTATGAGGACTTAGATGTCGGTAATGTCTCCGACAACCATCAGCCGACCCCCGCGGAAACACGCAATGTGGGAAGCGACCTCAAGCTCCATGCGCCAAGACCGTCACTGCCCTCTTCAAGCGCCAAGGCCAAGGTGCAGGCCGTCACACGTACTGATTCCCGTCAAGCAGCAGCAGCAGGCCTGGGTCGCGCCGGGTCCCCTATTCATGACGACCACCCCGAACGACCCACCCGCTCGCTCCATTCACGGGCTAGTGGCTCACGGGCTGAGTCCTCGACCGCATCCGCTGATCGTCGGGAGTCACTTCATGGCGATGAGCATGGAATCCCGGAGATTGGGCAGAGAGTCCCAATGTATCCTAACGCGGGTGACGTTCAGGCTCCCTCTCCTAGCCCATACGTTGTAGAGCACCAACAACAGCAACGCCCGGGGCGCAGTCACCACCGATCTCGCAGTGGTCGCGAGGCTTCTTTGCCACCTGGAAGTTATGGTCTGCATGGGCATGGTGTACCCACAAACGACAAGTTCGAGAAAGCTTGGTACGAGAAGCACCCTGAAGAATACGTCAAGGAAGAACAAGGTCAATATGGTCCCGGTGTCGGAACGCCCAGGCCAGATTGGGCTTTAAGCAGTGATGACTTGAATAAGATTGTCCGGGGCTCTGCCGTTACTGGCACAGGACTCGGTATGTCTGATACTATCCGTCTATAAGAAGCGAACAGCGAGTGCTAACATTAATACCTAGGTACCTCGCCTGCTGTGGCAGGAACTCCAGAAGAGGAAGTAGGTTATATTGCCTCTGACGAGTATACGCATCGCATGTCATCGCCACCTCCAGATTCGCGTCGTAATTCACGCCCGGCTTTCGAGTCGCCTCTCCGCAAGTCGAATGTACCAGTGTCAGATGCTCAGAGCGAACAGGATGACACGGTGGAAAATGACACGGCTGAAAAGCCGCAAGCACCAAGAGTCATTCATGTTGACGAGCCGTATCATCACTTGCATCATCCCGATGGGTTCGCCCAGACCCCGGATCCCGAAGAGCTCGCCCACGGGACTGGTGAGCGGAACGCCGAGGAAGATGAGCCCATCTTGGCTGCCGATGAACTACGCCCTGAGTCGGCCTTTCAGCACCCCGCTGTCTCGCCCTCATTCGGGAGAAGTGGAAGTGTTGACTATGAAGGCAGAAGTCGCACACCAAGCGTCACTCACAGCCGGTCAAACAGTAGGACTGCTAGTATACCGAGTGGTATGCCGACTTTGACCAGATATGACTCGCGTGAAGATCACGGTGTTTATACACCCCTTGAAGATGTCGAAGAGTACGAACCCTTGTTTCCCGAGGATGACGCGAAGGACAAGAAGACTGTCTCGACCGCAGACCGCTTCAAACAACGCCCTGAGCTCAAGCACAGGTTCCCTAGTCAGGATATCTGGGAGGACTCGCCCAACAGTCTGCAGCTGCACGCCATGGTATCTACTCCAGATATCCCAAAGCATGATACCTTTGAAACCCCGGAGCAGGAGTCGTTCCGGAGGAGCCACGCGGACCATCTGGACGCCCATCACGTTGCGTCTCAAATTTTGGAGTCGGAAGACCATGATGAAAAGCCTCCCGCTCGACCGGAAGTGGCCAAGCAGAGGTTCCCCAGCCGGGATATCTGGGAGGACGCGCCTGAAAGCCATACGCTAGTGACAACTATTGAGCCGTCAGAGGAGCAGGTCAAGAGTCCAGAAGTACCCTCGAAGCCAAGTATCCCATCCCGTCCTCAGAAACGCCCGCAACAAGCTCCTACAGCGGATGCTCCTACGAAGCCTGTCACTTCGCCCACCGAAAAGCGTCAGCCACCAGTAATCCCGGATAGGCCGAAGCCTCAGATTCCAGTCCGTCCAGCTAAGCCCATCTTCCGTGTCAGTTCAGAGGAACCCAAGGACATAGCTGCCAAGCCGAAACCGGCGGTGCCAGCCCGCCCTGGTGGAAGCAAGATCGCTGCTTTGAAGGCAGGGTTCCTCTCGGACCTGAACTCACGGCTTCAGCTTGGTCCGCAAGCGCCTCCAAAACCGCAAGAGAAGAAGAAGGAAGAAGAGGAAGCAGCTCCGGTTGAAAAGCAACCTCTGAGTGATGCTCGGAAGGGACGCGCTCGCGGACCCGCGCGAAGAAAGCCTGCTGTCGAGAAAGCCAGTACGAGGCTGCCGACAATTCCCGAGGTTAAGATCACCACAACATGGAACGTTTGGCAAGTTGGCGAAGATGGTAACTTGGTTGTTGGCGAGGTCAAAGCTGCTACCCCCGATACCACGCCTGATACCATGGCTCCCGCGCTAGCAAGGAACATCGCCGGTCAATCCGTCGACCCGCTTCCATCACCCGAGAAGGAAGACGAAGCCCCCGTCTCACCAGGAGCCGCGAAAGTAGCCGAGGCCCAACAACCCACATTCACCGACACTGCCCCCTCAATACCAACAACCGCTGATGGCCCGGCTGATCCAAGCCCCGCTATAGAACCTGTGGTCAAGGAAGACGCCCCCGTCGCCAACCAGGCCTTGTCCCCTGAGCAAGACGTCAACGACGTCGCTGACAACCTAGTTGCCTCTGCGGACGGCAAACGGCTCTCAACCGGCGACATCGGCGACATCGGCGACATCCAGTGAAGTAACGGTGGTTGACGATTGTCTGCCTGTACCTGTTGCTCTATTTTCACTTCTGCGCTTTGCCCGTTCATGTTTTCTCTGATAGCACATACACATATAGTACCACCACATATCTGTGCAGTAGCCATAGAGCAGCCACCGCCACCCGACAAAGTAAGTATAGCTAGGGAGCTAGCTTGGGTACCCCCCCCCCTGTCCATTCATATCACCACCGTACATCCGCCTGAGTCATGTGAGGACTGCTACCACTAAATTACTATGCAACTTTATTTACGCCCCACCATAACAGAGAGATAGGTTTCAATTTCAATCTAATATTTGCCAATTTATGCTATGAAAGGAATTTCAGGACTGCTAGAATGACCAAAGCTATGAGTTAAATGCGATCTGAAGAGGCAGTAAGGCTCAAAGTATGGCAAAAGATGCAAAGCATATAAAAAAGACGTTGCTTTTGGAATAAGTGTGTAGTTTCGGGGAACTTATTAAGGCATCAATCAGAAATTGAGACAAATAATAAACTAAAAACAATTATGCATGGCGATCACTGTGATGCTTCTCAATTGTGAACAAGCACATCCTGACCATATTTCCCCAAATATCCACTCTCTGATGAAATCATGCTATGTATCTGTAAGGACTGGGTGGGATTGGTATCTTGCTTTTTTTTCTTCTTTATGTCTAAGGTTGATTGGGGTATCATGTTTACTCTCGATAGCACAGTGTGACTAGCAAGTTGTTGAGGCACAAGCAACCTCTCTTGCAAGCGTCGACAATCAACTGAGTGAAGACCCGGGAATTTAACTAGCAGGCAGGTTTTTCAGATCACCCTTCCCATCTTTGATCCATTCGGGATCGATCAGGCGCTCTTTTTCAGCGTAGAGCTGCTTGTAAGCACCGCGAATCGTTCCATCGCTGACATGAGCTACCTGAGATATCTCCTTGGCAGTTTTGCCATGTCCCATCAGGTACGACGCCATGTAGATGCAAGCTGCCACAATGGACAGCGGAGACCGCCCAGCCAAATCACCCATCGTTGTCACGCGATCTGAAAGAGAAGAGGACACGCTGGTGACCTGGAATGGCAGATCAAGAAGGTTACAGAAACGGTTGCACAGATCGCTGGGCTTGGTGGAAGTGGTCGCGGTATATGTGTCGTTGGGGTCAGGAACACCTCCGCTGGAGACCACAGCGTTGATTCTCTCGAGGTTTTGAGCGGTGAAGAACTTCTCCAGAGCCTTGTAGATACGCCCAATTTCCTTCCTCGTGACCTTGGTAACCGCAAAAATT
Source organism: Aspergillus sclerotioniger CBS 115572 (assembly GCF_003184525.1). Classification (NCBI taxonomy): domain Eukaryota; kingdom Fungi; phylum Ascomycota; class Eurotiomycetes; order Eurotiales; family Aspergillaceae; genus Aspergillus; species Aspergillus sclerotioniger. Next base: position 439,166 of record NW_020291007.1, on the reverse strand, counting down.
TCAGTGAAGGTACGGGGAACCTTGCACTGGCGACAAGCGATGAAGATACAACCCGCAATGATCACATCCTGAGATTTGCCCTTGAAGGCCTTGGCGTCGTCCACAATCTTGAAAAGATACTTTGCTGTATCTGCCACATTCTTCTGGATGTTGAAACCATCGCAGAGTGCGCCAATCTCCTTGTAGGCCGCCAGAAGAGATTTATTCGCCTTCTCACTTGACTGTTTGTTTTGAGCACGATAAAGGTCACGGACACGACCAGACCCGCCACTAGCGATTTGGGTCTCCAGCTGATCACCGTTGAGAAGTGGATTCGTAGCATCTCCAACACGAGAGGGATCGTCGTTGTTCTGATCATCGTTTGAAAAAGTTCTCCATTCGGAGTGCATATCGATTTCCCGATCGGCAAGCACCAAGCCACATGAGCCGCATACCGTTTCGTGTGAACCTGGAAACTCCAAATTCGGGGGACTTCTTTGCATTCAGGGCAGATGACGTGGGCCGATAGGTTCTTCTTCCATTGTCCGGGCTCGGATCTAGCTGCTGCAGGGGAAACAGCGGCCATATTGACGGGCACAGTGATGAATCTGATAGCTTATCGTGGTCGGTTTGCGATTTTCGTGAAAGTGATCGAAAGAATTCTTGTGTCCGCGAGAGTAATGATCGAAGAGTGACGGATGGAGGCTCACGGCCGAAGACCGTTAACAGGCCGCCCTGAGAGTCGAGGCGCTCTCAACAGTAACAACGATAAAGGACGGGACAGCAGGGGCGCAAATCGCTCAGACTTGTCTGCAAACCACGTCTCTGCGTCACTGCCTTTTGTATTCATGTTAGCCTGAATGCCCCAAGCAAGTCTTGAAAACTCCGACGGAGACGATGCAGAATTCCCGAAGGAATACGACATGACGAGTAGCGCACGGTCGAGGCTGACCGGCTGCCACCGACATGCTGCTTAACCTCAAGGAGGGGATCAGGTTCTATAAGCTAGTGCTTTACCTTTCCGGGCCGGTAAAGGACTCTTAGTCCTGCCAAAGTTCCCAGAGTAAAGCACTGAAGTACTCAGTGATCTCCTTCTCCAGCGGCTGCCCCGAAGCCTCGACGCCAAACTTGCCCGACCGCGATAAACCAGTCAAGGTCTCCGTGAAATGTCACGAAACAAGGGCCGCAAGAAAGGCCGTGTGAAGAGGTGGCTGGGGGGTGTCAAAGGGAGGGGAACAAAGAACGAGGAGAGGGGAGAGGGAGTCGAGAGGGAAGAGGGAGAGAAAGAACGAGAAGGTTGAGAGGGGCGACTGAGAAACTCACCTGAGCTGCACCTGACTTGACGGGAGGTCGAGAGAGAGCCGCCGCTGAGTCAGCCGCCAAGCCGAAGCCTCCCGAACAAACGTCGAACTTCCAACATCGGCTTCAATCAGCACTTGCTCTCTTCGCAGAAACCCACCGACCTCTAACCCCCCTCATCCCCAACCCCGCCGCGATGATGTCCCAGTCTCTCAGAGCGTCGGTAAGCTTACGATTCACCTGCGACCTTCCGCCCAACTCCCTCGGGTGCCCTTATGACTGACCCTGTTTGGCAGCGCTCTCTCTTCTCCCGCGTCTCTCGGCAACAGGTTTCCTCTGTTTCTCGCCGCACTTTCCTGACCTCCGCTGTCCGTCAGGGTATGTGAAATCCCTTTTGCAGTGTGCGACCTTCTCCAACTTCAGAAGGCCAGAGCCAATTGGCAGACTATGCATCCATGTGAGGCATCTACGGATTCTAACCTCTTGCAGCCGACCCTGTTCAGGAGCTCTACCTCCGCGAACTCCGTGCCTACAAGCCCACCCCCGTCAAGCCCGGTGACGCCGATGCTCACGTCCAGAAGTTCGCTCCCCCGGCTGCCCCCCTGTCCCCCGAGGAGGCCAACCTCGCCAATGATCTGAAGTCCTACGAGAGCCAGGAGGTCGAGGTTGAGGGCCAGGCCGTCGCTGGTGAAGCTGCTCCCGTTGAGGAGAGCTGGTTTGTTGAGGAAGAGGAGGAGGCTCCCGCTGCCCACTAGGTTTCTTGTTTCGCCGACAAGATAATGGAAAGCCGGGGCTGACAGACAATGGGATGGACTTAACGTGATATCACCCGTTGTTCGAGTCCTGGAGTAACTTTGTAAATTAAACCTACTTGGAGCATATGAAATTTCTTTCCCCCCCCGTGCCCTCTCGTTAAGTATGTCGTGCATTCTTCGGAAAATAACCCAGGACGCTGTTGTGATCAAAGAAAGAGGCGAGTGAAAGTAGTAACCAACGTTTGGCCCAAGCGGGTACCCCGAGCGCAGAAATTGGCCTCAGGCGACCGTGGCGGCAGGCGGGATTGATATATCCGACCGTCCCAACCTCTGATTGATAAGTCGAAGGCCAGCCCCAGCATGCTATTTGGGAACGCGGTCCGGAGTACAGCGGGCTGGGTACAACCAGCCAGAATACAAATCGCCTCCTGCAATGATGACCCCAGCGTGCGACGTGTGAAAGTTACGAATCCATCCGGTACATCTGGTCAAGTGCACATGGGCGCCGGTGACCGGACTCTCTTGCTTTCCCAGAGACGCAACCCCGTCTACCTTACTTTGGGCTGAGAGACGATCATAACGTGTTCTTCTTCATCGGGCGAAAAAGAAATACGGATCACCGCTGCTAGAGTTCAGGTGAGATTTGTCGACTTCAAGTGCATGCAGGGGGATTAGCGTCGTTGTTCTTGAGTGGGTGAAGTGTGAAGGGGGAGATATGACAGCTCCAGGGCAGTTCTCAGACCGCTAGACCACTAGAGTTTCCGCCCTTGGAGGAAGGAGATACGCTAGGCTGTCCGGATGGGTCTGGATGTAAGTATGGTTGTCTAGTGTCTACGCCATCACACCATGAGGTTGTAGCAATCGACTTCACCTGGAGCTCGTACATCCATACCTGCAGGGTCGATCCGTGGACGGGTTGTGGGATCGATAGTCTGCGAGTCGATGGGTTCTCATGCTCCAGGAATCCTGACAGGAAGATCAGGGCACGGCGACAGGGATGAAATGGCTGGCTGAGCCAGTTCATCCCCCGTTTATCAACAGAGTGACGTTGGTCAAATGGAATGAAAGGAGCGGGAGTCTCCAGGTGGACCGCTTATAACTGTACAACATTCTTCGGAGGATTGGATTGGCAGGAATCCACCACTGTCTTATGGGCGATAAACCCAATCAAATAAGATTTGAATAGCGACCTGACTATTCGAAGAGGATTCTGGATCGAAACTTAACTCACGGTGGTCCTGCTGGAGATCGGGGTCCAAGTATATCAACGGTAAAAACCATCAATAGATGGTAAAAGTTACAGCGTGACGGTGAGGACAAACCAACACCCAAGACCTTGAAGACAAGCAATGAACACTACTCTATTCAGCACCGTCGCAATGGTAGTAAATTCCCCCAGCCCGTCAAGCGATGACTCCCAGTGCCTGTTCGCCAGCCTGACTAACCATTTAATATGCCAAGTCGAACGCGCACGGCATTACTCATCGTGTTTCACAATTACCCCATACGGTAACCAGATAGGGTCTAATATCAGGGTCCTGCCAAGCTCCCATCCCTCCTCCTGTACGAAATAGATAACTACATGGTACAACTAGGCTACTAATTATAACACGGGAGAATGTCCCCCTCCACTTTCTTCCCCTCGGACGAGTCAGCACATCGATTCACGGACGCTTCACATTGCCCAACTCCGGGCCAGGACAAGGATCGAAAGTCTACTCCGTACCCAACCTGTTCCTGCAAGCTGCTGTTGGACGTGAATGCAGCCTCAAGAGTCGGAACCCGGAGTCCAGAGACTTATGAGCGAGCGAGCGAAAGAGTGGATATGTAATATGGTACCTCGTCTCCTGTATCGTCATGATACAGTTGAACTGGCCTCCGGAATCCCATTAATAGTCGCAAGATCCGATACTTTGTTACCATAGCACCTATCTAGTATCTACCTACAGGACCAAGACAGTGGGTTATTCATAGGACTGCCAGCCTGGAGGGTGATTCGTCATGACGCGATTATTGAATTCTCTTCACAGCCTTGCATTGAGGGGCCCCATGTATTATTGGTTTCGAGGCTTGAGCACCAATCCCCCAGATGGTTCAGATTTCAGACATCATAAGGTGGAGGAAGAGAAGGGCCAGGGGGTGGATTATATCAGGGACCAGACTCCTTGCCCTCGAATTCATCATACGAGCATCATTACTCTGGTCCCCATTGACCCTAATCGCAGGGCGAGATTTCATTCTGGACGAGTCCGTGATTCGGATCGCTCGAATTCCGACGGGGAACTGCGTATCGTAACGGCCAGAGACCTGGATACTTACATACCCCGTACTGACCTCGATCGATACATACCGTAATGGACGAGACAGCCCAAGCGCAAGCTAGACGGTGTGTACTTCCTTCCTCCATAAATCGAGACAGGCAGGCAGATGGGAAATTTATAAAAAAAAAAAAGAAAAAGAAAAAGAAATCCTAAGCGACGGGCTGCTCGGATAAGATCATCTGAAAATTGAAGGAGCCGATCTTCTTTCTTCCATCTTAAACGTGGTAGGGTTCCCAGCTTCCTCTTCATCATCATCCCCGTCCCCATCCCCATCCTCATCCCCCTAGTTGGTGATTGTTATTTCCTCCATCACTCGGGCTACGCCTCGCGGGGCTGCTCCAGTCGAAAGGATTCTCTCATCGGCCTGGGACTTTTCACACTTCGCAGGGACCAGAGCAGCGTGGCAGCCGACGAACGAAACTAGGAGGGCGGCAGTGCTGGTGGTGTATGTAATGAGAAGGTATAATCGACGGGCCATCTGGAAGTATTATTGAAACCGGTCAGTTCGCCGCGCTGCCCCATTCGGCCCTGCTCGTCATCCTCTGGCTCGCTGGCTCTCTTATCCATCCCATCCATCTTGCGGCTCCTTTCTCCCTTTCCCCTGCTCTACTCTGCTCTTTCTCGGTTTTTGCTCTGCTCCTTTCTCTCGTTGATCCTGCACATTCGTTTCCCCTCCCCTCCCATTGTTCCCTTCGCTCCAGCGCTTCTAGCATATAAAGAACTAGAAAAAGAAGAAAGCCCATCCCTCATCGCTGTGCCAGCTCTCCCACCTGCCCCTCGTTCAACCTTCGATCGTTTCTCCGCCATACTCCAAATTTACGCCGGAATTCTGCCCGTCCGTCGATCAACCGCCGTGCCCTTTCTTTTTTTTTTTTTTTACTTCCCAGCATTGGCTAACCTTCGGTCCTAGTCCGCCGTGCGTCGTCGAGAGTTCCCGGTTTAGCTTTTCGGAGACCGTCCCATCCCGAGCTTCGTCAATAACTACCGTATTCGCTCGACGTGGTCGCTTGCCCATCCTCTACCTTCTTGCACCGCCATAATCCCAAGCCTCCTTCCTCGTCGCCCTCTTTTCTCTCCGCAACAGCGACCGGACGTTTCAATGCTACTGGAGGAGGCCCGCCCGCATATGGTTTAATCTCTCTAGGAGCGGATTCGTCGTATATGGAGGAGCTGGTCTCCCCAACGCCCGTTTGAGCGATAATATACCTTCCAACTTTCTGCGACTGGGGGAGATGTACATCTCTCTAGGGCTCTTCCTTTGCGTGGATCTATAGCCAGAATTGGCTGTCCTTGAACATGTCTTCGTCGTCCCCTGAGATCGCAGACTCTCGCCTTGAAGACGAACACGCCCACTTGTCCCATGCCGCCAGCTACAACCACCTTCCGGATCTGCTGGCCTCCGAAACGAGCCGGCCTGGTCTGCGGAGAACTTTCTCGGATCTGAACCACCCCATCCAGACCGAGTCTCCGTCAAAGGAGGATGTGGCTGCAGGCAAAGACATCTTGCGACGGACCTCCCTTCGGTCCAAGAACAAACCAACCATCGCTGTATCTCGTTTTACCGTCTCTACTGAGGATTTGTCAGATCCGACTGGCCCGGAGACCTCCGTGCCTCCTACCAAGGTTCCGGAAACAAGGGCACCCTCGCCCGTTGCTCGCCCCTCTAAAGCCCGTTCGATGTCCGGGAGACTGGCCAGTTTGGCTCGGAAACCCTGGATATCAAGTTCTCCTCCTTCCGGGAAAGGTTCCCGGCTCCGTTCTCTGCGTACAGAGGAACAAACCCTAAATCCACCGATAACACCATCCAAGACCGGCGGCCAAACAGACCCGGGGACAGAACCAGAGTCTACTGTCCCTTCCCGCCGGCGAACTATCCTACAAAAACGGCCACGGCGCCCGATGGTCGCGGTGGTGACTCAGAGTCGAGCAGATAGTCCGAGCACTCCCAGTAGTTATTCTCCTCAGTCATTAGTGGCTAAGAATTCCCTGGAAAAACTCACTGCAACCCTGAACGTGTCGACACCGGTCCTGCCCCCAGTGCCCAAAGCACCGGCAACTGCGAATCTCGCCGGAAGTATGGACATGCCGCGGAAGAAGGATGAGCTCTGGGGCGTTTTCCGAACCCTTGAGGCCGACTTTCAGAAGTGAGTTCTACACGAGGAAGACAGACATGCGCTAGTTAACTTATCCTCGCTCAGGTTCCAGGCCAAGTCCAGCGCTCTGAAGGCCAACGTCATCCGCTCCTCACTTGTGCCGTTCCTACATCGAAACCCGTCACATCCGTCCTGTAGGAATTTGCGGCCCGAGGACTTAGATCGCCGCGTAAACATCCTCAACAAGTGGTGGACAGGATTGTTAGAAATGCTCAACGGCAAGAACAACCAGTCCATATCCGGGACGGATAGGCCCGTGTACTTGGAAGCAATTGTCGGTATTATGACTCGACCTGAATGGCGGATTCCTTTTCCGCTACCTCCATCAAGTGGCAGTTTCCCAAAGCCTCTTAAGCATGCGTCGACTTCAATCTCGGAGGACTCGGAAGGCTCGTCAGGGTCCGATTTTCTCCTTGAATCTATCCATCACAACATAAGGAATATTTTCACGCAGAACCTATTGTCTCAGATGTCTTTTGTGGTTGAAAGAATGTCCATGAGACATGCACCCGCCAGCTTAGTGGCTTTCTGTGGCAAGGCTTGTGCATACGCATTTTTTTTCTGTCCAGGAGTTGCAGATATTCTCGTGCGACTATGGAATACACCCCCCAGCATCTTTCGGCGAGTGCTCTCCCAGTCAAATCCCGACAAGAGTAACGGCGCGAGAGCGCTGACACAAGAACTCGCCGTGAACTTTCCGGCGGCCCTGCGGACGCTGGCTTTCCACGCCCATACAGCTTTGGTGCGATACCTTCGTCAAAAGCCCGATGTGCCTTTAAGCACCGCTCAGATTCCATGGCAAAGTCCGTGGGTTTCCCGATGGAGCGGCCGGGATACGGATCTCTTTTTCGTATTCGTCAAGTACATCCACGTTCTATACGCTGACGCTCTGCCCCCAGAGCTCGAGAGAACGAAGCGGTTATTGGCACCAGGCCTGCTTCCCATCCATTCGCAACTCCTCGTTGTTCTAGAGGATACGCTCTACAAGCAATCGGTACCACAAATGCCGGAAAGCACTCACACAGCTGCTGCGGTCACATTCGATGATTTTATTGAAGGGACGGATGCAGCCGTCTCGGCACTTCCTTTGGGAGCGGCGAATAGCCATCGTTTGATGGCTGAGAATCGCTTGATCATCCTGCTCCGGGATTTTCTCTCGGAATCTTCCCTCGAGCCGAATCACGCAAGGTTACTGTATGCCGAATCTTTTTGTACCATCATGAGAGCAGCTGCCGAGAGAACATCACTGTTCGACCATAATGCATGCTTTCTTCTGTGTGACTTTGTAGAAGAAGTCATCCCCATCATCACACGCTATTCCCACTCTATCGGGTCTGACTTGTTTGACTGGAAGTTCTGGTTAGAGGTTTGTCGTCAGATGATGCAAAGCCACAACTCTCTCACCGAGGTCAGGGTGTTCTCCTTCCTTTTCGGCATTTGGAGCACATGGATTACGTCAGAAAAAAGGAAATCAGATCTTTGCCTGGGCTTCCTCCTGGACGAATCGATCTTCTACCACTACTTTAGTCATTGGAGTCCAATGGTTCGTGCATATTTTCACCGTCTGCTGTGCTGGAGGCTGGGGAGGTTCAATGATGAGCCCACGTCTCTTGACACCACGATATATGAGACACTATGGGGCCGACTGCAGCGTACCTGGAAATACTACCTTGCCTTTCAGGCCAAAGCAGACGAAGAGCTCACCACGCCGCTGTCATCTGCTCCTTGTACGCCGGCACCAGGGCGAAGAATCATTATTATCCGGTGTGATAATCAGCTGTCGCCGTCAAGCTTTTTTGTGTCCTTTGATCGCGTCGTCCCTCCGGCACCGCCAGAGAAGGCATCCGTGCTCTCAAATAGCAACATTTCCCTGAAAACGGAATCATCCGAAGCGCAGCCCCCACCTAAACGGAAGTGGAGTATCCTCAAAGCTATGTTCGGTGGCTCTTCTAGCGTGAAGTCCAACGGTGAGGCGTCTTCCTCCAGCAGCTCTGACGAGTCGGATTCTGCTAGCTCCGAGAATATGGCGTCAGCAGACAAATGCCTAGACAATCACTGGCGGCCCCAGAACCAATCTGGGGAACTCTGTCGGCCCAAGACTGCGCATCAGCCCTACTCGTTCAAGTTTTCTCTGGAGTGGATGGACCGGCCTCAGTGGCCTAGCAAAAATAAGCGTCTTTACACACCCTGTCTTCCCGTGGGGTCGCAGCTGCACCTTCAGCTCCGGAAATCACTGATCCAGTCGGAAGATTGTGATACAACGTCGGAATACGTATCGGCTGCGGAAGGAGACGACGATGATATGAGTTTTGATCCTCAGGGTGCACCGGAATCAGACGAACAGGCCCGCGCAGACGATACATTGGAGTCAGAAAACCAGCCCAAAGATCTGGATATTAGGCTTGCATTGAACGACAAGTTTGCGGTCAGTAAGTACGCAGGTAGGGCTCTTGCGGAATGGGCGCAGATTGTATCCGAATGCGACAGCTTCTTTGCCCGCAGACGCGACGAGGGTGTACCCTGCGATCGCTTGGTTGAAACACCAACGCTGGGAGTTGAGAGTTTCCGCAAGTAAGCAGCGCACTGGAAGCCTGTGAGAAGCGTGGATATGTGGACACCCTCCATACTGATCTTGAGTCAGTCCTGACTTGCGTTGACGGGGATATTATACCTTCGTAACCGGATCCAAACCCAAACAATCCAGCCGCTCGATGTACCCACTCCATCAACAACATCCTGTCTTATTCCGACCTCTACATAACCTCTCCCACATCACCTCCTTCTCCATCCGAACATACCAAACAATCAATAAAGCATGCAAAGGAAGCATTTCTGATTCCATAGTGCATACAATGATACGACAATCAAAGGCAAAAATGGGGTAATGCATATTTTATACCTTTTCTCAACCTGTCTCCTTTCTTCTTTTCCTTCCACGACTTCCAAAACATGTCCTGTATATATAACTTGGGTTGATCGACTAATACATAACACGGCGCATGCATGGTAGGGTTGAGGGTCGGGCTGTTTTTCTTCTTATCTCCTTTATTACTATATCTTCTTCGTTTCTTCTTTCCGCATCATTCAATCTACTACCTACATATAGGCGGGGTCTGGTCCGGGTTTTTGTTTTCCTTTTTTTTACATTACTCTTTTCCACCTTTATTTTCTGTGTCCTGTGACTGCTTTACCCCCCATATTTCTATTTTTTATCTCATTCCATCATTACTGGGCTGTAGCTAGCTGCAATGCAATGTCTGCAGCACACGCAATGTAGGATATAGTGATTGTGAACGCATGGCAAGGGAAGGGATCGGAAGGCAAGGGAAGGATGGGTTGGTTAATTTAATGAGTGACGCATGAGTGTTTGATTCCTATCTTTGAGACCCAATGATTCATCTATTTACTAAATAGAGGTAAGTTTTCCTGATTCGTGTATTGAATTCAGCGTACGGAAAACAAGGGCGGCTCGTTCACCTGACTTGCGTGAGCAATGGAAACATACTCGGTCAATACGGTGAGACAAAAGAATAATGACGCTGTCATTGACTACTAGTAGTCGATATACTCCTAATTCTCCATAATTCACAGCACGGTGCAAGCATAGCACCAAGAAAGACAAACCACCGATGTAGATACATAAAGGAAGAAAGATAGACAGTCGATAACGAACCAGAGGCCCGTTTCATGAGCTCAGGATGACTAGATACAGGAACGTACGGTCCGAGATGGATGGCGTGATGAGAAGGCATGATATTGATAGAAAAGAAGAGGGCTATCCAATACCCATCTATCAAGGGACAATGTGTGCCAAACAAGGGAATCTTTTGGGCGAATCAAAATACACAGGAGATAGGAGACGTATAGGTATACTGTGCAATAGGGGAGAATGATGTATATAGCAGGCGCTGAGTGCACGACAGGGTTGGGTCGTCAAACCTAGCGGTAGGAAGTTCAGGAAGTAGCTGGCTGAAGCAAATGGTCGTGTAAGGAGAATTGAAAGATATTAGATGTCGCGTATTGCAACGGAGGTCTCAGGATTTATGCACGAGGTGGTCGCTCGCGTCGCTAATGATATTGGAGACCCGGTCGATCCACTCCTGGGTCAGTGTCCAATTTCCAGAGTCGATGCAATCTCGAATGGCAGGGAAGAGTGTGGGATCATAGCCGGACCAGAGCTCAGGGCCGAAGATAACGTGCTTAAACTGTGTGCGGTTCGGAACCTGTTTAAATGCGGTTAGATTTCGTATCCCAAGAAAAGCTACCAAGTCACTTACACCGCCATCTGGCCTGTCGTCTAGAAGATGGGTTTCGAAATGAGCCATCCGCGTATTATGCGACAGCCGCTGAACCGCAATAACGTTATTCTCATAACCGCCGGCTCCCCAGACAGCATCATGCCATATCTGGGCCCATTTTTGGAATTGTGCCGTGTCGTCCTTGAGCTTCGCTGCTGCTTCATACATGGGCTTGAAGGTCACAGATACATCCCGGACAGCGTTCTCAGGAGCGCCATTAGCAACCGGGACATTTCTTGACTTGGCATAATTCTCAATATCGGTAACATAGCTACCAACGTGGTCCGCATATGCTTCCAAATCGAATGGCAGGATGGGACTGTCTGCAAGTTGGAGAACTAGCAAGCCCCAGAACTGGCCCAAAGCCTTGTGGTACTGGAAGTCGGGGTCCCCGAATTTGACCATCCAGTCCCAGTTCTCATAGCAGCTGTGGTACGGAAACGGTGCGCCGGTGAAGCCGAAATCCACACTGGAGGTTCCAGCGATGTCCTGGAAAGCCACGTAATCGCTGCCAGAACCAAGGGGCCCAAGTCTCTTCTTCTTCTTCTCCCACAGATCTTTTAGCGATTCATTGCTGATAGGGTCCGAGATCCGGCCTAGGATCTGCATGATGATACCTTCGAATAAGGGGCTTCCCGCGGCCTCGAATTCTTTCCCGCTAACACCGACGTCGACGTTGATGTAGGCGTACGCATTCTCGCGAAGAGCTTGCAAATCCTTCTCAACGTGCTCCGTCGAGCCAACAAGGTTGTACTCTTCTGCATCCCAGCTGATAAATTCGATGGTGCGCAGTGGGCGCCAACCAAACGTAAGCAACTCTCCAAAGACTCGAGCAAGCTCTAGAAAAACAGCTGTGCCACTGCCCGGGTCTGCGCTCCCTAAACACCACGAGTCTCGGTGGTTACCGACAATGATTTTCTTCTCCGGCTGTTCTAGCCCAATGATCCTCCCCACCACGTTGTAAATGGGCTGTCTTTCTACCTCATCTTGGATGTTCACGAGGTTGATAGTGGGGGACGATGCGTCTCCGGTCCACCATTGACCCACGTCTGGGACACCACCAACCCATTGAGCCGGCACCTTCAATCCGTGACCCTTGAGCACCTGCAAGAGCCTTTGAGCATCACGCCAGGCGAGAGGGATGCTAGGGATATTGGTCAAGCCCAAGCTTTCCTCGGGCTTGAGCCTCTTCTTCTCGTCTGGTGTCGACGCGAAACCTGGTGAAAGGACGTCTCCAACTACCCATGACATCAGACTGACAGCCCCTCTTTGTGTGCCATCTGCTGGCATGTAACGTCCTTCTGGAAATGCAGGGCCTTGAACATAACCATCCTCGGCCGGATCAGAGTATATTATACAACCAGCTGCACCAGCCAGTTCTGCAGCTTTGACCTTCAGGGCCCGATCGGTCTCTGTTCCATAATAACGAACCAGCGCTATGGAGCCGCTCAGGTTAATTCCTTGATCGGCGAGATATTGAAAGTCTTCCCGGGAGCCATAATTGGCGTACACGAGGTGGCCGGTAACATTCCCGGACTTAGAATGACCATGGAATACCGGAGTCCGCTCATTATCCTCCTCCAAGGCAGCCTCCCAGGCCAGGTCGGGAGGATCAATAATCACCACCTTCCGACCATCCTGCCGGGGGTAGTTCAAGTACACCTGAAACTCTTCCATCTCGACCTCATCGAAATTGGCCTGCTTGAACTCCGATGCGACCCATTCCGCCAGAACGAAACTGCCTTCCGTGCCAGCAATATGGGGATATGCGGTCAACTTCTCCAAGTTCTCTGCAATGCTGGTTTCGTTGATATGTCCCTGCACAAAATTCTCCACGGATGCCGCGCTATAAGACTGTCCCATGACGAATCGGTTATTCGTGTTGAAAAGATCCGAGATGAAGAAGACATAGACAACAGTGACAACCAGCAACAACCCGAAGACGCGCAGCAAGATCATGCAGCCGTTGTGCTTCAGGCCCGATCGAGCTTCGTCTAGGTGGACGGTGAATCGGAAACTTGGCAGCGTTGGCAGATAACGACGTAGGGGTAGATTGAACGAAGAGAGTGTACGGGTCAAATCGTTGAATCGCTTCGAGAATCGAGACCGTAGGCGAGAACGTTGAGATGACGATTGATGGCCGGCATCCTCCACGTCCATCTGATCCAGTTCCCGCTGCAACTCCTCGAGCGAGCCCCTATCCGAGCCGGATGCCGACTCGAGGTCATCGAGGCTATTCCGGGCGGACTCGACGGTGGGAGGTCGATATCCATGGTGTCGAGATTCTGCGCGGCCACCGGTTTGAGGGCCGCGCTGAAGTAGACCTTGTCTTTCGGCGTTGTCACTGACTTCATCGGAAGAATCGAGGTGTGATCGGGAAGAGCCCGGACGAGCGCCGATAGCCTCTTCATAAGATGGGATTGGAAGGGATTCGTATTCGAACTTATCGTCGTTCCCCATGGCGGGAGGTATGGGGCTCCCGGGAGCCGTGCGAGTTGGGTAGTATCACAGATACCGGGCTAAGCGGGATCATGATCTGGATGCGAAAGGAGTGACAACAAGTGCAGCCATGCTCCCGAATCGGAGGGGGCGGGAACGAACGACAGGGGATATCGAGGCAGAGGGAGGGAGAGAGGGAGGGGGGAGGATTAAGAGGGGTTTTTGGCGAAAGGAGGTTGTGGAGGGAATGAATGCTAAGCGTAGCAGTAGATCGCAGTGTCAGATCAGAGTGAGGCAGTTGGAAGTGTATTTAGCCAGAACTCACTTGGGTTTCGCCGTTCTTTCCTTTCCCCGGACCACCCGTCAGTCAGGTCGAAGTGAGTGACTGAGGCTACCTACGCGTGGCGCAGTCGAGCACTGGGCGACCCACGGCTCGGCTTCCGCAGGCAGAAGGGTTCTCTGGATCAGAATTCTCCCGACCGATAAAGAACAATCCAGACACACTTCCTGCGTAGATCTTCCACATGCCGATCTGGATATGCCGTTGACAACCGTCGATAACTTGGTATGGATTGGTTGCAACCGGTGATGATCAGGGAGGGGTCATAAATGAATAATTGATGCTGGAGGAAACAACTGTGCAACTGGAGATGCCATACAGTTCTCGACTCTAGCCGTACTGTACTACTATACAGAGAGTGTGTGTATTCGTTGAAGACAACCATCTGCTGAGGATCTAATATCTATCTCCTGTCCACCTTTCGAATCTAGTTAGCCAACCCAGTCTGCATTTTGCTTAGTTAGTTCTTGGCCCACCAGAATGCATTATTATTCCGCGCCATGTGTGGTCGAGAGATTCTCATAGATACTATTATATCTTCTAAGGCTCTCTATGCAATTGAACTAACTGGACAGCCAAGTTCCAGCAGTTTTGCTTCATCATGTCGTTGCCCACCGTGCACATAGTCAGTTACCCACATATTCTTACAATATCTGCAGCACACGCAATCCAGGCATTAGTATTGGCATCGACTATGTCTTTGACTTACCCGAGAACCTTCTAGCGTCTCCATTCCGGGACCGACATGGAGACCCCAACGACGACCACTCTTTCGCAGCTTTAAGAATGCCACTCAGTATCAGGCAACGTGAGAGCAAAATGTCAAGTACGGTGGATATTCCTCGTCACTGGCTCCAGTGGGTAGTCATTGAGCGCCGCCGACCCATCTCGCGCGAAGAGCACGGCCAAAGATCGGTATTGATCTTCACTGGAGGATTTATTCTGCAATCCTAACACTTTCCGCTTCCGAACCCACTGGGGCCCTGATTAGGACTCTGAGTCGCGGCAATATGGAGTCCTATATACAGGCTGGACCCGAAAGCTCCACAAGATAAGATTGATTATTTCCTCAATTTATTTCACACCATGGCCAGGTCACACCCGGGGGGATGTAGTCGGAACCTCATTTGATTTGACTGGGATTGAGATTACCCTCGAGGGGTTTAACTTTGGTTGCATGCTTTACTCTTGTTGTGTGCATTTGGCGTTAACACATGTCGAATTGCTAAGCTGACATACTTCAGGCTTCCAGGCAAACGCAACATGATTGCGAGCGCAGTCGGGGGATCGGCTGACTGCATCGCCTTGGCCCTTGCCGGGGGTTTGGTCTGTTAGCAGCAATATGACTGTCATATGGTGGGGAGGGGAAAAGTGTGGAACAGGGAGGAGACGAGGGGCAACACTTGATACCCACAGATCCAGCAGGACTGTTAGACGACTTATCCTGCGTGGTCGCATATGCAATCCGATCAGAGGATTCGCGTGAAGATACTCCGAGGCCACACGAAATTTCCTCGTAAACAGAGTTGTCATCATGAGCAATCAATGCTCGGGATGCAGGGGAGGGACAAAGGATACGTACCAGGGAGCGCACCCCATTGTCGCGTCAGGTGCTCGGCATGTTGGAAGGGGAACGGCTAACAGCGGATTACATCATGTAGCTGCAGTTATGCTGCATTGGTGTAGTTTATTATTGTAGCAGTGATTCCGTACTAATACAGTGGATGGGGAGGGTGGGATGGATATCTATATCGGCGGCGGGGATGTATAACAGTACAGTGAGTGAGTGGCCCGATGGTACTAAACTCACAAGAGTCGGTGAAACGGAAAGCCAAGGGCGAAGACTCATCCACCCGGAGCAAGCAGCAGTCGGTAAGACCACTAGGAGTTAGGTTGTGCAATGATGCGTTGGGTGGGAGAGCTGTGGTTGGAGCCAGCCATAACCTGATCCCCCCCGTTTTCGGGACATAGGATGAAGAGTACGGCGTATACCAGATCCTGGACACCTTCAGATTTTCTCCCTTCCCAACAATTGTGGAAATTAGGAGGTGGATCTCTTTTAGAGACCGTCCGGTGAATCTCCCCATCCGCAATTTCAGCCCCTTTCGATCGCCGGTCGCTGGAAGGCAAAGGGTATTATGGAACGTTCTTGCTGGTCTCGCGGCGCCGCATCTGTGTCTTCCGCGAGCATCGACATAGTAGTATATCTAGGCTAGATCCGCGGCGTGACTTTGGAGGGGGAGAGCACCCGGTGCTGACAACCTCAGGCACCCCAGGGCAGGTCAGGGCACCCACCAACCACAGCTTGAAGGAAGGACCAGGCGGCCCCACCGGGCTACGCACTAACAGGCCACTAGCTGATACGAACGTAGTGCCGTCCTGCATAGTACTGTGTAGGAACTAGGAACGGGGGGACTGACCCAGTCGTTTTTTTTTGCCTCCGGCCGGTGGAAAGTCCCGCCTAGGAAACCGTTCGCCCGCTGGAACTTGCAGCCTACAGTATATCGTGTGCTTCACTACTTATAACTCCCCTTTCACCTGCTCCAAAGCTCTCCTTTTCTTCTCACCTGTATTCTTCTTTTTCCTCCTCCATTACTCTCTCTTGATTCCCCCCCACGCCATAGCTCTCTCTTATTTTCTGAGTGCACCTCACCTTTACTTTGCTGTCCCACTTTCCTCTAATAATACTTACCCCTCCTATTTCACATTATCACCATGTCTGCCCGTCCTCAGAACATCGGTATCAAGGCCATTGAGGTCTACTTCCCTCGCCAGGTACGTCTTCAGCTTCCGTCCACTCTTTTAATGCTTCCAATTTGGGGCGGTATACTAACCGCGTATGCAGTGTGTCGACCAGGCTGAACTCGAGAAGTTCGATGGCGTGAGTGAAGGCAAATACACAATTGGTCTCGGCCAGACCAAGATGAGCTTCTGTGATGACCGTGAAGGTATGCAATGCTTGAGATATAGTTTCGATGGTCGGGGGACAATATTGACATTCAACTGCCCGCAGACATCTACTCCGTTGCTCTGACCACCTTCTCCTCCCTCATGCGCAAGTACAACATCGACCCTAACTCCATTGGTCGCCTCGAGGTCGGTACCGAGACCCTTTTGGATAAGTCCAAGTCCGTCAAGTCCGTCCTGATGCAGCTCCTGGCTCCTCACGGAAACACCAACGTCGAGGGTGTCGACAACGTCAATGCTTGCTATGGTGGAACCAATGCCGTCTTCAACAGCATCAACTGGCTCGAGTCCTCTGCCTGGGATGGCAGAGATGCCGTTGTGGTGTGCGGTGACATTGCCTTGTACGCTGAGGGAGCTGCTCGCCCTACTGGCGGTGCTGGCTGCGTGGCCATGCTGATCGGTCCCGACGCTCCTATCGTGTTCGAGCCTGGTCTTCGTGCTTCCTACGTCACTCATGCCTACGACTTCTACAAGCCCGACTTGACCAGTGAGTACCCGGTAGTGGACGGCCACTTCTCCCTCAGATGTTACACTGAGGCTGTCGACGCCTGCTACAAGGCCTACAACGCTCGCGAGAAGACCTTGAAGGAAAAGATCCAGAACGGCACCAACGGTACCGCCCAGGACGAGACCAAGACTGGCTTGGACCGCTTTGACTACCTCTGCTACCACGCACCTACCTGCAAGCTGGTGCAGAAGTCCTTCGCTCGTATGCTCTACAACGACTATCTCACGAACCCCACCCACACTGCTTTCACCGAAGTTGCTCCTGAGCTGCGTGACTTGGACTACGCCACCTCTCTCACCGATAAGAACGTGGAGAAGACCTTCATGGGCCTGACCAAGAAGCGCTTTGCTGAGCGCGTGAAGCCTGCTCTTGAGATTGCCACTCTGTGTGGTAACATGTACACTGCCACTGTCTGGGCTGGTCTGGCTAGCTTGATCTCCCACGTCACCTTCGACCCTAGTCAGCCCAAGCGCATCGGTCTCTTCTCGTACGGCAGTGGACTTGCCAGCTCCCTGCTCAGTGTGAAGATCGTTGGAGATGTCTCCAACATGGTTGAGAAACTTAACCTCAAGGACCGTCTCAGCGCCAGAACCGTCTTGCCTCCTCAGGCCTATGTTGATGTAAGAACCTCTCGATCTTGCTCTATGCTTCACCGAAACAACTTACTGACATGGACTTACACAGATGTGTGCCCTCCGTGAGCACGCTCACTTGAAGAAGAACTTTAAGCCTTCTGGCAACACGGAGACGCTCTTCCCCGGTACCTACTACCTTACTGAGGTGGATGATATGTTCCGCCGCAAGTACGACGTCAAGGCGTAAATGATGACGAGCACATGATGGACTTGCTTTCGACCTTTCTTCTTTGGACATGACCAGTTGCTTAGACGGTTTTACTAGATTCCCTTCAGCATGCGTGTTGTTTATGTGTTGTTCCGCCTTAATAGAGCTCGGATGCAGCGGGATGCTCCTTCAGGTCTCCGGATCTGATTTTCCTCTGCGTCTTTTCTTGGGTTTTAATGTTTCATATCTTGTTCATTTTTCCTCCCAGTGAGGAAACTTTCTTGTCCAGACGGGGGCTGGAACGCAGTTATATAAGGCGATGACCAATTGCTTCCGACTCTTGGGAGACTTTCAAGGACAATGATAATAATATAGCTAATCAAGACACTTGACTTGAACCTGCGTGACTTCTTTCTTCTATTTTCTGCCTTTGAAGGCCAGTTGCTGCGGCATGTTGGGTCATGTGACTGGGGTTTAAGAGTGGCGCGGTCTTCCAGTTCCTGAACCCAACCCATTGCAGGTGCGGTACAAGGTTGACTCCCTGATCTGGGCGCCTAAGGGACAAGAGAACGATAGAGCTGCTGCTAGGACCATGAACCTCCTCAACGGAGTGAAATCCGGCACCGGCCAAGAATAGCAGCAACTCGAGGTATCCGGCCGGGGTTATTGTTTTACTTCCCGCCGACTCTGTCGTCCTTCCTAGTAGTGACCCACTACATGTCAATCTCATCACATCATAAGCACTCAACTTTGTCTCGCGTGGACGTGATTCGTCCAGTTCAAGAAGCACAAGCACGCTGCAGGTGGTCGACAGAGAAGAACCACTAAGGCGCCCAGGCGCCGTCTAGGGTCATGGCCGGCGCGTACTGTGACGACCTCCCAGGCCTCTGATTTATCGACATGTTCCGGCGGGTATATTCTTAGAATCTCTCTGGGTCTGAAACTATCGCATCGGGCGATTGCAACCTAAGGGCGTTGAGCGCAATGGCCAATGCCCATCGACCTGGCTGCGGCTCCCCCAGACCCTGCTATCAAACCTCGGCGCGTAGCACTGCAACGACTCCCTCAAGCACCACGCGCCGTGGAGGTCTACTAGTCACTCGTGGTTTATTTTTTCCTCAAACATCTGCTTGCCGCCGACTAATAGACATTCAGGGCTTGACGCTCTGGCGGGAACCCGTCGATCTAGCTACAATGACCAGAATAGACGAAACGACCATGTTGCCGAATATAGATCCTATGCAGATTTGGACGAACCCAAGCATGAACAGACTACCGGCAGCCTGGTTCAGATCTGAAGAACCGAAGAAGATGTCAAATATAGAAACATTTTGACGCGCGACAGTCGATGAAACACTCTCGCTGGCCCTATGAGCGTTTGCGCTGCACATCATCCAAGCAGATGTCGGCAGTCCCTGTGTCCACGATCTTACCACCTCCCTCATGGATACCTAGATGGGCTAGCGACTGGGTGTCGCAATGGAGCCCTTTTTGTTTCATGTCGCCTGCAGCCAATTCGTTTGATCTTGTATCTTTTTTTGGATCAAGGGACTCATAGGCCCCAAATCGAAGAGCATTTAATATCCAACCGTTTTCCATCTGAATGTGCCAGAGTTCAGTACGGTCACTCACAACAACAAGTCGAGCTTGACAACCTTGCATATCCTTTGCCCAAGTGCATCTTTTCACATCCATTTCGCCCTATTCCCGCGTGGGCCTTGCTTGTTTGATACATTGTGGGAAGCTGGACCTTCCTCTAAGCTATCTGCCGGCCGCTTATTTCATCTATATTGTTTCAAACCTACAGTGACTGGAAACCAACAACATGTCTGTAGAGTTCTCCTATTATCAGCCCTCCACCCCCCCTGCACTACACCTGCAAGAATACGTTGGAACGGGGCATAGTCGCAACGCTTCCGATTCCTCCGTTTACTCCAACAACTCATCGCCCTGGTCTGCCATCACATCGGCCACCAGTCCAATCGTTGATTCCCCCCCTCAGCACCACCATGGGCCTACTCTGCTTCCAAAGATCAGACCACAAGACGTTGTGATTGAGCCTCCACCCACCAGCGGGTCTCATCGTCAGCGGCGGGTGCTATCAAATACCCGGAATCCTCCAGGCTTCTTGCCCTTCTCTTCCAACCGCCGGCCGAGCCAACACAATGCTGTCGAGGCCTCGGAATGCGTCTCTCTGGTATCTCCGGTGGTGGCCTCTCCGACGTACACAGCCCGCCATGGTTCGACGTTGTCGTCTCCCGTGAGTGTAACCCCGTTGCAGAAGCGCAAGGCGACTAGCGGGCATTCTCGATCCGTATCTGCCTCCAACGTGGACGACTCAAGACCGAACCGGGGCAGCTACCCAGCATATCGGCAGGTCCTCAGATACTCTTCTCAACCTCAGAGCTCCCCCACCACACCGGCTACGCCGGCCACGCCTAATATCATAGTGTACCCGCCATATGCTCAGCATTCGCCCATTGAGCCATGCTACCCCAAAGTTTGGCCTCAAATGCAGGTCCCACTGATGCTCCCTGGCTCACCATACGGGTATGTGCGAGCCTCCAGCGCCCAGTGCTCTCCCGTCGGCCTTGTCCACCACACAGAGGGGCCGCATCCGCAGTCGACCACTTTGCTCTCGTATTTAACCGCTCCGACGCAAGCAATCAATCTCGTGCGCAACGTAAACGTGATTCCGATGCGGGGCTTGCATGATTTCTTTTGGTGGGACATTCGAAACTTGCGCAGTTGGACCTCGTTTTCTCTGAGTACTTTCAACTCCATCAGTGGCCTTCCCAAGCTTCTCAAGACTGCGATCTCGTCGCACCTCACTCCTTCAACCATTCTTCCAAGCTCCTATCTATCTCCAGATTGCGAACCAGCTCTGGTAAGCGTCATCCGAGACATCTATGCACCTCGGATCAATGCTGCCTTGGCAGTATCTCAAGGGCCGGATCACTTGACCCTTTACGATGTCCCTATTCCGCATGGGTCTCCCAACAAACACTACGGTGGGCCACACTTCCTTGCCAACTACGCGTCAGACACAGAACGGACAAGCTCAGGCCTTCCACGAGGACGGCTCGTTGGCATCGTCAAGACATTTGACCGCTGGAATACAGGGATGCGTAATGAAGCGCCTCACCGCAGAGTCGAGTATCTCAACGGGCTGGCACACCTGCAACGATGCATGCGCGAGCATTCCTGCCGATACGGCTTCATCCTTACCGAAATTGAGCTTGTATGTGTGCGGGCCGGTTGTGATGAGGGTGACGACGTCCCCTACTTTGGTTTCTTGGAACTTTCTTCCCCCATTCCAACCAAGATTGCGGTTAGCCAGCATGGGCATGGCCCAGAACCGTATTCCAGCGCTTATGGCTATCCACACTCCCCCACTCCATCCACCGACAGTTCCCTGGCAAGCCAATCCCCCGTGCTGGATAGTTATCCCATGTCGGGATCGGAGGAGTTGGATGTGCCAATGACAGCCAGCTTGGCGTTGTACTTTTTGCTGATGCTTTCGAAGTCGGTGCCCTTGCCGGCGCAACCTTCTGCCCATCTCAACGTGGGAGGACCGGGGGCGCTGACCCGGCAGCGCTTCCTACCCGAGGGGAAAGACAAATGGATCCCTGAGCCTCAGATGGGAGAGCGCCGTGATGCCAAGCGAGTGCGAGGTTGGGTGTGGCCGCAAGATGCATGGCATCGCCGGGAAGGGGGAGGCGCTCCTCGTTCCCGGGCGATGACAACAGAACCCCGACCGAAAAAGTGGCACAAATAATGTTAATATCAACGGGGACTGGCTTCGTGGTGGTTACATAGTTTTGGTTGGTCGGATATAGTAATGTAATGTATTTCTCAGAAACTTCTCACTTAGGCATGAACCATCCCAACATAGGAGGCAGCAAGAGATCACTGAACTGACCATCAAACTCGTAGTTTTCATCGTATTTTTGTTTGCTTATGTCTACAAACATAGCGCAGTCTCCGTCGGCAGCCCAGACCAATGCCTCCAACCCACCGATCTCCCAGAGTCGTCTATTACATCGATAATCACCTACAACGACAGATTGAAGGTAGATCAGTTCATGAAACCGTCTCCCAAGGTCCTCACTCCACTGTCTACCCCGATTTCAAGCGTGTCGTCGATGGCGATCCCGAATTTCCCTTTTGGGCGATAAGGACCTTGGGATCCAAGTACCCTGGGGAGTGCGCATCAACCATAACTCAACCCAATATAAAGGCAAGATACTATCTCCAATTCAAGCCTCTCATACAGATTGAGAATTTTCTCTATCATCAATCCCATTTTTATACCTTCAACGAGAGCATTCGGCTAACCATCACGGACAATGGTAGGCAAAACCACCACCAACACCACCAACACCACATCATCCTTCCCAGATATCCTCGATGTAATCATCGTCGGTGCCGGTCCCTGCGGCCTAGCAGTCGCCGCCAGACTACGAGAAGAAACCCCCTCGGCCATGTTCACAGACGACGAACACCAACGTTATCACTGGATCAACAAACACAGTGGTCGAATGGCTCTGGTGCAAGCGCATCGGGGAAAGTTAAAGGGCGTAAAAGCGGATAAATGGCAGGGATACGATTCTCGTCGTTCGAGACGGGCGTCCTCTTCAGCTTCTTCTTCCTACTCGTCTGCGTCTTCTCCGCCGTCATTGTCTTCGTCTGTTTCTTCAGACCCGGAAATAGTTATGGAAGAGGGAGGTGGCCAAAATGGTACTTCCACCCTCGTGCTAGATAGTTCGGGGGATCAGTGGATGCAGAGGTGGAATAGGGCTTTCCGAACGTTGGAGATCGAGCAGCTTCGCAGTCCGATGTTCTTCCATGTGGATCCGAGAGATCGGGATGGCATGTTGGCGTATACGCAGGAGTCGAGCAGGGAGAAAGATCTGTGGGAGATTTCGGGATGCGTGGGTAAGGAGTTGAGTAAACATAAGAAGAAGAAGCAGCGGTCGAGGGCACAGTGAGTAGATTCCTGACCCCTGGGATGTTGAGCCGTGTGTTTCTGGAGCATATGCTAATCGATGGGGGTTTGATGGTTGACAGGGCTGTTGGAGAGGTTGAAATCGATGAAAGAGACCGTAAAGATTACTTTTCACCTTCGACGGGGCTGTTTGCCGATTACTGTGGGAGTATTGTGTCCCGGTATGGGCTGGACTCGCCCGGAATGATCAGGAAGTGTGAGGTGAATGATATATGCTACGACTACCACCCAGAGTTGTCACCATCTGACAAGATTTTTACTGTCACAACGGCCGACGGCACACGATTCTATAGTCGCGTGGTGGTGTTGGCTATTGGGCCGGGGAGGACAAAGATACTGCCGTTCAATCTGTCCGGGGACGAGGAGCAAGGTGCTTGTCATAGCACAGAGATTCGCACATTTCCCAGTCCTAATGTGAAGGCCAAGATCAAGCAGCGCCAGGAGACGAATGTGGTGGTCGTTGGAGGAGGGCTGTCGTCAGCGCAGGTCGTGGACATGGCAATTCGAAGAGGCGTTACCAATGTGTGGTTTCTTTTGAGGTCGGATTTTAAAGGTAAGCAGCACAGCCCACAAGCCGGCATGACCGAACAATTATGTGGGATGCTGACCAGCAAACCAGTCAAGCACTTCGACCTTGCTTTGAACTGGATGGGCAAATTCAAAAACTTCGAGAAGGCAGCTTTCTGGTCCGCAGACACGGACGAGGAACGCCTTGAGATGATCAAAGCCGCGCGCAATGGCGGCAGTATCACGCCACGGTATCAGAAGATCCTGAAGCAACATGTGGCGTGTCACCGACTTTCTATACACCCACGGACCGTCATTTGCGGCAGGGAGTACTGCGCCTCCTCACGCACATGGCGTCTTACGACAGATCCCCCGATCCCCGACCTCCCTCGCATCGATTATATATACTTCGCAACAGGCATGCAGGCAGATGTGAACGAGCTTCCGCCGCTCCAGCGGATGAATCATGATTATCCAATTGAAACCAAGCAGGGGTTGCCTTGTATCACCGATGACCTGATGTGGCAATCCGATGTACCTCTCTTCTTAACGGGCCGGCTGGGGTCCCTTCGTCTGGGTCCGGGTGCGGCCAATCTCGAGGGAGCAAGGCTGGGGGCAGAGCGAATCGCGTGGGCAATGGAGGAGGTATTGGGTCGAGAAGGATCAGAGGATACGGGGTCTGAAAGATCCAAGCAGTGTTTCTGCGGGTTGGGGAATCGATATGCTGAACTTGCTGACGTAGATGGGTGAGACAACGAGTGTGATGAACATGAGACTATGCTTTGGGGCTGTAGGCATAGGCTGTATGCATTTCAAAGAATACAATGGCTCATCATGATGAAGATGTGCTGTCTCAGTGTCTCAGAAGCCTTAATGCTGTATGTAAAATGACTATACTGTAAATAGCTTACATACAAGTCCTTCCGTAGATCACACACAGCACAGCCTATGATACCTGTAATACTGAACCATACGTAACTTGCAGTACAGATGGCGAGGCTGACTCGGGACTCGGACTCAGCAACAGTGCTGCCTGCTTACAAAACTCATCCTCTTTGCCTCGTCTCATCTCATCCCACATGATGGCAGCTTCGTTGCCTCCATCTGTCTCATATTGCCGTCAACCAGGAGATTAAGCTTCTAAGCCTCACTCGAATTCGTCAACCTCAGCTGGTCAGATGCGAGTTTGCCATCGTGACGCCCACTCGGCAAAAGCCTAGACGCTCACCAGCCACAACCGCAGTGTCAAACCCGGGCATCGTACGGGGTGCAGGTCACCAAGAGTTAATCGCCTCGCCGATGACCGATGGGGCTCCAGCCAGTTGTTGAGATATGACGCCACATGAGATTATCTGATTTTCTCTCTCAGCCACCAGGGGCAAACCCCGGGTCAAGAAGCTGAATGGGGGAAATTGTGGGAAGTGTGGCGCAACAAGTGTGGCCGTGCACCGGCGTCGCATTCTTCAGGATAGAGTCAACGTGATCCTCGAGACGATGAGGTTGAATGAAATTCCGATCCCCGATGCGCACTAGGCAATACGGAACTCAACCTTTAGCGGCCACGGCAACGGCATGCAGTGATTCCTCGGATCCCCCCGATCAACCTGTTATTGACCGACTAATAATCGTCTGACTTCCGAACTAAACGAACGAGGCGCAGCCGCCCGCTAAGATACTATTTGCTGGAAACAACCTCACCCGGCGGCAACTTTCCAAGAACCACATCGCTTGGTATTTCCATCTCGAGTTGGGGTATGCGAACTTGCAACAGTCCACTCAGAGCTCAGAGGGCACCAGTTGCCAGGTCTGCGCGCCTCGCGACGGCCGAGACGCGATGGCAGGTTTCCTGTGATTGGAGGTTCACCTTCCTCCTCTTCCTTGTTGTTGTCCTCTAAGGGAAAAGATAAGAGTGCACTGGGATGAACAGGAGCTCCGTCGGCGCCTAGACTGTGCAATTTAACTTGCTTTGACGGAGTGGAGGTGTCATGTCGTCTACGACTTTTAGATAGGGAGCGCTTTGAGTTTGGGTATATACCCCCGCTCCTTAGTTGCAGCCATGGTCATGCCTCTCCACCCCCTTGGCCTAGGCTGCAGGTGATAGGACGACACAAGGAGGCTGTGCAGTAATATGCTACCAAGCGAATGGGTCACTCACACACCTCATAGTTCGGGGAATGGCGATAGCAGAGCGCCTGCTAGCCTTTTCCTCGGGCCTTGCAGCGCTTTCTTTCATCCCGTGCTTGGTAGAATCCTCCTTGACATTATAATTCCTTTCTCAGTACCGTGGAAATTTTAAATCAGAGATTAGAATTGCTCCGAAGAATCTGATATGAGACACACGACTAGTGACTTTTAGGCTCTGTTGGGAAGAAGCACAGCCCCAGTGTCAGAGTCTACTAATACTGAGAGTCGCTCGGGGGAAGAACCAACAGTAACCAGTGCAATCGGGGTTTAATACTATATCTACCATAATTGATGACCGCGTCACTGTTCTCGCCAAATCAGAGCTTGTTCCTGTCGCATCAATGCAGACCCCAGACGAGCATCGTCAGACTGAGTATCTGAACCCTTTCGGGGTTTCAGATAGAGAGGTACGTCTGATAGCGCTACACTTTGATGAGAGGACCATGTACTAATACAGATACCAACAGCACCCTTTCCCACTCAGCTCAGAACACTCAAGCTTCTCATCTGCTCGTCCATACTCACCTTCGGACATGGCGTCCACTCTATCACCAGACAGACTCATGGTACGGAGTGACACGCGGACGTCTCACTCGCTGGACGGTGAGACGTTACGGCCACGAGCAGACTCTACCATCTCCAATGCAGACACCGCTGTCAGATCGAGAGCCAACTCTGCAGCCACCACCGCCACCCCGACCAAGATGGAGTACGACGATGTTTCGGTAGCCGACGCCTTGAACCCAGATCCTCGCAACGAGCAGGATTTCATAGTCACAGACAATAAGTTCGCCTTCTCTCCAGGCCAGCTGAACAAGATGCAGAATCCTAAATCTTTGGCTGCGTTCCAGGCACTTGGGGGCATGAGGGGATTAGAACGGGGCCTACGGACAGATTTGATGTCGGGTCTGTCTGTGGATGAGACCCTCTTGGAGGGTTCGATCAGCTTTCCAGAAGCGACATCCCCGGACTATGCTTCTTTCAAGGAGCCCCCTTCCCAAATCATTAATCTTCCAACATCAGAGCCCAGTACACAGTTCCAAGATCGCATACGTGTGTTCTGTCAGAATCGACTGCCGGCTCGGAAGCCAACGGGCTTTCTGAAGCTCTTCTGGCTTGCGTATAACGATAAGATCATCATCTTATTGACGATAGCTGCTATCGTGTCGCTTTCTCTAGGCATCTACGAGACCACGAGCGAAGGCAGTGGAGTTGATTGGATCGAAGGAGTGGCAATATGTGTGGCTATCCTGATAGTCACTATCGTGACTGCTGCCAATGACTGGCAGAAGGAAAGGCAGTTTGCCAAGCTGAACCAACGTGTAAGTTCTCGATCTTCTTCGTGATTCAGCTAGCGAAGATCACTTGACTAACTGTCTTAGAATAATGACCGAGAAGTCAAGGCTGTCCGTTCCGGCAAGGTCTCCATGATATCAATTTTCGATGTCACAGTGGGAGACATTCTTCATGTCGAGCCGGGTGACTCCATTCCTGCAGATGGAGTTCTTGTCTCAGGTCACGGAGTAAAATGCGACGAGTCATCCGCTACGGGAGAGTCGGACCAGATGAAGAAGACGGATGGACATGAAGTTGGGCGGTTGATTTCGGATGGCAGAGCCACCAAGAAACTCGACCCGTTCATGATCTCGGGTAGCAAAGTGCTTGAAGGTGTTGGAACTTATCTAGTAACAAGTGTCGGGCCAAACTCGACTTATGGCCGGATCTTGTTGTCATTACAGGAATCGAACGATCCCACCCCCCTACAAGTCAAATTGGCTCGACTTGCTAATTGGATTGGCTGGCTGGGCTCAGGGTAAGAACCAATCCGTCCTCCATGTATATATGTTACTAATATCTTTCAGGGCCGCGATCATCCTGTTTTTCGCTCTGTTTTTCAGGTTTGTGGCGGATTTGTCACATAACCCTGCGTCGCCGGCAGCCAAAGGAAAGGAATTCGTCGACATCCTCATTGTTGCTGTTACGGTTATTGTTGTTGCGATACCTGGTTAGTGATGCTTCAAACATTAAGGCCTGTGACCATGACTGACTCATATTGCTAGAGGGTCTGCCACTTGCTGTAACTCTGGCTCTTGCCTTTGCCACAACACGAATGGTCAAGGAGAACAACCTCGTGCGCGTTCTTCGTGCCTGTGAGACAATGGGAAATGCAACCGTAATTTGCTCCGACAAGACCGGTACCCTAACGCAGAACAAGATGACTGTTGTGGCTGGGACCTTGGGCTCTGGAAGGTTCAAGCAAACTCTGGCCGAGGAGCGTTCTTCTGATATCCCCACCCCCGCTGAGTTCTTCAAACAATATTCGGGTAAGCGACGAGACCTCCTCATTCAGAGCATTGCCTTGAACTCTACTGCCTTCGAGGAAGAGAAAGATGGATCCAAGGAGTTCATCGGCAGTAAGACCGAGGTGGCTTTGCTACAAATGGCCAAAGATCATCTCGGCATGGACGTTGCTGCAGAGCGTGCCTCCGCGGAAATTGTTCAACTGATTCACTTCGACTCTGCACGTAAGTGCATGGGAGTGGTTTACCGGGAACCAACCATCGGATATCGTCTCGTTGTCAAGGGTGCTGCTGAGATAATTACTGGCGCCTGCACGACCCAGATGACTGGGACAAGCGCTTCCCATGATCACATCACCATTGATGAACTGCACGAAGGAGACAGGCAGACAGTCCTGGAGACAATTGAGTCTTACGCGGGCCAATCTCTACGGACGATCGGACTGGTGTACCGTGATTTCCCGAGCTGGCCCCCGAAGGACGTTCGGTGCCTGGAAGATGATCCAAATGCCGCCCGATTCGACGACATCTTCCGCGAGATGACATGGATTGGGGTCGTGGGAATCCAAGACCCCCTCCGGCCTGAAGTACCAGCTGCTATTCAGAAGTGCCATGCTGCCGGCGTGCAGGTGAAAATGGTCACTGGGGACAACATTGTAACCGCCAGTGCCATAGCTTCGTCGTGCGGTATCAAAACCGAGGATGGAATCGTTATGGAAGGCCCCAAGTTCCGCCAGCTTTCCGACGCTGAGATGGATCAGGTCCTTCCTCGCCTCCAGGTGCTAGCTCGCTCATCTCCAGAGGATAAGCGAATCCTAGTAGCACGACTCAAGAAACTAGGAGAAACCGTTGCCGTCACTGGTGATGGTACTAATGATGGGCCAGCTTTGAAAACGGCCGACGTTGGCTTTTCCATGGGGATTGCCGGAACGGAAGTCGCCAAGGAAGCGAGTTCAATCATCCTTCTTGATGACAATTTCAAGTCGATTGTTACTGCCATCGCTTGGGGCCGGGCCGTCAATGACGCTGTGGCCAAGTTCCTTCAGTTCCAAATCACGGTCAATATCACCGCGGTCATCTTGACCTTTGTTTCGTCCTTGTATAGCAGTCAAAACACGAGCGTCTTGAACGCGGTGCAGCTGCTATGGGTCAACTTGATCATGGACACATTCGCAGCTCTTGCCTTGGCGACCGATGCACCGACAGAGAAGATCCTCAACCGCAAGCCCGTTCCCAAGAGCGCGTCTCTATTCACGGTAGTCATGTGGAAAATGATCCTTGGGCAAGCTCTGTACCAGCTGGCCATCACCTTCATGCTCTACTTTGGCGGAACCCGTATCATCGGATCGCGACTTGGTACGCATGACCCGCAGACGGTGCTCAACACCATTGTATTCAATACCTTTGTGTGGATGCAGATCTTTAATGAGTTCAACAACCGCCGACTTGACAACAAGTTCAACATTTTCGAGGGCATGTTCCGCAACTACTGGTTCCTGGGAATCAACTGCATTATGGTCGGCGGCCAGATCATGATTATTTTCGTGGGAGGGGACGCCTTTGGCGTCACCCGACTAGATGGGATCCAATGGGCCATCTGCATCATCTGTGCTCTAGGCTGTCTCCCGTGGGCGGTTGTTCTGCGTGTGATCCCCGATGGGCCATGCCAGGTTGCTCTTGACTTTGTCATCCGGAGCATGAACTTCGTCTTTACGCCTATCAGCAAGGGTCTGGGACGGCTCGCGGCCATGGTTCGGTCCTCGATGCGGCCCGTGAAAAGGGCTGCTCAGCGTGTGATGAACCGAGGTGTGAAGAAGGAGCATGATACCACTGCTGCCCTGCCAGACGAGGAGGCAGCAACGGCGTCGTTGCATGATGTGAAACGACAATCGACCCCGGAGGTGCCTACGATCTCACTCCCGGTGCCTCCAATTACTATTACGACAACTTGATGATTTATCTGAGGATATACCGATTAGCCTGTTATTTTTTGTGTTTATGTTTGCTAGCGATTCAGCGTGGGTGGGTGTGTAACTATTGGGGCGGGTGGCTTTCTCTATTTGGATTGGATGTGCGATTGACACTAAAAAGAATACTACATGTACGATAGATAATATGGCTAGACGAGCATCGCAATTAGCTGAAAAAAGTGACCAATTTGTGAGCTGTACTCCATATCAGTAGCCGTATACTTCAACCGGGCCATACTACAAACATTCTGCCTCAGGCCTCCAGGCCAACACCGGTCTCCGCCGCCACTTCATCCCTCCCCCATCGTCAACATCTCTCAATAGCTAGCTAGCTAGCTCTGGAATCTTTCCCTTGGCATTCAATTCCACTCCATCAATTCCCCGCAGTCAATCAAACAACAACAACTGCACCCACCCTCCTCCACCACCACCACCACCACCACCATCCCACCACCCGGTCCACCCACCGTGTCCACTCACCAAGTACGTCTCTCCCTCCCTCCGTCATCTCCTTTCCCCGCGGCCTGACTGCCTACCTACCTACCCAGCTCCATCCACCCACAACCTCAATTAACCAATCCACACTCCCCCAGAACCCAACCCTTCACACAACAACCACCGCAACAATGGCCCAACTGAACTACCGCACCATCAACATCGACGTCCTGGACCCGGAGTCCTCGATCAACTTCCCCATGGACACTCTCCTCCCCACCACGCTCCCCGCCCCGACAACCTCCAGCGACGCCGCCTCCGTCGCATCCCAGGTCCGTCAGCTCCTCCGCGGTGGCGACCCCGAAGGTGCCCTTCGGTATGTGCTCGACACGGCGCCGCTGGGCGGCGATGACCGCGCAAAGGAGGTGCATTTGGCGGCCGTCGTGGACGTCCTACAGGGTATTCGCCAGGGAGAGATGAGTCGTGTTCTGGAGGGGGTGTGTACTGGTGAGGGTGGCTCGGAGAGAGCGGATTGCTTGATGAAGTATTTGTATGTGTTTCGGCCCCTGTTCTGCTGATGTGGGCTAATGGTGGTTACTATAGGTATAAGGGTATGGCGGCGTCGGGGAGTGGCGGCTCCAAGTCGGTTTCGCCGCAGAGTACGGGGTTTTCGCAGATTCAGGCTAGGAATTTGGGTGAGGGGGGTGGTGGGCAGCAGATGAGTGTGTTGTTGAATTGGCATGAGAAGTTGGTTGAGGTTGCGGGGACGGGGTCGATTGTTAGGGTCATGACGGATCGGAGGACGGTTTGAGGACTTTTGAAATTGCTGGTTGTTTGTTAAAAGATTGGGGAGGTGAGATGAGGAAGAGGAGGTGTATTCTTTTGTTCTTGTTCTGTGTACTCATTCCGTGCTTCGCTTCGTCAGGATTATATCCTAGATGTCCCTTTTTCTTTTGCCCCGTCCATATTATACACCTCTACACTATACTATACATAACCTTCTTATCATGATATGGACAGACCATCATCGCAAGTAACAGTCCTCTAGAAGGATCCACCACCCAATAGATCCTTCAAATTCAGCTGCCCACTCCCCCTCTCCAATGGCTTCGACTGACCCTCACCCTCCTTCCAACCAATCATATAAATCAACCGAAACGTAGCAGGCAGGCCTCTATCCCCCTCCGCCATATGCAACTGGCGATAAATCGCCTCGTTGGCCAACAACACATCCCTCGAGATAGGGCCCAACTCACGATGCAAGATCGCATTATTCTCCCCCATCGCCTGCAAATCCTGCATGAGGGCAAACGTATCCGGATACTCGACCACAATATCTTCCACATCCACCGTCAACATCTTAAACCCGGCCTTATTCAACAATCCCCCGACATCCTTAACATCCGCCAGCGGCGACACATGCGGACTCACTCCCCCCCGTCTCTCCAAATCCGCCAACTGCATCGACGTCCGCAACTCAAACAACGTATCTCCGCCAAACATGGCCGCAATAAACGGACAATCGGGTTTCAGGATCGAGTTCACCTGCGCCAGCAACGAAGGGAGATCGTTGATCCAATGGATCGACAGCGATGAGAGTACCGCGTCGAACGAGTTCTCGGCGAAGGGGAGAGTTTCCAGGTCGGGGACGACTTGGCGCGTGAGTGCAATTTGGTCGTTGAAGGGCTCGTCGGCGTCTCGGTGGAGGAGCGCCTCCGAGGTGTCGATGCAGGTTAGGTGTGAGATGCGGGTGCTGAGGGGTGGGGAGCTGGGAGCGTCGGGGTCGGGATTGGGCATGGTGAGTGCGCGGGCGATGTTGCAGCTGTTGGCGCCGAGGTCGAGGACTTGAGGGAATGTGCGCTTGATGTCCTATCCATGGTATTTAGTATCCTGTGTTGGTCGGTGGGTGGGAGGGAGGTATATGTACCAGCAATCGCTCACATAGTCGCGTGGCAACCTCGTCTTTGATGTAGTCGGTCTTGCGGCTCTCTTCGATGTTCCGGGCAGCGCGGTCTTTCTGGATATGCTTTGTTTTCCGATTGAAGACTTCCATGACCGGGTTGCCGGGCATTTGGCTGGCGTAGGTTCTTCGCGATAGACATGGTGATGATGCTGTGTAGAGGGGTGTGCGTGGGGTGTAGAGGCGCGAGGAGCGTACTGCTGGCCGGAATAGACGGGCCAGAGACATGATGAGGGGCTCTCTGGATGAATTGGGGGGTGTTTTCTGGAGTTGGGGAGGAGAGGTCGAGGCGAGGGGAAAAAGTTGCGGGCGTCGGATGGGAACGTGACGTCGGCTGCTGGCGAGAAATCCGGTCGTTCTCCGCATTTTCTCCCGCCACGTCGCGTTCACCTTCGCGGGGAATCTCTCTACAGTCTACGGAGTCATGGCTATGCGTTGGATGCAGCTTCCAGTGAAGGCTTAGATTTGGCTGTTTGTTATGATATATGGTGGTACGATTAGGTATGCTGCTGCCCCCCCCCCTGATGTTTCTCTTCCGATCTCAGGCTGATGAAGATGCGCCTAGCATGCAATAAACAATATCAATTCCAACCCCCCTCTCACTATGTCGCGTCCCTTCCCCTACGCTTTCATTTCATGTCCCTGCGCCAATACCCCCGTTCCGGACCCGGCCAAGAAACGGCGGTCGAGGGACTCGCCACAGAAATCCAACCCGGACAAACCCAAGCCTCTCCTGCTCCCGGACGATGATGAAGATGAACAGACCTTCGACCCTCGGTCTCCGCGCGCCAATTTCTCCCTGTACCCTCCGGAGCAGCTGCTCTACTGCGAAGATTGTCACCAGATCAAATGTCCGCGATGCATAACGGAAGAGATCGTGTGCTGGTATTGTCCGAACTGCCTGTTCGAGACGCCCAGCAGCATGGTTCGGAGTGAGGGGAATCGGTAGGTCGAGCAAAGTTTACACAAGCCGGCGTCTGTAGGCATGTGCTAATTCGATGGGTATAAGATGCGCTCGCAATTGCTTCAATTGCCCGATATGCACCGCCCCCCTGGCAGTCAACACCCTCGAGAACGTCGTGACAGGCGGCACCAGTCAACAAGGCCCCTGGGTGCTGTCGTGCGGATACTGCATGTGGTCAACCCTGGATATTGGCATCAAGTTCGACAAGCCGACCAACATCCGCACCCAACTATCCAAGATGACCGATGCCACCCCCTCTCGCTCGAGACAGATGTCCCGGACGTTCGGGGACCTCAAATCCCCCCTCTCCACCTACTCCTCCATCGACGAGGCATTCCTACCGCCAGGAGAGAGCAAGCCGGAAGACCCCCTGGACCAGCCAAGCGCTCCCCTCAACCCCGACGCTAGATTCAACGCCCTGAAGAACTTCTACAAGAACCAGATCTCCGCAACGTCATCCTCACCAACCGATCCCCTGGGCATGGACTTTGGAGCCGGCTTCTCCTCCCCCGGGGCCCTGAACCGTATCATGTCCCTCTACACCTCATCCTCCCGACTCAGCAGCCTTTACGGCGGAGGCAACAAGAAGCCCAAAACCAAACCGCCTGTGATGCGAGAAGCCCTCACCGCCGGCGAGGGCCTCAAGGTGCCTTCCCCCGACGCAGAAGACGCACTGATCCAACGCATGGCCTCACCAGACTGCGGCTGGGACGGACTGGCCTCCCTGGAGCAACGTGCCTTCCAGTCCCCGGATGCCCGGTTCGTAGACGACCTCCTCCCGCTCCCTGTCCTACTGCGCACGAAACGGTCGAAACGGTGCAAGTCGTGCAAGCACATTCTTGTCAAACCCGAACTGAAACCGCAGTCCACGCGGTTCCGTATCCGCCTCATCGCCCTCAGCTACATTCCCCTGCCGACGTTACGGCCGTTGAACCCTGGCCCGCAACAAGCTGCGACCGTTCTCCCGGCCCCCACGGCTCCGGGTTCCACGACGAACCCGAACCTAGACGCCCTGTCTCCGCTGCGGCCCATCCAGCTGCTCCTCACCCTAAAGAATCACATGTTCGATCCCGTCCGCGTCACCCTGGCCACGCCATCCGTCACTCCAGGTCGCGTGGCCTCCAAAGTGACGATCCTATGTCCGCAATTCGACATTGGCGCGAACAGCGACGTGTGGGACGAAGCCCTCCAAGGCGCTTCAGCAACCACCACCACGAACACCGCTACCCCCGCCACTGCCACCACCACCGATCCGCGAGGTTCCCGATCCGGCGGCCTCGGCGTCTACGAGAAAGTCGCAGAAGCCGGAAAAGTGTGGGACAAGGGACGGAACTGGACTACGGTTGTATTAGAGGTGGTACCGGGAACCTTACCGGGGGGCATCAAACGAACCCCGAAGAAATATCCCGCCAATGAGCTAGAAGCAGAAAGCCACACCAACAAGAACAACAATGACGATGACGAGGACTCCAACTCTGACTCCGACTCCGACAGTAGCGTGGCATTAGACTGGAGCGGACAGACGTCCGACCCGAACCAGCAACTCCAGCCCGATGAAGACGTCCTGGAGATCCCGGTGTTTGTGCACATGGAGTGGGACTCGGATAATCAGATTGATCAAGAGCATGGGGTAGGCCGCGGATCGAGTTCAGATACAGTGAAGAGGGAATTAGCATATTGGATGGTGTTGGGGGTGGGAAGAATTATGAGGGAGGTGGTGTAGTTGCCACTTTGTATAGAGCTTGATTAATGATACCTTTCTTACACGCATACATACCCATACATTCATTCCCCTGCTAGGTAAGCAAGCATAACCTAATGAAAACACCTACAACTAGATAGACAAACAGACCAGAAAACAACATTCCAGATCATGACTTATTGTATTATCACATCACATCACATCACATCCATCACATAACATGGATATTGATTCCATATCAAAGAGAAGTAGAAGTAGAAAGTATTCAAGATGCCCTCCCTCCCTGTCCTCTCACTCAGCAAGAAAAAGAAAAGAAAAAAAAAGTATGTATCTCTCGACAATTGATCTGTTTGTTTTCCCCTAATCCTATCCTACCAGAACAGATCCTTTTTATTTCTTTTTTAGCGTTGAGAAGTGACCCCGACATAGACAGATAAGACGCATTTGGAACTTTGAACAACAACAACAATCACTTTCATCCCTAATCCCCCCCCAAAACCTATGGAATCCTGTGATTTTTTTTCCCTGACCGAAACCGAACCGAATTGAACCGAACCAAGCCAAACCAGACGAACCGAAACCTGACCAGAACCTCACTGTCTCAACCACAGAGCGACAAAGGTAACGGGTGGAACCATGAACAAAAACATTTTCAGAGATTGTTGTTGTTGTTGATGGGTCCGGGCCATGGTGGAAAGTAAGAATTGAATTGAATGAAGAGAAGGATTGGGGAAGGAGAGGAAAAAAAGAAGTTCAAATCAAATTTTGTCTTGTCTTGTCAAATTTGTCACTGTCAACAAAAATAAAAAT
Source organism: Aspergillus sclerotioniger CBS 115572 (assembly GCF_003184525.1). NCBI lineage: Eukaryota > Fungi > Ascomycota > Eurotiomycetes > Eurotiales > Aspergillaceae > Aspergillus > Aspergillus sclerotioniger. The sequence goes on along the minus strand of NW_020291007.1, from coordinate 403,484 downwards.
TGATCTAGTAGTCGGCACCACCCTGGGGGAATTCAAAGACAACAGCACGGCCAGTCAACCGACGGTAGACCTCGCCGTAGGCATCAAGGCGGTGGTCAACACCACCACGCTCCTTCTCGTCCAGGATGACCTTGAGGGTCTTGGAGCCGTCCTCCTTGGTGCGGGTACGCTTGCCGACGATCTCGACGGGGTAGACGAGGTCGGTGAGGATGGCGTCGTGGACAGCAGTCAGGGTGCGGGAACGAGGACGCTTCTGCTTCTGGTTGGAACGGGAGTTGGCGGAGCGCTTGGGGCGGGGCAGGATGCGGCGCTGAGCAACGAAGAGGACGTGGCGGTCGGAGAACTTCTTCTCGAGCTCACGGGTCAGACTAGATATCATTCCGTCAGTATATATGTCTCTGTCTGAGTTTCCCGTGCTCATGTGTGTGCTGCTCCACAGCACGTCCGAGTAGTGGTGATGATGGAGTGGAGAATTTGCCAAACTCCGGGGTATGGAGGTAGTCGTACCGCTGCTGGATCTTGTGGAAGCCCTGGAGGAGAGGGACAGGGACGAAGATGATGACTGCCTTCTTGCCGTGGCCGACCTCGACCTGTGAAATAGGCAGTCAATATCAAGTTGCGCACAATTCGAATGATAATAATAATTTTTTTCGCTTCATTCGCGCATCAGATCAGTGTCGGTGTTGGATACTCCAATTCGTTTCCTCCCAATCATGGTATATATCAAGTACACCTAGATGTGTCCTCAATGGTATCCATGTAGATAGACCGCACACAAATTCATTTTCCACCAAGACATTGATCTCCGCACTCGTATATTGGCCATGGTGTTTCCGCCAATTCACAACCCCCGACATCTGATCTGTACGCGGACGAAGAAAAACCAAATCATCCTTACCTCACGGGCAGAGACAAACTGCAGGGGCCTGAGGGTGGCCTTCAGGTCCTGTGTGTTGCTCTCGAGGTCGAAGAGAGCACCGGCGATCGCGGTCTCCAGCTCGGAGGGGTTCTGCCTCGACGGCGAGTTGATGGCGATCTTGTTGATAGCAGCCATGTTTGCAGACGAGCGACGGGTAGCTGGCTGTGCTGCGGATGCTGCCTTCTGTCGTGAGGTTGGTTGTCGAGGTTGGTGGTTGAACGGAGATCTCACACTGAACGTCCCCAATTTGCGCTTGGGTCGGCTGTGGGATCGGAGGCTCGGCCTCTCGCTTAGCGGGTGGCCGTAGTCCGCTTTGGGATTAGTTAGGGGATGTCTGGTCCCGTGACCCGGCTGCCCTTTTCGGATATCCTTCCTTACTATATCATCAGATAGGTAGCACATTTGATCGCTACAGCTGCCGCTACTGCTACAGACATGCACTTATGCAAATCCGAATTCATCGAGAATCTATGACTATGGCCGGCACAGCTCCTGCGGGACTTCTGTACATCCTCCCCATTCATCCATCGCCGTATTAACTCTGCATAGTCATCGGAACAACACAAAAGGGTGAAACAGCAGAACAAAAACACTCGAGACGCCGGAAATGACATGGCTCAAGCCGCATGACAGTCTGACCTGGGCGGTCGGGCTCCATTCGCCGCAGGATATTACCGTGTAATCAACCTGATATTGTATCGGAACAGTAAAAAAGAGATTCAAAAAGCACGACCAAAGCTCATGACACGCTGCAAAACAATCCGAAATCAGCAGGCACACCCTTCCTTTGCCGTGGCAGGCCCGCGCTCCCCCAGGTTGACCCGCGAGTCTTCGGCCGGACGACCGCTGCCCAGACTAGTCTGGCCCGTGCCAGCGCCACCTGCTCGTCCGCTCTTCAGGCTGCTCTCCGGGATCGCGTTAGCAATCGCTGTAAACACCTCCACGACATTCGTGCCCGTCTTGGCGCTAGTTTCAAAGAACAGGAGGCCTTCTTCCTCCGCGTAGGCGGTAGCTTCCCGTGTAGGCACCTTTCGAGCATCTCCGGAAGTGACGTCTTGCCCTTCCTGAGGTTCCCCGGCAGTTTCATCTCCATCCGCTGCAGATGGCTCGCCCTCGGCCTCAGCGGGAGTCTCCCCGGCCGCGTCGTTTCCGTCATTTGTCAGGTCCAGCTTATTGCCGACAAGAGCGATCACAATACCGGGACTAGCTTGTCGTTGAAGTTCCGCAACCCAGTGCTTCGCCTTGGTGAGGGAGGACGGTTTGGTGACATCGTAGACCACCAGCGCCGCCTGGGCGTTACGGTAGTACATGGGAGCGAGCGAGGCGAAACGCTCCTGACCGGCGGTATCCCAGATTTCGAACTTGATGGTCCGCGTAGGCAGGGAACATTTTTGGGTAAGGAAGGCAGCTGGGTAGAAACAATGACATCAGCCTCGGAGATACAGCCACAATCGGGAAACCAGAGGATGGCAAGGATTTCCCCCCGAGCCCAAAAAAAGTGTGATCCGCAATCGCCACAATCGGATGCTTACCTCCAATGGTCGGCTCTTTGTTCTCTTGGAAATCGTTGTTGACAAATCGCAGTACCAGCGATGACTATTATAGGCAATCAGCCATTGCGTTCATAGTCAGCTCCCCCGGTTACTCAGGTACCACCCGGAGGTCAGAGCAAGGAAAGTGCCGAGGTCGTCCGTACCTTTCCCACAGCCGCTTCTCCCAAAAGTACCAGCTTGACGCTGCTACTCGGCTTTGGGGTATTTGTGCTAGTTGATTCAGACATGGCTCGGGAGCCCAACGGGGAGCGATGATGGGATGCGATCAGGTCGTCTTGCAGGAACAGCCCACACTAGGGATGAGAATCAATCTAAAGGATGATTTCAGCTCGCAAAGGGCGGCACGGGCTGGGCGATACAGAGGGCAACGCTCGGGGTAGCCTGAAGGAAGACGTAAGCCAGAAACACGAGGGACTCTGAGGGGAGGGGGTGGATTAGAGCAGGGGTAATGTGACTGCGGGAACGTGGAGAGAAAACGGACAAATGAGAGAGACGGATACTACGCACCAGAACCAAGCGAAATGGCGGTGGACAGGGAGCGTGGATGAGAGGATAGAGAGCGAGACCGAGAGAGAGATGCTCCGGCCCAGGTAGATGCGCAGTGAGGCGGAGGGTCGAGTAGATGACGGCGCGAGGCCCAACTGGGGTTAGCGCGGCCAGGGCGGGCGGGCAGTCACGGGATGTTCCCGCATCGCCGAACAAGGCAAAAAATAACACCTCAGGTACCCGACGCTCTATCCATTGTGGCTTTGCGGGTACCAGAGTATGTACTATGGATGTAGGATGTAGGTACTCACTGTAGAGTGGGTGACAGCGGAGAGGTACAGGCTGGGGAGCGTTTAGGGCTGTTTGGTGTTTGTGAGGTATCCCGCTCGACAAGTACATACATCCATCCATCCATCCATCATCCATCCATTTCCTGAAACAAGCAACGCTGTCCGTGGTGGTCGCCAGTACCCGTGACACCGGCTGTCGATACCCATCCACCGGCTCCAACGCAGAACCCCCCCGATTGTTAGGCCTCACCATCGCGGAAAAAGCGACAGATCACCTTTTTCAAGTAACCCCCAAACTCCCCCCCGTCAGCATCCGATGATTGGTAGGCAAGCGATCTGGCCCAACTCAACCAGGATTTCCCAAGGTGCATATCTATAGGTCGCAAGCAGGCACGGGGTAAACAACAAAGACCGACAGCATGTCATGGCGTCCAAGCATGACGTGCCAATGGGCCCCAACGGCCATTGATCGCCGCCAGACAGTTGGAAACGCCTCCCCAATGGCATCTAGTCGTGTCACGGAGCCAACGTTGCACGACATGATTTGTGCAGACCCGGTGGCTGCCCAAAAAAGAAGCACATGCAAGCCGTTCGAACTTCTTGATTCTCGACCAGGATCCACCCAGATAATGCCCCCCTCCCCCCCCGCCGGCAAATCAGATTGAAGACGCTCTGTGGGCTCCCGTCAAACAACCCTGAAGACAATCACGGTTAGATGTCATCGTCGGTGACTCGTCCGGATGCCAATCCTGTGGTGTACAAGGGGATTTGCAGTCCCGTCTGAGGCTGTGGATTCAAAAGGCACGCCGGCTTTGCATTCTCAAAATGGTGCTTTTTTTTCAGTAGTGTACACATACGCGCAAACACATACACAATTTGTCCACATTGACAAACGAAATGGTAGGAACAAACAATCCCTAAAAAGAAACATTGGAAGAATTCAGAATCAAGTCAAGCACAAAGTGTATTAAGGAGCAAAATGTGACGAAAATAAAAAAAAAGAGATCGAGGTAATTGACCGCGAGGTCGGAAATTCTAGTCTGTCTTGGTATCAATCCATGTATCCCAAATCAAAAAAAACCCCTATCCGTCTATACCAAACGCCGGTATCAAAGCAGACCAAATAGAAACAACAACAAAGCTCGACAAATCACTTTTGATGGAACAGATCATAGATCTGAGCTGGTTCGTGTCGGCGGATTAAATGTGTATGAAGGTAAATTGTCGATCGAAAAAGAAAAGGTGGTGGCCGTGTCGTTCCATGATAAAGTCGACGGCGGAAAAGGCGTGATTAGAAAATATGTAGAAACCGAAACCAGTGGTGGCCAAGAAGAACGCAGGAAGGTCAGGAAATAGTAGTAGTACAGGAACTATGATTCGCTGTTAGTTGGGGATCCGACGCCGGGGGTAGCTGTGCAAGCAACGTACAAGCTCGACTTCATAGCAGTCACGTCAAACTCCAGGAGCCATGCGCCAGTTGCAAGTCACAAATAACTTTTTCGCTCGAGAGAACAGCAGAACAGCAGCATGTGGTTGGCAGATGTCTCCAAGGGTTTCATCGGGTCGTGGGCGGCGGCGGTGGTGCACCCGGCTTCTTGACCCCGGTAGTGTCGTAAGCTCCTCGTCCCATGTTGAAGGCCGAGAGATCTCGAAGGATCATTGCAGATTCTGAGCGAATGGCCATGGTCAGATGCTGAGGATAGAGTTGGGGGGAATGGAGTGGAAGGTAGGTAGGAAGATATAGAGAGGCGAGGACGGATGTTTGTAGGGAAGTGTTTCAAGCTTGAAGGAGTACTCACAGGAAGATTAAATATAAACACACGGCAGCCCCCCAAAAGAAATCAATAATAAATAAAAAGAGCTCGATTATTATTGCGACTGTGCGTCGTGTTGATAGATCGTGTGTAGCGACTAGTGAGGTACCCCCGGCAGCGAACAGGCGGTATCGATGCTGCTGCAGCTGCAGGTGAGATCGGAAGTGCGATCCTTATTAAGGCGCACAAGTCTGACACTGGGTTGGAGACGAGACAGGGTGATGTAGGTGCGTAGGTAGATCTGAGTAGGGCAGGAATGCGACGTCTCGAAGTACCAAGAACAAGAAATGGGCTTGTAAGAATGAGGATGGGTGGAGTCCGTGAACCCAGTGGACAGGTCGCTTTTATTTTGTTTTTTCTCAGGCACTCCTGCGGTGGTTTCTTCGGAAGGCGTCTGGGTTTGATTTCCTTCTCTTTTCTTTTTTTCTTGTAGATTCCCCTTTGGATGATTCCAGCGGGAAAAGTACGCAGGGACGTGCAGGGCAATAGTATTTGCTGAGATCGGATCAAGAACCAGCGACCAAGGACACGGAGGCGACTAATGCAGCCCGCAAGGAGGTGATCCTGGAAAGGAGTCCCACGGAAGTGAGCTCCGTCTAATCCGGTAAAAAAAAAAAAAAAAGAAACCAAGCTAGACTGGACGTATCGCAAGGGAGGATGGAACGCGGCCTGGTAACGTCACGGCGAGGAGGACCGGGGATAGAGCCGAGGGAGGGCGAGGGAATGGGCGAAAGTACGTAGGGAGGCAGACGAGAGAGGAGTGGGAGGAGAGGAAGGGTGAGTTTAATTGATTTTAGGAATGGATGAATTGAAGAATTTAGTAGCCAGATGGTTGAAGGGGGCCCATCGCATAGATATATACTAGTAGTGACTACTGACTAGACCTTCTTCAATTCTCTGACGGACTGGGTGTTTTTTATTTTCTTGGGGATTTTTTTTAAGATTGGGGTGATCTGTCCCAGCCGGGCTTGGACAGAAAGGAACCTAAAGTTCTTGGGAAGTTTAAAAAATTAAAATCAAAAAAAAAAAAAAAAAGCAGAATAAAGGTACTCCATAGATACCAAGTAGTAGATAGACCTGGGCAATCAGGATAGTCACGTAAAAAATAAAAAGTGGGAAACCAAAACCCCCAGAGAGAGGCTAGAAAGTGGCCAGAATGAACGGGGCAATAATGGAATCATAGTGATACAGCGCGCGCTGGATTGAAATTCGAGAGACAAAAAAAATAAAAACAAAATACACATACTAGTAGTAGGTAGGTAATGATAATAACTTACTACTTTGTCGAGCAACAGCTCTCTTTAGCATAGCTAGGCGGCTCTCCCGTCCCGAAGGTAAGGTACCATACATAGGTAGGCGAAGAGTGGGTGCGATCCATTTTCCCCCTTTCTTTTTCTTTTCTTAGGGGTTTCTGGCCCCGGTCACCAACGTCGTGACGGCTTTTTGTAGCTAAGGCTAAGGTTGGTATTATTTTCCTTTGCACCCCCATCTCATCTCATCTCATCCCTTTGCTTCTTTGTCTAAGAGAGTTGCCTCATGTTCCCTCCCGACCGGTCACTCAATGGCTCCATCCGCATCTCCCCGTCAGCTGGGAGAATCTCCCGTTGATGGCTGATTCCAGACACGGGTTCATTTCGGAAATTGTAGGGAAACCACAGGAAGAGAGTCCGTCTAATCCGCAACGGAAGTGACTTAGGTCGTTTCTGAAAAAAATTCATCGATCATGGCCTAGTTCGGGGGAGCCTACTAGGGACTCCGGCTAAGGTACTGTAAATCCGTAATGGCGTCGGGAATCTAGCCACTCTCACCAAGTCACCAGTTCACCACCACCCATCGTGGCGGCGACCACTACGCCACTACTACTACCACACCAATGTAAAAAAAGGAAATACTAAGGAACTACTCCGTAAAGGAAGAAAATTCAAGGTTCCACTGCTTGGAACTGAAGGTAGATACGGAGACCGGAGTACATCAGTCAGAAGCTAGGAACCGATTTCTCGGAGACACCTCAGGTGCAGGTGGGTGGGGAAAGGCAGCCGCTCAAAGGATCCCGCGGATGGATCCGAATCCAGCACCAATGGATCCGCTGGGGCTTGTCTTGATGCTCTCTCGCGTGGTGTTGGGGGGCAGGACCAGAGTCAGGGGCCCCTGGATTTGGGGGGGGGGGGGGGGGAAGTGTGTTTCCCGGAAACCCTACTTATCCTAAATTCCATGGATGCGTGGTGCTTTTGCGCAGTGTGATCCCATGCTGATGATAGCTCTGGTCTTCCTTTTCTTTTCTTTTTTTCCTCTCGTTTCTTTTTCTTTTTCCTGATCGATGAAACGGGGTCTCTGAATTTTTGGGCTGGATCTATTCTTTGCCAGTGGTGGCTTCTCAGGGCTAAGATTTAGAGCAGCACACCCTGGTCGGTAGCTTACCCCCAACGCGGCTAGCCAGGCTGGGAGGGCCGGAGTAGTACCTGCATAGCCGCACTCTACTGTACATACGATCGAGATGATCGAACTTTGATCACGCATGCAATTGCTTGATAGGTAAGGCTCAGTGCCCCCGGCTATGACTTTAATTATCCTGGGCTGGGAGACAGGTAGGTACCTGAGGATTTAGGCAGTAGTCCCTGCTCGACAAAGTACCGGGGATGGTCCCTGAAGGGGAGGTGGTGACGAGCTGTTCATTTCATTTCACCCGAATCCATTCGACATTCACATGGGTCGACTCAGCAGGCTTTCAAGTTTCAACCCTACGAGCGGGTGGACACCCTCCGGGGATACGGAGGACCAGGTTCAGAACCAATCCAGAAGCTTTCCGTCCGGTAGTTAGTCACCTGCTGCACTTTAGTCTGGAGGTAGTTTCGGGAGACTATCGCGACCAAGATCACTGTTTATTGATTCGATGGCCTCCCCTAGTCAGATCCACCCTTCTCCTGGTTGCTTCATGCCAGCGACAGGGAGATTAGCCCCCGTTTCTGTCAACTCTGGCACTCGTTTGTCTGCGCCTCTGGGCATACAGGTCAAGTGGCAGGAGACCACATTGGCTGTCGTTGCTTTTTCCGTCATCTCTTTCTTTTTTTTTTAATCCCGTGGAGCTGGCTCTGGACTTCTTTTCCGCCAGGCCTTCTGAGTTCTGCGCTGTTCCCCTTGGTCACCGGGGAAATCGGCTGGCTGAAAGGGGCAGTGGGGCTCCCTAATAACGATCCATGATCCGGCAAATCCACTGTTACCCGCCTCCGTTACGTATTATGTGCGACTTGCATTCTTCTCGCGCGCTTCTAGTCCTTCTAGCGCCTCGCCCTGCCTGTTCGTCCCCGCGACCGCGGATGGAGCTGCGAGCACCACAGCCAGCGCGCCAGTTCGCCAGTTCGGCTGTCCTCTAGTAGCAAACGATAGGCGCAATGGAGCCGGGGTCCATATGGCTCTGTCTATCCTGAATAGGATGTTGGACGTCTTCCCCCGTGCGGGTTTCTGGGGGGTGACATCTCCTAGCTCTCTACGGAGTAGATAGATAGCTCTCTAGTCTCTAGGTAGCTGCCTCAGGTAAGCAGCACCCTTGGGAAAAAGTGGCTGGAAAATGCAAATTACCTTGTCGCTTGTCGTCCGTACCCAGTATGGGCTAAATTATTCGACTCCACACCCATCCCACTACATCATTCTTACACTTCTATTCCTGACATTCGCCACAATGGGGCAAAGTAAAGACGGAATTCTAGACTGCTGCTCAGTGCCGACCACGTTGCCCAACCTCTTTCTCCCTTGGGTATCTTCTCGGTTCTTCCATAATGAACTGACGTCTCGTCGATCGCAGAACCCGCGTTTACTGTTTACACTTTTTAGTAGGTAGACATCTAAAGCAAGTACGAGGTCCGACAGCGCCAAGCGACGCATGTACTGGGATTCGCAACATGGGGGTTCCCTGCTAGGCTGGTACGTACGCGTGTTTACTGTTTCAATCCCACCGATGGATTTGAGCTAGCTGTGATACGTGCTTTATCTTTGTTTGAAGATGTCTGATTACCCTTATCTATGGCGGTGGTACTTTTTCCTTGTCGTTTTCAGGGTAGCCAATAATGACGGGAATCAATTGGACGGACATATTTGGCCTTTTCTTTTTTTTTCCGTTGGTCGAATGAACTGAACTGTTGCCGGGGTTGTGGTGATAGCATCAGAATTCCGAGACATGATACCATCCAATGGCATGACATGTATATTTTAGAATGCTCGGTTACTGTGTTTGTGTCAACTATGACTGTGACATATGACTGAGCCTACACTAAATATTTCTTTTTCACTTAACCACACACTTAGAGTAATAATAATCATGAATTAGATAACTTCCCAAAAAAACAAAAGACTGAACAAAAAGACAGGTAGATAGGTCACGTCACCAACTTGACTCAAATCCACACCCAGTTCCAGAATCATTCTAGAAGTCCCATGCGGATGGTTCCTTTGAACCACCAACCCATGGTTCCGTTCCGCTTGCGGATCGTACCATCCATCCATCGTCATCTACTTTACCTAGCATACCTAATACCTACTACTAGGTAGATAGGTATCAGGAACTGTCACCGCTACAAATCAAAAATCGCCTACTGAAATTTGCAAAGTTAAATAACAAACAATCCACACCTCCAACGGTTCCTCCCTAAAGAGGAAAGACCCCATTCAGATGGAAAGTGTAATTGGCTCACGGACAAGGAACAGGGAAGAGCTAGAAGAGCGCTAGAAACCGAGGGAACGGGACTAAGATTGATGGGATGGGAGAACCGTTTGGACGAGAGGTTGTGGTTCCGGTTCCGCACACGCTAGGGGAATGGATGGATGGATGGATGCCCTATCTTGCAGCTGGGTGGGGATTTTATTGGGCATAATTAGGTAGGTAGTTTGACTTGTTTGAGGTGGGATCCTTTCGGGATACGGATGGTCAATCATGTCTAGGTAGGTACTGTGTAATGGTGGTGATTGATTGATTGATCGATTGTTCGGGTAAAAGGTACCTATCTATTCATGGATCTAGTACTTACCGGGGTTTGAAAGGAAGGATGTAAAGTAGGGCGTTGGGGATATATTGCATTGGATAGATAGTACGGAGGGCTTAACTAGTGTGGTGAGTTGCAACAACTAACTAGCAAGGTACATAGGTAGGTGGTAGTAGTAGATAGGTAAGATCAGATCATATGATTGGGTTGGATTTCCGGGTGGTTTCATGATCAATCATACAGGAATTGACCTGTCATGTTGTTTGATGATGATGATGATGATTGATGACGACCGAAGTAATCCGAGGCGTTATGCAGAAATCCAGACTGGCCTGAATTCCGCCCGCTCGGCAGAGTGCATTAGCCACTCAACCCCAACGTTGATTCCCGTTGAAACAAGGTTGTCGGACCGGCCTGGCTCGATACGAGATGCGGTATTTGTGTCGAGCCCGGGGTATTGAGTTTCTGCAGCAGATCATTTTAAGCTACAGGACGATGTGCCTCTGTCCATCCGGGATGGAGGGACAGGAGGTCATGGGAGATCGACCGATCTGCTGTGCAACAGAGGCTAGGAAGGCTGAAGGTTGAAGAGGTCTGTTCGCCATGGTGGACAACCTTGCAGAATCCTGGAACGGGGAAATGGGTGAGGATATGCGACCGACGCAGGGAGGCTGCATGGTTAGATTGGTGATGGATGGTGAAGGTTCATGGTTGTTGATGATGATGATGCCACAAGGTTTGATCGGTCCGCTGTACTTTTGGTGCAGAAGCGGGGATTGGAGATGTTTTGCATGGGGGCACAGAAGTTCCCGATGGGTTTTCCTTACTTACTGACAGTTCCTTATTCATGTTCATGTTCATGTTCATCATCCACCACAGAGAGTTTCTTCATGGGCCCGCACGTGCCTGGTCAGTGTAGAAAGACCTGCCAACTGCCAAGCTGCCTGTCATTATTCTCATCTTCATCATTATCATTATCATCCATGCGACTGACGGATCGGATCATTCACTAAATTACAGTCAGCCTGAATAGGACCACCTCGTCATCCCTGATCAGGCAACGATGTTCCAAGCTAATCCGCGGAACCGCAGCCGGGACTCTTTTAGTGTGTCAAGTGTCAGACTCTTTCTTTACTCTTTTGCAGCGCCCACGGGATGGCGTTCTGGAAGGGGAACTGATCGGATCGCCTGCGCATCCCTTTGGCTCCCGGCTCATTATTACGAACGGGGATGGAGGCGCCTGATAAGTCCCGTGTCCCCTGCCAATCCTGCCTGTCCGCCGCGCACTTTGCTTTTTCTTTTCTCTTTTTCTCTTTTTCTTCTACTACTATCTAGGTACTAGCTCCTCCTACGCGGCTGGACGTATCGATTCTCCTCTCCACCAACTAACTAACGCATCCACCCGCCACTCTGGAACCTCATCTCGCTTCCCCGTTCCGGACCAGAACTCAATTCCCCTTTTTGGGCCATGGTGCAAACCGAACACGCCATATGCATCTATCTTTTTTATCTCCAGCCACCGGCTTGATGCGTGATCGCCTGCCCCGTCCTCAGCCTCATCGTTAGTTTGGACGCTGAACGACCCAGGCCCAGCCAATGCATTGCACGCAATTCCCGATTCGGCACGATGATCTTCATGTCGCCTCAGTGTCGGACCGGCTATTTACTGATGAAGTAATGGATAGATCACTCCCGCCAGCCCCATGCGCTTCGGAGATGATGCGCAAGTGAGCGATCATTCATCTCCGCACAGACGAGGCGGACTCCTCCTGATTCTGAGGCGTGGATCGCAACCAGAAAATTCTAGAAGAGCTGTGCTTTGCGCTCTATCACTTCTCACTTGCGACATATACCAGAATAGGCAGACGCAGAATCCAATGTCAGTGGAGCACTCATCCAATGCCTCCAATTTGGATCCTTTGAAGAAAGTACTCCAGCGATGGCCGCCACATCCATGATCCATGCTGACCGGGGCGTTTCTCAACGGATCCGTTCACATAAGACATGGATGGACCATCTAGACCAGTCCCGACTAACCCTCTAGCTGCATGAAGGAGGCCCCGATAATCGTGCATCTTCTTTATCAAAAGTACTGCTACCATGTCGGAGCCGGTCTCCAACTCCGCGGGGCCACCACCACCATCGCTGTTCTTTCTTACCACGGAGTACAACCTCCATGGAACTCCTAATCCCTATCTCCTATCTGACATCTGCGCCATCTCGCAAATCACTCACCCACGGGGCACGCCTTCCAACATCAATTAGCCACCGAGGCGAATCATCAGCCAAAAGCAAGGAGAGCGAGATGATACATAACCAATGAGAATCAATCAACTCCATTTATTGTCAATCTTATTTGCATTTGCATTCTACTGATTTACATAGCACATTCCTGCGCACTGATTAACTTCTCCCTTCCCCATCTCCCATAGTGGAGCAAAGCGAAGCAAGACAATCCAACCTTCCGCCCCCTCCAAAAACAAAAAACAACACCAAAAGAAAAAAGAGAAGGAAAACACATGAATCCAGACCGGATCTATTCGGTCGACGATCAAGTGGCAACTAAAACACTCATTACCCCTCTCTTAGTATCAGTATCAATATCAATTTCGTATGGAACAAAGACACCCTTAATCTGTCATGTGAGCGAGCATGAGTTGGTTCTGACATGACAGCTGCCTGCGATGCTTATTCGCTTTGTAGAAATCAAATCAAATCAAACTAAATCAAATACAACCTCTATTAAGTATACTTGGGGGTTCTAGCCAGGGTCTTCCCGTTACGTGTACCAATGGGAACAAACCCCCAACCTAGACACCTACTACCTACTACCTACTACTATACTTAGCCACTTAGTTGCTATATCCCAGGGATTCTCACCCCCCACCCCACCCCACCCCCCTCTTCCTATCCTTTGTTCTACATATATATCCTAGATATAATATAATATAATAATACTTAACCTGCCTGTAAATAATATACCAAGCTCACCAATAAGCATCAAGTACATACGTAGCCTTCATTTTACAAATCATATCTTATCTTCCAGAGTACGCAGTTATGAAATAAGAATATCAACAAAGCAACTGAGTACAGCGTACTGTGTATTATGTATTGGCTATTGGGACCTGGATTCAGTATTGAGGGGTTTGGTATTGTCGTCGGGTCTGGAATGTTGTTGGTCATTCTTTGATACTAGTTGGAATTGGGTTGGGAGATTAAGCTCGGACTCCACATACATACTTGGATTGGAGTGTCTGGGAGGGCTATATTTAGATAGAAGTGGATGGATGGGATTAGAATAGGTGACGGTGATGAAGGGGTCTGAACTTTGTTGGTGGTAGTGGATTCGCATGCCTCGGAGTGAGAGAGGGGACGATTATGCTATGTAGGTAGGTAGGTAGGTAGGTAGGTAGAAGGTCGGGTGGCATTCTCCCTCTAGGTATTAGTTGTTGGACTCCGTCTCGCCGTATTTCTTGACACATCCGTAGGCCATTTCAAACTGGATATGACGTTTATTAGCAGGTGTATACAACAATGAAAACGGTATAGCAGTAGGAGGAGGAAGAGAAAGACAACTCACCTGTTCGTCCGTTTGACAGATCAGTACCCTTGGACCCTTGGACTCACCCCTCGAAATGTCCACCACCGTCTCCCCATCGCCTGCCCCCTTCTCGTTCTTCTCCGTCTTAACCGCGAACCCCAGACATCGACACTTCTCGGTGACTGCTTTCCGAAGCAGTGCACTCTTCTCGCCGATCCCGCCTGCGAATACCAAGGCGTCGACGTGTCCGTCGAGCTTCACGAAGTAATTGCCGATGTAGCCGGCGATGCGGTCGACCACGATATCGAATGCCAGTTTGTGGTTCTCTGTGGGTGGGTTCTCGACGGCGATTTGGGCGAAATCGGTGGTGCCGGTTAGGGCTTTCCAACCGGATTTTTTGTTGAGGATTTCTTCGGCCTAGTGTGGGTTAGGTGAGGTTTCCCCTAGATATATGGATGGCGGGGAGGGGAAGAGTTGATTGCAGTGGAGCTTACTGTGCTGATATGCATCTCTTTGGTGCTGGCGGGGCTGAGCTTGCCGGCTTCGCTGGTATAGTGGAAGACGAGGCTGGGTGAGATTAGTCTCTTTTCTTGCCAGGGAGATATTTTGGAGTAATGACATACGATGGGTCGATATCGCCGCTTCGTGTAGCGCCTGGTAGTCCGGCTACAGGCGTGAGTCCCATTCTGTGAGTATAAGTGTCAGTATGAGACGGGCTCTGTGGGTAAGGCCTTTTCGTCCTTACGTGGTATCAACTGATTGACCGTCCTTGATCGCGCAGGCAGAAGCACCACTTCCGATGTGCATCGCAATGATACTGGTCTGCTCAATGGGTTTGCTGAGAAACTCGGCCACCGACCGTAGAATGAACGAGTAGCTGATGCCGTGGAAACCGTATTTCCGGAGTTTATTGGCCTTGGCTGTCTTCTGGTCGATCGGATATGTCTTGACATGGTTAGGTAGGGTCTGGTGGAAGGCCGAGTCAAAGAAGGTGATGCTCTTGACGGATGGGATCTCCTTTCTGCAATGGCGGATAATTTCCAGCGCGGAGTAGTTGTGTCTGTGTCGTGTCAGAAGCGATTACAATTGGATGACATGTGGTTATCACGCACAATGGAGCAAGGTCCTCCAGCTTCTCGAGATGGTGTAAGGTTTCGTCGGTGATCACCACGGATGACTCGTAGTTCCCGCCGTGAACCACCCGGTGGCAGATATATGCTAGATCATCGGTGCTGGCGACTTCGGAAAGCTCGGGGTCAGAGATGCAGCGATGGAGGAGAAACTTGAAGGCATCCTGTGGGGTGTTGAGGCTGTCCTTAAGTTCCTCATTGTGTTGTGTAGAGCCGCTGGTGTATTTTAGCTTCGCTGGAGGAGCGGTGATGCCGGAGACCTGAGCTGCAGCGATCACTTTGGGAGTCTTCTCGAAAGTATAGAATGTAAGCTTGACCGAAGAGGATCCGGCATTGACGGAAAGGACGGACTTGCGCGTCATCGTAGAGGCGGCAATTGGAAGCGGGGAACACAGCGACTGGCTGTCTGATCGCTGAAGGAATGCGCGACCTGTATATAAGTGTTCTGGTCCTTGTTAAGCCTTGATGTCGGACGTCGGTGGTTGAATTGGAGGTGACAAGTTCCCGGTTGCGACGGAGGGTGATGTCACTGCCATCCTCGGCAGGTGACGTAGTGCTCCTGCTGCAACTATCCCGCCAGGCCTCACCACTCTTATTATCTCCCTTCATTCAATGCACTTGTGATTGTGGCATGATCTTCTTTTCTCCTCTCAATCAGCTTTACCAAGTGGGTATTTATTTCCCTGCTTCCACGTGCGGTCAAATTTATCTACCTAATACTTAGAAACCCTGAGACGGACGGACCCTGGAACTTCATAGATTTGTTTACCGATTGATCGATCACCGATCAGCTCACCATGCCGGGCGAAATCATCGATAGGCCAAATCCCAAGGCTGAGCCATCGCATATCCCAGATCTTGTTGAACAACTGCAGGTCAAGCTCCAGGAAACAACCTTAGGGGAGGCTGGCTACAATGGCCTGCTGAAGTTCCGTCGTGCAGCGGCGTACATCGCTGCTGGTGAGATGGCTTCTCCCTCTACCGTCCACTTTGCTTCGCTGACACGTTGTAGCGATGATTTTCCTCCAGGATAATGTGTTGCTGAAGCAGGATTTGAAACACGACGACATCAAGCCCAGGCTTCTAGGTTAGTGTAGCCAATCGCTTTTAGATGTCCTCGGTGCAAGCTCCGCTCACACCCTATCAGGTCACTGGGGCACATGTCCCGGGCTGATCCTCGTATACTCCCATCTGAACTACCTCATCAGGAAGCATAACCTAGACATGCTCTATGTTGTCGGCCCAGGACACGGTGCACCAGCCATGCTGGCTGCCTTGTGGCTCGAGGGCTCATTAGAGAAATTCTATCCCAAATACTCTCGAGATAAAAATGGCCTGCATGAACTTATCTCAACTTTCAGTACAAGCGCTGGACTACCAAGGTTTGATGCCCGGCTAAATCCTGTTTGAAGTCAAGCTGACCTTTTCGTATAGCCATATCAATGCGGAAACCCCAGGTGCAATCCATGAAGGTGGTGAACTAGGCTATGCGTTGGCCGTCTCCTTTGGTGCTGTTATGGACAACCCGGATTTGATTGTTACTTGCGTGGTTGGTGATGGAGAAGCAGAGACTGGCCCTACCGCGACGTATGTGTCCGATGGGATCTAACCAACAATCCGTGCTGACGAAAGACAGATCCTGGCATGCAATCAAGTACATCGACCCTGCTGAATCAGGTGCCGTCCTTCCGATTCTCCATGTCAACGGATTCAAGATTAGCGAGCGCACTATCTTCGGTTGCATGGATAACAAAGAGTTGGTCACTCTCTTCACAGGTTATGGCTACCAGGTGCGCATTGTCGAGAACCTGGATGATATCGATGCAGATCTCCACAGCTCTATGACGTGGGCGGTTGGGGAGATCCACAAAATTCAGAAAGCAGCGCGCTCTGGAAAACCGATTATGAAGCCTAGATGGCCAATGCTCGTTTTGCGCACACCAAAGGTATGGTGATGGTACTTGCCCTGAGCTTGGTTTGAGCTGACAGTTTGAAGGGTTGGTCCGGCCCCAAAGAGCTACACGGCTCGTTCATCGAGGGTTCTTTCCATTCGCATCAGGTTCCTCTTCCCAACGCAAAGAAGGATAAGGAGGAGCTTCAAGCTCTGCAGAAATGGCTGTCCTCGTATAGCCCGCACGAGCTTTTCACTGAGACCGGGGATGTCATCGACGATATTAAGTCTGTGATGCCTTCGGATGACTATAAAAAGCTTGGCCAGCGTGCAGAGGCCTACAAGGGATATGTGGCACCCAACCTCCCTGACTGGCGGGATTTTGGCGTCGAAAAAGGCACCCAGCAGAGCGCAATGAAGACCATCGGAAAGCTCATTGACCAGGTCTTTACTCAGAATCCACACACTGTCCGATTGTTCTCGCCAGATGAACTGGAAAGTAACAAGTTGGATGCAGCTCTGGCGCACACTGGAAGGAACTTCCAGTGGGATCAGTTCTCGAACGCGAAAGGCGGCCGTGTCATTGAAGTGCTCAGTGAACACTTGTGTCAGGGCTTCATGCAGGGATATACATTGACGGGTCGCGTGGGCATTTTCCCATCATATGAAAGCTTTTTGGGTATTATTCACACCATGATGGTGCAATATGCCAAGTTCAACAAGATGGTATGTTCTACCATGCACTGTGTTTCGTAAGCTGCCAAAGTCTGACTGATGCTGCAATAGGCTCAAGAAACGACCTGGCATAAGCCGGTTAGCAGCATCAACTATATTGAAACAAGCACATGGGCTCGTCAAGAGCACAACGGATTTTCTCACCAAAACCCGTCCTTCATCGGTGCCGTGCTCAAATTGAAGCCCACAGCCGCCCGCGTATATCTGCCCCCCGATGCCAACACTTTCCTGACAACTGTGCACCACTGTCTCAAGTCCAAGAACTACGTCAACCTCATGGTTGGGTCGAAGCAGCCGACTCCCGTGTACTTAAGTACTGAAGAGGCGGAGAGTCACTGTCGAGCCGGCGCATCGATCTGGAAATTCTGTAGTACCGACGACGGGCTGGACCCAGACGTCGTACTGGTTGGAATTGGTGTGGAGGTGATGTTCGAAGTCATCTACGCAGCAGCCATCCTACGCAAGCGTTGTCCAGAGCTCCGGGTGCGAGTGGTCAATGTGACCGACTTGATGATTCTTGAAAACCACGGACTGCATCCACACGCTCTGACCACGGATGCTTTCGACAGCCTGTTTGGCTCGGATCGACCAATCCACTTCAACTACCACGGATACCCGGCCGAGCTGAAGGGCCTGCTGTTTGGGCGACCTCGCTTGGACCGAGTGACCGTGGAAGGATACATGGAGGAAGGAAGCACGACGACGCCATTCGATATGATGCTTGTGAACAGAGTGTCGCGGTTCCACGTGGCGCAGGCTGCTGTGATCGGGGCATCGCGGCGAAACGAAAGGGTCCAAGTGCGCCAGCAGGAACTGGTGACCGAGTTGAATCATAACATTGTGGAGGCACGCAAATACATTCTCGCCAACCGCAAAGGTAAGAAGTCCACCTCATAATGACGAGTCGAATATCCCTCATGCTGACGGTGCACAGACCCCGACGATACGTATGATACGCCCTCGTTCGATTGAGGCACTTTGAGAAATGACCTATTATTAGAGATAGACCAGAATCCCAAGCTGTATTCGTTCAACTTCTATATTCGCAATGTCGATTGGGCGGAGACATTAGCCACTGCAAGCGGCCGTAGGTATTTAAATATTGATAAGGCGTTCCGCCGATTGAAGGGCGGCTAGGATCGCCAAGAATGGGCCTGGGCCTGAAGCTTTTCCAAGGACGTCGAAGCTTGCGAGTTGCGAAAGGGAGGGTGGCGTGCACCAGGAGTAGGTAGCCATGGTCGTTGCCTGAGGCGGAGGGCGGGACTTTGCCGAGACTATCTTTCTTTCCATCACTATGCTTTCTCCGCCCCTCAGCATCATTCTTCCCGCGGCAGATGACGACGACGTCCACCATTATCCTTCAAGGAGGATGATAGCTTTTAGTTATGCTTACCAAATAGTATCGGAGTTGGTCTCTCCCGGACTTCCGTTTAGGAACCATGTCCTGCTAGGCTGCTACAGCCTGCTGCTCGCGAACGGAGGCCCGGGTCCACCTACGCCGACAAGCTCTTGGCCTGCATGGCATGGCCCCGTCCAGCTGTAACGGGACAACGAACCTGGAACAATCTCGCGACGCCGTCTGTAGCGGTCCTATCAGAAGCAAAGAGAGAGAGAGAAGGCCTGTCCGATGAGGAGGGCGATCCTCGGCGAGGAGGTGATAGTTGATACTCTGCTCGGAGCCACCGGCATCATGAAGATGCGCTAAACCTTTTTAGGCGGACCTTGCGAGCCCTCTGCTTGTCCGACAACTTCTTTTTTGGGTCTCGCCAAATTATTTGCCGAATGAGCTGGTTGCTTTTGCAACGGAGGCCCTGCTTACACCCATGGGGAGCAATCAGAATGTCCTGTGCAGCGGGTGCCCCCGCCGTACCAAGTGGTGCTCAGGACCGGGCAGCCAGGAGGCAGATGGGGAGCGGTCTCAAATGGATGAGGATGGAGGATTAAGTATTATTGGGAGCGGATTTTGGAAGGATCGCTATCGTCATCCTTATTTCTCTCCTTTATAGGCAGAGCCTCTCTTTCTCTCTTGCTTTTTTTTCTTTTCTACCCTCTGATTGGTACTATCGTGCCGAGTTCACGTTCGAGAGCAACTAGATAGCTCAGCCACTCTTTCGGCCCTATTAGCTCTGTCTGCCGTGCGGTGTCATTCTCTTCTCCAGTTACGGTCGTACCTTAATCTCCAGGTGTTTCTCTGCCTTACTTATATCTATCTGCGTTCGCTCTTTACTTTGGTCGATAGCCACGTTTGGCCTCAGAATCTAGCCGACGACATACCAACCTTCCATCTGCGCCAATATGTCGGGCATGAACGCAACAGCGGCATATGACTTCAAGCAGCAACTGACAGAGGGCTGTCACGCTAAGATCGAAGGCTATGGCACGTCGTACGGCTACGTGCCCTCGCTGGCCGCAGGCATCGTATTCTGCACCCTCTTCGGATTGTCAATGATCCTCCACATGGTGCAGCTCGTGTGGAAACGGACCTGGTGGTGCGCCGTATTCGTCCTTGGCTGTATGGGTATGTGAATCCTTATTCCGTCTTATTATCACTCTTGCAATCATCGCTGACTTGACTGCTACAGTCGAAGTCCTGGGCTGGGCCGGACGTACCTGGTCTGCTGAATGCCCCTACAACGGGACGGCCTTCCTCATGCAAATTTCCACCCTGATCATCGGTACGCAGGCAGAAGCACGATTATCAGATCCATGAAACATGTGCTAATTTCCCCCAGCGCCCACTTTCTTCACTGCAGGCATCTACATACTCCTGGGCCGTTTCATCCACCTTTTGGGTCCCGAGACCTCAATTTTGAGTCCGAAACTCTATCTCTGGATCTTCGTCACTTGTGACGTCGTTTCATTGGTCGTCCAAGCCGTCGGCGGTGGCATGGCCTCGATAGAAGTAAACAAGGTCAACGGCAATACTGCCCCAGGCACACACACCATGGTCGCCGGTATCGTCTTCCAGCTGGCATCCATCACCGTCTTTGTCTTCCTCGCCGCCGATTTCATTCGTCGCACTCTCCGCCAGCAGCTGCTACAAACCATGACCGGTACGATCGTTCCCCTTCTCGGCGCCATGATCTTCTCTGTCGTCTGCATATACATCCGGAGTATCTATCGAACCATTGAGCTGTCGCAAGGTTGGACGGGATTCCTGATTACTCACGAGCGGTACTTCATTGTCTTGGACGGCGTCATGATGGTCCTGGCCGTGGGCATATTCAACATCTTCCATCCGGGCTGGTTGTTACCCAAGCACGGGCCCAAGGCCTTCCACCGCGAGATCTACTCTCCAGACGGACTGGCCAGTGGGATGGAGATGCGGTGATCGTTTCCTTCATCGCCTTCCTCCATCATATCACCCCTTACTTTCCCAGTCATATAGTTTCTTTCCCCCCTATTCTCCTATCTATTTCTCATTCTCAACCTTATTCCCCAAAAACCAGCCGACATCAACGCAGCGCTTCAATTAGAGTGATATATCCGATTACACACAGACATGACATCATGTAATTAATTCCTCATGAACTCACGCAATAAATACCATGTAGTTGACGATCGACCCGACGAATACCCCAACCCCCCGCATCAATCAATCAATCCGAAACATCAACAAAAAAATAAGAAAGTCAAGCCAAGATAATCAACGTAAGAGGTATACAGCGACTCGACAGAACTAACATGCATATGCGACAAGCTCAAAAATAAGACCTTCAACATCAACATGGGCTGAAACCCCAAATCAACTTGAAACGGAATCGGAATCACCCCACTGAAACAATTAGATCAGACTAGACTAGACCCTGAACCCTGCCCAACCCAACCCCGGTCAATCTGGTTTTGTTTTTTTCCCCTTCTTCACACCCGCCCGCCGTTGTGTTTTTTGCTTGATTCTCCGTGTTTCTGTCATGTCCACGTCATGGCCGACTAACTAATTAACTAGAATACATTCCGCCAAAAGAATCCCAGTGGTCATAGCAGCAGCCACGTTCAAAGAAATTACCACGCGATAGAATTTCAACATACTCCCCCTCTCTCTCTCTCATACAACTTCGAGGCAGAAAGGAGAAATGAAGGTAAGAAGAAATAAGGCTACTGAGAAGCAGTTCATACACCGTCAACAGCCTCGATCCATCCGAACATAGCACCCGTTACCAAGGCTGCAACACTCCACACGGTTCCCCAAGCCATGGCGCCCTCGACATCCACGCGGTTGACTGTCCCGGCGACCTGAATGACCGTGTTCACGAACAACATGCTCGCCAGCAGACCCGTGCGCGAGATCAGCACTTGGGTCTTCTTTGTCAACGCGCCCCATGTCTTCCGGTACACTGTGCAGGCTAGATACTCGCCCTCCGGGCTGGCGTTCTTCTTGGTGTCCTTTGACGGCGATGCTCCCGTCGAGCTGGCGAAGAGGAAATCGCGCGCTGCCAGGCCTGCGGGCAGGAGTGTCAAAAACAGTACGGGGAGACCGGCGGGGCCGGCATGCACGGTGCTGATGTCGGGGAGGTCCTGGAAGTGGGTGACGAGTTTCGTGGGCAGCCAGGTGGTCGCGTAGCTGAGGTACAGGGTGACGGTGAAGATGGCGGTTGCGCCGATGGTGGTGTAGATGGTTGTGGGGCGGTCCTGGAGGATGGAGCGGTTGGGGATGGTGGTGGTTTGCGAGTGGATGGGGGTCGGGCTGCGAAGAAGGACGAAGGGGATGGTGGTGGAGGCGAGAGTGATGAAGTAGCTGGTTAGGGTTGTGGTTGGGCGCAGGCCGTAGAAGGTCGAGAGGAGGCTGTAGGTTGGCAAGTGGGTGAGAAAGATGAAGGAGAGGACGTCGCGGCCTTGGGTTGTTTTGGTCAGCTTGTATGTTTGAATGGGAGGGGATTATGGGGGATGAGCATACCATCAAAGCCCAGGATCCAGGCGAGTCCGACCTCAACGGCCTTCCAGACCATCAGGCCTCCTACTTCCCACCATGTCTCGAGGTGTTTGCTCACGCTACCTAGCTCGCCGAGGGTGATGCCGGTCGTGAGGGTGAAGAGTGTGGAGCTCAACGCGAGGCTGCTGAACACGGCGAGAGAGAAGCGCACGGCGGGGTGGATGCGTTCCACGCGCGTCTTTTGACGAAGCTTGCGCGTAGATTTTTCGGCGGTGTCGGCGCTAGAGTCAGCCGTTGTTGTGACCGCGGAAAGGACCTCTTTCTTGCGGGGAGACATTGTTCTGTTATTCTGTCCTCTAGGGTTGGAATTGAGGATGTTGGCTGGTTCTGAGGGATTGGGGGATGGGCAAGGATAGCGACGAGAGGAAAGCGCTTTGCGAAGAAGAACCACGGAGGGGAGCGAAGCGAAAATGGGTGAGGCTGGGATGAAGATGTTGCAATGATGGATTGGCTCTCCCAATTGGCCGGGCGGTGAGGGGGGCGGCGGATGATGTCACCGGTGACGATGCCCTCACTATACCATGGCAATGGATGGGATACGGATTCTATAATATCGTCGTAAGTGGCTGTCGAATCGAAGGGTTTAAATACACAGAACATGGGTCGGCAAGCCACCATCCAACAAAGAACCACCCCCCCTTTCCCGATATAGTACACTGATCACCCCGAGATCATCTGGATGATCTCGATCTATTTCTATACATCGTACAACGCTCGCCATGCGGGTTGTAGCATTCATTTATCCTCCGCCTCCTCCTTCTTTTCATATTCTCGCTCCATGACGGAGAACTCGGCAGCACCTTGCTCGCGACCCTTGGGGTCCCGCATGAGAAGCTGATACTTGCCGTTGTTCCAGAGGTCCTTGATCGTCAGCTCACGAGTGCGGCCCAAGCTTTCAATGTCACCAATGCGCGTAAGAGTGCCTTCCAGGTGCTCGTCGAATCCTTCCCAGCTACAGATTTGCTTAAAGGCATTCTGCATGGGGACCGAATCGGCGCGCACCATAGCCCGCGAGTCGATCGTGAAGATGTTCTCGTGGTCGTAGCTCTGGATGAAGTCCGCTCTTGTCATGATCTGTCGTGCCTCGTGGAGAGGAATCTCCGGTAGAATGTGGCCCAGCTTGGGATCATAGGTCTTGTCCATTTCCTCTCCCTTGAGCACAAGTGCCCTAGCCAGCACCATCGCGGCAGACTGTCACTCTGTTAGCGGGCAAGCCTGATTTCTTCTCCGACGAGGAACAACCTACCGCATATTTCTGCTGGTCCATCACATCGTCGTCCATTTCGGGACCCAGGATCCAACACTTGTTGAGAAACCATGTCTTCTCAGCCTCACAGATGCTGTGGCAGAGCTTCTTGTAATCCACGGCCTTTGCAACCCGGTTCAAGAAGGACAGTCGCCCACCGACAAGATCATACACCTCTTCGAGGGTGTTCGGTGATAGATCCTCACCAAAGTACTGCTTGCGATATTTTCTCAAGGCCTCCATTGCTCGGTCTTTAGGCAAATCTCTAACCGGGATGACTTCCATCCTCGTGGCATATTTCTTCAAGCGTTCGTAAACCCAGTACTCGTCACTGTTCAGAACTTTCTTTGGTGTCAAAAGGTGTCAAGTCCGTCAGTTGCTGTCAAGAAGGCTTACCTGTGGTAACCAGACCACTTGCCGCCCACTGCTCGGCTCGTTGTTGAATAGCCTCGAGGAGATCCTGGCCATCATGATCATCTCGGATCAGGTGTGCACTGTTGATGATCAAGACCAAGGGTGACTCCTTGCTGCGTCTTCTCGCAAGGGCGACCTTTTCCAGTTTGTTGAATGCGCGCTCAATATCCAAGAGAGCAGTAGTGTCCCGGGGGCCCTTGATACTGAAAAGACTTCCAATGTAACTGTGAAGAAGTTGTCAGAAGTAGCTCGACCCACAAACACATGAGGGTGCTTTAGTAGGACCTACTCTTCGTGAAATTCATAGTCCAAAGCTTTTCCGAGGCGAATTCGGAAAATCTCGAGATCAGCGTGAGCCTCGAACATTGCACAACCCTCGCCGTCAATTTTGCGCATCGCCTCTAGAAGCATTGATGTTTTTCCAGTGCCCTTTTCTCCAACCAGTAAATAGTAGCGACCACCAGCGTGACCGGAAATGATTTTATCCATTCTGGCTTGCTCGTCACGATGCACCCAGTGCTCCTCGCTGTACTTGTGCTTCCCGTCTTCTACACCCGCCAGCTCGAGGGCCGGGTCACCGGGTTTGAAGGCATTTTCCATCTTCTCCAGGATCAGATACTTGTAGTACCGGTGGTATGCATATCCAGCCAGGCTAGAAACCATCAGTGTACAATACATGAACCCATGATTGGAAATATCTCACCCTAGAATGGCCATAGAAGCAAAAGTAGTAGCTGCGGTCTCCATCATCTTCAGCAGCGTCGACCTCAGAGTAGGGTCCTCCGAGTCATTGCTCTTCCGACTTTTATCGTTTTTGGTGGCATTTTGATCCGAATTATCTGAGTTCTTTCGGGTTTGTCCCTGCGAGAAGCCCCGTCTCACGTAGGGGGTGATTATGCGGTTTGTCCCGGGAGGCCTACCCAAGCCAGCCCGGGCAAAAGAAATCATGGACCGTTGCGCATTTTGATACAACATGTTCGTCTGCTGGGTAAGCACCCTCGCTGCAGATCGGGCAATATTGAGGGAAACGATATCCAATAATATCAAGCAATTGGACGTTTATATGAGAAATTGAGATCGAATGAAAGGTCTAAGGAGTGTGTGGAACTTTTTAGAGGCGGAGACGGGGCGGAACCACCTATCTATACATCCAAGGGAACCACTGTCCGAGGCGGAGATTATCGACAGCAACAAAGCTCCCCGTCGCAGAGCATGGGCCAGGTAAAGAGTGCGGGAGAAAGGAAAGCAGACCGAAAGAAAGGAGAGAAAGAAGGATTAATGCGCACGGGGAGAGATGAGCTGGAATCGGGCCCGAATCTATTGTTACCAAAAGTCGGTACGCGGCAGTCACAACGCTGCTCCTTCGGATTGGCTTCGAATTCTCCGGTGCTGCGCCTCCGATGCCGGGCCCACTGTGGCTGACCACCGCGTACGATCTATTGATGCTGAATGCAGCCCTTGTATGGATCGAGAGCGACTGGGGGATTCCAATCCTTGCTAGGTAAGTCTTGTCTATATAATTATGTCAGACGGTGGATTGAATACATCGGTGGCATCTGGCGATTCTTTCAGTCAGTTGAGTTGGAGTAGCATACTTTTGGATGCATCGGGTAAGATATATTACGGAGTACATACGGAGTAAGCGAATAAGTGTCACGTTATTTTTTCTTCCATTGGGAAAACTCCGTACTGGAATATTCGATGCAGATATAAAATCACTGGCAATAGTGATGAGGTGGTTATCTATGACATTGTGCGTGTTTTCACCCAGCAGGATACATATTCTGCCACGATTGGTTTAAATCAGTCGTGGCGCCAGCGATAAAAATGGATGTTACAAAAAAAGACAGAGGTGATGATAAACAAGAACCACGACCATGAGGGCTGAGACTGAATCATTGGATAATATGCAACCATTGTGAATTGTATCTGATTGTGATGAAGCCTCTAGGAATACGGTACACACTCGAGCAGCTGGTGCGTTGGTGACAGCTGGAGGAAGTCGCACAAAAGCAAGGCATGAAAGAAGCCAATTGCCGTCCGTCCGCTGGCAATGATCTCATTGTCTGTGCTGCTAAATGTGTATATCAGTGGAAGGATGAGGGCCATCGGTCCTACGGAGTTCGGAGAGATGGATGGAGCTTAAAACGATGTGCAAAGACAGTAGTAGTAAGACGCTATCCACACACCTTATCGTGGTCGCCGGGGTTTCGCCAGTGTTGTGGGGATCCATATTGGCTGAGAGGTGGTTCGCTGGCGCCCACCGCCCCGAGCACTTCCGAGGGTATTCCGCATCCGCGAAATTTTCTCCTGGCTGGCTTCCCCGTGTGCTTTCTCCAGCTTCAACCTTTCCTCTGCCTGCCAATTCTTTTCCTATTCGGGTCTTTTTGGGTTCCCTTTTTATTGTCCTGGGTACGGGGTCGGGTTGTCTTCGATTCAATTGCCCTTGTCCTTGTACTATACCATTTATTTCTGTTTTCCGTCTCTTTCATCCTTTACTTCCACCGCCACCCGCTTCATCTTTTTGCTGGGTGCTAGACAAGTCGTCGCCAGGTAGCTGTCTGTCTTAGTGCTACTGCTTCATTCAATTCCTCGAATTCCATCATTTACCACCAACCAATCCGTCCTAATGGCTCAGACCAATGGCGAAATGGAGCACTCGAAAGGTTCGCCCTCCACCGGCAATCTCCATCGCCGCCCGATAAGCTAATCTTTTCGACAGAGACTCCCGAGCAGCTCACTAATGGTAACCACTCCGAGGAGGTTCAGGAAGAGGACAACACCGGTGGTATGTCACTTGTGTCGCTTCGTTTCTGCTCGCGTACTGTCACTGACCCCGAGTCCTTCGCCCACAGGTCTTTTCCAGATCTCCGTGAAGCTCCCTCATGAGCCCTACAAGATCCAGGTGATGGTGGGTATTGTGTCCGCAAAGAGTCATGCGACGAGAGGAAGTATTCGAGACCTCTAACCCGTATACTTAGGTGTCGAGCCAAGAACAAGTCCAAGATGTGCGCCAATCGATCGTCGAGTTGCCCAGCACCTTCCAGTACACCTGCTTCCACCTCGAATTCAACGGCCAGCGTATCA
This sequence comes from Aspergillus sclerotioniger CBS 115572, assembly GCF_003184525.1. Lineage (NCBI taxonomy): Eukaryota > Fungi > Ascomycota > Eurotiomycetes > Eurotiales > Aspergillaceae > Aspergillus > Aspergillus sclerotioniger. Next base: position 376,472 of record NW_020291007.1, on the reverse strand, counting down.
ATGACTTCGTCGAGCTATCTGAGGTGCCAGATCTGAAGGCCGACTCCGAAATCACCCTGGTGGAGGATCCTTACAACGAGAAGGAAGCTCGTATGCATGTCGTCCGCATGAGGGAGCTGGTCGGTGCTGCTGGTGACCGGGTTGACAACCTTCATGGCATTAGCGCTGGCCTGTCGCTGCATGATGCCATTTCTGCCGAAGTGGCTGAGGCGTCGGAGAAGGACCACTCTCTGTCCAAGTATGACATCGCTAGCTCCCCATCCTTGAAGACCATCCTCCCTCGCGCCGAAGCTCCCCTTCCCAAGACCGTCAAGGCCATTTCTCTCTCCCCTTGGAACCCCGTTCCCTACCACCTCCGCCAGAAGGGCCACTTGCTCTACCTTCAGGTCACCACCAACGAGGGTGAGCAGTTCCAGATTACCTCGCACATCACTGGCTTTTACGTGAACAAGAACTCCAACATGAAGTTCGATCCTTCCCCGAAGACCATTCCCAAGAGTGGCCGCGCGCACTCGTTGCTCACCTTGATCGCCCATCTGTCGCCTTCCTTCAGCGCGTCTTTCGAAGCCCTCCAGGAGTCGAACAACAAGAAGGATCTCCTCACCACCTTCCCCTTCCAGAATGCCATTCCCAACAACCCTTGGCTTGTTCCCCCTCCTACTTCGACTGCGAATGCTCACCAGCCAGACATTACCCGTTCTCAGGAGAACTACCTGATCTCTGGCGTCGACAACGCTGAGACCCTGCGTGACTGGAATGAGGAGTTCCAGACTACCCGGGAGCTTCCTCGTGAGACAGTTCAGGACCGTGTCTTCCGGGAGCGCCTGACCTCCAAGCTGTTCGCGGATTACAACGAGGCTGCTGCTCGCGGTGCGGTTCTGGTCGCTCGTGGTGAAGTCGCACCTCTGAACCCCACCGAGGGCCGGGATGCTCAGATTTTCGTGTACAACAACATCTTCTACTCCTTCGGCGCTGACGGTGTTGGAACCTTCGCTTCCGAGGGTGGTGACGAGGCTGCTCGTGTCGCCGTCGGAAAGGATGTTCTGGGAATCAAGGCTGTCAACCAGCTCGACATCAACGGTCTCTTCACCCCGGGAACTGTTGTCGTTGACTATCTTGGCAAGCGTATTGTTGGTCAGAGCATTGTCCCCGGTATCTTCAAGCAGCGTGAGCCCGGCGAGCACCAGATCGACTACGGTGGTGTTGAAGGAAAGGACGTCGTGGCCACTCACCCCGACTTCGAGCCCGTTTTTGAGAAGATGTCCAAGGCTCTTCGTGTTAAGAAGCACTCCGTGTGGGACAAGGAGGGCAAGCGTTACGAGCTCGAGGGTAGCGTTGAGACGAAGGGTCTTCTGGGCACTGATGGCCGGAAGTACGTGCTCGACCTCTACCGCGTGACTCCTCTGGATGTTATGTGGCAGGAGGAGGAAGGTAGCGATGCTTACCCTCACCGTATGTCGGTCCTGAGATTGGAGCTCGTTGAATCCTACTGGAGGCACAAGATGAGCCAGTATGTGAAGGCCGAAGTTGAACGCCGTCGCAGCGCCAAGGCTGAGGAAGAAGCTGCCAAGGAGCAGTCCTCCGAGGCTACGGAATCGAAGGAGGAGGGCTCCGAGGAGAAGCCCGAGGAGGCTCAGGACCAGGAGCGTGTCGATATCTCCGGATTCTCGCTTGCGCTGAACCCTGACGTCTGCAGTGGCCAGGTCCCTCAAACCGACGAAGAAAAGGAACAGTGGGCTCAGGACGAAAAGGAGGTTCGCGAGACCTGCGATTACCTGCGCTCCAAGATCATGCCCGAACTGATCCAGGATCTGCATGACGGTGATGTCGGTTTCCCCATGGACGGACAGTCCCTCAGCCAGCTCCTGCACAAGCGTGGTATCAACATCCGTTACCTTGGTAAGCTGGCTCAGCTGTCCAAGGAGAAGGGTGCTCGCCTCGATGCTCTGTCCACTCTCCTTGTTCAGGAAATGATCGCTCGTGCCTTCAAGCACATTGCTAACGAGTACCTCCGCAATGTCCCGGCACCATTCGTTGCCTCCTGCATTGCTCACTTGCTTAACTGCCTTCTGGGCGCTGATGTCAACGCCAACCCCAGTGCCGAGATCGATGCCTCTCTGCGCACGATCTACCCCGAAGGCGACTTCTCCTTCGAGAAGGCCACCCCCGCCACTCTCCGCGCTGAGATTGAGAAGCAAGTTACCATCCGCTACCGCTTCACTCTGGAGTCCGAGTGGACCAGCTCCCTCAGACATTTGCAGCTTCTCCGCGATCTGTCGATTAAGCTCGGTCTCCAGCTTGGTGCCCGCGAGTTCTTTTTCGACAAGTCGCAGATCCCTGCCAAGGTTCCGGCCACTAACGGCGTCAACGGCGCTGGTCAGGATGAGGGCAACAAGAAGAAGAAGAAGAAGGGTGGCGACTCTAGCTCGCCCGTCCGCGCCGCCGCCGTGGAGAAGCCCGTCGTTTCCATTGTGCCCGATGATATCCTCAACATCGTGCCTTTGGTCAAGGACGCCTCTCCCCGGAGCTCCCTTGCCGAGGAGGCCTTGGAAGCCGGACGCATCTCTCTTATGCAGAACCAGAAGCAGTTGGGCCAGGAGCTCATCTTGGAATCTCTGTCTCTGCACGAGCAGATCTACGGTATCCTCCACCCCGAGGTTGCCAAGCTCTACCACCAGCTGTCCATGCTCTACTACCAGACCGACGAGAAGGAAGCTGCTGTCGAGTTGGCTCGCAAGGCTGTCATCGTCACTGAGCGTACTCTGGGTGTGGACTCGGCCGACACCATTCTGAGCTACCTCAATCTCAGTCTGTTCGAGCACGCCTCCGGCAACACCAAGACTGCCCTGGCTTACATCAAGCACGCTATGGATCTCTGGAAGATCATTTACGGCGCCAACCACCCTGATTCCATCACCACCATGAACAATGCCGCGGTGATGCTGCAGCACCTCAAGCAGTACTCGGACTCTCGCAAGTGGTTCGAGGCCTCGTTGGTCGTCTGCGAGTCGCTTTTTGGCCGCCAGTCTATCAACACCGCGACGATCCTGTTCCAGCTGGCCCAGGCGCTGGCTCTTGACCAGGACTCGAAGGGTGCCGTTGCCAAGATGCGTGATGCCTACAACATCTTCCTTAGCCAGCTGGGCCCCAACGACCGGAACACCAAGGAGGCCGAGACCTGGTTGGAACAGCTCACCCAGAACGCGGTCTCCATCGCGAAGCACGCGAAGGACATCCAGGCTCGCCGCCTGCGTCGGGTCAACATGAACCCCCGCTCTCTCGGAACCAAGATCCAGCCTCAGGTCGGTCAGACCGTCGAGGCCGCTGGAGCCCGGGGCAACACCTCGTTGGACTCCCGCAGCGTCGATGAGCTGTTGAAGTTCATCGAGGGTGGTGACACCGGCTCTTCCAAGGCCAAGCAGAAGAAGCGCGCTGCCGCCAGCAACCCCAAGCTCCGTGGATCGAAGAAGTCTTCGGCCTAAGCGTGAACACTTTTTCCATCCGCCACCCCATATTTCTTCGCATGGCCTCCGGCTAAGCTAAAATTGTTTTGGTTCCATTTTCTCGGACTCTGCCTGTCTTACTAAAGGTATTATTTGGCTCTATATATCCCTGCAAAGAGTTGATGTTTTGGATGAGCGGGACGTTTTACTTTCCTGTAGAAATCTCTCTACTCTCGCGCCGATTTGGTGCTTATGGTTTCCTTTTTCTTCTCATGTGTCTTTTCTTCATTGATGTCTATTTGCATGGGTTCTCTATCGCGGGCAGTGCATAGCCTGGTCGGGCGATTCGCATGCTGTGTATTATATACGATGATCGGTGGTTATCCCAATACGACCCTGTAACGATGCTATGCTTTGGTGCTTGTCCCTCATTGCTCTTCGTAATCTACTATGTATAATTGACTAGATCTACTGGAACAATACATGGAAGATTGGCATACAACCCTTGATAGGATATCCTGACCCTGCCCCCCAAAGAAAGAAAGAATCGGATACATTGATGCCAAAGGGAAGAAACACCGCCCGCAGGCATAAGACTACATATGCGCATGCGTGGAAACCCAACCACGCTGATGCAGATGCGAAAGTGGTTTCTCAGTACGCTTGGATTGGTAACGCTGAGTATCTGAACAGTTCTAGTAAGGGTTTCTTTGTGAGGGACTCGCGTGCGGAGCATACCCATCACTTGCGCATTTCTAACCTGCTGTAGGGCCGGCCATAGTCTAGGCCAGTAGATATTAATGTAAAAACATTGCAAGGGAAAAAAAAGTCAGAAGTGACAAAATATGAAATATTTAAGATAGAGCAATACTTTATCACAATGAGCAAGAGAAAATCATATGATGAATCTTAGGGTAGGAAGCATTCAGGCTATCCGCCCTCGTGGCGGATCCGAACAGGCAAGAACCTATCCTCGAAGATTGAAAACATTTCGGGCTGGTCTGGGCTGGTGGTGTCCGCTTCACATGCTTGCATAAGCTCGAAATCTACCATCGCAACTGCATGTGTCTCAGGATTGTAGAGCACATTGTGGCGCCCGCAGTCGATGGCAACGAGAGCTATACTCCTGAGAGTTTTTATGGCCTCATAAATCACGACGCGTATGTTTTCCTTGATAGGGGGGGGGAATGGCATCCCAGTGCTTATCGATTGATTGACCATCGAATTTGGTCATTATGAGGATGAACCCTTTGGGAAAGACAGAAGAACAGCATATTTTGCCATGAGTTAAAAGTCTCGGGAAGAAGCTATACCCTTCTGGAGACTTCATCTCTAGTTTCTCATAAGTCCAAGCCTCATCGGTGTAGCTACAATAGACAAAAGTCAGTTATGGATATGTAGTCGTCAGGGACATTGTCACAAACCGAGGATATCTGGATTCCGTCCAGCATTTTGCGATGGCGGAACGTCCGTCCCATTGTACCTCGTATATAGCCTTCGTCCCTGACTTTTTGATTAGTCTTTTACAATTTACAAAGCCGGTTGCAACACCGTCGTCTCCGCCAAAGAAGATCGTCTGGGAACCAATGGCTTCCCCTTGTGTGCTATCTTTGGTCGTAACCTGATTACGATACGGGGAAGGACGGATGGATGCCTGTGCACACGGTTGTGAAGGCATCTTCAACTATATTAGATACTGTTATTAGCCTCGTGCCTGTATGTATGAAAAGTGAATTACCTGACTCTCCAAGAATCCTTCCGGCTCAGTAAACCTTGGATCAGAGGATGCGAAAATGGCGAATGCGAGAAAGCATTGTCTTAGTGTTGGGCCCGTGGCTTTTTCATTTATTGGCAAAGTAATTTCGAATAGAAATGGGGCTGTTCGTCGTACAAAGACGGTGGCTTTGTAAGTTGACAAGAACCCAAACTTCAACCCATTTTGACGCATATACTGAACGAGCTGGCCTAAATGGGGCTGGAGGGGGAGAAGATCCATGTAACCTCTTCTAATCGAGTATCTTCCAAGGTTCACAGTCCAGTATGTCTTAAGCTTGCCGACGGCCACTGCATCAGCATCCGGTAAGGTCAGCATGACAACATCGGGGACGCTATCCGCTTCTCGGTTTGGCAAGGCTTGATAATCCCCAAACTTCAGGCCTGACAGATGGGTGACCGAGAGCGCTTTGGTCACCGCATCACTGACATGTTTGGAAAATCTTCCTGTCAACCCCAGCTCGCTACCGATTACATGATTTTCCGTTTGGTCGCCAGTAAGAGGGACGTGCTGGCTTAGGTCGATCGCCCCGCAGGCTTGTAAAACATCACGTTCAAAATTGTCCCACTCTCGGAAGAACCGAAGGGAAACAGTTTCTGTTGATGTTGATGCATACGCTGTACCATTAATCTTCTGAAGAGGGGGTAGGGTTCGCAAGATCAACTGAGACGCGGGCTCCATACTGTAAGGGAGTATTCAGGTAGATAGAAGATAAAGAGTTGATGTAAGCTCTTATAGGAGGGGAGGGCGAGGGAGAGTGAAGGGGGAGTGAAGGGAGGGGTGAGGGAGGGGTGAGGGAAGGATGATGATGTTTGTTTCTTTGTGTAGAAAAATAGTTGATCAGGTGATCATGAGTCCTGAGGCGCTGCACATCTGTTTCTGTTATCGTTTTTGGATACACCATGTCTAGCAAAGATATTGGGCTGGTATCAGCACTCTCTTCACTAGGCTTTCTATCTCTGCCCAGGTACGACACATATAATTTGTATGATATATGTACCTCGTCTCTGAAAAGCATATTTTCTGCTTGATTATTGCCTTTCTGTTCGTGTTTTGTTATATAATTTAGTATTTATGATGGCAATAGCCTACAGGATGTATAGCTAAGGAGCATCCTGACGGACATTGGCTTGATCTTAAATGGGATTTAGCGGAAGATGACTTACAACGAGTTGGCAAAGGTAACACACAAAAGGTGTTAGTATGACTGAAGGTGTAACAATATCAACAGGTAAGAATCATCGTATAATTCGGGAGCACCATTGAGATGAACGGAAGCGTCAGGGAATGATAGTGAATAAAGTGACCACTAGATACTATCTATGTTATTGTTGAGTCGATACTGACTAAGTATCGACGCTAACCGCATCCGGCGGGGGCCGGCAATGTTTACATCGTCGGCGGCGGCACATCTTCCCGTCACTCGGTCACCCCAGCATCCTACATTTCTCGATTAACCTCCCGGTTCTTTTGTTTGTGACTCGCTGTATATTTTATAACAGATTTATTTTGGTCTCTGGAATTGTCTGGGTTTACTTGGAAATGTATTAGCGGCTTGGTTATCTTACAGAGCCCGGTCGCGAGCCCGCAGAACATGGACTATTTATGAGCATCGACAATCCCGACGAGCCCGGTTCTGATGCGCCCTCCTTTTCTTGCATCCTATTACGGACGTGAAGCTTCCTCTGAGCCCTCCCGGTAGACAGTGAGCCAATTGGCGCAGCATGGAGGATATCCGACCGACCGCGAAATGGGCAAACCGTATGTTGCGCCCCTTGACATCCATCCACCACCGACTACAGAAACACTACGAGATCCGAACCAGCATTGCCGATGCGAAATTGAAGGGCAAATCCGATCAACCTGTCCCCGATCGTTTGCGACCCCCGGCAAAGAAGGCCGGTGCCGAAGCAGGCTGCAACCTCTCGGATGAAGAACCCGACGATCCTGCCTGGATCCCTGGAAAACCGGGAAATCGCCGAATACGACATAACTACTCGAGTTGCGGACAGAGGAATGGGGCGCGAAGGCGCAGCCGACTGTTGATCAAGAGCCCGGAGGTGCAGAGGACGCTGCCTGGTGCAATTGAAATCGCGACCCCGTTGATCACCGGAACCGCACAAGGACCGTCGGAGGTCTCGTCATCGATACGGAAGCAACTCTTTCGAAATATTTTACCGCCCACGAGCAACGCTGAACCAAGCGATCGTCGGAGGCAATCCCGAACGAACAACCCCAATTTCCCAGCTTACCAGGGCTCATGGAAAGAAGTCCTTGACCTGTCGGGTGACCCGGGCTTTGTGGACATCGCGCGCTCTTTAGATCGTATGCTTATCAAGTTTTTGAAGAGCACGCGGGCTGTTTCATCAGGCATCAGCAAACATGGACAGGGAGGCCGTGGAGCTCGGTCGTTGCTGTCTATGGCGGCGCGACGTCTTCCGGAGTTTGTTGCCGAAGAGCAGAGATTGCAGAATGAGGCGGATGAGGACTCTGAGGTCGACATGTGCGATGCGTACTTTACGGAACTCGAAGCTCATTATGCTCCTGGCGGTAATGGATGGCAGCCGCTCCGCGACGCCGTGCGCGCGCAAGGGATCCACCTCATCTCGGAGATGATACTGAAAGGATGGGTATCCAAACTGGCTGCCTGTCGCCTTCTAGAGGAGTGTCTCGAACATGGGGAGTTGGACGCTTTTGAATCGCTTATATCACAGTATCTTACCACCGTTAGGACATACGACTATCCGCCGGCGTTTGATCCTCCCAGACCTGCGAGCCACTGCGATAACCCTATTCACGTACTGCGCGATTACTACTCGAAAGCTCCTGGAAGGAGGCATTTCGTTTTCGACGAGGTGGCAAAGCTTTTGTCCCGTAGGGCTTTCCCACCGGAGTGGATGGTTACTACGCGGTGGAAGAAGTGCGTGGATGGGGCCATCAGATCGCTGTCTATCGGCGATGGAGAATCAGCTGCCGCAACCAGGGCCATCGAGGCCATCGTCCTTTCATCCGCTGGCATCTATCCAGCCACGGACTCGGTCATAGCTCGAGTGAAGGGTAAAGACACATCTCGTTCTACACGTTCAATGGACACCCGTGCTTCAGTAATGAATCCTACGAGCGTACCAAAAGACCAGTCTCCGTGCCCAATCCCAATCCAGGATGCGCTCAGCAACCTCTCAGCGAGCCTGGTTACCGCCCTCTGCGGTATGTACATTGCGCGATCGCAAGCGTCCGGTGGCAATGATAAGTCAACTAGCATGAAGGTCAGGCATGTCGTTGAAGCGTTGTCTTTCGGGGTGCAACGGGCCATTGGATTGATCTTGTCGCGCCGGGAGATGGAGGGCCCAAGCTTTCAAGCCCTGCGCCGAGGATACGTCTTGTTGGGGGAGTGGACGCTCCAGTGTAGCGAAACGTCCACGCCCGATGTCATTGGCCAGTCTGACTCTATTTCAAGGGAGAATATAGAATCGTTCTGCTCATCGTTAGCCAGCCAACATGATGTGGTCAAACAGCTAGCAGAGTTTGTTCAACAAGTGTTTCACTGTTGCGGGCACGCGCGCAAGTGTGATCCTGTTAGGACGCCTCGGGAAATCCAAACGATCGTATCGCGGCTTGTTCAGATTAAAACCATGAGCGGTATTTCCCTGCTGCTCGCTAAGGTGGCCGCGGAAACAGCTATGGCGTTGGCGGAAGTTACATTGGACGAAGACGACCACACGTGGGCCCTGGAAATCCAAGGACAGGCGGCTTCATCCCAACAGGGCGGAAGTGCAGAACAGTCTCCTGCAGTGGCGCATGTGCCTCCCAATGAAGCGATCAACTTGTACCGATGGGAAGAAAGCATTGGCGAGTGGGTGGCCAGTACGCCGACCCACCCTAGGCCCCTGGTCACACGTGGTGTTGGCGACATATCAAGCCCAACAGCTGGGAGAGCTGAGCGATCATCGGTGGCCAACTCGACCAGTAGCATGTCGTCCAGTCCTGAACCTTCGGAGGAGGTCGCGTCGAGCGTGACATCATCTGCGCCATCCATGTCCGGGAAAAGAGAGCGCGCGAACTATGATTGGAGGCCACCGTCACCCAAGAGACTCCGGTCCAGTGCAAGGACGATGGCTGCAGCTCCAGTCACATCCAGCGCTTCGCCAGCGATTCGCGGGCGCATCGCAGCCGCTCGTTCCAAGGAGCCCGATTCCGCACCGATAGCCGCCCGGACGCGGACGGCCCTTCGTGACTTACCCCAGGCCAAGAACTGCGTCTTAAAGAAAGGTCCGTCCACCACCCAGGCGGATCCAATCAAGTTGGCTCCCAAGATCGAGGTTGTTATCATCAACCACCACCACCCAACCCCGGTGATGCCCTTGCTACCGGTTCCCAGCCCGTCGAAGACGGAGAGGGTTCGACGATCCACCCGTACGCGCCCTCTGCCAGTGCAGCGGGTAATTCCCGGGTCGGACGACGACAGCGAGGACGAGCTGAGTTTTTTGTGAGCGGGGTAGTTGGCTCTGGGCGTGGCGTTGGATTGTTGGGAGTATCTCAATTTTGGGCGGGCCCTGTATCCTCCTCCTGGGACTCTGGGAGGCCTTTTCAGTTTCTTTCCTTTCTTTCTTTCTTTCTTTTTTTTTCTCCCCTGCTTCTTAGGCTGCATCATTTTGGGATTTCTGGTTAAGGATGATTGATACCCGCGGCAGGCATTCTTGGTTCCATTCATTGGATTGGATGAGGGGGATGAGCAGAATTTTGGTGTTGCTTCCACCCGTATGCTACGACTTCTAGATAATGGATAGAGTTACATATCTTGTACTCGACGACGATATTGGCTTTGGCGGCGTTGGACTCTGAAACTCCCTAAACCACCCCACGGAGTCACCCCTGACGTGACCGATTGAAGTGAAGCATCCGCAGTGACAGGTTGGTGACACTTGACAGTGTCACACTAATGTTGACAGCGACGGCCGAAGTGACAGACGACGAAGTGTATCTTGAACATCGGTCGACAGCGCCCGGTCCACCATCACTCAACGCCGGGGATCCTTGGGGTCACCCTTCCTCGAGATACTTTTAGATAGATGCAACTCCCGGCTCCGCTTGATTTCCACCTTCACATCCGACGATTCGACTTTCCAACCCGGGCTCGCTCCCCACCTGCCGTGTTGGGGAAGGCGTGACGATATAGCGCCCCCCAAAAGTAAAACATTCTACAGGTCTTTGCGCCGGGCCGTCTGGGCGGCTGGCCCATATCATCAGACACCAAGCTTTCCGAGACCAGAATCCAGAATCGAGGGTTGGGTGCAAACTCCTGGAAGAAGCAATAGATCATGACGCGTCTCTCGTACCTTCCCAGTGGCGTATAGGATGCCAACGATAGCATTCTCACTGCGGCAAGCATACTGAATTGGGCTCTACAGGACACGGAAGAGTATGTCTCAAAGCTAAATGCGCAAGGATGGACTTGGAGGCCGAGTGGAGTACAGGAATCCAAGATTGGGTGATGACAAAGAACTCAGTAAGAACTCAGTAAGAAGCCATTCGGAGTTGATATCCATTTGGTGGTAGTGAGAGTGGCTTGACGGGAGATACCGCCATGGCCATTATTGGTGGCAGTACAATCAGACAATGGCCACAATGTCACAATGCCTACCTAATCTACTACTTTTAGTTCTGCCGTTGCCAAGAATAGAATCCTTCTTCTCATCCTCTTCTCCATCCTGTTGAGCAGAATATCAATAATCGCCCACCAAACAGGCAACGACTTGCAATTCTCCGACGGTTATTTGACCGCGCCAAAGGTCTTTGCCCGGTTACTGACTCTCTGCTCATCACCTCAAACCGCGCCAACCCACTTGGTCCCGCCCACGCCCGCCATGGTCGCCAAGATTGGCTCGCTAACGCAAGGGCGACAGCCAGCGCAATGAGCGCATCCCCAGCCAAGCCGCAAGATCTGATCCGGCCTCCGCTGGGTCGTTTCACCTTCGAACAATTCAGCGTCTCTTCCGGAGTCGCCGCGCTCTGATGCTCATCCTGCGCCCTCTGCGATCGATGGCCTCATATATCCGCATCCCTTGGCGTGGAGGCAAATTTGACAGGAGTCACCGGACGGGCTATAGTCCCATGGCCAATGGCCCATGGCTCGACCTGTCGAGTGTCGCCCGTCGCCTGGATTCATTCCCCCCCACTCGACGATGCACTGACTCGATGGGCCCTGATGCGCTGCCCGGATGAGTCCAAGGAAGCCGCGAGCTCCAGCCAAGGGCGTGAAGGTGATGGATAAGCGGAGGAAGGTTTCGCTTGCTCTCAATTCATTCCCCACGGCTGGAAGAGTCCTCATCTTCTTGCAGTTCTCTGCATCTTTCTACACCTTGTGTTAAGCGCTTTCCTTTCACAACGCGGCTACAGGATAGCCCTTCTTTTCGTCATCCCTGCTTTCGTTCCCCCAATCGCCTCTTTCGCTTCTTGCTTGCTGTTGGCCATTGTTGGCTGTTGGTGCCATATCTTCATTCCTTCCAAACCCTTTCCAAAGCTGAATAGGAGAGTGACCGGTTCACCCTCAACTCACATTCCGGTCGTTGCCCGCCACCCTCGAGAGATTCCGCACAAAAGTATCCAGACCCCCGGGCGACCGTCCATTCCCTGTAACTGGGACACCAAGCTTTCTGCTGGTTCCCTCAACCCAGCTTCGGCTGCTGCTTCGTCTTTGTTCATGTGTGTACTTTCCTCAGCGAAACAAAGCGCGAAACAATCCCCTTGTTGGTGAACCCTGGTCTAGCTGGACGTGGGATATCCTGTCTCCCGAACACAACGCCAGCCAACACTTCCCAGAGACTTCAAATAACCATCATTGGGTCTCTCGCCTGGTTGATTGACAGGGGTCATTTCAAGTTTTCTCGTGCAATTCCTCCTGGACAAGATTCTCTGGACAGAGCTGGTCTCTCGTACAAGAAGTCCCTAGCGGCACCCCGACGTCGATTGTAGAGTCTTCTTCCCATTCGTTTTTTCTTTTCACTTCTCCTTATCAAAAGATGCATTCCCTTCTTCTCTGCTCGTCCCTGGTTGGACTTGCTTCTGCAGCAGAGCTCGAAAAGCGCCATGGAGGCTTCTCGGTGTACGAGATGCTCAACGACGACCTCGCACGTCTCAGTCTGATGGTCCTAGGCCTGATGGCTGCCTTCATCTATGTATGGAAGATGTGGCACCGCCTGGCAAGCCATATGAGACGCCTCGCGAGCTTTACCAATGAGCGCCAACGATACTTCGTTTCCCCCCACGGCATGCTCGCAAAGATCAACAACTATATCATCTATGCTCCGTTATTCCGCACCCGACACAATCGCGAGTTTCAGTTGTCCCGGGCCGTCAACATGGGAACGCTGCCGAGCCGTTTCCACTCGTTTCTTTTGGTTGGTATCGTCGCCATGAACATCGTCCTTTGCGTCGTCACTGTGCCCTATGGGTCGTCAGAGACCACAGTTGCGGGCCTGATCCGCAACCGCACCGGAACCATGGCGACTGTGAACCTTATTCCTGTGGTGCTTATGGCCGGCAGGAACAATCCCCTGATCACCCTGCTTCAGGTGCCTTTCGACACCTTTAATTTGATCCACCGTTGGCTCGCTCGGATTGTCGTCCTACAGTCACTTGCGCATGTGTTTGCCTGGGCTATCCCCAAGGCTCAGAAATGTTTGTGAACGCGCTCCAAATCAAGTGGTTGTTGATGTATGCTAACCCTCGCATAGCTGGTTGGGATGTCATTGGAATGGTTTTTGGCGAGAGCAGCTTTATGTTGAATGGGCTGATCGTAAGTATCTTTGGAAGGCGATAGCGACGTGGAACCGGCTAACTTGAACTCAAGGCCGCATGCGCCTTCACTGCCCTCCTCGTGCATTCGCCCTCCCCCATCCGCCATGCATTCTATGAGACCTTCCTCCACCTTCACATGGTGCTGGTTGCGCTTTCGTTCGGCTTCTTGTGGCTGCACTTGGATGGCATGGTTTCTCAAAATTACCTTCTCGTGGCCGTTATCTTCTGGGCCCTCGAGGTAAGTCACTGTTTCGCTGTTGAGTCATGAGACTGGGAACTAATCGTGGGTATAGCGAGCCGCCCGGATTTTCATCATTCTGTACCGCAACTGTGGGAGGGAGTCCACGACGGCGCATATCGAGGCCCTCCCGGGCGACGCAATGCGGATTACACTGAAGATGACACGTCCCTGGGCCTTCCACCCCGGTCAACACATCTACCTATACATCCCATCTGTTGGATGGTGGATGAGCCACCCGTTCTCAGTCGGGTGGAGCGAGGCTGAAGAATTCCCCGCGGGCGAAAAAGGCATCCCCATGACACAGCAAGACTTGGTGAGCTTGAAGAAAACAACCATTTCCTTGCTGGTGCGTCGGCGAACCGGATTCACCGACAAACTGTTCCAACGTGCCCAAAAGTCTACCGGGGGGCGTGTGTCCCTACGGGCGTTCGCTGAAGGGCCGTATGGCAGCATCCATACCATGGACTCCTACGGCACAGTCATGCTCTTTGCCGGCGGTGTTGGAATCACGCATCAAGTACCATTTGTTCGCCATCTCGTCAAAGGCTTTGCTGAAGGAACCGTGGCTGCCCGTCGCGTCACCTTGGTCTGGATCATTCAGTCCCCCGAACACCTCGAGTGGATTCGGCCCTGGATGACCAGCATCCTCGCCATGGACCGTCGCCGGGAAGTGCTTCGGATTATGTTGTTTATCACCCGGCCGCGCAACACCAAGGAGATCCAGAGCCCCAGCGCTACCGTTCAGATGTTCCCCGGTCGACCCAATGTGGACACTCTGGTCGGCCTGGAGGTCGAGAACCAGATCGGGGCTATGGGTGTGCTCGTTTGCGGAAACGGAAGCCTGAGCGACGATGTTCGTCGGGTCTGCCGCAAGAAACAGGACCAGACCCAGGTGGATTTCATCGAAGAGAGTTTTACGTGGTAAGGCTGGGCTGAGGGTTCCTTTATAAATGGGGCGGTCATTTTGGCCCCATTTCGCCCCCGTCCCAACCAGGCTTGGAAGCCATGTCTCATTCGCTCACTTTGATTATCTCTACGAGTTGCTCTCGTGTCGGATTCTGCCGGTGTTTTTTTGGGTTGCTATTGGTTTAGGGTATATAGTTGTCTTTCTGCGTGGCTCCGAGCTTCCGGGTTGCACATAGTACCAATCCATTTATGGAATAAAGTATATTTCGTGGACATGTCATATCTGCCTATATCTTTGTTCAGGTGTACTTTCCTTTGCACCTTCTCGGAGATATTCTTCTCTCTGTGGAGTAACTAGTTATTCTCCTGTGAGGCCACCTTGAGTTCCGCCGCTCCCCAAGCTTACGTTGGGAAGATTACCAAGGGTGCAATTAAAGCATGAACAACATACCTAGGAGTAGCATCTCTTGTTTACTAATGATTCTGAATGGATACGAGGTAGTACGTAGAAACAAATCGACGGAAGGTTTCCTTCAAAGTTCAACGCAGCTTAGAAATCAAGCATCTGGCGGGTGGGGCTTGTCGGCGAGGTCGGCGACTGGCGGAGATAATAATGGCATCATCTCCAGCATGACCTGCTCATTATTCATATTATTCGTATTATTCATCCGATAGTATGAGCGGGGTTCGTGTGGTGACAGGCCTATATAAAACCCCTCGGTCGGGGTCTTTCGTATCGTCAGTCTACTCTCATTACTCTCGCAGCTCGTGTTCACCCATTCCTCTTCAGAGCCGATTCCTATCCTCGCAGTATCCATCCGCCAAGATGAGCAGCCCCGACATTACTCTGTACACTGCCCAGACCCCCAATGGAATCAAGATCTCCATTGCGCTGGAGGAGCTAGGGTATGCTCGAGACACCCCGTTGCCTGACACCAATTCCACTTGACTGACCGATCATCTAGTCTGCCCTACAAGGTCGAGAAGATTGACATCTCCAAGAACACCCAAAAAGAGCCGTATGCAACCGTCTGCCCCAGGCCATTCTCACCAAAGTCAAAGTCACTAACCCAAACCCAGCTGGTTCCTCGAAATCAACCCCAATGGCCGGATCCCCGCCATCACCGACACCTTCACTGATGGAGAGAAGATCCGCATCTTCGAATCCGGCAGCATCCTCACCTACCTGGTGGAACAATACGACAAGGACCACAAGATCTCCTACCCACGCGGCACGCGTGAGTATTACGAGGTGAACAGCTGGCTCTACTTCCAGAACGCCGGTGTCGGTCCCATGCAGGGCCAGGCCAACCACTTCTCCCGCTATGCGCCCGAGCGCGTCGAGTACGGCATCAACCGTTATGTCAACGAGACCCGTCGTCTGTACAGCGTGCTGGACAAGCACCTTTCCACCTCTAAGTCCGGCTATCTGGTCGGCGACCATGTCAGCATTGCTGATATCTCGCACTGGGGTTGGGTTGCTGCCGCCGGCTGGGCCGGCGTGGACATCGAGGAGTTCCCGCATTTGAAGGCTTGGGAGGAGCGCATGGCTGCTCATGAGGGCGTCGAGAAGGGCCGTCATGTGCCCTCGCCGCATACTATCAAGGAGCTTATCAAGGATAAGGCGGCTGCCGACAAGCTGGCCGCTGAGTCTCGGTCCTGGATCCAGTCGGGCATGAAGGCTGATGCGAAGCAGTAGCTTGTAAGCTTGGTCACTTTTACTGCATAATGACTTTATAGAATTCTCATCTGGAGATGGGATGGTTATGTATTCCGTATGCTGTCGATAGGTCTTAATATAATGTGAAAGCGTTAATCCGTTCCCTCATTCAATCTGCGTAACCAGCTTCACCCCGAGCTTACTGTAAGCTTAGTCATCCACCACGTGCCCCGGCCTAAAAGCTTGCCACATCGCCTGGAGCTTTGCTTGCGGACTCGCCCCATCTTGTTTAGACACAGCAACTGAGACTATTATTGCTCGCCTATCAGACAGATTAACTCTACTGCATAGCAAAGAAACAGGAAAAAATGGCCTGGCGAAACCAGGGAATTACCGGGTCCAACAACATCCCTCTGGGCCGGAGACGGTTTGGAGGTGATGAGGGCCAGGAGGATGAGAGTCGCACTGCGACGCCCGCCTCCACGGCCGAGGATACCGGCTACAAGCGTGGCAGAAGCCCTGTTCGTGGTGAGTGGGCTTGGAGGACGCGTGCTAGATGCTACGGGATACTAACCGCTAGCTTAGCTGAACCCTCCGTTGACGGTGTCAAGAAGCGTAAGAAGCGCAACCGTTGGGGCGATGCGCAGGAGAACAAGGCCGCCGGTCTCATGGGCTTGCCCACGATGATCATGGCCAACTTCACCAACGAACAGCTGGAGGCGTATACGCTGCACCTGCGTATCGAGGAGATCAGCCAGAAGCTGCGAATCAACGATGTGGTTCCTGCTGATGGCGACAGGTTCGCTTCCCCCCCTCCCCTTGTTGTGTCTGTTGGGCGCATTTGAAGATCAGATTGACTAACGAGGATATGAATGTTTGCAGATCTCCCTCCCCGCCTCCCCAGTACGATAACTTTGGCAGACGTGTAAACACTAGGGAATATCGCTACCGGAAGCGCCTTGAAGATGAGCGCCACAAGCTCGTCGAAAAGGCGATGAAGTCCATTCCTAACTATCACCCGCCCTCTGACTACAGACGTCCTACTAAGACGCAGGAGAAGGTCTATGTGCCTGTGAATGACTATCCAGAGATTAACTTCAGTATGATAACTAACCCTCTAACTCCTAACCATTGTTGTATTCTGTATTCCTTGGCTCTGTGCTCGAGTCGGGCTTCTGATGAAGACTTCGCCGTCGGGCGTTGTTTATCTCCAGCTCGCTTCCTGCGAACCCTTTTGCTCTCTCTTGCATTTGCTCACTCACGCTCAACCATCTGGAAGAAAACAGCTTGCACTAACACTTAGCTTTTTGCTATCTTTTAAAGTTGGCTTACTTATAGGACCTCGTGGTAACACCTTGAAGAAGATGGAGTCGGAGTCCGGGGCCAAGATTGCTATTCGTGGCAAAGGCTCCGTCAAGGAAGGAAAGGGTCGATCTGATGCCGCTCACGCCAGCAACCAGGAAGAAGATCTTCATTGTCTGATTATGGCAGATACTGAAGAAAAGGTTAATAAGGCGAAGAAGCTGGTGCATAACGTCATTGAGACGGTAAGTTGGCAATTGTATGAAAGGTCAAACCTGGATCTAACAATATACAGGCCGCTTCGATCCCCGAGGGTCAGAACGAGCTTAAGAGGAACCAGCTTCGAGAGCTGGCCGCGCTCAACGGTACTCTCCGTGACGATGAGAACCAGGCTTGCCAGAACTGTGAGTGTCCCATTCTTTTAGATCTTGAATCCTGGCTAACCCGGTCTAGGTGGTCAAATCGGACACCGCAAGTACGACTGTCCTGAGCAGCGCAACTTCACCGCCAACATCATCTGTCGCGTCTGTGGCAACGCTGGCCACATGGCTCGCGATTGTCCTGACCGCCAGAGAGGCTCCGACTGGCGCAACAACAACAGTGGTGGCTTCGGCGGTCCCCGCAGGGCCATTGGCGGCGGTGACGCTGTTGACCGTGAGATGGAGGTAGGCTATCCCCGTACGCCATTAATCTCGATGCCGTACTAACTTTAAACCAGCAACTCATGCAAGAATTGTCTGGTGGTGCACCCGGTGAAGACGGCCACGTGCCTCGTCGGATCGAGGCTGGCCCCGATCAAGGCTATGATGACCGTGATGCGAAGCCGTGGCAGCGCGGACCTCCGCCCAGCGACGTGGCTCCCTGGCAGCAGCGAGGCCGCGATCGCCGTGACGACTACGCCCCCCGTGACCATGGCAGTGCCCCTCCATGGGCTGCACAGAACCGCGGTGGTGGTGGTGGCGACTACGGCTATGGCTCGCACGGTGGCTATGGCGCTCCTGGGGCTGCTGCTGCTGCTCCTTGGCAACAGCAGGCTCAGGCTCCGCCACCACCCCCTGGCGGACAGGCATCGTATGGATACGGAGCCTATCCTGCTTACCCCGGCATGAGCGCCCCTGGTGCTCCTCCGGGCCTGGGCGCGCCTCCGCCGCCGCCGGGTATGCCTTCGATGTATTATGCCTCGGGTGGCAGCCCTCCCCCTCCGCCTCCTGGCGAGGGGCCCCCGCCTCCGGTACGTTTGATCATCCCTTCTCTCAATGAGAGTGCTTACTGACGTGGATGATATAGCCGCCTAGCGAACAGCCCCCGCCCCCTCCCCCTCCCGCCTAGAGGGGACGTGATGATAAAAATGGTTGATGTTGTTGATTGGAACGCTAACGAGGGATACCGGTAAGAGGATTTGGCCGGGAAAATTGAGTGGAGGATAACGTAGGGAGATGTGACAGTCTATTGGAACAGCTTACGATTCGTCATGAGGATCAACGGGCGATGGGGGTTTACGTGGGCGGTGTCACTAAAATCTCCGTGTATAAGTTAACTAGTTGCGCATCAAGCGTACTGCTTTTGCTCTGCATTAGAAGACCGGTGGGTTCTGCGCGCAATACGCATGGCTGCCCGTCGGCAAATCGTCGCTCGCTAAAGCCAATGACGTTAGGCACTAGCATTAATTACCCTCGGCGTCGCTACCGAATATGTATGGCCCATTCTTCTGCTCTGGCCGTCATCCTCTTTGTTTTTATTCTCGCGCCGTCCCTTTCTTGCGTGGGACTAAAATTTTCTGTCTTGCTTTATCCTCTCCACAACCGCCGCGAGTGCCGTCGGACGTCTCCACCTTTTCCCCAGATAAGATTTCGGCCTTGCTTTTGCCGCGGGCTTTTTACACCCGCCAGACTTCACTTGCATATACTGTGTAGTTCGGTCACAACGGAATTCCCACCATGCAGGGACCTGCTTCCTCCACCTCCCATGGGGACATTTTCATGTCATCCGGCTCGCCCTCATCGCACTCGCGACGACCATGGCAGTCTCAATCTCAATCGCAGTCGCGGTCCTCCCCTCTCCGACCGGCGAGTACCAGCAGCCGATCGCATCACAGCAACCCTCCTCATGAGCCCACTGCTGCTCTCTCGCGAGAGCACACCCATCAGTCCGCCAGGCTGGAGAAATGGTGGAAAGTGCATCTCTTCCGTGGCATGGTTCAGGACGTGAAGCGCCGGGCACCATACTATTGGAGTGATTGGACCGACGCCTGGGACTATCGTGTCGTTCCGGCCACAGTGTATATGTATTTTGCGAAGTGGGTTGCAGATCATTCTCTTTCCTTTTTCTGCGTGAGTGTTGACTTGTTTCGGTAGTATCTTGCCTGCGTTGGCTTTCTCGTTGGATATGTTCGAAAAGACGGACCAGAGCTATGGGGTTAATGAGGTGCTGCTGGCGTCGGTTTTGGCGGCGGTCGTGTTTTCGCTTTTTGCGGCTCAGCCGTTGGTGATTGTTGGGGTTACTGGTGAGTTGGATTCTTGATTGGATTGGTTGGCTGATGGTGGTGGAGGATTGGTTGTTGATGGGTATAGGTCCGATTACGGTGTTTAACTATACGGTTTATGATATCATCTCGCCACGGGGGACGAACTATCTGGCGTTCATGTGCTGGATTGGGATGTAAGTTGATGCCGTCTGTGTTCTTGTGGGATAGGGCAATGCTGATGGGTTGCAGATGGTCGTTGATTATGCATTGGGTGCTTGCCATTACCAATGCCTGCAATGGGCTGACTTATGTGACGCGCTTCTCTTGCGATATTTTTGGCTTTTACGTTGCCTTTATCTATCTCCAGAAAGGCATCCAGGTCCTCACGAGACAGTGGGGAACGGCCGGGGAAACTTCTGCCTATCTGAGCATCATGGTCGCCTTGCTGGTGCTCATGAGTGGCTGGATTTGCGGAGAGCTCGGGAACAGCAGTCTCTTCAAGCGGTATATTCGCAAGTTCCTGGAGGACTACGGTACGCCCTTGACTATTGTGTTCTTCACGGGGTTCGTTCACATCGGCCATATGAGGGATGTCGACGTTGCGAGGCTGCCTACCAGCAAGGCGTTTTTTCCCACGGCCGATCGAGGCTGGCTGGTTCAGTTTTGGGATATCAGCGTGAGCGATGTGTTCCTTGCAATTCCGTTTGCGGTCTTGTTGACGATCTTGTTCTACTTTGACCATAATGGTAAGTCGGTGGACAATAATGTGCTCGGTGGCCTCCAGCTGACCGGATAGTCTCGTCTCTTATCGCCCAAGGAACCGAGTTCCCTCTTCGCAAGCCGGCCGGGTTCCACTGGGACTTGTGGCTGCTGGGAATCACCACGTTTGTTGCTGGTCTCCTGGGGATTCCATTCCCCAACGGTCTGATCCCACAGGCGCCCTTCCATACGGCCGCGCTCTGCGTCACCCGCGACGTTGCAGACGAGGACGACACCAACAAGGGCAAGGCCATCCGCATCACCGACCATGTCGTCGAACAGCGCGTCAGCAACTTCGCGCAGGGCATTATGACGCTAGGCACCATGACCGGACCCCTTCTGATTGTCCTGCATCTGATCCCCCAGGCCGTTCTCGCAGGTCTCTTCTTCATCATGGGTGTCCAAGCCCTTCAAGGTAACGGTATCACCCAGAAACTCATCTTCCTCGCCCAAGACAGTGGCCTCACTCCGGCATCCAACCCGCTCAAGCGCATCAAACGCCGGCTATCCATCTGGGTGTTCGTCATCCTGGAACTGATCGGATTCGGCGCCACCTTTGCCATCACGCAGACCATCGCCGCCATTGGCTTTCCTGTGATTATCCTGCTTCTCATTCCGGTTCGCTCGTTTCTGTTCCCCTGGTGGTTCACCCCGGAGGAGCTGTCCCTCTTGGATGCGCCCACGGCGAGTCCTTTCACCATGGAGAGTGTGGGCGGCACGCACGGTCTGGAGGAGTCTGATATCTCCACGGAGCAGGATAATGTCCGCCGGGATTCCAAAATGGGTGGTGATAATGGTGTGATGATGCGTCGAGATGAGAGCTCGTCGGAGTCGGCTGTCGAGGATGATCTGGAGAGGGGGGAGGTGTATGAGATGCAGAGATCGTCTGTTCGGCGGCGGAGTACGACGGGTGGAGATTAAGTGACTATATTTAGACAAGTTGTCGCAAAAGTACATAAAAGGTATATACGATGGATGGAGAGATCTGCATAGTTGGAGGGTAAAGATTTCGGGCGATGCAATATGCTATCTAGGATTGAAATTAGTGCTGGATTAATTTACCCGACTACAGTTGATATCAGTTGCCTGGAAGAGTCCTACTACTTACACCTCTAACTCCCCATCGAAACATCCATTTCCATGACCCCTGACAGGGTCTTTCCTTCAACATCACCATCCAGAACAAACCCTTCAACAACCCAGTCCATCATTCACACTACCATCATAAATAACGCTAACCCCCAAGACCCTTCAATACCCCTCTCTCCCACATCTCACTCCCAAGACCAACTCACTCCTCCACCTTGGCACTGCAGTGCCAGCCAGTCAATAAACCAAGAAATTACCTCTGAAAAATATACTGTATGACCGACATTCCCAGCCCTTACGCAGCCATCATCACCATCCTATTGTCTAGACCTTACTTACTAGGCAGGGTAGGTGATGTAGCAAGGTATTACAATAGGCCAACGGCTGAATTCCCATTCTCTGCAACGTGAATTCCGGGAATGCGCGAATCACCGCCCTCTCTCAGGGGAGTTCTATTCCCTGCAGCATGGTACCGTCACTAAACTAAGTTAATCGAGTTGGTTCACTCCAATATTCGAATATTTACTACCTCCATGGTGTAAATGAATGTAGGGCATATCGGAGGCTACCGGGGGTGCGATAGAGAAACGGTTACGTCCCTATGTACTCCTGCATGTCAACCAAGCTTGGACATCAATTCGTGGGTGAGAGGAAAAGCTATCCTTCTTGTTTCTGGGCTGGAGGGATATGCTATTATAGATGGTTTGGGGTGGAGGGAACTGGTTTGTTATTATATGAGGGCTTGGGGTTGGGTTAGGTGTGAGTTGTTTGGTTTGGTTGATGCTGTCATGTCCCTAGGAGTAGGTTGGAACATCCTTTCTTCCTTATCTTCCTTCCTTATCTTCCATGTGATTTTTTTTAGTCTAGTCAATTATTTAATCTTTAATTTATTTCTGTTTTTTTTCCTATTATTTCTATTGTGCTCTTTTGTCTGGAATGGACTTATGCGTCGTTCCAAGCGCCGTTTGATTTCGTGAAACCCTACGGGCATGCATGGGCTGACCTGACTTGACCCGTAGCTACCGGTTAGTGTAACGGCTGGGTAGCAGCTAGATAGTATTCTACTATTCATTGGGTCTGGGCTTAAGCGTGGATTACGTCGATCGTAGTGGTCTAGACTTGCAGCTGTTAGGGGCGGAGGGGGTGCGTGTCTGGGATTGGGTAGACGAAGTTACTCTTGGAGTCTGTTTCGTTTGTAGGTAGTGTTGGACCGGGCGAGGCTGGTGTGGGATAGGCAGCTGTCGGATGTTTCGTGGATTTGGTCTTGGTCTTGGTTCTAGTCCTGATCATGGGCTAGGTTGCTTGGCTGGGGTATGTGGTTGGTTGAAGTTTGGTATGTGTGCTGTATGGATGTGGGTTTATAGCTGTAGCATGTCTATATTGGTATGGGACTGATTATTCGGGTCAGGAGGAGGAAATTGATATGGCTTAGGCCTGTCTGTAGGAGTAGAGTGATGGGTAGGATAGGAGTATTGAGCAGGTCTACGCAGTTGATTACATCGAATTAGGGCTCGGAGGATGGGCTGCAGTACTGTATGGACATATTAGAAGGGTTCGTGGTTTTATCGCTTGCCGTTTTGTCAACCATTTTATAGAACCTGACTTGTCGGGACTAATCTGGAGAAGGGCATGGTCGAGCCCTAGAGCATATCTGATAGACGGCCAACGTCCACTGAAACAAGATATTGCGCGTATTCCGCTGCCCAACGCATTGTCGGTTGGCAATGGCGGACACAGCACAACCAGCCTCGCAGAAATTGGTGGCATAGACACACCAGATCCCTCCAACTGTCAATTTTCGATGCCATTGCTCCTTGCGCTGTCGGTCCCTTCGTATCGAATCGACGCCGCGGTTTCGATATCAAGCGCATGTGTCGGAATGCACAACTGGGGTGAGAGGACGACGAAAAGATCTGGGGTAATCGAGTCTGGTCAGCTTTGCGATCTGAAGACACAAAGACGTAGAGACGGAGGAATTGGCGTCAGCCAGGAGACGTATATCAGACCAAGGTTATCGACCGCTGCAATTGTCTTCAGTTCAGCATATCGCCCAGGCTGCCGTGTCAACCATATCAGATCCAAAGGGTCTGCACAAAGTGCTTCAGCCTGATGGCCGCTCACCTGATCCTCTCCGGACATTCGTAGAAGGCGCACAAAAAAGGAAGGCGCGAGGGCGCGGCGGGCTCACTTCTGGCTCGCGCCTTCCTCATCCAGAGATCATCACGCGTGGTTGCCCCCCCGACTCGCCTTCGACGTGTTGTTGCTGTTCTCTCGTCTCCTCATCCTCTTTCTCTTCGCCTCTCTCTCATCATCCTCATCATCCGTCTCACATTGCTTCATCATCTCTCACTTCGCTCGCCAGGCGCCAGGTATATAAGCCCTCTCTCCTCTTCCCTCCTCTTCCTCTCTCCTCTCCACCACGCATCTCCTACACGCATCTCCTCCTGTTCCTTGTTCTGGAAAAGAACTTCTCATTGATCCTCCTCCTTAGAAATACCATCGATCAACACTCTCAGGGAAGATCCCACTCTCAAAAATGCAAAGCAGAGGTCCTCCTTTGCAAGACCCGGCACTGGATAGGCCGAGGTTGAAAACCGACATGTGCAGAAATGTCGACCTCCCAATGTCGGCATTTGCCATCAATCATTTGGTAAGTTTCACTTGGTTTGGAAAATCCCCGGTCCATCAGTCCGGCTGGGATTTGTTGGACATGCATCATGTGGTGTAACTGCTACTCTGCACTGGCTTTGTTCCGGCAGCAGCGTCCTGCTGCATGTTCCCTCAGCCCTTTCACCAATCCCCGGTTATTCCCTTTCTCGCCCATTACCTACTCGCATCGTCACCCCCGTTGAAGAGATTCCCCAATCTTAAGCTGGGTATGTTCAGACAGCTGCCGCATGCATTCACCTTGGCCATTGGTTGAACGCTATCATCCATTATATTGCAGGAATTCACCATTTACATTTACAGCAACCCATTGGCCTGTATTCATCGGCTGGTTTCACTGTATTTGGGGACAATTCTATTGCTTCACAGGAGACAGTCCCTATTACTATATAAACTCCTTCGTCCCCCCCGATGTCCATCTCTTCCTTCCTCTCCTCATCACCCCCTTTCCTTTGCGCAATCGGTTTCTTCTCTTGCTCAGCCTTCAGTTTTCTTACCACGTCAATTATACTTTGATTACACTTTCTCATTATGGTGGACATCGAGGCTATTAATAAGCTCGATGGTGGCCTCCGCCATCTGCGGCTTCGTGATGCTAACCAGCTTATGAAGTATGACATTCCAGTTCATACCGTCGCCCGTCCGGGTTTCAACAACACGGGAAAAGAAGTTGAACTGCAAGTCAATGCTTTTCCGATCAACAAGTTCCCGAGCCGTACCGTCTATCAGTACGATGTAAGTTGCATCTACCGGACAGAATTGGATGGCTTGCTAACCCTCAACCTAGGTTCAAGTCGGTAGTGGTATCGAAAAGGCCATTATCAACAAGAAGGTTTGGGCTTCTAACGCCAGAAAGGCGGCCCTGAAGGGTATCATCTTCGACGGGCAGAAGCTCGCCTGGTACGCATCAGAGCATCCATTTGGTGAAGACAACTACTTACGCAGACAGGTCTTTGGTATACTACCAGGACGGTTTCAATGAGCTGATCGACCTAGACGCCGACGCGGGACGGGCCGTCACCGGCAAGGCTGGCAATACCTTCCGTCTGGTTGTTCGGCCCACTCGAAAGGTCGACCTATCGGTCTTGAACCTCTGGCTCCAGGGCAAGACGTCCATGCAGGACGGAGTTCTGGAGGCTCTAAGTAAGTACTCCCGCTGGCTGGAATCTTGCGGGCGGTAGGCTAACCCTTCAAGATTTCCTCGACCACGTTCTTCGAGAACATCCCACTTCGAAGTTTACAGCTGTCAAGCGCTCCTTCTTCGATGGAAAGCTGGGAGAACACGACGACATTGGCAACGGCGTTTTGGCCTTTAAGGGCGTGTATCAAGCCATCCGGCCTTCGATTGTGAGCCCTATCCTCTCTTTGCTCCGGCTTTGGCTCTAAACTAACTCGTACTCTAGAATCGCACCCTGGTTGTCAACGTCGATGTTTCCAATACGTGCTTTTGGGCCCGTATCAGTCTGCAAGGCGCAGCAATGGCTGTCTGCGACGCCCGAGACCACCAGCACCTTCAGGCCCTTGTTACTCCCGGAGAGGATCGGAATGGCAATCCAACCGGGGACAATTGGGTCAATGAACTTGACAAACGCCTGCGCAAGCTCATCGTGGCGCCGTTCTACACAGGATGCCCTGTTCAAGGCCAGCCTTTCACCATCAAGAGCATTATCAAGGCCAATGCGCGCACTTTTAAGATCGATGTCAAGGATAAAGCGACTGGGAAGACGGAGAACATGAGCGTGGAGGCATACTTCGAGCGCAAGTATAACCTGACTCTCTTCAACTGGAAACTGCCAATGGTCGAAATGACGAAGAAGGGCGTCTACTACCCCATGGAGATTTTGACTATCGTGGGCCTCCAGCGATATCCCTGGAAGTTGAACGAATGGCAGACATCTCAGATGATCAAGTATGCCGCGTCTCGCCCGCAGGAGAGGCTGAAAACCATTCTCAATTCCAAGGCAATGCTTGCTCACTCCGCGGATCCAGTCCTTAACGCCTTTGGTCTCCAAATCGGTGACACCATGATCAAGACCAAGGCTCGCCTTCTTCCTAGCCCTCACATCCTGTTTGGGAACAACCAGCGCGTTGACCCCGGGACCAATGGCCGGTGGGACCTTCGTGGAAAGAAGTTCTATGCGCCGAACAAGAAGCCCCTCGAGTCTTGGGGAATTGGTGTCTTCCCGGGAAGACGTAACCCAATTTCCAAGGCCAGGGTGGACGCATTCGTTGATGTTTTCATGAAAACTTACGCCGGACATGGTGGTCACATAACGCGCCGCCCGGTAGTTGTTGAGCTCAAGGAAGACATTGGGGATGCGATTAAGAAGTTGCATCAGATTGTTGGGAAGACAATGAACTTGAATCCCCAGCTACTGTGTTTCATCGTCCCGGACAAGAACTCCTTCACCTACACAAGGATCAAGAAGTCGTGCGACTGCCGCTGGGGTGTGCCCTCACAAGTCATGCAGGCGGACCATCTCAACAAGCCCAACGGGGTCAATCCGCAGTATGTTTCCAACGTGCTGATGAAAATTAATGCCAAGCTTGGGGGAGTTACAGCTCGTGTCGCATCCAGGGTTTCCGGCGCAACCCTGCGGCCCCAGTCCATGATCATCGGCGCCGATGTGACCCATCCTCCCATGGGTGTCTGGTCTCCCTCAATGGCGGCCATTTCTGTTTGCATGGATTCCTTCGGAGGCAGCTACTGGGGTGCTTGCGAAGGCAACAGCGATCGCGTGGAAATTATCGCGCGGACCAACATTGAGTTCATGCTTAAGCCCCTTGTTCGCGAGTGGATGTCCACAGTTGGACTAGGACGCGCGCCCGACAATGTTTATTATTTCCGCGACGGTGTTTCTACCGGCCAATTCGACGCGGTGCTGAGCCAGGAGGTGACGGACATGAAAGGCGTCTTCATGTCGTTAACTAACGATCAGTGGAAGGGCAAATTTACCGTTGTGGTTGCTAATAAGCGTCACCATCTCAGGGCCTTCCCTAAGGCAAATGACCGCAGCTCTGGCGATCGTAATAACAACCCTCTGCCTGGGATCCTTATCGAGAGGGATATAACCAGTGCACATGACTACGACTTCTTGTTGTACTCGCACATTGCACTTCAGGGAACCTCGCGGCCAGTTCACTACCATGTGATTCTGGACCAGATTGGGCACAAGCCTCATGAGATTCAGAACATGATCTACGATCATTGTTATCAGTACATCAGATCCACCACGTCGGTGTCTCTGTGTAAGTCTCCATATATTTCCAGTTGAGGTTGATATGGCTAATATGTTTGCAACACTAGACCCCGCGATTTACTATGCCCATATCATTGCTAACCGCGCCCGCTCGCACGAAAATGTGCCCGCCAGCTCTGGGCCACAGAGTGGTAATCAGATCAAGCTTACCAACCCAAAGCCGGCCAATCGTCCTTTGGACGCGAAGCTACTCCCCATTTGGAACAACGTCAACCGACTGCCTTTCACGATGTGGTTCATTTGAACGGGAGTTGTCCACGGTGGAGAGCGATCTTGGTAACTCTTTTTTCGATTATTCCCAGCGACGTCCGGCATGTCGACTGGTGGTTCTCGCTTGCTATTTAGTACTCGGACTGTGACGGTATAGCTCATATTCAGGTAGCATACTCTGGTGACCGAATTGACCAGCCTTGATGGCAGGATGGACTAGGTTGATAGATCATGCAGGCCGGAACAGGGTTACCGTACATTAGTCCTTGAGTTTAGTCAATACTATTGTTGCTTCGCTAAAGGTTCATCGTGAGAATGGCAGTAGAGCTAGTAAAGTAATGGAAATTGGTAAAATTGGAGCCATGCTGCCGTACTTTTTGCTGTATTAAGCATCCAAACGATGCATCTGAATCGGCAAAGCTAGGCTCAGTCCTCATCTGTCACCGATCCGATCCAAACCATGTAGGAAGTACGATCGTAGCACCATCAAACGGCGCGTCCGGGATGACCCTGGCAGACCCAAATTAACGGAAAGAAGCCACGCGAAGCCACGGGCCGGCCAAACAAACGACCAGACTCGACCGGACCTAGACCTACAAAGAACTGGGCGTTTGTCGGGCTGCCAGGCACGGCCGTCTATCCGTGCGTCTATTGCCAAAGATGACGAATGAGCAGAAACACGCCAACCAGGCATTCATTCTTTATGGAATCCATTTGGATTATGGTGCATGGATTGGTGCGCATTAGGCCGAGAGAGAGAGAGAGAGAGGGGGGGGGGGGATTGGTATCTAGTCTACTTGAGAAGAAAAGTGGGAGTAGAGTTGAGTTAAATTTAAGGAGAAGGACAGCAAGTGGTTGAAGTTGATTTGGATTTGATTTGATTTGGTTAGGGCTAGCTTGCTTGCTTGCTGAATCTGATGTGGGGCGGCCGGGAATGCATAAGGCTGGCTGGATGAGAGGAGATGGACACTGGACGGACAGGGGGAAACGGCTCCGTTGTTTGTACTATGTATAGGTTTGTGAGGGACGGTAGAGGCCCGGGTGTTGATTACTACGTACTACTTATTCAAGGTTGGGAATTGGGGCTGGGGATTGGGCAATGGCCGTACCTAGGGTGGGTGGGTCTGGGTATCACTGTATGTGCTAGCGGGGAGGGAAGGAAACTGAAAGAGGAAAAGGGCGAGGAAGGTCCACGGTGGCAAATAGGGAAGGAAAGAGGGAAAGAGGAAGGGACGGGAGGGGTTATCTATGTAGTACAAGGATTGGAGTACTATGTTGGTTTTGGGAGGGGGAGGGGGGGGGGAGTTCAATGCTTGCTCTGCTCTGCCCTCCTCTGCTCTGTTCTGTAGGACGTGATATACATGCATCAGAGAGGAGAGAAGGAAGATTCAATGGATGTAAGATTAGTGATACGACAAGGATAAGTACCTAGAAAGGAAGAGAGAGAGAGAGAGAAAGAGTATTGGTAGAGGAATAAAGCCATCATTCTCTCTCTCATCCGGCATCGGAAGCCTCCGTCTACCCTGACCATGACGTGTCTGTGTCACCTGGCCATCCACCGTTTGCTGGTGCGATGAAACGCGAACAAGACCCCGTATCGTATCTAGGAATGCATGTGTGGTTATGAGCCCATAACGTTGGGATACAAGGTTCAAGGCCAGGTCCAGCGCCGGATTTGGTCTAGGCGGATATGCAGGCCAGATGGCAATCAATCGATCAGAGGATTTCCTACGGAGGGCTCCGTATGGATGGACGTGTACATGGTCTGTCTTGGCTGCCCGCTACACTTTGGGTCACGATACCAAGACCGGACCGGGCCAGACCGGAACCAATGGAAAGGGAGAGGGAAAGAACATGGATGGTGGATTGGATTTTGGTATAATTAGGTTTTCCTCTTTAAGCAATTGTGTTGGTTCTCTTGTTGGCTGTCGATAAGGGGAATAAACATGCCAGGAACGAGATGACAAGATATGATGGTATGATAGGAATGTGTGATGATGCATATCGCACGTTTTATCATCCAGATTCAAGGGCATTGAGTGAGAAAGATGACAACAGAGCAGGTAATCAGACATGGCGGAGCGAGGTTAATATACTCAATCAATAAAAGACACGGACGAAAGAAAAGGTATGAGGATGAATGGAACCGTGCCAGGGTTGGATCGGATCGAATAGAGGGGAAAGAGAGAAAGAGAGAAAGAGAGAGAGAAAACTACAGTACAAAACCCCCGGGCCGTCCCCATACCAGAGGAAAAGGTAGATGATCATACACATCATGACGCATCATCCGCCGTCCCGTTCAGCCTCGAATACTCAGCATCGTTGCAGAGTCCTCTCGTGGCGGGGGCGCGGCGCTGTCGTTATTGTGATTGGAATTCACCACGGCTGGGCCCGTTGGCGCATGTTTGTCGACACCGGCGCCCTCGAGTGCCGCCGACTGATCCTTTGCCTCTGTTGTGGAAGCTTTGCCAGAGGTGGTCCTTGACGGGTTTGTAGCCTTGCTGCTCTCTGCGCCCGCAGCGGCATCGTCGCCCTCGGCCGGTGGATCAGGGGCACTCAGGGCGACTCCGCTGTTTTTCTTGAGTTTCTTCTTGCTGGGTTCTGAGGCCGGGGGCTTCGCGGCGGGTTGGCCCGGGGCGGTTGGCGGGAGCGGACGCTTCTGCGGACTGGACGAGGGGCCTGAGGGCCCCGAAGGCGGTGGGATTTTGCCGGACGCGGGAAGTCTAGGCCGGGCGGCCATCGGCCGCTGTTTCGGTGGCAGCTCCAGGTCTTCAACCAGCGGCTCGTTGTTGTTGGTCTGAAGCTTCGACCCAAAGAATCCTTGGACCAAGCCGATTTGCGACGAAAGGTTCGCCGACGTGATGCGCGGATATGAAGGCGGTGGTGGATACAGTGTGACGGCCTGGGCAGCACTGCGGAACCGATCAGTATGAAACGCTGCAGTCGAGACAAGAGAGGTACGTACCTTGTGTTCTGGGCCTGGGCGGCATTGTACATCCTGTTCTGTAGGA
This sequence comes from Aspergillus sclerotioniger CBS 115572, assembly GCF_003184525.1. NCBI lineage: Eukaryota > Fungi > Ascomycota > Eurotiomycetes > Eurotiales > Aspergillaceae > Aspergillus > Aspergillus sclerotioniger. The sequence goes on along the minus strand of NW_020291007.1, from coordinate 345,889 downwards.
GGTGAAGAGGTACGCTGAGGGTAGCCAGACCAAACTCTTTGTCAAGCCCAAGCTCCTTGAACCCGAAGAAGTCCTCGTCGATATCCTCAGCAAAGTCCCCGCCAATGAACTGTTCACTGCCATCATGGAAGGCGCTGGAGCCGTCCTCCCCGCCATCGGCAAGGGCCGGTCGCAAGAGCTCGGAAAGCAGCGAGCGCAGCCGGTCATGTACGGTAGAGAGCTTCGTGCCAAGCCGTTCCACGTCGTCCTTGATGTAGGACTCCAGAGATTCCACATCAATGCCGACCGACGAGAGGGTATGGAGCACGATCTCCGGCTCGGTATAGGCTCGCTTCCACTGAGTGGCAGCGGTGGCATCGGCCGAGTCGGTCACCGGTACCTTGGGGGACTCCATATAAGACTTCAGCGTCTCGCCAATCTTTTGAAAAAAGTCGGAGGCCGCATCTGTAACCGCATCCAGAGCAGATGGCTGGTATTCCTCAAAGCCGGTGTGGTAGAAGATCTTCGCCACGGAGCGCTGTAAGGCAGCCCGGCAGACCCAGGGAGAAACGACCGGTCCCCCATCGTTCATCACATGAGCTGGCACATCCTGCTCGACGAACGGCTCCGGCTGGTATTTCTGGAATTGATTCTGGTACATCTGCAATGCGTTAGACAAGAGCACGATGGCGAGCAGAGAGATCACCTACCTGGGACTGCAGTTGCATCTGCTTCACGATGCCGATTTTCGAGCAGATCTTCCGCGTCTCCTGCATCTGGCGCATGTTGGCATCCATCTTTCGGGCCAATTTACTGTCTGGTTGCGTGAAGGAGCCTCGAGGGAGCACTCTCAAGAACTCTTCGGATGCATCCACGATGTTGCCATCAGAGTCTTCTTTCCAGAGTAGCTGAGCAGGCAAGTCGGGGACCCCCGACATGACATCGTAATAGTCAGGGATCACTCGATCCTCATCCACCTCAATGCCTTCTGCTAGTGTTTCCCCTGCGCCGCCCGACTCCAGGCCTTGTGAAGTCGACTCACGCGCCTTATCGCCCTCCGCAATGACCTGTTTCTGGTTTCTTAGCCACCGTCGCATGCCAGCCTTAGTCCGGAGCAAGGCCGGCTCCTCAGGGTTGAGCTTGTCGCCTTTGAAGAGCCGATGCCTCTCAGCAGCGATAACCGCTCGATCCTTCTTCGTCACCTGTTTCCAAACCTTGTACTCGGGGTCTTCCGATTCCACCCCCGACGCAGGTAAGGCGTTCACTATAGTGCTGGTTGGGATGAGACCGTCAATTTCCATGGCGTCACTCTGGCTTCCTGGCAGACCAGCACCAACACCGGCAGGATCGGAGGGTGTCTGCGTGCCGGGAGGTGGCGTTGCAAACCCATTTTGAGTCCCTTCCATTGGCACATCAGAATCCGAACGCACAGGACCCGGGGGCTGAGAGGCCTGGCCACCGGGAGGCTCTGACCCGCTAGGGGTGTTCCGAACCGGAGCCGTTCCCTTCTTCGACGATGATTTTCCTGGGGCCTTACGACCACGGGACGACATGATCGGCTCGTCGTCGCTCTCTTCGGCGCCATCGAGCTCCGCCATCTGCAGTCTCCGCTCTTCTGCCTCGACTTCAGCGCGGTCTCGAATGACGATCTCCGGGATGAGTGGCACGAGCTTCTCCGTCTCCTTCTTCATGTACATGGCATGCTTGCGGAGAAAGTGTTCCGGGTTAGTGTTATACTTGAAACAATTGGACCATATCAGATTGATGTCATCAACAAACTCCTGCTTCGACTTGTATTGCAGAGCTTTGAGTTTCTTGGTCATAGTACCTAGATCCATTGGATGCTTGATGACTAGGGCAGGGGTCAGCAACGAAACGTCCGGGGTAGCTGGGTCAGAATGCCTCACTCGTGTAATAGTCAGGCGCATCGCGCTTGTTGACTCGAGTCAAGAACGCACTCGAATGCTCGGTCATCGCCTTGAGCTCACTGAGGACTTTCTCCGCCGCTTCATACAACTCCTCCTGGCCGATCTTGTCCTCGCTGGCCCATTTACTTCGGTTCTTCCTGACCTCGCTCATCAGACTCCGAAGTTCCGCATCGGAGGCTTGGACTAGACTCCGCTTCATATCAATCCGTGCGATCAGGTTCTTCAGGGTCAGGCTCGAGGCGCCCAGGTTCGCGCTGCTCAGCGACCCGTATCCGTTGGAAGTCGGATTTGCATTGCTGCCCGCACTCGCCTGGCCCGACATTTCAGCTTCAACCTGTCGCTCCGACTCTTCTAGCCGCTGCTGATCCAACATGGCATCTCTATCGTTCTCTAATGTATAAAAGAGGGTGTGGAAGCTTCTTCTGGCAGCTTCCTCGGTTGCCTTCTTGTCTTCCTCTAGCTTCTTGCGGATGTCCTCCAGTGTCTCCTTCTTGGCCTCCTTTTGCGCATCAGGGCCTACCGAGATGGAGCCGCTGGGTGGTCGACTGGGCGACGGGAAACTACTCGGGACCTGGGACCAACCAAGAGACCTGCTCTTCGCAGGGGGGGGAGTGTCAGCTTCATCTTCACCATCCTCATCATACTCGTCATAGTCATCGTCGTCTAGCTTTCTGGCGGGCTTCTTAGGGGGCGCCGGGAGCGGAGCGGGTTCGTCGGCGCGTTGGTTCATGGTTTGGGGGCCGTCGAAGTCAGGGACCGCGCCACGGTGGGCATCTTCGGCCGACTTCTGGTTGGCAAAGAGGGTATTTATCTTCGCCTCACTCCGTTTGTACATTTCGCGGAACATGGCGATGCGCGGGTCCTCATCACCTGCAATATCCGCATCCGATATCAGACCGCCCGCGTGAGACCCGTCGGCATCGGCCGAAGCGCGCATCTGGGGGGTTCGAGAACCGGAAAATGATTTGGGGTAGCCATTGATGGACCGCGCATCATGGAAATCATCAGGCGGGCGCAGATGACCTGGGGGAAGCCAGGCGTGGTGGTGTCCGAGCGACATGTTCGCTCCAAGACCCCGGTTCTGGGGCGGGCGAGGGGGGCTCTTTCTCCACGGTTAGGATCAGGTCCAGCTGGGGCAGGAGAGGGGGATTTTCCGGGCGGAAAAAGACATAGAGACCCGCGGGCAGGTGCAAGGAAATGAGAGACGATGTTTTCGGGGCCCAGAGAGATGGGGCGATGAGGGATTTGATGGCGAAGCGGAGGGCTTCTTTCGAGGGTCTCTGCGCGAACGGAGGAGGTGAAGTCGGAGCGTGAAGGCGGACCGGCCGCCGCAGCTTCAGACCAACCGCGCAATTCCCATGAACGGCTTCAAAGGATCCTCCATCAAAGAATCCTCTAACACTTTCTTAGACGATTGAATCCGGGGTCCAGATATAGACAGATGGGTACACAAAACAGACAGGGCCCAGCAAGCCCGTCGACCTGCCTGGACAACAATGCCAATGCCCCCCGAGGATCGACTCGAATACCACAATAACCGACCATAACACACCGGATGACCAGTTGAAGCCGCATAGCCTGGCGTCCTGAGGCTGCCGTCTGCCGGTACTGTACACCCGCCAGATGCCATCATCACCTTCACCTTCACCTTCATTTCTTCTCTCCTCCTCCCACTTCACCCTCCCCCCCACCGGCCCTCCACATCGCCCACCATGCGAATCCGGTATCCCTTCGCGGGTATGTCCACCCTGTCCCCATCCATTGGCTTGTCCATCTCTTCCGAAGCAAACCAGAGCTCAACCATGCCCCATCTGCCGATCGTCGCACTGCTCCCACAGCTCCCACACAATCAGCAACACCAACACCACGATCATCTAGATATGTCCCCTACTAACCCTCCTCTTCACCAGGCGCCTTTGTCTTCCTGCTCATTCTCGCCGCCTACGTCGGCCTTCTTCCCCATAGCACCTCATCCACCATCCCATCCCAACTTCAACCCAACGACAAATTCCTCCATGTCGTCACCTTCTTCCTCCTCTCCCTCATCTTCTACTGGGTCTTCGACACCACCCGTCGCCGAAACCTCCACCTGACCCTCCTTGTCTGCACCCTCATCCTCGGCATCGGCTCCGAAATCGTGCAGGGCATTCTCCCCAACGGCCGCAACTTCGACCCGTTCGACCTCCTAGCCAACATCGTCGGCAGTCTCGGCGCTGTCGGCCTCTGTAGCTGGTACCACCGACGCATGCTGGACCGGCGCCGCAAGGCCCGCTTCGGTTCTCTAGGTGGCGACGGCACCGACAATGATGTCGAGCTCGGCCACCTCCATGACGAGGAAGAGGGTCTCGGACCCCAAGAAACAGGTGTGATGAGTCTCGAGCAGGAGGTGGATAATTGGGACGAGAATGCCGTTGACAACTGGGAGGAGGATGACGAGACGGGCGACTTGGCGGGTGATGCCTCGAAGCGGGTGTCGCCTGCTGATGGGCATGGAGCGAAGCGGAGTGATTGATCTCCCTCCCTTCTCCCTCCCTCACTTTACCCATCATCCTCAGTACTCTGCTTTACCTCTTTTGGCCGTCTCCCGCTGAATGAAGCAAAAGACTCCCCGAAAGAACGAGATGTATACGCATGCCTTTGATTTCAACTCACCTCCACCTATCACTCTCCCTCTCCGCTTCCACTCTCTACTATTACGCCCTCATGCACGACTGCTCCGATACTATATTCATCCATCCATCCACTCCACGCTCATCTGATGTCTCAATAAGTATTGCGGGATTTGTCTCACTTTCGCTTTTACTATACTCCGGTTCATGACGCCCATCTGCCACGGAGAAAGGGAAAAAAAAGTAACAGACTAAATTACTGTCACTAACTATGATGTTATCATGACCGTTCCCGGCGTTTGAGTCTGCCTTTATTTTTCACTTTTGAGTTTGTGTTTTGTTTCGTATTGTTTCTATACCGCGTCTCAATGATCTGTTTGTTCCCGTTTCTGGTTGGTTCTATAACCCCACCCCCGTGGAAGGGACTGTGTTGTAAATAGGACGAAAGAGGGGGGCGTCTGCCTAATATGAGATCGTTTAATTTACATCGATATATATAGATAAATGGATGGAGGACTCGGTCTGGTACGAGCAGATGCATCATTAATCATTCCAGGCAGATGCACAAATCCATTATGGTACACCACTTCTAATGCTAGAGAGTCAAAAGCGCCGAGGGCGAATGACAATGCGCAAGGCGGACGGTGATCCCGGACACTGAACAAAATGAAGGCACGATGTCGTAATACGCAAACAGAAGATGCAGGGTGGCTGGCGCAAAGGGCAGAATGGATGCATGGTGGAGATGCAGGCCGGATCTCGTAGCTAGTCATGGCAAAGAACAGGACATGGCAGATAGAAGAAAAAAAAAAAACATCAATAGGTGATTAGAAGGTTATATGTACGTAGAAAGGTAATATAGTGAAATCTGGGCCCCGTCGACTGGACGGTGCCGGCGCCTCAATCGCTGTCAGAAACCTCGGGGGTGCCCGACCAACTCCGTGTCGGCGTGGACCGGTGATCTTCGGCGGGTTCAAGTTCGGGCTTGGAGGATGGTCGATAGCTGTTGTCCGTCGACAACCTGGCCATCTTCGTCGACCTCTCGTCCGACTTGCGCCCGCTCGGCACGACGGCTTTGCCGAGTTTGACATCGGTCTGCTCCCGGAGGACTTCATATATAAATTGCAGTTGCATTTCGTTATAAACCATCATCATTCGCTGTTCGCGCATCTGGTTGACCGTCTCGAAGACCGGGTCGAGATTGGGCTCAGTCGCCTCGAGTAACTGACCCGCCTCGAGCTCCTGCAGAAGGTGGTCGAGCGCAATGAAAGTGCCTGTCCGGCCGACACCAGCACTGCAGTGCACAATACGGGGGTTGGCTGGGGTACATTTAGAGCCAGACACTTTGATCAGCTGGATGAGCGCATCGCGGTCCTCGCCTTCGGGCTTGGAGTAATCCGCCCAGCCAGCGAAGAGGAAATGCCAGACCACCTTCGACTCTGCACCGATGGTAAGCTTAAGTTTGCGGGTTTCCGAGCGGGCCGTAGGATCCCATTGGGTCTCGAGAAGCGTGACCTGACCCAGAATGTCCTCGTTGGGTTGCTGAGGGTGGTCGTCGTTCACGAACGGATCGTGCTCGACACGTCGCAGAGTCATCGAGGCGTTCTCACTATCCAGCGGAAAGTACTGGGAGCACTTCTCTCGGCCCGCCTCAAAGGTCTGCGTGAGCATGACAATAACGCCTACATCTTGACTTTCATGGAACACCATCTGCCAAAAATGGGCGAGGTGGCCGAGCTTCGGACCCTGCACGTTAGCGGATTAGTGTATAGCCTCCAGCATCCGGAAGAACACCTTCGCCTACCTGAGTCGCGATATACCGTCTTTCCTGGCGCGAAACTGAATCCTTCAAGACGATGGGCGATGCATTAATAAAATCGCATTCGCCTTCCGGCACCCGCAGATGAACGCGGGAATTGGCCCATGCCTGCACGTTAATATATCGGTTTCTTGCCTTGACCTCGGGGTCTCCCTCTAGCGCCCAACGATGTGAGGGGTCGTTGGCTAGCATCCCCTCATGGATCCGGGACCGCTGCATCCATTCGAGTTCTTCGAATTTTTGATGGATCTCTAATGGATCACAGGATATTAGTCGGACTGTAGACCAGAATTTAAAGATGGTGATATCGGGTGGCGCAAGACACGATCGGACAACTAGAGGCAAGCGGGGATGTATTCAACGGGCGCAAACTGACCTAGGACCGACTGGCACAGAAATGTAGGAACGGATTCATTATCGCGCGCTTCCAACCCCGGGTCCTCATTCTCAGGACCCTCTATGATCTCGAACCCGTCGTCGTTATCCTCGGGCAGCGCCCGCTTGGTTGATTGCACACTGGTATCGATCTTGATGGTGGGATGCGCCATCTTGGCCGCAGCGATCCTCTGGAAGGCCCGAACCTTACCCAGGACGCCGCGCGCCTTCTTGGAGACCCGCTTCCTGGTCGCTGCGAGTTTTCGGGGACCGCTGCGTAGACTGAGAGTAGAGGGCGAGGGCGAGGGCGAGCGAGAGGTTGGGGCGGTGGTGACTTTGGCCTCGAGGCCGTCGGGCGGATCGTCAAGCGCGCCGTTGGGGGAATGCGGCAGGGATGATATCTGTAGCGTGGACAGATCGGGACAGCTGTGGAAGCTGCCCCTCGACGTAATATTGTGCTTGGCCAGATTTCTGGATCTCACGGGGACAACACGCGGCCGAATAGGAAGACTGGGAGGGCCTCGACAATATGGAGGATGACTCGCCCGGCACACCAAAGCCGACAGCCAACTCCGTTGCAGCCCACGACAGTGACGACGACACCACACGACACCAGTTCGGTTCGGATTGAAGGAAGGGAGAACGGCAGGGTCCGTGGATTTTCGAACCTAGTCAACGAGAGGCGCCCCGAGAAGCAGCAGCAGCAGCAGCAAAAACGAAGGAAAGACTGGGTAGCAGGCCCCTCGCGACACCTTGTGGCAATGCAGTTCTCCCCGCACCTTTTTTTTTTAGGACGTGGCCAGCAGTCCGAGAAATGGAGTCATTAGATCAGAAGAGGAGTAAGGAGCGTGGGACTGGACGACGGTAAGAAAGTACGACTATATAAGAAGAAATCAAATCGTCCAGAAGTAGGAAGACGGGAGGAAAGAAAAGAGGATTTCAACGGGATTGCCCAAGTTGGGATCAACGGAATCTTCGTTTGGAGAGTAATTTTTTATTGATCATTCTGGGTCAGGACGGTATGGAGCCCTTGGACGAGATTACAGTACGGCGGCTTTTTTTAAGGGTGATTGAAGAGCAGTGATGTAATCAGGAGATTCCCCTCGGGGACGACCTCTTAGAGATAGATACCATAAATTCACGATCCGAGTCATGGATCAGGTCTCAGGTGGTGCCTCGATCATCGCGCCGGCCATCGCCAGCCATGAACGACCTCATTCTCTCCATTCTCCAATCCATCACTTCCATCCCTGGCCAGCCTGGAACAACCATTTCCCCGGCTTTCTTGCAGCGGGCGGAAGCAATCCTCCCGCCCTGATTGGTGTAAGGCCGATCGGTCACCAGCCTCAGGCTGAATAATTACATGGAACTCGACTTAGTTGTTGCCTTCCAACTCACTTCTGGCTCTCACCAACCCCCCCTCCCCCCTCCGGTGTATAGGTTTTATTTCTCTATTGGGGACGCATTAATTTGGCTTGGCTGGAGAGTCCATTCTCAAGATGGTGTTCAATTTCATCAAGCACTTCATGCTGCTACGGCCCCTCGAGGTGCGTATCAGGGAGATGATGGGCCTGGACCATCGTATACGGACACTCAATACTAATCAACTACTTCATCTAGGATTGGCTTACGTCTAGAGTAGGTGTTTGATGGCATCTAACCTCTGGGCTTGACGCTTATATTGCCATGTATAGTTGCTAGCCAGCCGGTCGTTTCACAAGATGGTTGGGGTCATCCACCGCCGAGTTCGTCACTTTAAGAATGGCGTGCCACCAGAGGCGCGGGACACGGAGATTGAGAAGTCTGGTATGAGGTTCCTCCATGCTGTGGACGATCGTAATAGCTGTAAAGTATCACATGATACTAATTTGCTCCTCACTTTAGGTTCTGCTGCAAACTCATTTTTCCAGTACTTCAAGGAAGAAATCAAAGACCAGATGAGAGGTAAACCCCCCAAAAAGTTCTGACTTGAAATGAGGGGGTATTCCCACTCTTCCGGCGTCGACGTTTTCCTTGACATCCATGATTTATGATACCCATCAATTCATTATATGCTTGGTTGCTGTTGTCTGTTTCTCATCTGACCCTTTTCCCACTACATCACCATGTACCCGTAGTACACCGGATGAAGATTGGGTTGTAGCTCTTGAGCACCATGAGCCATGTCCCTCATTCCATCCAAAGACTTCGATGGCTTCATCCGCTTTGCCCTACCGCGTTTCTTTGGACTATTGGGTTGGGCTTTGAAAGTCGAAGCGTACATATATAGTGTTAGGTGCAAGTCAGGCGTAGTCGACAATCAGCGTTGTTTCTTCCGATACGGGAAGATGCAATCATAGCCGGCTATCGCTGGGAATGGAAAGATCCATAGTATCCATGTGACGTGTAGATCGGGAAAACCGGATGGCAGGATCTGTATGTTTCATACCCACTCTCAGGGACGCCGGCACGAGTTTGCACCACTGCCAGGGCTGCTCTATTTTCTGCGGAACCTGCATATGCAGGCGAGCTGGTAATTGTGCAACCCCGGAACCGAGGATAGGCAGACTCCGGAGAGATAGATACGTAACCTCGTCAATATAAATGAGTCACTGATATTTCGCACCTTCCAGACAATAATAATGTAAGCACTGGACAAGACTTAAGGTCCTGACTAATCATTGTCAACGGACAGAAGAGGCGATCGGAATCAGTCGTTGCCACGCGAGCATCTTATGTAGAAGAAGACCGAGTGGCTGCAGAGTCCCGAGTGGTCCCGTCTTGTGCACACCGTGGGTTAGGGGACGGTCTAGGCACACGCACAGAGCCACCTTACGACGCCGTGGCATGCCAAACACCGCAAGCACGGCCTAGCCTAACAAAGGACAACGTCAACAACGTTCCAGAGCCCCGACGTATGCCCAGCGACGAGTGAATGAGGATTGAAAAACAGTGGATTGGGAAGAATCTAGAACCCGTCATGTCCTGCCGATCACCCGACTCACAGTGCCTCAAGTCTCTCAGGAATATAATGGACAGTGGTAATCATGCTGTGTCGCAGCCGGACTAACGGCTTTGGAGGATGGATCATTACGAATTAGAACGGCCGTCCCTAGGATGCAGGGTCTTGATGAGTAATGAGTCGATGACCCTCCCCAGCCCCATTATTGCCATAGAGCGAGACAGCTCAGCAGCGACGGTGTTGGTCCGGAGTAACCCGTCCAATTGCCGCCCTCAAGTCAATTAGGCGGGCTATTTCCCTGCAGCGCACGGAGTTCCGGAGTACTAGTACGAGGACTGCAGTCGGCTGAGCCGGCACACGTCGATGGGGCCAGGAGGAAGGGTTTCAAAAAAGGCAGAACACGTGAGGCCTGAGGAGTGCGGACACATTCCCAAGAACACGCTGAGGAGTGGACGATAGAACCTGGAGAATTTCTGGACGCGGAGCTAGGCGAATCTGCTCATTCAAGGGACAAGGAGAAATTTCACAAGGCATACTCCATATTTCATACACAACAATAATAATGTTATGTGGATTTTGGCTCGGGGTTGGTTTGTTTTGGTGCCGAATCTTAGGTAAGTCAAATGAACAAGTGTTCTGTGGTACGGTCACTAAACGGTACTTCGACCCATGGTACGTACCTTAAAATAGCAACGTGTGTACCATAACCATCCCTCGAACCCAGAATTTTGCATGATCGCATTGGGATCTCCCGGACTATGTACCTGATAATGACTCAATCCTCCTCTAGGTACCTCACTAGGACATTAGAGTACAAGTGACGGACCAGAAGGGTCAAACTAGGTAGTAACCGGACTACCGCGTAGTAGTCCGAGACAAGCTCGGGGAGGGGGGCGTGACAGCCAACGGCAAATGAAAGGACAGGCCCGAAAATACTAGTAAATACTAAATACTTTCTGGGCCCAAAGTCAGGCGCCCGAAAAATGCAGTCAACGAGGGGACCCCCCTGTCCAACCTGTCTCAAATTGCCGCCGCTGACTGGCCGGCAGACTCCTTAGCGTCCGCGCTAGAGAGCGCCCGCTCCTGGGCGGGCAGAGGGGATTGGTGCATCTGAACCACCCGTGTTGCGCAGAAAGGCCCGCTGGGCCCCAGTGACCGGCGAGTGGCCCGCCCTTGGTCTCCCTCTCTTAGTCTCTTTCATCTCCAGTCCCTTTTCATCTCCATCCCGCCTCCTTACGCTCTTTCCCGTCCTCATCATCGCGTGTGCCTTCTGTGTGCTCTATATCTGCAGTCACTCGTTAACCCTATTTCCATCCTGATAGCCCCCCCGGGTCTCCTCCTGCTATCCTCCTGCTCGCCCTACAACCCATCGTTTCTCCCCGTCTGGGCTCTGTCGCGTTGGAAATCTGACCCCTTGTGTCGATTTTGCCCTGTTCTCGCCCCATTCGTCCGGCTCTGGCAGCCCCGAGGAAAATCTCGAATATCCCGACTTTGACTAATCGATCCCATTCAACTCATTCATCATGCGGGCCGCTCGTCTCTCGTTCCTCCTCTACTCCCTATCCCTCGTGGCCGTCGTCGCCGGTCAGAGCGCTGCGGTCACGAGTGTAGGCAACGCCGTCACCACTCCCGCTGCGGCGGCTACCACAGAGGCGGCTACCACATCAGCTGAATCAACATCATCGACTTCTTCATCAACCTCTACTTCTACTTCGGAGAGTTCCTCGACCACCAGTGAAAGACAGCCCACAACGACATCGTCGACCACGTCCGAACAGACGACTTCCACGACGGACGCACAGGCCCACACCACCCAGCAGCAGCAGCCGACGTCAACGACAAACAACAATGCACAGACAACTGAACCCACTACCACGAATAAGAATGGCAAGACCACCGTCGAAAGCACGACCCAGCAGACTACGGCAACTCCCGTTGTGAAGACGGTCACGACGATTGAGACCATCAGCGGAACGCCTGTGCAGACTACGCTCACCACTACATCGACCCCTGCGAGCGCTGATTCGACTGGCTCTCCTGGTCTGAGCGGTACCTCTTCTAGCAACTCCAACGGCAGCTCTGGTCTCTCCTCTTCTCAAAAGAAGATCATCATCGGTGTCGTTGTGGGTGTTGGCGGTGCCATTATTGTGGGTGCCCTCGCCGTTGTTGGGTGGAGGATCCACGCCCGGAAGGCTGCGCAAGACAACGACGAATCTACTGATCTCATGAGCGGTACGGCTGTCGGTGCAGGTGCTCGCGAGAAGGCCCCCAGCCCGGGTGTCGGCGGCACGCCCTTCAAGACCACGCTTGACCAGTACCACAACCCTGGACCAGTGAATGCTGCATCGAACTTCTAGGCTGGCCGGGGATCTGTCTGAATACGGACACCGGCGTTTCCTATGTTCCTCACGGTAATGGACCGGATAGCATAAGGTCTGGCTCGATACCGTTCCCGAGACTGTAAATTTGTACGATTATGACCCAGTTATTGTTGGCGCTTCTGGCGAGGAAATCCTCTGGTCTGGCTTTTTCACCATTTCTTGGGTTGTTGTACGCCTTGCATTCAAGAAGCAACCGTTTCTTTTCGCTCTGATAGACCATCTGTCGGGTCTTTCCGATATTACGCTCCTTTCTTAGCACAGCGATTTTGTCCTAGCATTGTGGTTGGTGATTTACTTTGATTCCCCCCTCGAGCATTTGATTTCTTTTCTAGCGGACGGTGAACGGTGGTGTGTCCATCTCTGTCTCTGCTCTCTGGATTGCAGATCCTCGATATCAGCCTTCAAAAGCCTTTGATTGTATGTATTTAATTGAGAGAAATGACTTGAGAGAATCCGATCCGGTAGAGTTTAGTAGTGATACAGCTAGCCGTCTAGATTCCAGACAAGAAAGATACTTCATTCATCGATCCACTGTCGGCTGGGGATGCTCGATGTATCAGTTTAGTTACCTCTTTCCCGGCCGGCCATCCCACCGCCATGCGGGTTTACTGTTGTCTGTATCTGAGACAGGTCTCAAGCTTAACTCGAGTCCAGTAGTACTATACCGTAGGTCTAGAAATACCAGTATCTACATCTAGCAGCTGCCCGACGTCGATCCATAGTTAGCGCCGTCGGAATAAACCGTCTAGATCGCGATAACGTACGATGCAGAGGACCGCATGATCTGGCCACCCTCTAGATACATGGTACATACGATGAGTCGCATCCTCGCATGGTTGACGGAGGGAGCCTGAGGAACGCAATATATCCCGAAGCAGGCTAGCGGGCACGTGGAGTCGTGACGCGCTCGCGAATCCCAGCCACTTCCCCATCCGCGGCGGTGGCTGCTGGCTGGTCTTCCCACTTCCACTCCATCACGATCGATTCACTGTACGGAGTACTCTAAATACAGATACTCCGCAGTTGTTAATTGCTCAATTGCATTTCTTGATCTTGGTTTCACTAGCAACCGCTTAAGGATTATCTTATCTTGCAATAACAACAACAGAGATATTCTCGTTGGATCGATCCACACGCAAATCTCGTCATCCGACACACCCTACATACACAAACATCCAAAATGATGTTCGCTGCCCTCCCCATGCAGCAACAGCAACAATCACAACCACAACAACCACATCAATTCCAGCAGTCACAATACCAACAACAGCAACACACCCCCACCCGCCCCTCTCCCCTCTCACCACACCGCACCCCAACCACCACCGCCGCCACGCAATTCAACCTCAACTTCTCCAGTCCCTTCACCACAACCCCCATTAAGTCCCCCTCCAAATTCGATCCGATCTCCCCGTCCCCAACCCCACAACACCAACAACCCTCCAGCTACGCCCAGCGCTACGCATCCACCATCTCCAACCCCATGACAAAGCACATGATGACGTCTGCGTCGCCCTCCGCGCGCCGAAACCTCTTCCTGAACCGGGTGAAACGGGCGCGTGATGAGGGCCGGTTCGAGAACCGGGGCGAGCAGTTGGTGCTTATGGAGCATGTGGCGGAGGAGAAGAGGTGGGGGGAGGTGATGAGACGGCGGGCGGAGAGGCTGGGGGGGTTTGGTGAGGAAGAGGATGAAGTGGTGGGGGAGGAGGGTATACCTGGTATGTCTTCGCTCTTGTTCCTCATTTATGACATCTTGGGGGTGGACAGTTGCTAACGTCTTGGTGTAGATGACATGGACGCGCATGCTCTAGATGAGTATTTGCAAGAACAAGCGGCGGAGATGGAACGGTTGGAGTATTTGAATGATATGTATGATGGACCGCATCGACAGCAGTCTGATGGTGGTGGTGGTGGTGGTGGCGCGGGTGCGGGTGCGGGTGCTTCATTCAGTGATGAAGAATACGATGATCTATTTATGGATCTGGCGGAGCATCAGCCTCATACTCGCGGGTCGGGGCAGGAGTTTGCACATAGTCAGGATATGGATATGTCGTGATTTTATGACGGTGTATATGTTTGGGGGTTGGGTTTGGGGTATTGTCGCGGGCCGACGGGATGACATTGACATTGACACTGACGTTGATAATTGGATTGGGATGGGATCTTACTGGATCCTACTAGATAGGTAAGGATAGCATGGTCTGGCGTTCGTTGGCTGGGGCAGCATAGCATTGAACCCATTCCAGGGTCTGATTATGCGGGCATGTAGGTATATAGGTATGTATTTGGTACGCCAACATAAAAGGCCAGTCAAAGAATGGCCTGGATAATATAGTCACATTGAGAACATTCAAACTATTTTGTTTCCATAAGACAATTTTGGAATGGAATGATACACTATACTGTTGACGTACAAGTAATTCGAGTCACCATTACCCAGCCGAGGTTTCTAATCTAGTGGGAACTGTCTAGAGATCCCACTAGGTCTGTTACATATAGCCGGGATGAATATCTACAAGAAAGACCAGGTACTATGAAATATTGGCCCTGACCGAAAATGACATGGAGATCCAGACTATATGTACATAAATACAGGAGACAACAACAGAGATAGTCATAGTAGCGTTCATTCAATATCACCCACCCATACAAGACATCTACTCATTGCTGCGGACACTCCGGGGCACCACCAGCACCACCCGGTCCCTTGAGATCCTCCATCCAAGGAGCAGAGATGAGCTCGTCAGGAGGGTTACCAGCTGCTTGCATCTAAAAGATTGATTTGGTCAGTATGGCACAATCCAAAGGATATGTATGATAAGCGAGGACTCACCTCCTGCATCTTCTCCCACACATACTCCCTACACTTCGGGTCCTCGTCCGAATATCCCTTCTCCTCGAACTTGGTCACAATCAGCGCCACCACCCCGGCCTGCTTCTCATATCGGGCCATATCCTCATCCGACACCTTGCCCTTGCCCTTGTTCTCGGCGATCCAAGGTCCGAACTTCGTATCGAGCTCCTTCATCGGCTCGTACAAGATCTCCTTGTTCGATAACTGCTCCATCATTCCCATGAACATCTTCGTGAGATCGCCCTCGTCGCCATCGCCCGCTCCCGCCTCAATCGCCTTGATAAGCTGCGCGACTAAGTCATCCGAGACGTCGTCTTCCGATGCAGCGGCCGTAGCCTTATCGCCGGACTCCTTCATCCGCTCGATAGTGCGCTGGATCGTGTCATTGAATGTCTCTGGGGCAGCGTTGTTCCCTCCCGCCGGTGTTGCTGCTGCTGCTGCCGCCGCCGCTGGTGGTGGTGCAGCGGAGGAAGAAGAGCCCGCGGTAGCGGCGGTGGTGCTGTCGTCTCCATCCTCACCCTTCATCATGACATCTCCGACGAGTTGTTTCAAGAAATCCGAGGGCGTGACGCCACTTTCCTCGAGGTACTTGGCGAAGGTCTCTGCGTCTTGGTCGAGAAACTCCGGGTCGGCTTGGGCGGCGGACGAGCCAGTGGGATCATTGCTGGCGCCGCCCATCATGTTCGCCATGTCTTGTTCGAGTTGGCGGAGGAAAGCCTCCTCGTCAAAGTCGTCGGCAGATGGGGCTTGCGCGGCATCGGGTTGGGCGGGGGCGGGGGTTGGTTTGGGCTTGAAATCGTCGAGGACCTCTGTAGGATGTTAGTTGATTTCTTGTGTCTGTTACAATGGATCATGTTTAAAGGATGATGGGAATGAAAGTACCGTCCAATTCATCAAAGTCGGATTCGTCGTCATCGTCATCATCGGCGTTGTTCGCGTGCTGTTGCTGCGTTGGGGCCGCGGCGGGGGTTTCTGAGGGGGCGTTTGGGGTCGTCGCGGAGGCTTTCTGATCGCTTCCAGATGCAGCAGAAATCTTCTCTGGGCTTTGCGCGGATGTGGAGTCCGTAGACTTGGGGGTTGCGCCAGCGTTGGCGGAGGGGGCCGATGAGGAGGCCATATTCCCGAGAGCCGAGAAGAAAGAGGGGAGGGGGGGGGAGAGGGGAAACGATGCAGCAGGATCAAGTTAGTTGATGGCGAGCGGAGACGGATCGCGTAGGCGCATATGAGGTCTTGAGGAAAGTGGAGGAGGTGAGGATGTGAGGAGGGGCGGATAAGGGCGGATCGGAGTGGGAGTTGCAGATGGAAGTTCGTGAAAGGTGAAGCCGGACTGTTCATGTGAAAAGAACCCAAGAATGAATAATCAGTCCATCGCGCTGGTGGGGAGCCGACAGAAAAGCCGATCGCCGCGGTTGTTGGCTGAGTTCAGGGAATTGGGGCATTTTGGATTTTTTTTGGCAGTAATTGACTCGATTTTTCATGAAAGCAACATGAGGAGGTACTGACAATATGGACCGGGGACGAGAGCGTATATGGAGTCCAGGAGAGAGTCCACATTGGCGCTGCTGAGAATGACATCAGGGCCAGCCAGCCAGCCAGCCAAGGACTATATGTCAATGGTGGTTTGGATGGGAAATACTCCGGTGCTACAATACTATCTACTACTAGTAGTCGTAGAGAACCTACAGGCGACATGCGACATGCGACATGCGACATGCTACATACATCCTACACTTTCCATCCCCCCAACTCGCAGCCGATCTCACGCCGCTACAAGAACAACTCAACCCTGCCAAGAAACATGGGCTGGTCGATACTCGATAGTTGCTGTTGCTCGTCGGTAGTCGCAGCAGGGCCTTCCAGTCCATCCGATCAGCCCATTTCCCTCCCCCTCAGCCAGAGGCTCAGATGATCCCGTGGCGGGACCTCGTGATGTCAGGTCACATTTTGGTTGCTTTTTGCCTTCGAGGCGTCGGAAAGAAGCTCCCAAGGCAGCGCTGCCATCCGATACTAGGAGCAGCAACTGGGAGTAAGCGACAGGATTGGGCTGGCGGCGAGCTCCTTCATCGGAGGTCTCCTACCGTCTAGTCTAGTAGTCAAGGCACCATATGCAGGTACTTTGTTGGTGGCGGACATGCCACGGGAGCCGTCCAGATGGTGGTGGTGGTGGTGGTGACCCGGAAAGCCGGATGTCAGATCAGGTGTGTTCGTCTCCAGCATCCTCATCAAACAATGGCAGCAGCACTGCATCAGCATGGATCTTAACTCTTAAGGGTTGGATGGATGGATGGATGGATGGATGAGAAAGGCAATTTAGTC
The DNA here is from genome assembly GCF_003184525.1 of Aspergillus sclerotioniger CBS 115572. NCBI lineage: Eukaryota > Fungi > Ascomycota > Eurotiomycetes > Eurotiales > Aspergillaceae > Aspergillus > Aspergillus sclerotioniger. The sequence goes on along the minus strand of NW_020291007.1, from coordinate 328,687 downwards.
GAACGGGCAGTGGTATCGTGGTATCAGGTATGGTATCGGAGGTGTAATGGCCACGGGGTCACGGGGGATGGCCCGTATGGTCCGTATGGTCCGTATTGCCCCGTTGTTCGGCTGGGCGTTCTGGATCTGCGTGATTTTCCTCCTGCTCGACTGGAATCCAATCCGTTCTTCGTACCACCCCGAAAACGACCCTCCGAAATCCAAATGATGCTCTCTGCCATTGCATATTGCAGACAAGCGAGGTCAATCATAACCCTCACCCTTCATAACCCACCGTGTTTCCGCCGCGAGGTCTAAGGCATAGGGTGCAGGAACCACACCGTATGACTGCAGGACAAGGAATCCGCCCCAGCTGAACCATGGAAAACCTTGTCTTGACCTGCCGGAACATCTCCGCGGGATGATGAAGATATTAACAGCTTGTCCACAGTCCACCCAGAGGGGAGGCTCCGTCTGTCTAGTCCACCAGAACTATCGACGGGAAACAGATACTACTCTATCTACTACGCAGCCCTGGTCCCAGGTACTAGACTCAACAATGGCATTGCATTCAGTCCAGCCCGCGAAAGACGGAAAGGAAACACGTTCTCTGCTCTCCACCCGTTTCGGAGCCTGCATAGTGCGCATGGCCTGGCGGACGGACCACCACCACCACCACCAGAAGAGACCAAACTACTAGGTACAGACCAGGACGTACGTAGTAAGCCCGTCGAATAGGGCATAACTCGACCACGGAGGCAGTGACGACTCATCCTGGGCGGATCTTCGGCTGGGTCTGACCTTGCAGTGGATCTCTTGTTGCCAGTGGTGCCGCGGCCGAGAGAACGCCTAGCAAGTAGCAAGGAGGGAATAATTGCGGCGAGGACCAAGTGGAGGATGGACGAGGGTGGTGGTTGTTGGGACTTGGGAGTTAAGAGTAAGACAGCCAGCCAGCCAGCCAGCCAGCCAGCCCAGGCAGGGAAGAATGCATCGAAGAAACCACAGAAGCCAAAGCAGCCCCGGGGACGGGACAGGGCGCTTTTTAAAAAAGTAAAGACTAGACAGGACAGGGCGTAAGGTCAGAGTTTCAGCGGCGGCGAAACCGAAGTCGCAGTCGGGGTTCTCTCCACCCCTCTCTGTGCCTCCCTCCGAGAGGTCAGAGCTGGAGGTTGAGTGGATGGGGATGGACTGGTTTTTTCCCCTGGAAAGTCTCTGCCCTCGACCCAAAGGGAAAATCGAAGAGAAGAAAAAAGAAAACCCAGAATTTTTTTTCCCTCCTGCTGCCCCATTTTCTCTTTTGGACCTTTTCCATTTTTCCCTTTAATAACATCCCGTTCTTTTTAGTAAATAATTTTACCTCACATCTTTCCCACTCTCACCTTTCCCCCCCTCCGCCTCTACCTTTCTCGCTCTCTCTCTCCCTCTCTCCCCGAGCCTGCTGGTTATCTCGTTATCCATCGTCAATTTCCTTTATGTCACCTCATCCGCTGGCTTCCTTGCGACCCTCTGCCAGCCCTCGCACGTCCCCATCTGCCGCCCAGCCGCGCGTTTCCTGCGTCTGAATTATCAGATTCCCATACCCCGCCGGCTAAAAAATTTCCTATCGTGTATCTATTACGATTATCTTTATCATCCATCGCGTCTATTCGTGTTGACTGCTGAGGGGGAAAATAAGTCCGCCTGTTTGCTAGACCGGCTTTTGCGGGCTTTTGATATACGATCGCGTCAGCGGCAGTTCAATAATCCTGCCTGGCCTGCCTGTCTCCTTCCCGGCCCATTCTAATTTTATATCCCACGCCCCCGGATTGTTGGGTGTGTCATCCACACCATCGAGCACGCAAGGGGGGATCCAACGGACCTGTCTCGGGGACAGCACCACAAGGCAAATCACATCCCCCCTTCATCCTAGTATCCAATGGTCTCTATGGTTGAGACCGCCAGTTCCACGCAAAATGAACCGGCCTTGGACCCGGTCGTCCCCAAGACCGAGCCGTTGCCTGAAGGTTCGATCAGCTCGGCTGTGTCAACGCCTGAGGCCGAGGGAGAGATTCTGATGCAGGACGTGGCCCAGACGCAGAAGCGAAAGGGTGGCAGAAAACCGGTACGTAAGATGGCTTGCTGCCCTTTTATACCTCGCGCTGTCGTTGCTTTTTGTCTTATCTTGGATTTCCATTATCATCTGTTATCTCTCATCGTCCTCATCCTCATCCTCGTCCTCACTGGTCGTTGCCCCCTTCCCCCCGTTTTATTTGTTCCTGCCTGCAATCCGGGGCCCCGCACTGCGTCTATTATTATCATTTATCATCTCGATTGATCATCCTTATCGTCCTGTCATATCCCTCCCTGCTGCTGCTCGCTTTATCTCTCCTGCACCTCCCCAGCTTTTATCGCTTCCTTTATCTCTTGGACCCTGATCCCTCCTCCTCCTCCTACTACCTGAGCTAACCGCCGCCGTCAGATCTACGCCACTTCGGAAGAGCGGAAGCAACGCAACCGCCAGGCCCAGGCCGCCTTCCGCGAGCGTCGCACAGAGTACATTCGCCAGCTCGAGTCCACCATCAAGCGCAATGAGGAGTCCCTCCAGACCCTTCAGCAGAATCATCGCACCGCTGCCGATGAGTGCTTGATGCTGCGCTACAAGAATTCGTTACTCGAACGCATCTTGCTCGAAAAAGGTTGGTCCCCGTCGCGCTCCCCACTGGGTGCCTGATTTCCTTCTTTCGTCGTTACATCGACACTGACCCACCGCAGGAATTGATGTGCAAGCGGAACTGCGACTCAAGGCCGGGGCTCCTGGCGCGGGCGCGGGTAAGCCCACCCCGATGGCGGCGAAGCCTCCCACCACCTTGGAGCGAGCTGCTGTGAACCGCACTTCGGCCCAAAGGCATCCCGGCATCGCTCCCAAGGAGCCGTTCAGCATGGCTCAACACCGCGATAATGCATACGGCATCCCGTCGCCGCAGTTCCAGGCCACGCCTCCGTCCCATGTCTCTTCCCCATCCCACGCCAAGTCCCCGGGCTTCCCCTTCCAGGGAGCGATGTCGCCTGTCGGGGTCGATCCCCAAGCACAGCAGCGCTCGCAGATGCTCTCGCACTCGCGGAATCTCAGCCAAGCCTCACCCCCGATGAGCATCGGCCAGCCGGAGTCGACCGATCCGAAGTCCGCTATGCCGGGTGGTACGAATCCCCGCGCTCCCCGCGTCCCCTCCGCGTACTACCCATCGCCATTCCAGAAGCACTATGACCAACTGGGTAAGCTGACTCCATGTCGCATTGCTGTTTCAGGTCCGTGGTGGTATTGAGCTCCTTTGTTAATGTCCACATAGAACAGGAATACGATGCCCAGGCCGATATGATCGACGAGGAGCACGAGTCCGCGGTGGGTGCGTCGCCATACGTTTCCGGCTACAACAACACCGCATCCGTTCCTGCAGGCTCCCACCCCATGGGGGCTCACGGCCTTAACCAGTATAACCCCCACCCGGCGGAGGGGGCCAACGGCGCCTATGGCAACACCAACCACCTCATGGGGAACTACGAGCCGATGTTGGATGCGGATCCGTTTGGGTTAAGCGCCAGCATGCATTTCCAGACACCATTTAGTTACGAGCAGAATAATACCCGCCATTAACCTTTTGTTTCCATTTTTCGTCTCTCGTTCCGCACGTGTTGCCCCCCTGTCCCCAAGGTTGCAGGAACTGGGGGGTGGCGGCACTGTCGAAGGAGAGACATGCTTGACGGATTTCCTTCATAGCTTTTTTTCTATGACTGGAAGACAAAAGTTGAAACTTTGAAGCATTGCCTGGCGTTTGCGGTTGATACCATTTGTTTCTGTTAGTCGCGTGTTGTTCTGTTGTTGCTGTGAAGCTTTTGTTTGATGGGCTCTCTAAAAGGAAAAAGCGGTTGATTGTTTGTTCCAAGAGCGCAGGAAAAGGTCGAAAAAAGTCGGGAAATGGGTTCTGTACATGCATGACTGGTATAATGGGCCCGAGGGAGACTGCGGTGCGGTTTGGCCCGGGCCGTACTCTCAGCTCTTGTGGACATACATATATGCTCTTATTATTGTGACGGTGATGATTCTGGCTGCGGTGGAACGGTGGCTTGCATGTATATTTCTTGCTGGACCGGACTATGTTGCATGGCTGCGGCATTGCATTCATATTTTATTTCTTATGGACGTTTTCTCCCTTTCTTTTCCTGCTATTTTCGCGGTCTTCTTTCTTCAGAGTGAGAGCTACTATACATGGGGAGAGCTCGCCGAGCTTGAGGGATCTACGACGAATCATGCTAGGAGTAGCTACCTCGGTAGTAGCAGCTGGGGAGCTGGGGAGCTGAGCAGGTAGTGACGTAGTTAGGAATGAAGGACTCTAGACAGAGTTCGCGGGAGTCACTGGCCCGAGGACGGAGTAGCCCGGCTGCAATAGCCACCAAATGATGGCGAGCTAGGTAGCTACACGATCCCATTGGGGATTTCAGAGAGGGGTTTCCCGACCTGCAGAAGATGCCTGATGCCTGCCCGGTGAGGAGCTGAGCACCTTCCGGGTTGCCGGATTGGGAAGGCAGACGTTTCGATACCGGCATTCCTGGGGCTCTCCCTGCTGGCGGTTCTTCCTCGTGGCGCATCCCCGGAATCGAGGATGAAGATGGCATTCCTCTACTCATTTTGGGTGCTGAGAGGCGGGCGCGCGCTGAGGGCAGCGAGGGAGCATCATCTCAGCGTCATCCGCCGGCAGTTACCCTAAGCCCTAGCTGGCGGTAGCCAATCACAAGGCGCATTCTCGGATTCGCTTAGCAGCAATCCGCACCTTACCGGATCGGGCGAGTGCAACCACAAACGTCGCCTCCATCCACCGTCTGGCAACCCCTTCACTCCAACCACTATCCCATCCCATCCCCCGAAAAGGAGAGGTCAGATACCGTTCGTCGTCGAGGTTTCTGCCTGTGTCGACTCTCCCCCGCCCGTTCCGTCGGACCGAATTGCTGCGATAACAGAGAGCCTTCCCCGGAAGGCCCCGCATAACACAGGCGTCATGGCGGAGATCCGCTCCAAGGTGCGTTGCTCGAGAGGCCTTCTCAACTTTTCCCTCGGGTGCTGGCGTCGAATCCGCGAGCTGGGAGGTGCTGCTGCGCCGTCAGGTTTTCTCGATCGAGTCGGGCGCAGTCACCTGAAAGCGAGCGGGGTTGGACGCAGAAACCTGCAATTTCCGGCCCCAATTCGGGGGTGCTGGCACACTTGGAAAGGAGGAAGAATGAAAATGAGAACGAGAACGAGAAGGCTAACAGATTGATTTTTGACAGAACCTCTACGAGCTTCTTGGTAATGCTCGCCCTTCCCTCCCTACCTGCCTCCCCACCTGAGTTTACCCTGTTCTGCAATACCCATCGTGTCTTTCCTTCTCTTGACTTCGTTCGCATTTTGCGGATTCGCCTACACCCCGCTTCTGGAAAAAGGACAGCATTTCTAACATCGTGCGTGCTTTTTTCGCGCTGCGCGGCTACAGGCAATGACCCTGAACTCGACCCCAACAGAGCTCCCGAGCCTCCCACGAAGGCTGTAGACAGGCCCGCTCCTCGCGTTGGCAAGCGTGATGCTCCCAAGGAGGTCCCCAGCCAGCCCCGTGAGAACAACACCCCTCGCCGTGGTGGCCGTGCCACTGGCAACGAGGCCGGTATGTATTCCACAACCATTCTGCTACAGGGAACCAGTCCGGCTGATTTAGACCCTGTTTCACTCGATTAGCTTTCCGTGACCGCAACGCTGGCAGATCCAACAACCGTGAGAAGCCCACCGAGGATGGCAAGGACGCCCAACGGCGTGGATTCCGCGCTCGCGAAGACCGTGGTGAGCGTGTCCGCCACGACCGCCAGTCTCGCACCGGCCAGACGTAAGCTCTTTCACATCCTCCATGGTGATTGAAGTCATGGAGACAAGACTCCCGTGGACCATTGAACTAACACTTTTGATAGCGACACCCGCAAGCAGGTGAACCAGGGCTGGGGTAACCAGAGCGGCGAGAAGACCCTTGACGATGAGAAGGCCGGCGAGAACATTGCTCACAACGAGGAGAGCGAGCCCCAGACTCCCGCCGAGCCCGAGGAGCCCGCCGACAAGTCCAAGTCCTACAACGACTACTTGGCCGAGAAGGCCGCCCAGGGTGACCTGAGCGCCAAGCCCGTCCGTGCCGCCAACGAGGGTAGCAAGCTCGACAAGAAGTGGGCTGCCGCCAAGGAGCTCAAGCGTACCGAGGAGGACGAGTACTTCAAGGGCAAGGAGGACAAGTCCAAGCGCGAGAAGCAGCGCAAGGAGAAGAACGTCCTCGAGGTCGACATGCGCTTCGTTGAGGCTCCCCGTGGCGGTGCCAGCGGTCCCCGTGGCCGTGGTGGCCGTGGTGGTCGCGGTGCCCGCGGCGGCCGTGGCGCCGGTCCCCGTACTGAGCGCCCCACCGGCGCTGCCCCCGCCTCCGTCTCCGTCGACGAGAAGAACTTCCCGAGCCTCGGCGGTAAATAAGTGCATCCATGCCCTTCGCATGAGCCATCTTCTCCCTTTACTCCCTAGCACTAGGTAGTCGAATCCAGGGATCGATGACATGGAACGAAAATGAAAGAGGATCTGAACAAGCGCTCCGGAAAAGGGAAAGAGGGAAAAGGACGTAACAAAAAGAGACAGTCAGAAAAAAAAATCCAAAGGTTATGTGCAAATGGCCTCCCACGCAAGCTAACTTATGGTACGTACGGTATGGATGATGATGCCAGTGAACTCTTTTTTCTTAACCAACCTTTTTTTTTCTCTTCTTTCTTCCATCTTTTCCGTTTTCCCTCCCAATCTTTTCCCTTTAATAAATTATCAAAATGTGGCTCCTCCCATGTAATTTGATTTGAATGTCAAAAAATAGGAAAGTGACAAACCCACCCCTCCTTCCCTCCTTCCCTATAGTGTAACCCTCCTAGGAGCCAGGAACGTAGAGCCCACCGGAGTATCTATCTATTAGCCTGCAGAAACTATCGGCCTTACTAAGTAGAAAGCCAAAGAGAAAAAAACCCCTTTCAGGCTTCCTGATTCCTTGACGAACTACAAGATAGTGTAGTGGATACTACTGAGAAAGCCGGTCGACGACGCGATTTTAGATCGACCAGCTAGTCTAGAACTATCTATCTACCGAGTAGATACTAGTGTGGTGATTTAATCTCCGAAAATGTCGCAGTGAGTTAATTAACTGCGTGATTTGATTGCTGACTGCCAAGACAAGGTTGGAGCAGGTAGGTATTGGTGAGAATTACGCCGTATAGGTATGTATCCGAGTGGTTGGTATGTATAGATTGATTTTAGTCCAATGGTTTGCTGAAGCAATCTTGACTTCTTTTGCATGTATAGCTCAAATTGTAGAATGGTCAAGTTGTACCTAGATTGCAATGGTTCTCATCCACTTGCTCGGAACATCAGAGTAGATGCGCTATGTATAAGGTAAGGACCGACGATCACAGTTCCAGACTCTCAGACCCATAGCCGTGTTCATAGCCACTGTCGTCGGGTTCCTCGGGTCCAGACGATGGCTGGGACTGTCCGACAGCTCTGGCTGCGGCCTTTTCCCATTCCTCCAATGTGCTGGTCGAGAACACGTTGTTCCCACCGTCCAGATAGGCTAGTCCCTCCATCGCGCGGCCCCCACAGGCGCGCTGCAGGGCCAAGAAGGCAAAGTGGCCGCCGATAACTGGTCGAGCATAAAAGTTTGGCCCTGGAAACTCGCCCTGGCCCTCGGTGTTGTGGAGATCGGTGAAAGGAAGGTCGGTATTTGTCTCGTTAATCCATTTGGCCACGGATTCGAGAACCTCGCTGCGGACGTTCTCACTAGCCACGGCCATGGAGAAGAACTCCCAATCGGTCTTGGTGTACAAATGCCGGCTGTCTAGAGGGAGACCGTACTTTTGACGAACATTGTGATACCAAATGGACTGTCGTTGGTAGATGTGCCGGGGCACGAAGCCGGTCTTGTGGGGGTGAGGTTGGAGAGGCTTCTGGGTGTAGGATGTTGCGGGCACTGGTAAGACACCAGTGCCCTCCAGATGGAAGCACAGCAGAGCATCGGCATACAGATTGTAGATGGTGGTCCACGATCCGTACCAGTCGTAAGCGAGCTTCGCATGTGTTTGGTCTCGAGACATGCCAAGCTCCTCCCATTTGGCAATATAGGTGTCCGAGATATTCTATGGATGGTCAGTGATGTTTGTTCTGGGTCTATTTCGAGCACCAACCTTGTAATATGAGACGTCGTCGGCCTCTCCAACCACCTGGGCCAGCTTGCTCATGGCATTGATACCGATGATGCCTTTAAGCGCCAAGTTCGTTTGAAGCGCTAGCCAGCCGGCGAAGTCGTCCGTCGAAACTACTTCGATATTAGCTATATCTTTCGCTTCCCTTGGATCACACCTTACGCTGGTTCTCAGGCTCCAGGGAAAACTCCACAAGGTAGCCAGTCCACTGCTTCCAGAGACGGTAGCTGCGCTTGAGCCATTTCTCAGCGAGGAAATGACCTTGCAAAGGACCACCCCATCTTCCGTCCTGCTTGTCAATACCACCCAACACCTGGAGATCACCAAGAGGCAGGTACCCGAGATGATCTTCGGATAGTACGGGCATTGCGCCCTGCGCTGACCATATGGACGATGCGGCTGAATCTTCGCCATAACGCAGCGAGTTCACGATGGCCAGGCCCATGATAAGAATGTTACCGCATTCCTCCACTGGCATATACTCATCATTTCCATCGGGATGTCCAGTGGCATTAGGAAAGTGGGTTCCCAAGTCATGCATGGCGTATGTGTTCGGATACTGACCACTCAACATGTGCTCGATCAACGGCTCCAGGAGGTATGCCAGCCACCGGGGGTTGGTATACTGGAAGAATGGGAACGCAGGGAAGATGACATCAATTGTCTGGAAGTTCCCGTTGGATGAAATCTCTTTCAAAAACAAGATGGGATTATCAGGTGTTCCCGCAAAGGTGGTTGCACCCATCACCTGTCGGGCCGACAGTGCCACGATATCGACATAGTCATGAGCTCCCGACTGATAGGCATCCTTGGACAGCTGTTGGGAGTAGTTGGAGGCCAACACACTCGCTTTGGAAAAGTCGTGGTAGTGGAAGCTCAGGAGAGAGTCGACGCTAGGGAACCATGACTCCCAGAGGGGCCGCATCAGGGTCAGGCCACGTGCAGAGGCATATTGCACGACGGGGTTTTGGATCAGGGCAATGCTGAAGGTCACGCTGGCACTGGTCGGACCGTCTCTCCGAGAGAAAACGAATGACTTGGAGAACGCAAAGACCGGCTCTCGGTCTCCAATTGCACGGAATACCTGATCATTTACGTTGTCCAGGACTCCTTGATTCAGGAACGTCTGTCTCACAGCTGAGGCCTCACCAGACTGATATTGAACATCCTAGGTGAACCGGTTAGCAAACGGGTAGGCTAACAGGAGCAACAAGGTCTACACACAGCAGGCGCGGTGAAATGAATGGTGCCCCATTCAGCACGATCGCGGATCTCCGAAAACAGCATCTCCGTCTCTCTTTGGAAGCGCCATCGCCGCAGGGTGGGTGTGTTGTCCTTAGCATCGAACCCGTCATACTCCCAAGCGATCTGACTTCCAGCGTCTCCGCTCACCCAGGCGCCATTGATATCGATATAGACGTTCACGCTCACATCACCGTGGACATGAATTGTGACATATGACGCAGGGATCGACTGCCGCAGAGTCGATGTGGGCGTAATGGGAGATAAGAAAGAGACGGTGATCTCGAGAGGGTGGAAAGCCGAGGTGGAGGGTTCAATGCGGTAGGTCAGATTGGTGGTAGACGCGTCGTAGTTGGCCCCGAGATAGGTGGGATAGTCGACTTGCAACGATCTAGGAGTGTACGTCAGTTGAGCTGAGCCTGGAGGGCATAGCAGTATGCCGGCGCGTACCCGGACAGGGATTCATGAGGCTTGCCCAACAACGGATATACGGTGCCGGTGCTGGGGACGTGGGCCATCAGGGACAGGCCCACCTCCTCGCCCGTGTAGAACATAGGCCATTTGGACCAGGGAACGTCCCGGGCATTTCCCAGCCAGGTGCTTAGATAGGGATTGCGCACGGTCAGGGGCAGGACCGGCGGCGTCAAGCTGGATGCAATGCCGACGGTCGCCTGAAGGGCGGTGGCCAGCACCGCAAGGGACAGGCGCATTGTGTGGTCAATCGAAGAGAGTCTAGTGACCGCCGATGAATGAAAAATAAACAAAAAGGACAACCGAAGATGAAAAGGATGATGAGGGAAGGTGGTCCATCAACCAGCGTCGATGGAGGAAGGTGGAAGAGAAGAGAGGACGGAGGTGAGCCAGCCGCCGGGCTGGCTGGATGATGCAATCAGTCGACGGTCAGAGCAACGATCGACAAGGTCGGGGCAGCAAAGGAACAAGCGCTGCACTGACCACGAGCGGACTCAATGCAAGACAGCCTAGTTACAGCCAGGCAGGACTTGAGAAATTCCTCCGGGGTACACTGTACCACGCAATGGAACACGAGCTCGCAAGTTCGCAACGGCCAAGTGCAGAGGACCAAAATGCGGGGAAAGCTGGGGATTCCCGCAGCCGGAGCTAACCTGTCACTGTCACCACCCAACACTGCTTCGGTAATTACACTTCTTCTGAAGATGCTGCCGGTCGGCACTCCAAAGTCCACGTAGTCATCGCTCCTGTGGGGGTTTTCGTCGGGCTTCATGAACCCCTATACTGGATGCTGGCTCTGCGGATTTGGCTCTTCTTCACCTAGGACAGAAGCCCAGCAAGTAAGACAAGTGTACCCATAATCTCATCGTCATAATACGCAAGAGATGGCGTTAAGACATGCTCAAGTAGTCTCTGTCCAAGAGATCATACCGGTGTAGGATAGATAGGTGGCAGCTGGGGCTCTCTGAGGCTGCTCAGGAACATCGAGTAGTTGGCTCACTCTAACATATCACCAGGCGATACTTCTCGGAACTTCTTTAGTGGTTTTAAAAACAAGGCCGCAGGATACATTCTTTCCATTCGGGCAAGTGGTGGGAAGTAATCTCAACCAGTTAGGTGGCTTCAACAAACCAACGCAGGAGAGACGTCAATCGATGCGTTAATTTCGTGAGGAACAGCCCACAGACATCAGCAAGCATCTAAATATATAGCTTCAGCGTTTCCCTGGCCAGTTGAGCTAAATTATTCTCGCTTCTTATATTGACTATGTCCATAAAGCAGCTTGTTGCCAAATCCAATCGACTATCATAGCCTTTGGAAACCGGGTGTGTGGAGCATTAACCATCACAGCAAGTGCCTGAAGAGCTGCTCTCACCAGCGTCAAGGGACGTAAAGAAGCAAGCCCATATATCAGGCTGCTTGCATAGCTATCTACCTAATCCGTACTGCGTACGGAGTAGAGTAGATGCGATAAGATAATGAATTGCTGGATAAGCCGACAATTTCACATGATTAAATGTTGCAGGGATAGAGGATGCATGTGTCCCGCCAATCAGGGACTGTCATGCTTCTTTGATCTAACCCCACTCGTCTATGCTCTCCCAAAGAAGCAAGAGGCTAACTTAAATGGGACTTAGTTACCCCGCAAGTGCGCTGCACTAACCCGGTATGGCGACTCTTCTGGAAGGACATTCATCTGTCGGACTGATGCTGGAGGAGAAGATCAGGCTGCTTAGACTGCTTCATATGAAAACACTGCACCTGCTGCAAAGCATGGTTTATGCTGAAGCCAGCAGAATGCCACTTCTGCCCGAGTTCAGAATCAACGTTCAATTGACACAATGCCATGCCAGAGCGGAGATCTTTCCTGCTGTCAAATATGTCTCCGCCGAAGCATCGATGCATGTACTCTTTATTTGTACAAAGAAATATGCAATACTGCCCCGCCCATTTATCACCGCTATACCGCACCAAATTCTTTTTTATTGATGCCCAACAGCTGTGATTGCATACTGCTACTAGCTTTCTACGCGAGCGCGTTCAGCTGGACGCAAGGCTCACTAATGTGTCCAACACAGATACATCTTACTTCTCTCTAGATTTATCATAAGGTCGCGACGGTGGAAGGTTCTGCTCCACAATGGTATGCCCATCGGATTCCGAATCTCGGACCCTCGAAGGGACCAACGTCGCGTCTTTGTCAAACAGCTAGATCCAAAACGGCGGATTAATCTAAACCGTAGCCCTAAGGAGATGGATGCCAAGCACTGCAGCCAGTCATTCGCACGGCTTCAGGAATGTGGACGCTGTCTGCTCGGATCTCATTCGCGATGTGGTGGAACCCGACCTTGGAATCCGTGGGATAGCATTAGATAGATAAAGAGCGCAATGCTCCAATTCAAGCCCGCCCAAGGGGTCGAGACGTCATGAAGTGGAAGGGAGAGAGATTGCGGGCGACGCGTGGAGGAGGACCGAACACGCTATGAGGCTGGCCAACGCTTAGTTTCACCGCAAGGGGACCACCGGCCCTCGACGCGGATGCCCACGCGCCTCGTTTCCCCCCATCTCTCCACGACTCGCGGCCATTGAGTCTTCTGACTGCACCTACGACCTTTTCTTTCTTCCTTGCTTCCCTCTGCTCAATCTTCCGGTTCCAATTGCAGTCCCTCGTGATCTTGAGCCCGGAAGACGTGTGTGTGTGCGGCGCGTGCCACTATTACTACTAGTACTACTACTACTTCTACTTGCTGCCTTGCCCTCATCCTCCCCCCCCCCAACTCTCTCCATCTTGTCCACAACACGACACCATCCTCCCCCCACAAGCTCTTCTTCTACGGAGCATCTTATCCTCCTTGAAATGTCCTCCATCATGGCCGCATCACATCCCAGCCCCGTCAAAGACGGCAGGCGAATTCTCGGGGAAAAGCCCGCCAACGCGTGCCTGTCCCCGGCCCACCATCGGCACGCTTCTGTCTCGCCCCTCAAACGCCCTTTCCTCGAGGCGCCCTCCTCTCCGAAGAAACTGCTTCGCTCGCCTCTGTTCGCGGGTCAGAAACGCTCCATCGACCAGGTGGACACCAACGAGCCCCCAAGCAGCACCCAACCCAGCGCGCAGGCCCCGTCGCGGCCAGACGCATCCCAGAACGTGCAGGATGACAATCTCCCCCAGCAGGACTCTCAGGTATGTACTCCCATGCAGCCAACCGATGCCAGAACCCAAGATTAACCCGAATGTGCAGATCCAACAGCAATCACATGCGACGGAATCAGAAACAACACTTCTAGATTCAGACAAACAACAACACCACCACCACCACGAACCACAACCCACCCAACAACAACCACAACCACAACAAGAAGATACCCACTTCGTCTCACCACCACCAGCAACAACAACAACGCACCCAATCCCCAATGACCCAGAAACCCGCAAACGCTTCATCAAAGAGGTACCCTTCCCCCCCTCCCCCACGCCCCTCCCAATTCCCATAACCAAACCACTAACCCCAACCAGAAAGCAACCCTCCTCCGCACCCGTCTCCAAACCGCCATGCGCAACATCCACGACCCCCAACTCGACCGCCGTCTCTCCGACCTAGAAGCTCACAGTCGCAAATACCCCCGCCTGTCCCTCCCCCAAGAACAACGCTCCACGATCCAATCCACACCCACCCAATCCTCCTCCAGCTCTAATCCCTGCCTAACCACCCCGCGCGTCCACACCGCCCCACAACTTCCCCCTTCCTCGGCATTACATGCATCAGGCCTCTCCTCCCCGCCTCTCTCAGCCGGAACGACAACCACACCTGCTGCCCCCCACGTAGAAGACCAAGACCTAGAAGGAGATGAGAAAGAAGAGGGCGAGGAGGAGAACGACCCAATGAAAACACCCACGCAGAAGTCACACCGTCGGATGGACATGTACACGCAAACGCAGACATCCCCAATGCAGTTGAGTTCTCCGCCGGCGACGGTTTCGCGACGGAGAATTACCACCGCTATTACCGAGGAGTTTTTGCGTGCGGACGATGAGCAAGAAGATGTGATGAGGGAGGTAGGAGAGGCAGGAGAGGATATGGAACAGTCGCACCCCGAGGAGAGACAACGGCGGTTATCACAAAAGGGGGACGCAGTGGATGGGTTATTGAAGTTGATGAATACGGGGGATCAGAGTGAGGGGTTGGAGGTTTGGAGTGGGTGATGTTTTTGTGTGTTTTTTTTTAAAAGGGGGAAGGGAAGGCGTTATGTTTGTCGGGTGTGTTGGAGTTGAAGTTAGAGGTTGTCGAGTATAGCGTCTATCTAGGTATTGATGGCGGATGGATGACTGATTGATACATACATACATACATACCTAGGATCCATTGCCGAGTGCAATGGTTAGAGTCAATGATACCACTATTGAACACTATGCTCTGTTGGGGAAATGATATGATATGTACAATTATACGAAGTGATACTAACACATCTACCGAACCTTCTTCAACTTGTTCCTCTTCCGGCCCAACACGTCTCGGCCCTCTTCGATCTCGCCCGCTGCTTCGCGCTTCGCTTCGCCGACCTCCTTCAGTACGCCCGTGCGCACGATGCGGCCTTCGATGCTGACGCCCTCTTCGGTCCATTCCTCCATCTGTCGACCGACTCGCTCCTCAATGGCTAGCACTAGACTCACGTCGCGCTGTCCAACCAGCGTCACTGCCTCACCGTGTCGGCCCGCACGAGCCGTACGACCAACTCGGTGCACATAGTCGTCCGGGTTGCGGGGCACGTCGAAGTTGACCACCAGGGCCACGGAGGGGATATCCAGACCACGGGACGCGACGTCCGTGGCGACGAGCAGCCGGGCCGCGGAGGCGCGGAACCGGGCGAGATTCGAGTTTCGCTCGGACTGCGGCAGCAGACTGTGCAGCGAGGTGACGCGGTGAGAGAGTCGACGGAGCATGCGTTCCAGCAGGTCCGCGGTCTTAGTGTGGTTGCAGAAGATGATGGCGGGTTTGGTGGCGTTGCCTTCGGTGGAGAGGAGGACGTGGAGGAAGGCCTCGCGATGGGTCATGGGTACTTTGAGGTAGGTTTGTTTGAGGGTCGGGGGGATGGAGCTTTTGTTTTCGGTGGAGATCTCGGTCACGAAGATTGGGTGTTTGTCGGCGGAGCGGGGCATGGATTTCAGTGCACGCACCTCGGGCGTGAGGGTGGCTGTGAAGAGGAGGGTTTGGCGCTCGCTGGAGGGTGGGAGGGCCGAGAGGCAGGTTTCGACGTCCGGGAGCATGCTGCCTGGCCCCGGGGCGAGGAGGCGATCGGCTTCATCGAGCACGACCATGCGCACGCGCTTGAGGCCGCGGATGGTGTCTTCGCCGGAGGTGTTGATGTGGTCTGCTAGACGGCCGGGGGTGGCAATGACGATGTGTGGGCGCTGCGAGAGGCCGAGGGCCTGAGCCCGCATGTCGGTGCCTCCGGTGATTAGGAGGGGTTTCAAGCTCTGGGGGGCGGAGATGGCTTTGATTTGTTCGTAGATTTGGAGGGCGAGTTCTCTGGAAGAATTGAGTTAGGTGGGCGCATGAGAAGGGTGGGTGGATGTATATGCCTACCTGGTTGGGGTGAGGACGAGGCCAAAGATGCCAAAGGGATCCTCTGCCCATTTCTGCAGCATGGGAACAGCGAAGGCGATGGTCTTACCGGAACCAGTCCGGCTTCCTCCAATGCAGTCTCGACCGTTCAGGATCTCCGGGATACATGCCTTTTGAATGGCGGTGGGTTTGCGGACAGCCATTGTCGTCAGGGCACCGATCAACCAGGGTGCCACTTTAAGGGATGTAAACGAGGACTGCGCATCTTGCAGACCAATCTCCAGAGCGTCCTTGATCAGGACGGGCTCGTCTTTGTCGGACGTCGCGGGCTTGTCCTCCTTTGCTTCTTTCTTTTTGATACGGGAGAGAGTGGGGAGCGGCGCCGGGGCAACGTAGGAGTCGTTGGAGGACTCCGAGAGGCGTCTCCTCTTGGGGGCGCGGGATTGCAGGTCGGTCTGCTCGGCCTCCGAGTCGGAGGACTCGTAGGGCTCGTCCACGACGGGCTCTGGGGAAAGGGAGGGCGCCATGATGGATGGTTGAGATTGATCAAGGCCGACTTTTGCTCGATTTTCTTCCAAATTTCGCGGCAGAAAAAGTAGACCGCGCAGGGGCGGTGAGCGGATGATACACTAACTACATTCGGTTAGATTAATAGAGAATCCGGCCAATTAGGATGTTGTGCTATACTGTACAGAAAAACACAGGAAAACTACTGGATGGGGTCGAAAGCAGAAAGACTAACGATCGATTCCTCGTTATAAATAGAGTAGATATCAAGTAGCCCCTTCGGCTGCACTCTTCCTTCCATGCTGAAACGGCACCTAAAATATACAAAACCCACCCAGTGCGGAAATGGAATCACCCAATCTCAAAGTCGAATAATGATGCATCACTCAAGGCCCAGCCGCCAAAGTCTCATAAGTGATTGCCAACCAAGGAAAACGCCGGTTCATCAAATGCAAGCGACATCCAACAACTATACACTCCAGTACCACGCTGCGGCAATGCCATGCGGTCGAGCCAGCGTGAAGAATAACAAGATACGGCGCCAGGTTGAGAGGGAGTATTTGCGCTTGAAGGGTGGTGACGGATCGTCTATATCATCAATAGATTATGAACGGTACATGCCTGCCAGCTCACATAATCAGTCAACTGCCTCTACAGGCAGCCATGGTGAGTAGACATACCTGAAAATGCCTGGGGCGTTTGCCCGCCGCTCAGTCCCCGCGGAAGCGGGATCTGGGAGATCGAACCTGGCATATCAATTCTCCGGATCAGGTCAACCATTTTCTCCGGAGAGAACCTCCCCGCATTGTATGCTGAGGCGGAAGGAATAATGCTCAGAAGGAAAACAATGTCGCGCGGCAATGGCGCTGGCGATCCTTGCGACTGGAACTGGGACCTAGACTGGCTACCTATATTCTGTTGTGTGCGCTTCTGGTCCAGCTGGCGCCTCTGCGTCGTCTTGAGAGGCGATTCGGCACGGACAAACTTGCGCGGCCGACCCACGTCGTCGTCGAAGTCATCCAGCTGCCGCTTGGGCGAGTTGGTCGCAGAGGCGTCCTGGTATCGCGTAGTAGGTGTAGCATGGCGGGACATGACTTGCTCTGCCGGGTAGGCCATCTTGGGCCGCGTCTGAGATGGGGAAATGATGGGTCGGACAGCGGTAGGGTCAAAGTTAGGGATCGAGTAGCGGTGTGCAAATTGCTCCAGCGTCGGGTCTTCAGGGAACAGTTCGCGCATGCGATTCTCGAGGTTGATCACTTGCACAAGGTCACCGTACCGCGACTCATACTCGTGAAGGAAGGCAAAGATAGGCTTCGTCTTCTGCACATTCTCGGGAATGGAGGCCAACTTTCTCACGGTCATCTCGAACACAGCTCGAGCATCTGAAGATTATCAGCAACGTGTCTCAGGATGTCGCAGATAAACGCATTTGACTTACTGATCACATCGTTAATGTCGATGAGGTGCTTCAAATACTCCAGCGCAAAGTTTTCATCTTCGGGAAACAGCTTCGCACCCCGCTCAAAGATCTTGGTTGCGGCGGGGTCTTTGTAGCAATGGTACTCAATGAGAGCACTGGCGATGTAGACATCACTGGTGATACGACCCCTCTTGCGCGCATCCGCGAAAATCTGTCTTGAGCCAGGCATCTCCCCAGGCTTGCCCTTGCCCTGAACGCGACGCATTGCGCGCATAAGAGCGATCCAGGCGAAGGAGATCGTCCGGGAAAGAATACCGATCTGGATCGCATGTGCTTGTCGGACCGCCTCAATCTGCGCGTTCTTCACGGACTCTCTCGCCTTCGTCTCCCCTTGATCATCATCGTCGTCTTCGTTCCTTGTTGGCTGCTTCTCGGGGTTCATCTTTGCAAAGGTCTCCTCGAGATGAGCAACGTCTTGGGACTCCCGAGTACGAGCTTTGGCAATCAGATCGTAAAGCGAGTCCAGTAGTCTATCGTAGGGCTCCCTAACTTTAGCACCGCGTTTGACGGGATCCTGCTCAGATTCAGAGTTGATTTCCAGCCAGTCGGCACGCTTGAACGCAAGCAGGCAGCTCTCTGGGTTACCATCTATTCCATGCTTCAAGAACTCATTGCCTTCGGTCTCCATGTCATTATGAAGGCAAAACTCAGCGGCTTCAAACCACAGTTCGGGCAAGAACCGGAGGGCCATGAGCGCTTGCTTATAGACATAAACCACACGTGTTTTGAAAACAGCCATGTCTTCCTCCTTCAAAACAAGCGGGTCTCCCTTTTCCCATTGGATCCAGCGTTTCCAGATCTCCACCTGTTGCAGGAACTCGATATCACCGTCCGAACCGGGGACAGGAGGCAGCCTTGGCAGCGTTGTCCGATTAAGGTCCCTAGTGATGTTCTGCAATTCGGTAAAGGAGCTGCGGGCAGTCATGTACGCCGGAGACTGCTCCTGCAGGAACTTACGGCCCTATTCAACCAAGGACCTGATTAGAATGGAGACCTCAAAGGACACTTCACTTGATGGGCCATACCGTCAGCTTGTTTAAGCCCATTTCAAACTGGTCATACTCTTTCCAGAGAGTATTGACAGCCTGGGTGGGGACCCCAATAGCTCGTTGATAAGCTTTACGAAGCAGGTCCATCTTTTGTTGGTCCTGCCACCCGGAGCCTCCAACGTTTCCGGGCCCGGAGCGGATGAATTGGACGTAATCCGACCAGATCGACCCCGAATCCTTGTCGATACCGATGTGCTGAAGCGCCAATTCATAGGCGGAGGAAATGATCCGCCTCGCTTGCCCAGTGGTGTCTGTGGTGAGGGGGTTGCGGCGACGAACGTAGTCCAAGTAGACGGTCCAGAGTTGTACGTCCGCAATCGTCAGCAGAGTCCGGTTGAAGATTTGCTCCAGGCGGAAGAGCTCATTAAGTTCGGACTCCATCGTCGCATAGGCCACCCATTGCTCGGCCTGACAACAGTGAGCCAATACGGTCTTTTCCCACAACGTTGAAGGACACTTACAGAAAAAGGGAAGACCTTTAGGAAACGCTCATACACGTCGCGCGCGTTATCAATCCTATTGCGGCTTCTGTGCTCGTTAATCAATTCCAACCAAGCGGGAATGTCACCACGGGGGTCTTCTTGGATTCGGTCTTCCAGGATTCCGACGCGGTCGTGAGGTAACCGGCCCCTCGCGGTCGACGGGGAGTCGGGCGTCGAGGTGGTCGCCTCCTGCGCATTTTCCGGCGGCGCGGAACGTGTGCTGTACAGATCCTGGCCCGAGGTCACAGACGCATCATTTTTAGAAGCAGCAGGGAAAGAACTATTAGGGACATTCTTCGCGCTGGCAGACACCTGCGCAGCTTCATCCAATGATACATCAGGGGTAGAAGTAGCTTGAATTGCATTTCCAATGGGTTGCGAAGGTATAGTATTCATGTCTTCGACACCTAGTACAGCTGGTGGCTCATAATCTGCATCACCCGCCTCATCCTCATCCTCATCCTCGACCACAAAGCCCCCAATTGTCCTGGTCTTCGGCGGAACCGAGGCCCCGGTGGCGGGGCCCGATGTTGATGCCTGAGACTCAGCTCGTGAAGGTGTCTGGGAAGGGTAGACAGTGCCAGCTGGCTGACTAGGGTCTGATTCAGGGGGAGGCAGGGAAGTAGTCTGTTCGGGGGGGTTGGAGTCGGAAGAAGCATCATCGGAAGGAGCATCAGAAGGGGCATCAGAAGGAACATGTTCGGTCTGCTTGGGGTCTGTCAAGGAACCAGAATACTGATCTGGCAGTGGTTTTGAAGGATCATAATCATCTGAATCTGAACTATCTGCTGCATCCTGCTCTTCCACGGCTTTATAGTCCACAGAGTCCGCATTCATTGCCTGAGCCTGGAAAAAGGCCTGCTCAGCATCATCTTCAGCCATGACAGGGGAAGGTTGTCTCAATTGCGACAAAGGTACTGTGTGTTGCGTGATGGGTGGGGGTTGGGAGTTGGGAGTTGAGGGGGGAGGACAGATGAACAGGGAACCTGAGTTTGATTAGCGGATGAGGTTCAGAATGGGGAGGCGCAGAATGAGCGATGGATCATTCATTGACTCACTCGGGGGGAACACCCACGACAAAGAGCAACGAGTCGGGAAGGGAGATTGTCAGGATTCGACAAAGAGGACGGAGCAAGTTAGGGGAGGGACAGATTCTGCCTAGGGGACCGGAGCGGGCGATGAAGAGGCCCCTGGTGGATCAGCGACACTGACGACAGACAATTCGAATGGATGGACGAGGCCGTTGTTAGTTCCAGGCAAGACTTGCCCGAGTCGGGCGGGTAGGGGCACGTGACAGATTAAGGCGGTCAGGGCGATTGCTGAGTCGGGCGGGCGCGATGCGTGCCCACTTCTGCCCACACGCGGCGCGTCGTCGATCCCTCTTCCGCTGGTTTAATTAATCGGTTTGTTTGCCTTAGCTTGTGGGCTCCTCCTGCTGGCTGCATCCCCTCCATGAGAAAGCGCCTGCTTTTCTCTCCTCCCTTCCAATCTTTTTATACCGCCCCGGTCGTCTCGCTCTTCCCTTGATTTCCTCTCACCTACACTTCTTCCTCGATCTCATCACCCCTCCCTTCCTAATACTTCATCTACTCCACCTCCACCAGGCTTGACGCCTCTCCTCTACAACCATGTCCGTCGTCTCTCTCCTCGGGGTTAAAATAGTCAATAACCCGGCCTCTTTCCTCGACCCCTATCAATTCGAGATCACCTTTGAATGTCTTGAACAGCTCCAGAAGGGTATGCTGCGAACCCCACGTCAGCTGAAATTGCCGCAGCTAACAGTCTCTAGATCTGGAGTGGAAGCTCACCTACGTCGGCTCTGCGACATCGTAAGCTGGACCTCGACCAGACAGCACCCCTAGACGCTAATACTAATTGTCTTGTTTAGCTCCGAGTATGACCAGGAACTCGATTCCCTTCTGGTCGGACCCATCCCCGTCGGTGTCAACAAGTTCATCTTCGAGGCCGACCCGCCAGATCTCAAGCGCATCCCTACTTCCGAAATTCTCGGCGTGACCGTGATTCTTCTCACATGCAGCTACGATGGCAGAGAATTCGTCCGTGTCGGATACTATGTGAACAATGAATACGATTCCGAAGAGCTGATGGAACAACCGCCAGCCCGGCCGATCATCGAACGCATTCGCCGGAATATCCTGGCCGAGAAGCCCAGGGTAACCCGTTTCGCGATCAAGTGGTGAGTGCCTCCGTTTGTTTGTCTGTCATGCCAAGCTAATGCATGCCGTTCTAGGGATTCGGAGGAATCCGCCCCCGCTGAATACCCGCCCGATCAGCCAGAAGCCGACCAGGAGGGAGACGATAGTGCGGCGTATGGTGCGGAAGAAACAGAGCTAGAAGCCGCCCTCTTCAACGAGCTCCGGGAACTCGAAGCCCCCAAGGGCGAGGATCACGATATGGAGGGAACTGAAGGCCCTGCCGTCAAGGAGGAAGAGGAGGAGGACATCTCGGATGCCGAGAGTGAGGATATTGAGGATGAGAGTGACGAAGACGACGAGGAGCTCGACGAGGAGGAGGGTGATGATGGCGACGAGGACGTCGAGATGGGGGATGATTCTGAGCCGAAGGATGAGTCGGCTGGAGGTGCCAGTAACAACCCGGCGGCCCACCAGCAGGCCGAGTTGATGGTCCACTAAATTGAAGCGATTTCGTCCCGGCAACAAGCTGGGACTGGTATATTTCACTCTATTCTTATCCGTCGAATGATCTTATGATTGGGTTGCAACGTTTCATGACATCCGTCTATCATATCCTCAAGTTTTACAGTATTTAGTTTATGACATAGAACGAATATAATCCGAAAATCGAATATAACTACTCATCCTATACTAGATCGGTACCTACCTACCTTCCATCCTCTGTCCCCATCTAAATCCCTCCACATTCTTCACCGCATCCAACGCAAGGATCCCCTGACAAACCCCAATGCCATAGCAACCCCATCCCTAACCACATACATTGTATGAACGCAAGGCCAAAGCACCCCATCAAGGAAAGCAACAACAATCCCCACCACCCGCATAATTCTCCTACATACTATACTATCTATAGGTAGTTCCTGCTTCTGCAGTGTAACTCGACTAGTCCGTCACTCTTCACTCTTTCCCTTTACAGCATGCAGTGCAGATGAATATCTCCACGGCCTCCCCAGGATGAAATAATATCTTTGCTCCCTTGATTATGACGAGTATGAGGCATGTTATTGAATTGCCGATGGATGAAGTAATAGTGTGATAAGCCATAATAAGTATTTCTTCCCTTGAAGGTTGTGGATCTGCGGTCAAGGGAATTGATTGCGGAGGGAAAGAAATAGAAGTAAGGGAATGGGTTAGTAGTAGTTTCCTTGCGTTAGTGATTGGTGTGTAGTCATAGATAGATAGATACTATGTAGGTGGATAGGGGGGTGGGGAGTTTGTTTATGGGTGATGGTGTTGGTTATTGTTAGGTAAACAAGGTACTACTTGAACTAAGGATGGGGTCGAAATGGGGTGTAGCGGTGGGTTATGCATCCAGGTTTGTGATGTAGGGGCTCGATTGGGGGTTCCCGGTAGTACCGGGGAAGGTAACTTCATTTGATCTAAGGTGAAGTGTGTGGGTGGTTATGATGATGGGTAGAGGACCTAGAGGTTGTTTGGAATAATTTCGACTAGTAAGAACCGAAAGACGATTTGAATTTGATTAGATACACGCCCTGGATTCTGGTGCAATGCTTGAATAAAAATGAACAAGTAAAGATCCTAAACGCCAACAGAGTATGGGTATGTATAAGAATAATGGTTCTAATGTTGTATTATGATGCTTGATCGCAGCATTATGTTGCCGGCGATAGCGAGTATCCTAGAGGCCAAACTTCGAGCCGAGCACTGCAACTCCATTAGTCCGGATCAACTTGAATCATGGGACATACATACCACCGAGAACTGCTTTCTTCTTCTGATTCTGAACAAACTTGTTCACGTCACGGGCGAAGTTACTACTGCTCTCTTCCAACCGCTCCATGTTGTCTCCCGCAAAGTTGAGTTTTTCGGTGCGCTCCGTCATTTGACGTTGCATGTAGGACCAGTAGCCTTCCTGGTTACTGCTCGAGGACTGATTAGTCGGAGTCCGGCCTTCTCTGAAAGCCTTCCGGCGCTCTTCTTCGTCCATCCGCATCTGTTCCTGCATCCGTTTCGACGGCGGCCGATCAGGGCCTCCGACTGTTAAGTGTCAGTCAGCTGACTTCAAGGCATAGAGCAATGTTTACTAACTCAAGATGTCCATATCAGCCGGAGAGATGTATTGAGTGCCAGAAATCCACTGGATGTTGGTGATTGTGGGCCGTGGGGGAATGACGGCCTGCGGGTTGTAAAGCTGGTCTTCAGATGGTCGACTATCCAGTTGGTCAGCTTTCGATCAACAAACATCAATTTGACATGTGTTACGTACAGTCCGTGTCCAGCCCCCCAGACGCTGAACAACCCTACTTCAGAAGGACTCGTCCAGACCAGGACCGTGCCATTAGAGGAGATTGTGGCATCCGAAAGGCGTCTCATATCAGCAATCTGATTGATCGGACTTGACCCGATTTCTTTCAGACCAGGGATCGAGAAGGCCCGGGTGTGACCGTCTCCGAAGAGCCCGACAATACTGTAGCCACGGGCCTCGGTCTTGACAACCGCTGCAGAATCGCACAGATAGTCGTCCCAGGACCTATGAGCGCCCTTGGAAGTTGCTGGCTTGAAAATCCTGCAGCCGGAAACGGTTACAGCAATGACTACACCGTTCACTCGGGTCCCGTTTCTTAGGCCTCCAACAGCATTTGGCGTGGCCAACGCGAGGCCACCGTCGTCTGCGTTGACGGGGACGATATTGATGACCTTATCATCTAGCAAGCTTGTTCCGACAAATGTGGCCATGTACCTTCCGTTCTCTGCCGGCAAGATCTTAAATGTTGCCAGGTTACCTCTGTTGGTACCTACAAAGCAGCAGATGCTGGAAAAATCTACGAGACGTCAGTCTTACCCACTGCATGTGCCTTTTTGTGTGATTGCTCTTACCTTCGCCTTCCAGGGTTAGCACACCAAATTCGATGGCGGTGGGCCATTCAGGAGCAGGGCTCTCGGAGCTGCGCTTATTGAAAATACTGCTTCGCTTGTTTACCTTTAGCAATTCTGCAAAGTGTGCCGTGTGGATAACGGCCGGCCCACGCAAGTCAATGATCGCTAGACTGCCACCTTCGAATCCAACTGCAACAAAGCCCACTTGGCTGTGCTTCAAGGCAGTCACTGGGCCTTGTTGCATGTTCAAAAGTGTCAGCGGAAGGATACCCTGTTTCAGCCCAGGGTCGACCCGGTGAGTGATCTTGGTCAAGCTTCCAGGCCCCTCATTGGCACCCGGAGGCTCCTCACGACCAAAGTTCTGGTTGCTTCCCCATCGAAAGACTACCAGCTCACCGGTCTTAAGACCAACTGAAAGCTCCCCAGTTGAGCCCCCCAAAGACATCTCAGTCACCTCAATGTTGCCAACACGGCCGACAGCTCGGGCCAAGTCCACCTGGATAACGTCTCCGTTCTCGATCTCGTCATCATTACCGACATCCCAGATACGAAGAGTCCCGTCGGCATGAGATGTTGTCAGGACGTTGCGATCTTCAAAGCGCTTCAGGGCTTTCTTTGCCTCTGCTCCTCCGAGCAAGAATTTGGGACCCTGCGACCTCTTTTCCTTCAGGCCCAGCCAGGCAGCGCGATCGACTGGAGTAAGAGTCGCCTTGTTCACGAATGGGTGCACAAAATTGAGGTGAGGATGGATCATATTGGTAGGGGTGATCGGATGGCCACTGGGGAAGCTCATCGTAATTACTTCTCCCGAGGACAGAAGGGCGATCAATGCAATAGGGTCGTGGCCACCGGAATAGTAGGGAGTGCTGCGCGGAATAAGACAGAAGTCGACTACCTCCGCGCCTGGAGGAGTAGGTAGGAATGCACTGCGCTTGGGGGTTTCAAAATGTTTCGAGATGATAGCCCATGAAGAAGTCTGATAGTTGGGTGATGGGCCCAGGTCAATGAAAGTCAGACCTTTGTTGGCTTCAGCCTTTGGTCGGCCACCAGCGATCAAGAGTCCACTGTCATCGCCGTTATCCTTGACACACCATGCGATCTGAGTGATAGGGTCCTTAAGTCCGGCCGTGCCAGCCGAAGGGGGCCTTTCGGGAGCTACGCCTGGCTGGTCAATGTTGGGAGTTTGAATCGATCTAGCCATTATTTTGCGACCGTCCTTAGAGTCCCAGAACACCAAGCTGTTATCATCATGCACCGTCAAAACAAAGATACCGTTTGGGTGCCACAGCGCCCTGGTCAGTCGAGGTTTGCGCAAGTCTGGCGACGGAACGTCACCATTTCCACCCAACGCACCCGGCGGCACCTCATATTCGAAATACTTTTGGGCAACGTTCTGTTTGAACGAAAAGGTCACAGCACCTTCCGGGTATCCAACCAATATTTTACCAATATCGCGGGGCGAGAAGCTGAGACTGAGGACAGGGCAAAGGCGAGCACGTGGATTGCGTTGTGCCCACAGGTTGGGCACTCGAAACGGTGTCAAGGTCTCGCGGTCAAGATCGTAGGCAATGATGTCTCCTGTAGACCTCGTCAGCAAAGAGGAATCCTCTTTTCATACACCAATAACTCCATACCATTCTGTAGACCAATGAATGCATAATCAAGGCTCGGATCCGTCAGTAATGCGCTGGCATGACTTGGAGGAGCGTAAGAGACCAGGGTCTGTCTGGTCGCCAGGGAGAAGATGCTGATTTCGCTTTTGGAGTCGACGCTGACCAGCTTGTCGGCACAGAACTGAATGAACTTGGCGGACGCCTTGCGAGGCAGCGAAAAGACCACCGACACCCGTCGTTGACCGAAAACATAGATTTGACCGTGACCGAACTGCGTGTCGCTTGTCCCAACAGCGAGGAGCGACTGGACGGGATCGTACGCGATAGCACTGATCCGAGAATTTATACCACATCGAGCGAACTAGAAGAAGAAGGAAGACGAATACTCGATCAGTATGATGACCTCAGCTGAAGGCGCGTTATTAGTTGCTACTCAGACATACATCATCGAGGGCGAACAAGTGTGGCGACAGGTTCTCGGAGAAGTCCTTCTGGATGCCGGCCTGCTTTCCCCGCAGAAAATGCGCCATTCTGACGGACACGGGACAGAAGGGATGGTGCCGGGAAAGGACTAGAGATGAAAAGACAGGAGGTTGTAACAAGGTAACTAGGAATACCGAATAGACAAATAAATGATATTAGAGAGGAGCGGCGACCCCACGAGAGGTTCAGGTTAAACGCAGTGCCGCGGGAGACCCAAAGGTTGACGTTATTCGTTGTTGCAGGGCGGCCGATCTGCCCCGCCCGCGGTGAATAATAATGGGACCGACCCTGCCTGGCTCGGGCTTACTATGTAGGGCGCTCTCCGCTGTAATAGTGATTTCTGTAGGAAAATTGAAAACATGATTCTGTAGGTTATTTTGCCCTGCTCTACACTCTCACGTTTCTACATTTCCTCGTTTCCAGGGCGGGCTCTTGAGTGGTATGGTTGGTCCCCAGGAACCAGAACTATTGTAGGTAGGCAGCAGCAATCTGGCTATGTCCTGCCAAGACAGGTTTCATGCCGGAATGACAAATATTGCATTCACTATCCTCTTGTGCCTTCTACTCGACTATATATCTACTGCTGTTTTGCACTGTTGGGGATGGCAATCTTTTCGAGTCCGAGACCTGCATCTGGGGGCATCTAATCATCCATCAAGTATAGATGTCCGCTTCTTTTGGAGGGTCCGCCTCTCAACCCAGCGTTCGATCCTCGTGTATGGTGACCATCTCTCCTAAAACCGACGTTAATCTTCTCCTGGCATCAATCTCGGCTGTCATTCCCTGATCTCGGTAGTAGTGTATCGTAACTCGATGAACAGCACGATAGCAGGCATATCTATAAGAACGGCAGTCAGCACATAGACCACCACTCGACATATCATCCGGAGATTACACACAGCAACTGCCGGGCCACCTGGGCCTCGCTTTTTGCTAGTTGGGTGCCATAGCCTTCCAGCACAGCCAAAGATGGCTCCTCAAATATCTCCGCCATATGTACGTCACCCCAGAGTGCGTTCTCAAGTCCAATGAGCCCCGCTAGCTTCTTGGACCCCGGATTCAACAGGACTTGCGATGGTCGGCCTAACCCAACAATCACTAGCTGCGGTGACGTAATCTCCTCGAGTGCAGGTGACAGCCGGCGGACTTGGTGTCTGATCTCGGCATATGGGAGATGGACAAAGGCGTCTTCGGAGTCCCGAAGAATACCTTCCAAGAGCGTCACAAACGCCTCTCGCCACGACTCTTTCCCAGATCCACAGGCTACCTGGTCGAGAGACCCGAAAGTGCTGGAAATGTTCTGTCCAATCCGCTGAGCCAATGAGCCAAGTGCCCTGTTGACATTGTCCCGGTCTTGCATAGTAAGCTGGGCCTCCATCTCCTGCAATGTAGCTCCGGTAACATAGTGTCTTACTAAGAAGGCAGATCCGAGCAAACCTCCTTGGAGACCATAATGCACGAATGATGGGATGTACGGAATCCCGTTTCGCTCCAGGATGGAAAGAGCCCGAGCTTCGGTCTCAAGCAAGAGCTGTTCTCGCCTTAAGAGGGGGGTTGTCGACCCCGGGGAGCATTTCAAGAGCAGTTGGACCCCATTCGATAGTACGAGGCGATTAATTGAGTGCAGATGACCCGGTAGGGGGTAAACTCCCCTGATCTGCACCGAAGGTGGAAAGTGGCGTTGAAGGATCGAGCCAAGTGGGTTGAAAAGTTCAGTGTCAGAAATCAAGAGAGGGGATAGAGAAGGCGACATTATGAGCAGTTGTTCATATCTGAAGCACCAGTACTTGCGTACTCACTAGATATAATCATAAGGCCGAGGGATAGTAAGCAATATAAACGGTGAGCAAACATTCCTGTAGCCTTGGGAGGGGCTCAGGAAACCCCGGGATACAATAGAAGCCGGACATGGAACATAAGTGAGATGCAAGTTCCTGCAGTCGAACAAGTAAGGCAATTGAACTGCCCAACCCAGACACTGGCATGGTAGGAACAGGGACCGCGGTTAATCCATCTTGGTTTGCGAGTCAGATGATAAATGATGTCGTGACGAGGAGATGGAGCATATCCCGTTTTTGAGAACATTAAGCGAAGCGGGAATTCCATCTTGAACCCCTTGACCGAAGAGGACATCCGTCCGCGATTTCCACTATCTGAATTGGAGAAGAAGCACCCGGCAGATCTCCGAGCAGATTGAATGACCATAATGGTCACAGCCGGGGAGGTGGCTACCTACCACTACTGCTAGTAGTTGTATGGATGATGTTCCATGGAAACGCGGACTCGCCTAAGTCTCCCGCTCTGAGGAAGGCGCGATGCAGGGACCACGCCGCCGACCAATCAGCGAGCGGCTTTACCGAAGGGCCTCGGCCCCGCCTGGACTGACCGATTGCCGATGTTGCAGTGGGGGAACTGCTGGGTACTATACAGTAATACACAGTACGTGCCGGGGTGCTCCTCAGGAGTTCAAAACAGTTGTGCCATTGTGGTGTCTGGGAAACTTTGGACGACCCTGTTCTTCCCCTTCTTGAATCAGGCTATCTACCAGGCGGACCGTCCCTGCGGCGGGGAGACGGGGGAACCAAGCTCTCCCCCGCTTGAACCTCCTATACCTTGATTACAGCACACCGGGCCGAAGGGGTTTCCTGCACACCATGGATATGCTATCGAGATTATGTGGCGCGTTGCCGGATGATTCTATGGGAAGGTCGATGGATGGTAAGGACACCACGAACTCTGTATATACACTTTTCTTACTTTTTGCTATCATCGGCTGCGAGGTGCAGCCAGAGATTATTCATGATCCAAGAGAAGAAATTCAAGAAGTGAATATATCCCAAACTTTACCTAGTGGGCTCAGGCCTGGGTTTCGGCGGGCTCAGATGCTGGTGCTGGATCGTACAACTCGGCCAAATTATACCTCTTTAGCCGATCGTAGTCGCTCCCGGCAACGCTCATGCCAATTACGTTCTGCAAGTTGGTTGTAAGTCATAGGCTGTGTAGACGGACAAGAAGGTACGTTCGTAGAAACTGACCTGGATAACTGTGACAAGGATGATTAAGTCGTAGTTCGTAAGATCAACAGGATGCTCGGGTCCCACGACATCCGCAACGGTTTTAATGACGACGTCGCGGTTGAACTTCTTGTTGCTTCTCACCACAGGTCGAATGGCGTACTGGAAGGTTTCCATCAGCAGGCGTCCATGGCCGCCTAAATCTTACTTCCAGAGTTGGAACGCACCTTCTTAGGGGGTCCCCCAGAATGGAAATGAGGCTTGAGGATTTCCCGCGCAAAGGCCTCCAGGTCGACACTGAGAGTTTTGCGAACAGAAATTGCAGGAGTCATGCGTTGGATCCATCTGGATCGCTTCTTTTCAGGGTTGGCAGAGGCTTCAGTGCAAAGCTGGTGAACCATTTTCTCGGGATCAATGGATTTGTCGAATCGTACAAATGACACTGAAGCGTATTAGTGTCTCTCATCTTCAGGCAGGCGTGAAGGAGAGCGAAAGCGTTCACGCACAACATGGCAGGTCCATCCTGATAGCATGGAACGGACGGGACTTGCTCGCGCTGGGCTTTAGTCCTTCGACCTCCTTTCTGATTTGAGCCTCGATGTCATCGTCATCCGAGTCGGACTTGTCTTCATGATCATCGCTGCTGGTTGATTCCACACTCTGAGCAGTAGCGCAAGTCAGATAAATGAACAGATGAAATGGGCTGCTTCCATGCCCGAAGCCTACCGTTCATGCCACTAACCTGGGAGAAAAGATCCACCACCTCTGCCATACATTTGCTTTCCTTGCCCAAATCGCATGTCACAAAAACTCCCCAATCACCACCCTCAATGCCTGCTTTGTTGCCTTGGGTTTTCTGCCATTGGGCACCTCCCTGTGCCACATATCAGACACCAACCACATGATGTTTGTGGCAAGCATGCCACAGATATCTGAAGAAGACGAACCTTTCTCTTCTTAGCACACTGAACTGGCTTATTACTGGGCATGGCTCTCTTCCCTGATCCAGCCATCGGCAGGCGTCAGTGCGCTGGTGGATGGGGATGGGCAGTATGATGTTTCAGTGTGTGGGAGCACTGGGAGGGTATTGGCCACACAAGGGGTACACGTTGCTTGGTTGTCGGAGTTGACTCGGAGGAATCGAAGCTTAGTGGTGATGTTAAGCCGGTCCTAGAAGATCTAGATGCACTACCGGTGACACGAAGGGGGACGAAAAGATAAGGAATGGTATGGCGGCGGGGGGTTTAAAATTCCACATGAGGACTAGCGGGAAGGCAGGCGATCATCATCCCACTCGGTGGAGTGACGGCCCTCTCGGCCGGACTGGTTTAGCTGCGATCTTGCCTTAGTTTTCGCTACTCTTATCACTTCCGCTGCGCCGCTGCCAGGGATCCGAACATGGTTTGTTCGGCCTGGAATATCGATCGAACCACCCCATCCATGCCGTCGTGGCCGGAGATCTCCTCGAATTCACGCAAAACATCCATTCCCTGGCTAGTTCTCACTCCATAGAATGGATCCCTATAATCCCGCAAGCATTCACCGGAGAATGGCGTGGCAGTTGGGTGGTGACACTGGCTTTGTCTCCGTCTCCGTCTCGACAGCATGACATCACGCCCTGTCCTCCTCATGACGTACGGCCACGCTGGGTTCCAGACTCCCCGTTGTCGCGTTTATGACACCTATTTATACTCGCCCCCTCTTCAATCCATGTAAACACTCATTCCTCCATCTCGTATCAGTATTTCCTTCGTCCATCTCTTTATTCTCAAATCTACCTTGATCTACTATCTTCGCCTACTGCTTCATGATGGCGACTACCGATATCGCTACGCGTGAGCTTCGGAAGCCCATCTCGGTGCCTGAGTACCTCTTCCGTCGTCTATACGAGGTCGGCGTTCGTTCCGTGCACGGCGTTCCGGGTGAGACCTCCCCCGTGGGCTGGTGTATGGGTGATCTTGCTAACAATCATGGATTATTCCAGGTGACTACAACCTTGCAGCCTTGGACTATTTACCCAAGTGTGGTCTTCGTTGGGTGGGAAACTGCAATGAACTCAATGCTGGTATGCTTGAATCGACTCCACCGTTGTTACACACCAGGGTCAAGACCACCTTGAATGACTAACGTGGTCAAACTGCAGGCTATGCTGCCGACGGATATGCGCGAGTTAATGGAATCGGTGCTCTGATCACTACCTTTGGTGTAGGTGAGCTTTCGGCGCTCAATGCCATCGCTGGTTCATACTCCGAGTTTGTGCCAATTGTTCACATCGTCGGTCAACCCAACACCAAATCTCAGAAGGACGGCATGCTGCTCCACCACACACTGGGAAATGGGGATTTCGATGTTTTTGCGAAGATGAGTGCAGGCATCTCTTGTACCCTTGGGCGCCTGAATGAGACACTGGAGGCGGCAACACTTATTGACAACGCCATCCGCGAATGTTGGACCCGCAGTCGGCCTGTCTATATCAGTCTCCCCACGGACATGATTACGAAGCAGATTGAGGGTGACCGACTCGATACACCGCTGGATCTATCCTTGCCCCCGAATGACCCTGAGAAGGAAGATTATGTGGTGGATGTTGTCTTGAAGTACTTGCATGCGGCAAAGAAACCGGTGATTCTGGTGGATGCTTGTGCTATCCGCCATCGGGTTCTTGATGAGGTTCATGACTTGATGGAAACGTCCGGTTTGCCTACTTTCGTCGCCCCAATGGGCAAGGGAGCGGTGGATGAGACTCGCCCAAACTACGGAGGAGTGTATGCCGGAACGGGATCTAATGCGGGCGTCCGCGAGCAAGTCGAGTCTTCCGACCTTATCCTGAGCATCGGTGCCATCAAGTCGGATTTCAACACGAGTGGATTCTCCTACCATATTGGGCAGCTTAACACAATCGATTTCCATAGCACCTTCGTGCGCGTGCGATATTCCGAATATCCGGAGATCAACATGAAAGGAGTCCTGCGCAAGGTCATTCAGAAGATGGGTGCCGTCAACGCCGCGCCCGTTCCCCATCTCTCAAACGCGGTTCCCGAGGTCGAGCAGTCTTCGGGCAACCAAGAGATTACGCATGACTGGCTTTGGCCCAACGTTGGACAGTGGCTGAAGGAAAATGACATTGTCATCACCGAAACCGGCACTGCGAACTTTGGCATTTGGGAGACTCGGTTCCCGGCGAATGTCACAGCCATCAGTCAGGTCCTTTGGGGTAGCATTGGCTATTCGGTTGGGGCTTGTCAGGGTGCTGCATTGGCTGCGAAGGAACTGGGCAACCGTCGGACTGTTCTCTTCGTCGGTGACGGAAGCCTCCAACTTACGGTGCAGGAGTTGAGCACCATGATCAGAAACAATCTCAACCCCATTATGTAAGTGCAATCAGCAGTTATTACCATGTGACGGCACTGACGAAACCAAGCTTCGTGATCTGCAATAACGGATACACCATTGAGCGATACATCCATGGATGGGACGAAGGCTATAACGACATTCAGCCGTGGGACATCAAAGGTCTCCCTACTGTCTTCGGAGCCAAAGACAAATACAAGGGATACAAGGTGACCACACGGGACGAGCTGAGGCAACTTTTTGCGAACGAAGAGTTCGCCTCGGCGCCATTCTTGCAGGTATGTTCATTGCCCTGACCTTCCAACGGTGTCCAGAAGTGCTAACCTGGACGATACAGTTGGTGGAGCTTCACATGCCTCGTGATGATGCTCCGGCCGCGTTGAAGATCACGGCTGAGGCGGCGGCCACCAGAAACAAGTAGATAATGGGGGTTGGTCCGGAGAGGCGGCGATTTCCCCTCTCTGCTTGTCATCTTTCCCATTTCACTTTACCTGTAACTCCTGGAGAGGAACAGACCCCACTCTGGCAAAGTAGTCTGGATGCAGAACACGAATTGTAATGATCTCAAATAATAATTTTGTTCATTCTCACGTGCCCCGGTAGTTGCTCCGAGCCTGGATGGGCGTTGTAGGGTTATCTGTCTAGAGCCTAGTGCTTATCATCCCTCCGAATGCCAAGGGGAACTGTAGTGGCGCTAACACCACACTTGTCACTTTGAGACATTTGGAACGAGAGCTGATTGGCAGCTGCGTTTACGACATAGCTGTTTTTGTACGTATCTAGGATCGAACAAAGAAAAAGAGAGAGAGAGAAAGAAAGGAAGAATGAAAAAGAAAAGGGGTGATCTGGATAGGGCTGAGGGCTTCAGACTGTGGCAAATCCGATCCGGTGAAGGATACGAAGGGGGATGGGGGTGGTTGACTGTCAGTGCCACCGTGGGATGTTTGGTAGACGACTAGTAACGGGTTCCCATTTCCCAACCCCACCCGCCGGGCACCAGAAGCCTATGAGAACCGGAGCAGAGGGCGGAAGAGCCGAGAACAGAAGAAAAAAAGGGACCGACAGACTTCGGCTGCTTATCGGCGCACCACGTGATCGACGGGATGGCCAGGCGCTAAGGCGGCCAGCGCATCAAAGCTCCTCAGGATTTCCCTGGGCGGGCCTCGACACCGGCGACAGGCTACCCCATGATTCTGGCGACTTGCGAGCAGGCCGCTGTCCTTCGTTGATGAGAACCGAATCGAGAATAACGATAATTAATCTATGCGGTGGGCTGCTAATTTACCACCGCCTGCGATTAATCTCCTGCGTGGTCTAATCCACCGCAATTTTGTTAATGGTATGTCTTAGCTTCCCGTCGAGCCTTCCGCGGCATCATTTCCCCCCTCCCCCTTCGTTTTAGCGACGCCTACTATCAGGGGTTGAGTGCCGCAATCTGCCAGGAGATTTAGCTGACCGAAGAGGCCCAGCTATCTTAAAGATTCTCCTCCCCTCCGAAGAACGCCCAACTCGCTTCTTCGCCCCAGCCCGCGCCTGCAGCTCGACTGCGTGTGATCTCTCCAGCCTCCCGTCCATTCCCCGATCAGGTGGAAAGCTGATGGCCGCCCTCTGCTCCCTCCGCTCCTGCTTACGTACTGTCGTCCGCCCCGATCTGGAGGCTATCTGTGCCCGATTGACGTGCATTGCGAATCGCCGATTGCTCCTTATCCTTCTTTCCCTTGGCCGCCGCCCCGATTCTCCTCGTCGCCGTACGGCCGGAACGAGAGGCGTTCATCACTTAAAGCCGGGTTCCCAGCGCGGACAATGCGGAATTTCCCTGAGTTCTAAGCTTCCATGGTGTATCTTTCCCCACTTTAGGGACGTGTTTGATAGCGCAACCCAGTGAGGTATATGAGGCAAGAATCTTATTGGGCTTCCAGAACTCCTGTCTGCTTTTTAAGCTCATACATACCTCCTTGCATCATTCCATTGGAGACGTCGCAGACATCGCCACTATGGACGGACAACGGCCGCAGCAGTACATACCAGTCCCCCCGCCTTCCTCGGCGACACAATCCTCTCAATCGCACATAATCCCCTTACCACCGCCGCCGCCGCGTTACCCTCCCACTCAATCCCAGGGTGTGATGCTTCCCCCTCCCCCTGGACCGCCTCCAGGCACGGCGTATGGAACTTCCAAACTCACCAATCCCCAACTGCAACACCAGAATACACTTGGGTGGCAGCAACAGAGCTGGGCAAGACAAGCGCTGTCTCAAGGATATCTTCCACCTCCTCCGCCTCCCCCAATGGTACCTACGAACCAATCTCCGTATGGGCGTCCGGCAGCTCTATCGATCCCTTCGGCTGAAACGCGCACATCTGCGACTTATGTGCCTCAAGCTGGCACCTTTGGACCGGGTGTGGGGATACCACCATTCGATGTACACTCCACCCCCACGTACGAAAGCCTGGGAACAATGCAGTCCAGCGATAGACAGCGGATACCTTCCACTCAAGCCTACGAATATGCCGGCACGGACTCCTCTACATATAAGCGAGACTCCAACCATCCCCCCACACCTTCAACTCGCAATCTCCCTTCCTCGTTAGCCGTCAATGATGGTGCTCATGACATAGCCTCGACGGGGTTTTCCGCCGCGACCGTGCAAAATCCGGTCCAACAGATGTCAGCGCCACCCGCTGAACTCACAAAGTCAGCCAGTCATCGTCATAACAACATTGGTGGCATGTTACCGAGCGAAGCCGCCGTTCAGTGGCCCCTCGATCGTGTACTGCTGTGGCTTGGGAACAATGGGTTCTCCAAAGACTGGCAAGAGACGTTCAGAGCCCTGGAAATTGAGGGGGCAGATTTTCTCGAGCTGGGACATGGGTCGAATGGCCGACCAAATCTGGGCAAGATGCACAATGTTGTCTATCCCCAGCTTGCTAAAGAATGCGAGGCAAGTGGTACGGGGTGGGATCAGACCCGTGAGCGAGAAGAGGGAAAACGCATGCGCCGGTTGATCAAGCAGATTCATGATGACGGGAGCTACGATGCTGAGATCTCCATCCAGAAGCGACGCGATTCTCACCCTAACAGTGCCCCCGATGCTGGATCTGAGGCTTCACCGAAGCCAACTTATGAGCCCCGGTCCGCTGGCCCCGGCTCAGGAAATGTTGCAAGCAGCCCTAATCTCAAGGCCCCCCAGCCTGCTTATAGCCAAAGACAGAGCGTGCAGATGCGCTCCTTCACAACACCCATACCCACAACTCATGATTATTCGTCTTCCGAGCTTGCTACAAGCGATGCTAATACGATGTGGCCCCGATCCGATTATTCGCGAGCCGTGTTGTCTAGTATTGGCGATCATCACAGGCAAAGCCCTTCGATTTCCAGCGATGGCGGGACCTTTCAAATTCCTATCCGATCGTACGAAGACAGTCCTAAGAGCGGGAGCCCAGCTATGCAACATGCGACCCTCGCACAGGCCGGGCCTTCGTCATCCATGGGGGATCTGGGTGTCAAATCCGAACACTCGCGCGGGAACAGTTCTGATTCAACAACGGGGCGGCGTTACTATGAGTCGATTAGGCAAGACAACGGGGTTCGTCCTTCGCCGCAGGAATCATATAACCGCCATTCCGGCGGAGAAACCCCGTCCTCATACCCAAAGGATCACCGCAATGGTCTTCTGGGGTTTTTCAAAAAACGATCCAAGGCAGGCGATTCCAATCACCCGTCGCCGGAGGAGCAGTTTCTGGAATCTCCCACCAGCCCGGTGAACATGCGACAGAATGGCTCTCATTTACCTTATTCTAAACCGAATTTCAGTGCCAGTGATATGTCATTGGGTGAGCGTCCATCGTCTTCGTCTATGTCGGACCACGAACGACTGGCATTGCGAGGCAAGCCAATGCAAAAGAGCAAGAAGTGGACCTTTGTGACGCTGGACGGATGGAACTATCGCTTGGTTGACATAACGGAGATGGACTCCGTGGAGACATTGCGATCTGCCATATGCCAAAGCCTGGGGATCGCCGATTGGACTGGCGCGCAAATTTTCCTGACAGAGCCCGGTCAGACCGAACACGATGAGCCTTTGAGTGACACCAGCTTGGCTTTATGTCGAAGAACAAAATCAGACACAACTGGTTCATTGAAGCTTTTCGTCCGGGGTTCGCACATGCAACTAGGTGCAAACAGCTCTACCCTCTTCACTGGTCTGGGGGTTTCGATTCCAGACAAAAGCACTTCCTCGCCAACATCTGCTCATCACCTTCACAGAAAGCCGCTGGATGATGAAGCACTCAATAGAATCTCACCTCACAATCCAGCCAAGCCCACGTCTCCTCAGATTTCTTCGCGACAACAACTCAAGGCTCCCGCTGCTAAGCTAACTCCACAGCCATCAATCACCGCGTCTCCGATTGACGGTGGGGCAGAAGTAGGACTACCTACTGACGCGGAGAAAGCAGACTTGCTGGCCCGACACGAGGAACATCTGCGTGAGGTAGAGCGGAAGCAGAGGGCCTACCGCATCTCAAAGGTCCCCCCTATGCCACAGCCAAGAAAGGACGCATATGGCGAAACTGGCTACCGGCGTGAAGGCGTCATTGATTTTGACGTGCCCCGTACTTCTCCTTACGAAGACAAGAAGTCAGAAACGCTTGTGCCACTTCGCAAACCCCCCACGGCACCTCACGAATCAAGCACGCTCACCAAAGTGAACTCGCTAAGAAAGAAAGACGCCGAGCGTCCCCGCATTCAAACCACAACCCAAAGTCATGGTCTCGGGGCAGTGTTGGCTAGCGTTGGTAGGATGACCAGCGCCATTGGAACCCCGTCGCCATCAGTGCCGACCCCGACAGCTACGAGCAGTCAGGAGCTGAAGGGACCGTCCCAATCATCTACGGAGCAAGACAACCAAACTACACCGACGGTTCACTCCAGTCAGTCTCCTGCACAACCTTCGTCTACAACCCCCGTAGAGCCGAGACCCGCTATACAGTCTCGCAAGTCCTTTGGACCCGAGTTCGACTTCGAAGAGACCAAGGTCTCCTTCCAAGGTTCACCGGTGCCACAGGAGGAGTCTGATGACGACTCCGATGATGGTCTTTTTGCTATTCCCCTAGCAAATACCAAGACTCCAGTCAAAGAAAATGCGCCCGTGGCCATTTCGCCGGAATCCCAAAGGCGAGCCGGGAAACCGTCCCTCACGTTGAATACCGAAAATAGGCTACGGAAGGGACTATCCGTTAGCTTCAGATCCCCCAGTGCTTCCCGCGAAACGTTTGCCAGCTCTAGCGGGGAGTCGAGTAACAGGAACGCATCCTTTTCTGACCTGAGTGCCTCGCCGGAGGAAGAGAGACCACCTCGCAGGGATTCATTTGCCCAAGGCGATCTCTGGGCAAGCAGACCTCCAGTTGAGGGCGTCATTGACCACCTTGACGACTTCTTCCCGGATATCGATCTTGATACACCTTACCTAGACGGACAGGGCATGTCGCCTCCATCATCACCAGCTTCCAAGGTTGCGGCCGAGAACGACAAAGGCCACAAGGAAAAGCCAGATGGCTTACCATATACCACCCCACAACATCCACCTGCCTCGGGTGACAATGCTTCCAGCGCTAGCGAGCCACCCATAAAGCCCCAGGATCCAGGTGTCGTTGCTCGCCGGAATGTCAGCCGCTCTGGGGGCGGACTCACCCGGATGAAGTCTATTCGAGAGGTGGCGAAGGGGGCCAACCAAGCCAGTCGGAATCGAAGCGTAACATCGTCTACTGGCAACCAGAGATCGGGTGATATTTTGCGTCGCAAGAGCACCAAGATGTTCGGCGCCAAGATTATGCAGATCAGTCCGAAGCGTGGCAGCCGACTTAGCCAGCTTGACCCGATCCCTCAGAATCATGCGCCGCCCGGAAACTTGCCCCAGAGACAGCCCACTTTCCGTATCATCCGTGGTCAGCTTATCGGCAAAGGAACTTATGGCCGGGTATACCTAGGCATGAACGCTGATAATGGTGAAGTTCTGGCGGTGAAGCAAGTGGAGGTCAATGCACGGATTGCGGGAACCGATAAGGACCGCATCAAGGAGATGGTCGCCGCTATGGATCAAGAAATCGATACGATGCAACATCTTGAGCATCCTAACATCGTGCAGTATTTGGGTTGCGAACGTGGCGAATTCTCCATCTCAATCTACCTCGAATATATTTCTGGTGGTTCCGTCGGTAGCTGTCTTCGCAAGCATGGCAAGTTTGAGGAAAGCGTTGTGCAATCTCTCACGCACCAGACCCTGAGTGGACTGGCGTATCTCCATAACCAGGGCATCCTTCATCGCGATCTTAAGGCCGACAACATTCTTTTGGATCTCGACGGGACGTGTAAGATCTCCGACTTTGGAATTTCAAAGAAGACGGACAACATCTACGGAAACGATTCCACCAACTCCATGCAAGGATCGGTGTTTTGGATGGCGCCCGAGGTCATCCAATCCCAAGGACAAGGCTACAGCGCCAAGGTTGATATCTGGTCTCTTGGCTGCGTGGTATTGGAGATGTTTGCTGGCCGTCGGCCATGGAGCAAGGAAGAGGCCATTGGAGCTATCTTCAAACTCGGTAGTCTGAGTCAGGCGCCTCCAATCCCCGATGATGTTTCCATGAATATCACTCCAGCAGCGCTCGCCTTTATGTACGACTGCTTTACAGTGTATGTAACCCTAAGATTGCTCTCTTCCAGTTTATTCCCCCAGACTGACATACTCTTCAGGGATTCGCGTGACCGCCCAACCGCCGAGACTCTCCTAACCCATCCCTTCTGTGAACCCGATCCGAAGTACAATTTCTTGGATACCGAGCTTTATGCCAAGATTCGCCACGTCCTCTAAGCCCAGCACAATGTTCAGTAATATATTCGCAAGCGTCTCTATTCCAGTGTTTCGGCTATGCATTTTGTTTCCTCCCTGCATCATACCCAACTCAGCAGCGTTTCGTTCGGTGTGCATAGTTTATTTGACGATGATTGGCTGGTGACCTTACTTGAATATGACAATCCTGGATATTCCTAATTGCTCTCTATATCTCGCTTCTCCGAGACTTTAAGAAGTCTCTCTCCTCTTCGATACTTTGTATATACATTGGAAGTCAAACGTAAAATATATCTACTGTTAGAAAAAAAAAAAGAGAGAGAGAGAGAGAGAGAAGAAAGGATAGTCCCGGTCTAAGACCCAGGACTTCCACCCCGACTCAAACTCCTACTCGTCGCATCATCATTGTCATCGCCATCACCATCCAACCCCTGCCCCGACCCAAGGAACCCAACGCGAAAGATCCCCTCACACCACTCCGCAAACGTATCCACATCCCACACCGTATCCTCCCTCCCCTTCCCCTTCGTACTCACGGGGTTTCCCTTCCTCCGCTCAGAAGAGGTATATTTCTCAAAGAAATCCTCATAGATCTGAATAACTCGATCCTGGACCGCGCCTACCAGCGTCTCCTTCATCCGTCCATCATCCAGATACTCCGACAACACTTTGCGTAAGTTCGGGACCTCCTTCTCGATGTTTTGACACGTCGGGTAGATGAGTTCCCCGCGCTGGAGGTTCCGGGCGTCGACGAACTTGGCTGGAAGGGAGGCGGTCATTTTGGAGGCGAACCCGTTGATGAAGTCGTTGATTACGGTGCGAAGGCGCCCATCTAGTTCCACTTTGGCGTCGAGCATGTTCTCCACGACGCGCGGGAGGAGGCCGTGGCCGACGAGGCGTATGAGGTTGCGCGGGTTGAAGAGACCGCCTCGTTCGCGGAGTTCCCAGAAGGTGTTGGTGACACCGGAGAAGTCGAAGGTTACTTCGGGGGCGACGTATTCGATGTCGAAGGCGACGATTTGTTGTTTGAGGATTAAGAGGTGGCTCATGAGGAAGAGTTGGGCGTCGGTGGGTGTGGATTTGTTGGTTAGAAGGGTGCTGGCGTAGTGAAGGGAGGTGTTGGTTTGGTGGACGATTTGGTGGGCGAGGTCGTCGAAGACGGTTGACTGGGATGGTGGTTAGTGGGGGCTTGTTTATGGATGGAGATGGGAATGGACGGTGGGTTTATACGTTTACGAGGCGGTAGATTCGGCTGAGGAGCCAGATGGCTTTGCGGAGGGTTAGATACCATCCGCTCAGCGCGTTCGGCGACTCGAGGTCCCATTTAGAGTCTTGCTCCAAGGAAGTATCGCCATCCTCGGTTTGCTTCGTTGGTTTAGGAAGGTTCACCAGGGCATCTGCGGATGCGACTTTGCGGCCGCTGATCTGGCCCTCTGTGACGGATATTGAGAGTTGCTTGTTCCGCGCAGGATAGTCCAGGTCTTCGGGGCGAGGCTTATAGCGCTCGATCTCATCGCGGAGATAAGCCTGCGCGCGGAAGACAAGGCGGGTTTGGACGTCTTCGAGTGCGGGCTGGATCAATGCAGGAAAATCGAGTTGGTTGGCGTCTATTTGCTCGATCTCTTCATCCTGGTCGAGCAGGTATCGGGTTTGCAGCAGGGTGCAGAGTTGGCACAGTTTAACAATCTTGTCCTCGTGGATAATTCGAGGTCTGAGGTAATCGTAGAGAGGCTCACAGATTGTTTCCAGGAAGTCGTACAGTCCACCCTGACCATGGAACCATTCGCGCCATAGTTCGAACTCGTCTAGGCATACGCCGCGAATGTAGCTGATACTCGCACGGGCAAAAGACACGAGATCTTGTGACGATGTTGGAGATTGCGCGATGTCGTAGAGATTTTTGCGGACTAACGGGATGATCAGTTTGCCACGCGTGGCTGCGTAGTTGGCATGAAGCTCGTTGAGTAAGCTTTGGTATTCAGCCTCTATGCCCTGATCTAGGTCCAATGGAGGAACCGCTCTCTTCTGGATCTCAAGCCCAATCTGTTTCAGTTCCGGCGCACCAACTCTAAACTTGGCGTAGAGCAAGGTAGACATAGTGGTGTCGTTGAGTTGCTTGTCTGCGATTTTCTTCGAGGCGTCGGCGTATACATCTCGGAGGGAGGAAACAAAGTGTGTTCGAATAAGAGTGAGGGCGCGCGTCATAAGCAATCGGTACCGGGAGCGGTATACACCGGCCTCCTTCTGATCGGGCTGCGGAACCAGACAATTAGCTAGAGCGCGATAGAGATACGAATCGTACGCACATGCGTCTCCATATAGTCCAAGCATTCATCAAGCCGTCTCAGCATATCCGAGAAGTCCTTCCCACGAACCGTGTTCCCAGCACCCGGAGCATTGAGTCTTCTCGATGCAGGATCCAGGAAGTCATAGTATTGAAGGTTTTCCTGGATATCCGCTGCCAAATCCGAATCATGCTTCTGTGCCGAGAGGAGCCCCTCGCATTGTTTCTGGAAATTGGATGTCTGCAATTCCACGGCTCGGAAGTCGTTCGATAGGCTGGTCAGAAGGTTGAGCGTCGACGAGGTATCGGACAATAGCGAATCCAGATGAGATTTAGACATTTGTAGCTCCTGGAGGCAAGCTCTAATAGCAATGGATGTCAGCATCGGCCAGGGGCTTCTTGGGGGTTGATCGCAGATGTCGCTGCTTACTGGTACTCATCATAGCTGGCTTCCAGCAGGCTCTCCTCTACTTCGCTATACCACTGCGAAAATTCCAGCTCATTATGGATATCGGTAATCGAGTCTAAGCTATCTGGAATCGTCTCGAGCTCGGTGGCCTCCCTGACCTTCAGTTCCAGAGCCCGGCCCGACGGGGCAGTCTGGCGTCGACTTCGCTGTCCCGCAGCTTGTTGGCGCATGATGAGGGAATGACCAATGGCAATAATACTCGAGCGACTGCCCCTATACCTGGGCCTCTCAACAACAAGGCAAACAATCCCAATCAAGCCCCAGACGCAACGCGCAGAAGAGAGAGGTGAGGCAATGCCTCCGCCGTGTCTTCAATGCGCTATTCTGCCGCCGTCTTCCGCTCCCGCGACTTGACGCAACATTCCAGCTGATCTTTTGCCTCTTTCTCATGGATCGAACCAGA
Organism: Aspergillus sclerotioniger CBS 115572; assembly: GCF_003184525.1. Classification (NCBI taxonomy): domain Eukaryota; kingdom Fungi; phylum Ascomycota; class Eurotiomycetes; order Eurotiales; family Aspergillaceae; genus Aspergillus; species Aspergillus sclerotioniger. The sequence goes on along the minus strand of NW_020291007.1, from coordinate 286,126 downwards.
TCAGTGCCGGGAATAAGCAAAGAATTGCCGAGTCATTGAAGGACACGGAATGAAACTTTGTTGAGTATTTCCAACATAATGTGGACACATCGGGGGCGGCAATCGGTGACGACCGCCGTCACCACCTCTTCACGTCACCTTGCTAGAAGCAACCGATCTATCGCCACGCCGTGGCGGAGAACTTATGCCAGCAGTAACAAGGGATCGGAGCAGTCGACGAGCGCGCATTGGCTCCGGAACTCGCTGGGCGTGGCAGGCGCAGGTACTGCTGCCTTTCTGATTTACGACTATGCTACATCCAACCGAAGTCAGATTGAGAGTGCATCAGAGAAGGTTAAAGACCTCTCAAAGTCGGCCGAAGAACTGAGCTTGCAGTATGTGCAGCATAAACGGAGCGTCAAGAGCCCTGGCGTTTATGTCTGGGGCACGAATGCCTATCGTGTGGTTGACCCGAACTCGAAAGAGTCTGTTGTGAAGACTCCCCGGAAATTTGCCTATTTCGAAGGCCAAGTGCTTAGGGATCTTAAGCTCGGAGAGCAATCCGGGGCGGCGATTACTGAGACCGGCGACCTTGTGCAATGGGGCAAAGGCTACTCGGAGACTGAATTTAAACCTGCAAAGACTCTCACCGGCAAGAATCTGACTTCGCTGTGCATGTCGAACGATCGTATCCTTGCATTGTCATCCGACGGCAACGTCTACTCACTGCCCATTGCCAAAGATGACCAATTGACAGGCCGCAAGCTGAAGGAAGGATCTTGGGTGCCTTTCCGGTCAGGAACAGCCGGTGTCAGCTATCGCTTGCTCCAGCCAAGTTTGAAGTTGGGCGAGCGTATAACGGCTCTCAGCGGCGGGCTGGACCATGCCCTTCTCTTGACAAGCTCTGGCCGGGTTTTCTCCGTTGCTTCTTCTACTGAGAACTATCCTTCCTTTGGTCAACTCGGTGTTCCGGGCTTGACCTGGGCTACTCGACCCAACGGACCGGTGGACGCCCTTCACGAGGTCACGGCGCTTAAGGGCTCTAAGATCGTCCAGATTGCTGCGGGTGACTACCACTCGCTCGCACTTGACAAGGACGGCAACGTGTTTGCTTTTGGCGACAACTCCTTTGGACAACTAGCCATGGATTTCAACCCAGCATCGCCATTCTGCGATACTCCGACTCTGGTGCCTATCCGGAAACTTTACCGGGGTCCCTGGTTGCCCAAAGCCACTCGCGTTGCGGCGGGGGGTGCCAACAGCTTCTTCACCGTGGATGCACAGCGGATCCTCAGCTCCACGGAGAATCCTGCCACCCTCCGTGACCTGGGCCGTATCACAGCCGATACATGGGCTTGCGGCCGGGGGATCTGGGGCGCTCTCGGTACCGGAAAATGGATTCATGTGCAGGACGCCCCGGCCAAGGTGAAGGCACTCAGTGGTCTGTCTGAATATGATGAGCAATCTAAGAGCCTCTCACCCATCCGTATCCATGACATCTCGGTTGGCACGACTCACGTATCGGCGGTCATGGATAACAAGACGCATGTGAATGCTGCTCCCTCCACCTCCTTGGATGAGACCAACGACTGGGGCTATGATGCGCTCTGGTGGGGAGGCAATGAGCACTTCCAGCTGGGCACGGGCAAGCGCAGTAATCTGTCGAAGCCAAACTACATCCACGCACCCCCAGAGGGCAACAGGGCCGATGATCAGCAGGAAGCGCGACTTCAGATCATGCCCCGGCATAAGGGCAAGGTCGACCGTCGCACAGTGAGCATGGAACAGCGCGTCGAGTGCGGGCGACATATCTCTGCCATCTACTCTGCTGTATAATGCTTTCCCCTTTTCCTTCTATGTATGATGAACACTATGTATATTAGCCATATTTTCTGGGCGTGTCAGCGGTGGGTTTGGGGTAGAAAAGTCGCAATCCAGGGTTGTAATATTATTCGCATCTTATATTTCCTTTCATTCGTTTCTCTGCCGGACCCTCGGCCGATGCGGGGGACTTGATGACTAGTACCGACCGATAAATCGCCATCGCCTCAATCCGATCAATCCCAGCTCGACTTCCCCGCCAGGAGATCAGTCGGACACACCAACATGCGACTGATTCACCCTCTCGCCATTGGTCTTGGGGCCTCGGGGACCCATGATGTCGATTACCCGGAAAATGTCATCATCCCAGTGGATCCCTCCCCCAACGGTTCCGCTCTCACGTCGACGGCCACAATGGCTTTCGAGGAATCATGAGTGGAAATTCTATGAAGCTCCCAATCCTTCTGAAGTCGCTGTCGGTTCTCGGTGCTCAGCTCCAGTTTATTTCTTCGAGAGCCCCTAAGATCTTACGCATCCCTCTCTCGTTGTCTCTTTCCTTCCCCCACATCCATGGCTGCTTCCCCGCCGTCCAGTCGCGCAGATGAAGTACAAAATGTGAGTCTTGTTTTTTCCTGCTTCATCTGAGCTGGCGCACATACTGGAGACCATACTCCGTGCCAATGCGGCTTGAGCTTATTCGCCTTCCGACCCAGCACATATACTGACAGCATTGGCTTCGTACCAGCTTCTGAGCGCCGTCGAAGATCTTCTGATTCCGTTCATCCGAAGCGCCGACGAGGTCCCTCTCGGTCAAAAATCGCTGCAAAACGGTACCAATGGAGACCATCAGTCACCAGGCACGTCGCTCGTCAATCACAAGAAACCGGAAGAGCTGCAGAAGCTCCTCCAGCTAGCGCTTCCAGAGCAAGGCACCGGCCAGGACGGCCTGGTCGAGGTGTTGCGGAAGGTTCTGCAGTACTCGGTCAACACATGGCACCAGGGCTTCCTTGACAAGCTTTATGCATCAACTAATGCCCCCGGCGTGGCGTCCGAGCTTATCCTGGCGGCCCTCAACACCAACGTCCACGTCTACCAGGTCTCCCCTGCCCTGACTATTATCGAGAAGCACACCGGGCAGCAACTTGCCTCTCTCTTTGGCCTCAATGGCTCCCGAGCCGGGGGCATCTCCGTCCAAGGTGGCTCTGCCTCCAACACCACCTCCATCGTCATCGCGCGCAACAATCTCTACCCCAGCACCAAGAAAGACGGCAATGGTAACTACCGCTTCGTCCTCTTCACAAGCGCCCACGGCCACTACAGCATCGAGAAGGCCGCCCAGATGCTTGGCCTCGGCAGCTCCTCCGTTTGGGCTGTCCCCGTCGACAAACAAGGCCGCATGATTGCTTCCGAGCTGGAGACCCTCGTCCAGAAGGCCCTCGCCGAGGACCGAACCCCCTTCTACGTCAACGCCACAGCCGGCACAACGGTTATGGGCTCCTTCGACCCCTTCCACGAACTTGCCGCCATCTGCAAGAAATACAACCTCTGGTTCCATGTCGACGGCTCCTGGGGCGGCTCATTCATATTCTCCGCTCAGCAGCGATCCAAGCTATCCGGCGCCGAGAAGGCCGACAGCATCGCCATCAACCCGCACAAGATGCTCGGCGTCCCTGTAACCTGTTCGTTCCTCCTCGCAGCTGACATGCGTCGATTCCACCTGGCCAACACCCTTCCCGCCGGCTACCTCTTCCACAACGCAGACACCGACCCCGACGCCCTCAACGGCGAGACCGAGCTGGAGGTCGACTCTCCAGAGGTCTGGGACCTCGCCGATCTCACCCTCCAATGCGGCCGCCGCGCCGACTCTCTCAAGCTCTTCCTAGGCTGGACCTACTACGGTACAGCCGGCTACGAGCACCAGATCGACGCCGCCTGCTCCACCGCCGCCCACCTAGCCACCCTAGTCTCCCAGAACCCGAACTTCATCCTCGTGAGCGAGAACCCACCCCCGTGCCTGCAAGTCTGCTTCTACTACGCGCCAAACCGCCAATTTGTTCACCCGCGGGGCATAGTCTCCAACGAAACCGAACGCGGAAAGGCCAACAGCAAGGTTACGGAGCAGGTGACACATGCCATCGTGCGCAAGGGGTTCATGGTGGATTTTGCCCCACCCAGTGGGGACGAGGATGCGGTCGGGAATGGAAAGTTCTTCCGCTGCGTGGTTAATGTTCAGACGACGAGGGAGACCGTTGAGGCGCTGTTGCGTGCCATTGAGGAGGTCGGGCCGGAGATCGTCGACAGATTGAAGGCCGAGAACGTTACCGAGGTTCCGACTCGGAGACCAGGCGAAAGGGGACACGGACCTGTTGTACATCATCGGTGAGGGGTGCCATCGAATCGAAAGGGTAAAACAAGGGAAGGAACATAGAATGTACTTGTACGATATGTATATTTTTGATTAGATTGATTGGTTAGATGGGTGGGTGTTCACAGGGAAATAGAGGAAAGGAAAATGGCTTGATCATCTATAGAGGTATGTATATAACGGAAGCCGCAAGACCAAAAGAAATACGGAGTACTAGTAGTATTAGTATTCGATTAGGACCAGAATCAATGGGATATCTCATGCTGTTCGCTGGACAGGAAAACCGTCTCTCTCCCTTCGTCCCTCCTCGCCCCCCTTATATACGTGGTACCACCGCCGGTGTGTTTTGCAAGTATAATACTACCGGGACCGTAACGCCAGAGGCACCTCACTGAACTGCCAATCTAGTTACCAATCTCAGCTCGTCTCTCAAGTACACTCCTTGCTTCTGCCTCGGTCAAGGTTTCGATCCCTAGCTCGGCGAGCACAACACGAGCGCTCTCGTTATCTTTGAACAGTCGTTTCTCGACTTCCCATAGGCCTGGGCGTGATTCTCCCTCTCCCCCTGTCTTGTCTTCAGGTTCCGTCGTGGTTGTGGTGTCCAATCCGAGAAGGACGAGTCCCTCGGCGAGCTTTCGCATTACTCGCATGGAACCGCCTGTTTGGCCGGCTGCTCCAAGAGCGGTATCGACCACGCTGCAGAGGTGTTCTACATCGCTGATGAATTGGGATGCTCCGGCCGCGGAGAAGGTGTTCCGTGTTAGGATGTTACCCCAGAGATACGTCTGGATGGCGAGGAGGACCTGACGGATAATGCGGCGCAAGGGGGCAATACCCAGTGCGTGGGAAAGGAAGGATATCTCTGCGGAAAGCGTACGCATGGCTGGGGAGAGATCAGAGGTTGGGGGGAGGGGGGCGACAGGTGTGGTCGCGGAAATGGTGGCCCAGGTGGAAACGCGGGAGAAGGGTTTCAAGGCGGAGCGCACGTTGGAGGTGAGAGTTGAGGTAATGATGGATTCGGAGCGGAGTCGGAGACGGCGATAGGCGGAGGCTGTTTCGTCAAAGAGTGCGCCCTCGGACGCGGTGCCTTGGCTGTTGTTGTTGTTGACGGCCTGGGAGGTGCGAGATGCGACGTCGGCGACGGACATGGTTCCTGCCACATTCTTGCCGCCGTCCTTGTTCTGTCGAACTCGTTCCTGGAGCTCGGTCCAGAGCTCCACAAAGAAGACTTCGTTACTCCAGTCCTCCATCTTCTTCTCGAGGTATTCTGCGCTGCCAAAGACCCGGGAGAGTCGTTCTAGGCCGGCGACGCCTTCTATGCTAGCTGCATCCGCGCCTTGCACGGTGCGTCCGATAGCCGACGTCATGGCAAGGTAGGCCTCGAGTGCGGAGTGCAGGCGTTCGTGGAATTGATCGAAGATGGTGATCTGGATGTCGATGAGGAAGCGCAGTCTCTGACTGAATGACGACAGTGGCTGATAGCGCTCCGTGATTGTCTCGAGAAGATCATTTACCCGGATTGCAGCCTTGGTGGGCTTAGTTGAAGAGAGATCAACTCCGTCATAGTCGATGTGGCCACTATCCGGAGCGTCTACAATCTCCCTGTAGCGGGCTAGTGCGAAATCCTTCTCGACCTGAAGCCAGCGGTCAAACCAGCCTTGCTTGGTCAGGACATCCCAGGTCATTCCCTTCCAGTCCTCGTTGGAATATGGGTCGGGTAGGTAGTTCCACGACTCGCGGACTTCGTTGTCAAAGTTCATCAATTCGTGCATAAAGTGACTGAGGAGCTGCGGGTGGGTTGAGATTTGGGGCAGAAAGGTAGTGATCTTGTGCTTCAGCACAGGCAGAAGCGCTGTGATAACAGCGTGAGAGGCATTGTGGAAATTCCACCCCAGGTCCGCGCCGACGTTCTGCGCCTCTTGATCGAAAATGGGTTGTAGGGACGATGCGAAGAACCCGCCAAAATTGTTGATCAGGTCCATCACATGAGCTAGGAAATATTCGGGCTGGAACAGGTCAGAGACTCGTCTTCATTGCTGCAATCGACGCACATACCTTGTCCAGCCTATTCGTCGGCTTGTCTCCGCTAAAATGGTATTTGAAGCGAAGCTCGAGCGGGTGCACCATCACTTCCAATGGTAGCAGAACTAGGGGCTCGTTACCGTGGTGAGTGAATCCAGCTGCATGGCCCTGAAGTTCCCTATAACTGACTGGTTACACCCAAACGGTCAAGGCTATCCTTGGTGACACGTACGGTTTCTGCAGATCAAGAAGCAATTCCACATTCTCCCTCCACTGGTTCTGTAGATCGTCCGGGAAATGTAGGTCCTTCGACGGCCACTTCATTTGTTCCATCGTTCCCTGCAGTCGTCGAGTAAAGTCTGCTTTCATGTGTTCCCGAAGGGCAGAGGCCAGCTTTCCCACGTAGTCGACCAGGTGAGGGGCTGCTCCTTCTGCTGCCGGCTGAGCTTCTGTGAGGGATCGAGCAATCTTGCGCAGTCGGGTATATGATTGGATCGCGATCTGGGGCTGGTCTTTGATGTTTTTCAAGGCCTCCTTGCTGTATCTGATCTAAGCGACTGCGGTATTTCAAAGGCGAACTGTGATCCCATACCTCAGTCCTTCCGCCTCCTTCAGCAAAGTCATATAACCCCTGGAGATTTCAAGTCTCCGCAGCTTCTCGATACTAGCTTCGAATCGTTTTGCCGCCTCATCGCTGGAATTCGAACCCGTGAGAGCTTTCAGACGCTGGTCAATATCCGCCTGCTGCTCACCGAATGCTTCGGCTCGCTTTCGAGTGGCTTCGGCGTGGTCATTGGAGGCTTTCGTAGCGTTGGATAGCGCTTCTTGTGCTTCCGCTAACTATAGAACCGGCTGGTCAGTGAGTGTCTTGGACATTGACATGAAATCACCGAAGGAGGGAAGACCGCGGTACCTGCTTGCGTTGCAGCTCATGCTGGGCCCGGAGACTCGACAGCAACGAGTCGAGACTGTCCAAGTCGGCAGAAACCTGCAGCTTGTCGTTCAGATAATCCTCGACCCGGGTCCTCTCGTGCGATGACAGGGCAGAAGCCGGGGTTGCCATTATTGTTGAGCTGGCGGGGAAGACGCACGGCGAGACGGGCGAGGTGTTGCCAACTCCGCTTCGGGTGATTCACGCCTCTTCCGCCTCCACTGCAACGTCACTCCCGCCTCCAACTCTCACACCCCATGGATCACGCCGGGGGGATGTCGGGTGCAATGGCCATGCATCTAACTTCTAGATGGTTTGCGGTCTAGTCCCACCATGTCCAGTCCGGCTAAAAAGCGCAAGAGAGATGATCCAGGATCTACCTCGCAGCCCACCCGGACCATAGCGTCATTCTTCCAAGGCCAGGCAACCAAACAGCCCGAGAAGACGCAACAACCGCCCCAGGCTGTATTTGAAGCTCACACACAACAGACCTTGTCGGACGAGGCGCTGGCCCGTAAGCTTCAGGCTGAATGGGACAAAGAAGATGCGCTTCCAACCCCGCAGGCCGACACCAGCGATGACCCTTCTTTGCTACCATTGAATGCCGGCGACAACGATCGGGAACCGACCAAAGTGCAGAAGAAAGGCGTCCTCTCGCTACAGTCGTCTACAGGCACGGAGGATACTGTCTCTCTGGCTGTCCCTTTCGATCAAAGTCCTGTCACTTTCGATGCCACCAAATATGCGCGCGAGTTGCAGGGCCACTGGGCTTCGGAAGGTGGCGACGCCTCGTACGCCCTACTCACCAGAGCTTTCGTGCTTGCCAACGCCACAACTAGTCGCATCAAGATTGTGGATACGCTGGTCAATTTTCTCCGCGTGGTAATTGAAGCGGACCCGTCCAGCGTGCTTCCCGCAGTATGGCTGGCGACCAGCTCGATCTCCCCTCCCTACGACGAGTTGGAGCTGGGCCTTGGCGGGTCCTCGATATCGAAGGCGCTCAAGAAGGTGTATGGACTAAACAGTCAAGGTCTGAAATCACTATATGATAGACACGGAGATGCCGGCGATGTGGCGTTCGAGGCCAAGAAGAGACAGTCCTTCACTTTGATGAAGCCTAAGCCGCTCAGGATAAAGGGGATTTATCAGTCTTTGAAAAAAATAGCTATGAGTAAGGGGGGTGGAAGTCAAGAGACAAAACAGAGGATTGTCGAGAAACTACTACAAGATGCTCGCGGTGCGGAAGAAAGTCGATACATTGTTAGAACTCTGGTCCAGAATCTGCGCATCGGCGCTGTCAAAACCACGATGCTCATTGCGCTTGCAAGGGCATTCCTATACTCCAGACCTGAAGGGGCGGAATTCTCAATCTACTCTCAGGAGGAAATGGCGCGCTTGAAGAAGGACGAGCTAGCTGAAAGCTATAACAATGCAGAGGAGATTGTCAAGGCTTCCTATGCCCGGCATCCAAACTACGATGACCTCGTTCCCTGTTTGCTCGAAGTCGGGGTTTCCGACGAACTCCTTGTCCGCTGTGGTCTGCAGATGCATATCCCATTAAGACCTATGCTAGGCAGCATCACGCGGGACCTATCAGACATGCTGACGAAATTGCAAGGGCGTGATTTCAGCTGTGAATACAAGTATGATGGTCAGCGCGCGCAGGTGCATTGCGATGTACAAGGCAAAGTATCGATCTTCTCCCGCCACCTGGAGAATATGACGGAGAAATACCCTGATCTTGTGTCTCTGGTCCCTCAGATAAGGGGAGAAGGTGTGTCGAGCTTCATCTTAGAAGGAGAGGTGGTCGCCGTGGACCAAGAGTCGGGCGAACTGCAAGCCTTCCAAATTTTGACCAACCGTGCGAAGAAAAACGTTGATATCGGGGCCATCAAAGTCAGCGTCTGTCTCTTTGCATTCGACCTGATGTATCTCAACGGACAGCCACTGCTAGATCGGCCATTCCGTGAGCGACGAGAGCTGCTACGGAGCTTATTCGTCGAGATTCCCAGACGGTTCACGTGGGTGAAGAGCCTAGACGCCATGTCTGCCGATTCAGAGGCGGTACTGGAATTCTTCAAAAGCGCCACCGACACTAAATGTGAAGGAATCATGGTTAAAGTGCTTGACAATATGACCAAGCCGGTTCTTGAAGAAAACGGAACACCGGCCGTTGATACAGACGGTGTGCCAGATCAGCCGTCCAAGACAGACGAAAAGTCCGAGTCGAAGAACTCCAAAGGCAGTCGCCGAAAGGCACTGTTTTCCACCTACGAGCCCGACAAACGGCTCGAATCCTGGCTCAAGGTCAAGAAAGATTATAGCGCCTCATCCGAGACCCTCGATCTGATTCCCGTAGCCGGGTGGCACGGCCAAGGCCGCAAGGCTAAATGGTGGTCGCCGATCCTCCTTGCCGTCCGCAACCCTGAAACAGGGAGCTTAGAAGCCGTAACAAAATGCATGTCCGGCTTCACTGATAAGTTCTACCAAACGAACAAGGACAAATACGCCGAGGGGACACCTAACGTCATCTCCCGCCCTAGCTACGTCGAATACTACGGCGAGCCAGACGTGTGGTTCGAGCCGCAGGAAGTCTGGGAAATGGCATTTGCCGACATTACTCTTAGTCCCACGTACACGGCGGCCATCGGCTTGGTGAGCGATGAACGAGGGCTGAGTCTCAGATTTCCCCGATTTTTGAAAGTCCGCGAAGACAAATCGATCGACGAGGCGACCACATCTGATTACCTGGCCTTGCTTTGGCGAAAGCAATCCGAACGGACCAAGCAGGAGGTGGAGCGACCAGCCGAGGAGGTATTGGAAGAATGAATATAGAAGTTGGTATAATCAAAGGCACTGCGAGACCAATATACAAGAAACCTACATAACGATAATAGATCCAATCCACCCCATTAGTAAACTAATCGATCAAGCAATCATTCAATCAGTCGGTCAATAAAACCCAAGAAAAATTAGATCCAAATCTAACCATACCACCCAAAACCCAAGACCCTGTGACCATCGAACAATAATGGAACCCCCAAAGAACAAACCATGCCAATCACGTGATAATAATCCACTCGCCTACCATCCAATGCCAATGACCCAATGACCCAACGCACCGATCAAGATCTCACCCTAAACCCCAAACAGCAAATTCCCCGACCAAACCGAGCCCCCACTAACCCCAACAGAGTCTAACCCGAACGCGAAATCAACACGAATTAAAGTTTACCCGGACGCGTCGTCGCGTTGCATATTATTTTTTTTTCTTTCTTTCTGTGTGTTGATTTCCCGCTTTGTGGTTTGGGTTTGGGTTTGGTGCGGGGTATTTTACTCCGTACTTAGTGAGGTTTGGGGGAAGGGAGGGACTGGGGGTTTTACGATAGGATGGATTATCTATGTTGTACTAGTTAGATATGGAGAATCAATCAATTGGTGTCTGGTTAGGGATTGTATTGCTGAGCTATGGATGGGTATGTCTGGTAGCCTTATGAGAGAAGCTTAATTTTGCAATAGTATGGAGTATACGCCTTCTAAGGCATTATTAGCTCGATATAGGTACTAGTTCGTTAGTCCTTGGTATGATGGTGGTCGATTTTAAAGGATAGTAACCCATTTTCGTGAAGGGTTTAAAGTGGGGATTGAGTACGGAGGACTCCATGCTCCCTAGTAGTTAGTATCTATCTATCTACTCCGTACAGAGAGTCTGTGTCGGCAAGCGAGAAGGGTCATGTAGATGTTGAAATATTTGGACTGGGAATTTCGAGAGAGGTGTGAAGAGATGTGTTGTCCCTTAAGACGCTACTTGGGGGTGGTTATATAAGAAATGTATTGAAGTCGTGGAATTCCTGCTTAATATCCTGTGTCAATGTTTGGTTGATGCGATGAAGTATTGTGATGACTGATGAGATGGAATTAAAGTTGTGTGTCATGTGAAAATGATACTAGATGGTAATAATTTAGTAATTGACTGGTTATGGTCTTCTTTGGTAATTTTCTCAGGCCGCTGTCAAGTGTAGACGTCATTGAGTGTAGAGGAACTCGGTGATCGGGTTGTCGATCCTGGACGCGGGTTCTATTATCTAAGCTACACATGAACACGGCCGAGTATTCCTGACACACCAGAGTGGATACAAATTAATGTCTTTCCTTCATTGGCCCTTTTCAAGTAAGAATCAGACTATGCTCAGACATCCCGTACGTACAGGTTACTCATTCTTGGTGCCGAACAGAACCAGCAGTAGAGGGGCAAAGAAGTCAAATATTAGCCGAATAGTGGGTCACACGATGTTTGCACACAAAGGAAACGTTTCCAAAAGTTCTCTGGAACACATGGAGTAAGAAAGGGTATGTGGTATGGACAGTGACGTGTACATTATTTTAGAACACCGGTCACAGGACGTGGCCGTACAACACAAGGAGATCTGATAGACACTGAATACAGCGGCGGGGTATGAAGATGGGCGGAAACAAGGTAGTGGGCACATAACAGTCATTAGGAGTCATAAACAATGGGGTGGGAATGCATAAACAAGAAAAGAAAAATCTGTACATCCAGATTATTTGCGGGCTTCGGGTCGTAGCTCTTCACCCAGTTGGAGAACCATGGCAAGCCCTTTCCCGCGGTTCCTGGGACTATCCGTGCTCGGGGGCAGCAGGCCGTCGAGGTTGGATCTCTTCCGCTCCCTGTTTACAAGGGGCGTTTTTGAGGGGCCTCCAGGCGTGCGACCGCCCCAGGGTAGCTGAGCAGGACTGGGTGTCACGTTCACAAAATCGGCAAAATTGAACTGTTGATTGGGAGTACCGAAGTTTGGGAAGACACCGCCGCCAGGGGTCGGGGTCAGCGAAGGCAGAGCGGCATGCTGGCTCGGGGGCGTAGAAGGAGGGAAATCCCGAACCTGGGACTTGGCTGGAGTTGGGGAATTCGCCAGGTACAAAAGCAGATCTGCCCCATCAGCATGCCGCAATGTTCGGTCGGTCCGAGACAGACGGGCGTGCTTGGGAGGAGGCGTGCGAGGAGGTGAGGAGCCCGCAAATGAGCTGATATGTTGGAAGCTGTGGACGGGAAGGTCGGGGTCGTTGTCATCCTCGGAGTGTGGAGGGTACGCCGGGGATGAGTATTCGGGGATCTCTGCCATGAACGGGAGGGGGAGGTGCCGGTTCATACGCTGGCGGTTGAAGCCCGGAGACGACTCAGGCAGGTGATGTGAACTCTTCCATGAAACCCGAGGGGCTTTGACCGTCCGGTCTGTGATCGAGTCGGACCGCAGACGCTTTCGGCTCGCAGACAGCATCGGCTGCATTGCCTTGGAATCGAAAGTTGCTGCATGTCTGTTCCGTGATGATCTAGGTAGTTCTTTCGAATAGGACGAGTTAGGCAAGGGAGGCGGCGTCAATGGGGTCTCACTCCGGCTGTGCGAGATCTCCGACGACGAGTCCGAAGGCCGGTCACTCCCCAAGCAGACATGTATCCCGCCATTGTGGTTTGGTCCGAGGGCATGTAGACGGCCGTTTTGGTACTTGACTTTGGCGAGGCCCAAGCGATCCTGGAGGCTGAGGGACACCTGATTGTGAAGAAAACCATTCGATTAGACTTTGCTTGACAGACAGGGAGAGGGAAAATTTCAGACCACGGCAATACAAATCAAGAAACGATCACATACCTGGGCAATGTCAATTTTGCGGATTGTTCGCTCCGAGGTTGCCGGTTGCGTAAGACCCATTGCTCGGTGGTCTCGATGACAGGGAGCGCTATTCAACCGGTAGGTAGAAGAGAACTGACGGCGGGCATGGGCCAACGGAAGGTGAGGAAGGAGATGCGGGCCCTTGTAAAGGAAGGGCTTGAGACCGAGTCAAGGAGGAGTCTTGTCAGGGTCTTGTCAGGTCGACTTGGAACAAGGGAGGGGGACGACAGGCCGAGGAGACAGGCGAGGGAGATGAGATTGGCACGGGCAATCAATCCAATTGGCGAACAAGTGTCTAGCCTGTAGTAGTAGTAGGGAGTAAGTAGTAGTAGTAGTAGTAGTGGTTAGTGGATAGTGGATAGTTAGTAGTGAGGTTTAGTTTGGGCTCGGGTCAGCAAAACGGAAGGGACACTACGGCCTAAAGCAGCCACCAACTCTGGGGAAATAAATCCCTTCGTCTTCGTTCTCCTTCTTCCTTTCTTTAGCGCCCACCACGGAAGCGGTATGATTGTGGGATGTCTGGGTAACCCGCCCGGAAAAGCACTCAAAGAACTCGCTCGGTCTTGGTGTCGGTTGGGAATGCGGAAACGAGAAGTGGTGGATAAAGGGATGTCGTCCCATCCCGTCGCCCACGGATTCCCCGGTCGCCGTCAATAACAGCCGAGTCCTTACGGAGTACAGACGATATTATGCATCCCATTCCACCCACGATCGACGATGGTCCCCAGTTGACACCACACCCTCTGTCTTCCTCTTCTACAATCCGTGATTCGTGAGGGCTCGAGTACTACATAAGAAAGCTACGGCTCGCTTTCTGAAGCAGCCGCCGATAACTCTCGTCCCCTCAGAGCCAATGGTTCCTGCGATCAGCTCGGAATGCTCCAGCGCACTGCTGGCTAGACACATGCCACAGAATCCTCCGATCCATTCATTCTTACCCCTCTCTTTGTTTCTCCTGCAGCATGTTCTTCAGGGGATTTTAAACCATATGGACCTCTCACTAATTGCCTTGACAGCATTAGCAAAGTATGCCTGTTGTTTCCCTCTCGGGGTACAGATGGCAGATGTTGTCCATTTTCTGGCTCTCAGCCACATACCCTACTACACATACACTGGCCCTTATTCCTACCGTCTATACGCACGAATCCATGAGGTCCTGCCAGGTGGTCGAGGTCAGCAGCACACCATTGCAATGCCAGTGTCACCTATGAACTGCGAGTCGGTCGTCGTCTTTAACTCCCCAGACCTGCATCGGATGGCCAGTCCTGAAGGAGGCGTCGGAGCAAGCTCGTCTGATGCATGTAGATGGTTGCAAATAGGCCTTTGCTGCGGCTATGGGCCGTCGGTGCAACAATTCGGGTTTGTAAAGGTCGGGCGTTCAGTATGTAGGGCCCCAAGCAGTGATACCTATTATTCTAAATTCACCTTGCCGTTGCTTCTTTTCCCTCAGTTGGTTGTCTCTGCTGCGTGCCTGGTGTCGGTACTTAAGACAAACTTTGCGTTTCCTGGTGGATGTTCCTTGCTATAAAGGAAGTGATCAACTGCTGTTGATTGCTTACCATGATTATTCAGCGGAATATGACTGCCTGGGTGAAATGAATGCCAGCCCTACGACAGTGGAGACCGGTGGCTCTTGGTGCAATCAAAATAATAAGTAATTCAGCGGCCAAGGAAGGACAAGAAAAGCGACACGGGACGAGGGGATGGAACCCAAGCACCAGAGAAACAGGGAACTTGTCAGGACATGACGTGGACGAGGAGCGAAAAGCCCAATCTAAGATGCACCTACGGAGTGGGCAGCGGAGAGGAGAATCTCCAAGTACACAAGTGCATAAGTAGTACCCGGAGAGGGTCTGATTGGTGCTGAGCATACAGGAAGTTGAGAACAGACAAACAAAAACATGCGTGAAGTGATGACATTGCGCCGGGACGAGTCAGTCGGGCCAACTCCAGGGCGTGCGATAAGGGACGTGTGTCGCAGGCCGGCTGCCCCCAAGGAAGCAGGCCAACTAAAGGGGATGGAGATTGCTAGTAGCAGGATCCATCCACTATCCAGGTTCGGGGATGGATCTGGCTTCTGGCTTCTGGCTTCTGGCTTCTGGAGCCGGTGCGCACCTGCCGCCAAGCTCGTTTTACTTGAAGGGGACTGGCCCCGACCAGCGTTTACTAACTCAACTGGGTACCTTAGGCAAACTGGCAGCGATGGCCGATAAGGAAAGGGGAGGGGATGACGACCGACCCCGAGCTGAACAGAGACTAGTTGTCGGTCGTGGCTGGGTGGTTGGGGCTCTGGTGTCCTTTTGGCTCTTCTCTACTTATTACGCCGGAGATGGGTCGTAGAAGCAGCAGGAATGGGAACCCGGATCAGATTCTGTAACATGGTTCACTCACAAAGAGAGGGAGGGGGAGGGGCAACTATGGACTATGGAGAGGCAAAAAAGTAACAATGCCAACCACAAAGGCTGTCTTACGGCAACTCTTCCATAATGTTTCCACTGGACGTGCTGGGGACTAAATACTCCCCTGATTACTGTTTTGGTGT
Organism: Aspergillus sclerotioniger CBS 115572; assembly: GCF_003184525.1. Lineage (NCBI taxonomy): Eukaryota > Fungi > Ascomycota > Eurotiomycetes > Eurotiales > Aspergillaceae > Aspergillus > Aspergillus sclerotioniger. The sequence goes on along the minus strand of NW_020291007.1, from coordinate 270,779 downwards.
TGGTGAGACCTAAGGGGTCCCCCATGTTCCTTCCAGCATTGACGCTGGTGCCGTTCCTATCTTCGGTCTTTTTTTTCCCCTCCAGTATTTTTTCTTCTTAATAACTCCATTCACTTTCCTGCACAGGCCTGGCCACCCTGAAATTTGAGACCCAAAGATACCTACCCCGTGGCCAGATAACCACCCAGGGTCATCAAGGGTTAGATAAAGCCCCATTTTGGGAGGGCGACTTACTGTGTACTATACTAGTGAGCACGCAGGAGGCAGTCCGATTACTGTAGCAGAGCCTACCAGCGCCGCCAACGAAGACAAATATAGCAGACGATCGTCTGGGCTCCACCGTCTCGGGTGGTGAGACGGTGAAACCAGGAAGCCTATCTCTTCCCGCCCGTTGGCCAGTGGCATCCGGCCTACGTAACGCACCCTTGTCTATTCGCAACGAACAAGAAGCTGCAGCTGGATGCGCCCCACCAAGGTGGCAGTTGCGTTCTTAGTGTGCCTGGATCAATTTACTTTTTTCCCTCTTTTTAATGTTTTATTTGATTAATATTCTGTTATTATTAGAATGATAGCAATTATTATCAGCGTGGCCTGGAGACTGGAGATGTAGGGTACTGTACTCCGTCTTTTAGCCTACCTACATAATCTATCCACCTAGGAAAAAAGGGCCCGGGATCGCATCGCATTGCTTTTCCGATCCCGGTTTAATGATCAGGCGAATTTGATTTTTTTTTTTTCGGAGTTGGAGTTGAAGGGGATGGAGGGATATTCATCAGATCTGAATCACCAGGAGCCTGGAGGAGTCCGTCAAGCCACGCAAAGTCCTACTAGAAACGAACAAGCTTTGGGTTCGAAAGGAGTAGTAACGATCTAGGTCTCGCCTACGCAGATTAACACAGGTGAGATTGCATTATTATTTGCTGTCTCACATACCAATGACATTATTGTTGGCGATTAGCTCTTAGGCCAGGCACTAATCGACTCCATCCTGATTTCTCTCCATACTCCCTGGTGGTTAGCTTGCCCATTGCCAATTCCCTTTCCTTTTCCCTTTTCTCCTCTTTTCTCCTCTGCCTTTCCTGCCCCCTCCCCCCCTCGAAGTCCCTCCTTCCTGACCCTGGGATTCCTGTTTTTTTTTGTCGCCCTCGTTTCTTGTTCCCTTCATCCCACCACAGCTCGCTAAATGGACGCCCGTTGAACCAATTGTCGCTTTCTATTCCACTTCTTCTCTCGTTTATACTCAGCACCACTGCTTACTCATTCATCACCTGGTTCCTGGATACTACTCTGGTTGATGCGGGGGTGTTTCTGCCATTCGTTCGTCACTCGCTGCCGCAAACGGTCGCTCTCCTCTTTCTCCGACTCCTCGCTGCCACCAACTCCTCTGAGCTGTCCACGAAACAGTGGTTGGAAATAACACTGAAAATAAAACAATAAAAAAAAAGGGAACGCAGGCATTGGGATTACAGTCACTCGTTCATCATCCCTGGCAGATCACTTGACGTCCATTGGGAGAGTCTTGTCCATACCCATTACCTCCTGAAGAAGGCAAAAGAGGCAAGGTCCATACTCGACCACTCTTTCCTTCTCCGGTATACTTACCTCCGCCCTCCGCCGACCTTCTTTCTTCTTCAAAAGCAGCAACAGCAACAGCAACCCCGCCCATCATGCCGTTGTTCAAACAGCTTCGTCGTCGCTCGAAAGCCAATTTCCACACCAAGTCAACAGAGACCAAGTCCAACGAATCCCAATCCAATGGGGAGCTGAATTCGGGCAAGTCATCAACCACGCCTGATACTGCTTCATATAGTTCTCTCACCCCGCCTTCTTCCATAAAACCAAACCTCTCATCACCAAACCTCCCATCCCTCAGCGAGAGCAACGGCGCCTCCACTAACGCTGTTTCCCCTCTTTCTGTACCTCCCCAACGTCCCGGCCTCCTTACGGCTCCGTCGCAGCGGAATAGCGCCTATGTAAGATCTATCCACCATCTGGACCTGATCCCTAGACTAACCATCTTGTTCAATTATACAGTTTGGCAGTAATATGTCTGTCAATGGTGCCGTGCGGTCGCCCACTCCCTCTTCTCCATACGCCCCGAGGATCATCTCGATTTCCGATAACTCTTGGGTTTGTATCCCTACTCTGGCATATCCCCATGTCCTATGTGGTCTGTCTATGGACGTGTATAAAGCTGACTATTCAACTCACTCACAGGTCCATCAGAAGGTCCTGCTTGTTTACGGCCAAATAGGAGACCCAAGACAACATCCGCTGGACGGAACTGTAACAGTCTATCACCATCAGGATAGTTTCCCATCGGTGGCGTGGCCGGTCACATCCTCCCACTTCAAGACCCTGGTGCACCTCGTTCCGGGACCGAACCGCCTGCGCTTCGAGTTCGTCTCAGCCAAGCATTCATCCGGCAGTGCTCATCCGACTACCCACACTTCCTATATCTGCATAAATTATCTCCCATTGGTCAATACGCCTCCCTTACACCTTGTCATTTTGCTAGGAAAGGATTCAGATGGGACATTTGACGCCGTTCCGGAGAGACAACAACGCGAAGGAAACGGTCTTGAAACGGCGATTCAAAAATATCGCATGGCGGCGTACCTCTGGCAGGCATTTACTGGCGAACAGATGTTCCGTAACAACTTCGGACGTCGGTGCTTCCGGTTCGAAGAAGAGTGGCAGGCGGGCACCTTGAGTCGCCGTGATGCAGTGAACGGCCAGATGCGGAACGAGGCTAAGGTCCACGTTGTCCGGACTGACAAGACGGTCGCAGAGCTCAGGGACCTCAACCTCGCCCAGCAGAATGATTCTGCTACCCACAAGGATGAGCTGTTCCGAATCGCCAGAGAGGCAGTGAAGGACCATTTCCGTCTCCAACCCGGTCAGAAGCAGTATGTCTCAGTCTTACTTCTCGACTCTCATTGGGATGTGGGCACGCAGACTATCACCGGTCACGCCGCTCTGGGTTCGAGCACCGGGGATCTCAAGCTAGCGATATTTGGCTCCCACAGCCTGCAGAGCTACCCTTCCAGTTTGGAAGATGTTGTAGACGCTTTCTCAGACTGCACCAGGACCGACACAGGATTCGTTGCTAACGACTCCGGCGAGGGTGGTTCCAGCTGGGAAGCTGCTAATATCGGCATTGGTGCTCATCTTCACGAAGTCGGCCATCTCTTCGGGTGTCCGCATCAGGAGTCGGGTATCATGCTTCGGGACTATGTCCGTCTGAGCCGGTCCTTTCTCACCCGTGAGCCCTTCGCAACCCGGACAAAGACCCAAGGCCTCAAGCTATGCCTGCCTCAAGATGAGTGCAGTTGGCATCGGCTCGACGCTTTGCGTTTTCGGTTTCACCCCTGCTTCCGACTTCCTGGAGATGCGCCATTGGCTTCGGACGATAGCATCCAGGTCTGGCCCGTTGAGAACGGGAAGATCGTTTTTACTGCCTTGACGGGTATAGCGTTCATAGAACTGTACGCTGAGGGGGACAACGTATGTCGGAACTTTATCGAATACCTTAACAGCGAGTCGAGCAGCAATGGACTGCCGAAGCAAGTCACTGTGACGGAAAGCGAACTCCGGCAACGTGTGTATGGCACCGAGAAGGAGAAGAAAAAGTCTATCAGGCTGGTCATCTTCTCAGGCGGCCTCGGAAGTTACAATGTCGATTCAATCAATAATCTGAAATCGAAGCAGGCATTAGTGAAGCTGCCCAAGAGTCATACCGGGTACAAGGGGAACAAGATGGGCTTTTCGCAGTTGGAAGGTAGTCAGCCAGAACAGCTATTGCTGGACTGTGCCTTTGCGTCGACCAAGCTCCTGACCTCTGTCCGGATCTATCACGAGAATGCGCTCCATGGCTTGGAATTCTTCTATGAAGATGCTACGAGCCAGCTCTTCGGTAACCGGGGAGGAAAGCCTGATGATTTCGTCCTTGGTAAGTAATTCTTTCCCTCCTATTATCTGCCCAATTTTTTGCGCATGTTCGGTACCTCGATGGGCTCGGTATCGACCAAGTCTGACAACTTCAATCAGATACCCGGAGAGGAGAAATACTACTCGGTTTCTATGTCCGAGCTGGATTGTGGATCGATGGCATCGAGATTTTGACCAGCCAGGGCAGAAAATCCGGCATGTTTGGAAATGCCCAAGGAGGCACAGGGTATGCGAGCCCCTTCCCATCTTAGCGTCGCCTTATCTAACACGGCACTTCCAGTTACACTCTGATCCCCCCTCTTGGGTACAAGATTGCTGGCATTTCAGGATCCAGTGGACCTTGGATCGATGGCTTTTCGTTAGTGATTATGCATTGATCTCGCATAGCATACTAATTGCCATGGGATTCTCAACGTTCGTCGCCAGGAGCGCTATGCAAGGCGTGCGAGTTATCGCCTCCCTCGACCATGGCCATATCTGACTTGCCCTTGAAGCACCTGGATCTCATAGCCAGTGTCTACTCAGCACGGTTTCGGCAACACCAGACCTTAATCCCGATCTGGATACGCCTTTTCGTGTTGCTTCTGGAACGTCCTCTGATGCCCACTCCGTTCATCTTGTGCTTGCATCCGACGTCATTTGCGGTTTGACTTCGGCTCAACGACTTCTGGCAGCTTGCAGCAAACGTCTGTCTGTCAAGGCCAATGACTGAGTGGAACTTGCAGAGCGGCTTGAGCTTTGCAGTATATCTGCCCTGCGCCTGAGAGCGCACGTGTCTATATGTCATTACCTTTCTTGTCTCTTCTTTTCTATTTGCCATTTGAGTCTTGACGTGTCTACATTGGGCAGCGCCCAGGAGTTGCGGTGGCCTTCATTCCTTCCTCTTTCCTTTTGTCATCACTCTTTTTTTTTCTCTTTTTTTCTCCCGTTTGGAGCATTGTGCTGGGTGGGTGCTGTTACTGAATATATGGGGCGAGTCAGTACACGGTGCATGCCATGAAATAAGCAGGACTTGGAACCATGGCGATTCATACTGGGACATATTCGTTTAGAGGACATAATTGATAGTTGGCCGACGGGCCCATAGATAATTGCACATGCACTGCATCTGCCAGTTGTTGGCACTTTCATCGGGGTTTGTTCTAGTCTACAATGGGGTAGACCCAGCCGTACAGGCCTCTGGGGGTGGAGCTGGGCCGGTGTCCAAAGTGAATCCGAGAAAGCAGTATTGTAGGGGGGTGGGAATGGCGATAGGTGATACATGAGAGCACGTCACTGATCACCTAGCCTCCCACATGGGTTCGTCCGATGGCAGGGCGATGTCTAGGATGGCCTAGGCTCGATCAAGATCAGCAGCGGGTGAGAAACGGATAGTGATGCGCATGCGCATCATCTGCATGGCAGGTAGGACGGGTCATACCTTAGTATGACTTGCATTGCTCTCGGTTGGGATGGTCGCAGGTGCACCAAATTTTGCACCTATTGAGAAGCCCTCAGTCCAAGGCAGTTGCATCTGAGATACGGAACCAGCCCACGAGCCTGTGAATGGACAGAATGCTTTGACCTGGCCCAACAAGCTTTGGGGCCTACGTCGATTGAAACTCGGGGGTGGAGTGTAGGTCGAATATCGGTCTTCCCTCGCTGATGCTCATTATTAGTCTTCAACCCCTGTTCTGCTGGGTCCCCGTGCCTCCTGCCCCTTTCAGGTTTGACCATGCTGCACCTCCTGCATTGCGATTGTCATTGCCTGGCCCATTGTGTCGATCGAGATTTGTTGAAATCCGAGAATCCGTCGGGTCACAACATCCCCTGGTTTGATCGCCATCAGCCTTATGGTTCAGCCACGGCGTCAGGTACCTCCCTAGTCATCAGTGGGAGGACCAATGGATCTGGCCCGTGTCAGCCATACCGCCGCCATCCAGTCAGCGAAGGGCCATGGGTGGCGACAGCCCGGATGGAGATTTGGAATCCAGCGTTCTGGTGAGGCAGTGTGTCACCTGTCCTCCTTCTCCAAACCTAGTACTAGAAGCAACCAGCCTACCGGAGTTGAGCTTCTTGCCTTTTAGACGGACCGTTGATCAAGGATGGATGGAGTAGGACTCGTTGTCATGGATGTCCGTGCAGATCGAGGTTCAGCCTGGGGCATTGGTTGGCTGTCAAAGCTTCCACACAGAGTAGAATGCAGAAAGCACTCAGTGAGAGGGCGGCGGAGAGCGGAGTATCTCAATACCAAATGGTAATGCCTGTTGGTACCGAGGTTACCTCCCGGTAATTACCGTTGACATGACAGGACCCAACCAGTCGGTAAGTAAGTAAGGAAGTAAGTAATGTATGGACTATGGAGCATGAGAGCGAATCTCTTCATGGGCTTTTTTTTGGTTTCTTGAAGGAGGAGGAAAAGGCATGACGAGCATGGCAGCAACCGTTCGAAGATTCCATGTTGATTCCACGCAAGGGGACGCCGTGTCAGAGCAATCCGGATCAGGCCAGCCAAGGGACTAGTCGGGTCACTATCAACGCCACCAAGGAATTATTCTCTGGCATTCTCCCTCGCATTACCTGCCGAACTTCCTATCTGATATCTACCTAACATTATTTAAGTATTCCGTATATATCCCCGACCTCCCAGGCCAGGCTGTTACCCGAACGGGATAGATATGGCGCTTCCCATCTTCAATCACATGTGTTGCTACCTGACGGAGACATGGAATCAAGGTACTGCGAACCATGGAGCAATAGCCCTACCATAGTAGGATGATGATCCGATTTCTGCATGGTGTATAGATACCTGTTGTCTAGGTATTCCCTCTTTCAGGGGGGGTGTATAGGTACTAGGCAGTTACTCGGCACCAGCAGTGAGTGTGGCGTGTGCATCCAATGCATCCACATCCTTTCGTTTCAACCAACGTGGAGCGACCCCCCAAGCCACCCATCTATATTACTATTCACTCGGCTTCTGGTAGGTTTCCTCATGTAGGTAGATCTCCCAGACCTGTCACGCATTCATGCACTCTGGTTGCCCTAGGCAAACAGTACTTACTATGGTAAGTACTTTAAAGCACTTGCCGACACACATACATACAGACATATTAATAAGTAAGTACAGCCTTTTGAGAATTGATGGATATGCCCGAATGCGTAATGATAGTGTCATCATCTGGCCATCCGCCGATGCAGCGAATCTGATCCGATCCGCGACAAAGGATCGAATTCCTACTAGGGCCCGCTCCGACTGGTTAAACACGATACTTGCCACCGATTTAGTTTGATCCCTGCGCCCTCCTTCTCTGCCGTGTCGGACGGCAGAGCGGGAGAGCGTGACCATTTCTCATTCGATCGGAACCATGGGTCACAGCCTCACCCTAGATTAAAACCGCATCGAGGGAACTGTGTAGCTTTCAGATGGGGCCCGGGGAATCCATGTCGTGCGGCCCTACAGTTCGCCCATTGCCGCATCCAGTATGGGGAGATCGCCCACCAGAATCATCGCGAGCGAATCATGTCCGATATCACGGAGATTGGAGGTTTTCCATCTACGTACTTTGTACTCCGTCCTACACTCCAGTCCACTCTAGATTCCATCGACCGTGTTGCGATCAGAAACAGAGTCCTTACAAGGTCGTATGAGAGTACAGACCTAGTAAGGACACTTCCTATAGTATATACTACTATGTATGTAGTACTATAACCCCACACATCCGTCATCCCAGACTTACCCACCGAAAAAAGAGAGCCACTTTACACAGACAACAACCACATCCGTCCTACGGAGAATATATGCGGACTGCATGCAAACAATCAGCCATCAACCATCAATCACCATGCCGGATTTAGCAAATTACTCAGAGCCAGCCGCGGTCTCCAGCTGGGTCGGATCATTGCTGGTTGGGGTAACTAAAGTATTGTGGATCCGTGCCATTCATCCATCTCCCACCCCCATGCACATACATTATTCATGGTTCATTTACTCCGTACACAGTACAACCCCAGCACATTCATTCTGTAGTAGGCTACGGAATGTCATCCACAAATAATATTTCCCTCTCCTTTCTGCAGGATCGAAGATTGTCCCGCGCGCCCCTTGTCATGTAGGCAGAGCTGCAGAATATGGGAGGGAATGGCGTTCGCGAAGAGAAATGATGGTCGGTGCAGTGTTCATCATCAGACAACCCCAATGCGGCCACTCCTCACGGTTGCCATGCACCTTGACGGTTGTGGATTAGCTGCGCAAGCGGCTCCGACGAATAAGCGTCTGGGTCCCCCCCTACGCTTCGGTCAAGCGACACCTTACTTACTGCTTGCTTGCTTGCTTGCTTGCTTACAGGGCTTGATTATCACAGCTACCTTAGATAATCTGGACATGCCGGTAGCTAGTGCAGCTAGAGGTTGTAAGTTCATTCGGTGGTCCGTCTCGAGGTTCGAGGGAGGTATATACACATTAACTGCATATATTCTTAATTTCTTATCGTTGTTATAGGGTACTAACTAGTATCCCAGGAAGCGTGGTGCCTGAGGCGAAAAGAAACAAGTCATACGTAATATTACTAGAATGATATCTACAATCGGATGGGATCCTTATCCCAATAGGTTCATGAACTGATATCAAAGCAGGCTAATATAAATTAGCAGATGCTCACCGTCTGATGGTACTTAGAATGCCGGCTGAATAGAAAATGTGGCAGATAAGGACAACATGACAGGGGGGACCCGCGATAAGACGCAAAACCGTACTAAAGCAGCCACATCCTTCCTCATTGAAGATCCCTCGACCAAGCCCACAGACGGGCATTGTCCGAAGTCAGAGTAATAATAATCTATGCATACTCCATCTGTCTAGACATTATTAAAAGAAAACCCACCGGAACGGAGTAGAATACACCCAAAAATTAGCACGCTTTCGGGGACGACGACTGTATCGCTTCGATGTTCTTTGATACCTACTACTACTTAACTACTTACTAGATACTTAGTATACCCGCGTCTAGACCGAATCCACCATGACGTTAACAAAAGTACCCCGACCACCTCTAATGACGGGAGCTCCAAGCAGCAATGGAGCTGTGCATTCGCTGGTGGGGAAAATAGCTAAGGCGAAGGAGGAGAAAGCAAAGAACTCCTGAAGCCCCCATGAATGCTATGATGTAATCTGGGGGTCGCCCGTCGCGGTGAAACCATCACTGATTGGTGCATCCGGAAGCGGGTCTATTTTCCCCTTGACTCGGAGCAGTCGTCCAACAAATGAGAGCGAGCCTTTCAATGACACTCTTTACTAACAGAACCTATCATTTCCACTCCAGGAAAGTAGGTCTACACAGTACCGTCAGCTCTGAATTCCTCTCGATGGCAGGCATGAACTGTCAGCCCCCGGTACCCCTGAGACACATGACGTAACCCTTGCTCTTGCCTCGAAAAGGAAATAGTTCTAATGTCTCATGGCTCTTCATCTGCCCATGGTCGACTGGTAGGTTCGGACAACACCTGGATCTTTGGATGACCTCCGTCTGGTCGGTGCCTTACTTTCTTCAGGTGTCTTTCCACCTAGTGCAGCGTGCTAGCCTGGGCTGACTAACTGGGCTACGGCAGGGCGGCAGACTGGACTGTCACTTGCTCATTCCCCCATGCCAACGACGCGGCTGTTTAGGTAATAAGGTTCTGAGGAGCTCCGTCCGATGTGACCCGGGGCCTGACATCCCATGCTTTTTATTGGCGGGTCACTATCCCAAGCAATCGGCGCCGGTCTAGCCCTACCACCATTTACCACGCCCATACAATCCGGGTACCCAGTATGATACAGTATCAGCACTCGACCCTCGAAAAGAGGTGTGTGTGTTTCCGGCATCGCTCGTCGGTGAGATGGAGATTCTGCGACGAAACCGAGTGTGTGCGCAGGAGTAAGTTTTGAATTGTTTTTGTTGACCTGCAGCATCGTCTGCTGAATCAACAGCGAATCCTAAGTTAGTTGTGTCTGTGCTTGGCGCAGGTTGTGTCATGATTATCCATTTCCATGGTTAGTGGATGATTCATGGTTTGATGTCCCCCCCAAAGACCCCGTGCACGACAGAATAAGCTCCCGGCCCAGATTTCCACTCCATTCTGACCCCATAACTGTTGCTAAGGCAGTCGGATGTTTCACTTTCACCTCCCAAGTCACAAGTACGCATTGATAGTTCTATCCACCTCTCGCTCCTGCTCGGCTTTTCCATCTAGCCGTCCTCCACTCGCCCAGGCCAGAGGATTCCACCAGCCCGCATGGGGGGATCAAGTCCGTCCCGAGCACGCACAGCATCCTAGCTGCTCCCCTCTCCATACCGGGATGGGTCAACTGGGACCGATCGGAGGTCATCCATTCCGCTTCGAGTCAAAATGGGAGTGTTGTCCAGAGAGATGGGTCGTGGGAGGAACGCTACGAGGGCACATCAATCATATAATGGCGCCGGTGCCATGTGATAACAATTGCAGATCAATGGGCTTAGTTGGTCTGGCCAGATGCCTACTTCGGCAGTAGTCTGTGTTTTTCCAAATTAGATGTCAGTTGGTGGATCCACTCGACGCGGACAGAATGGGGTTGGCACAACTACTGCAGAGTTGTTTCTAGATCTCTCTCTTCTCTCTTCCCCCCCCCTCCCTCTTTTTATTTTTTTCCCTTATTTTTTTATCCTACCCTTGCACCATAATCGTGCGGCTGGGGGAGAGGAGCTCCAGTAGCGGCTCCCTCGCGTAATGTTCAGGAAGGAGGGCCGAACCACCTTCCTCCAAACTGGGATCAGTGTTGTTATGTGTTGACCTGGCACTCCCGTTGCGACCCTCCGGAATGTTCCATTTCTTTCGCTTCTCTCCACCCCCCCTGTGACGAACAAGACGTATGTGCAGAAAAAGTGTAATCTCTATCAGGTGTCATAATGGGTCGAGATACTCGGTACACAGTGCATGACAACCAAGGTTCAAGACCGCACCACAGCTACTCGAAAAGGACATAGGTAACTACTAGGTACTATGTCGGGAGGTACTTATACGCCCAACTCAAAAAGACCACCTACCAGATCTGTATGAATGCCTGAGTTACCGCCGTCTTGGGATAGGCTACAGATGTGGCTGATTTTGACTGCTAAGGTACCGCCAGGAGTCCCCCGGTAGGGTTAGGAACGCGCCGAGGTGTATGGCAAGTCAATGACAATTTGAATTTTACTATCGCATTATCACGGGGCTGCCAGCAGCAGCAACAGCAGCATCCGCTTGGGAAAGATGACGTCGGTTCCAGGTTAGTAAATGTGCCTCTTGATTGGGAACTCGGAAATCGGCTCAAACCCACTCCCCAGCGTCTGGCCCCGGTTCCATTGTGTGGACTGGCACCGTATCGTGGCTGCTACGGTGCTAGCGATAGGTGCATGAGGCTTCAATATACCATGTAAGTGGTAGTATTGATCCAGTAGGAACTAGGTGGGATCTTACATCCGGATGTGGTCTTGGGCCAAGCCCACTTGGTCCCGCAGGCGGGATATCTAAGCGAAGGATATACGGATCTGTTAGACACATGGAATGTCCACGACTACTAGGATCAATGGTGCTGGGAATCTGTTGACTCGGGCATAGATGGTCGTTACTCGATGCCCGCTCGCAGTGTCCTCCGGAGGAGGAGGTCGGCGGTATAATACTGAAACGGTAAAGTACAGCCGAGGATACTTTGAGGTACTGTACGGGCGTATTACGACGGGATATTACTATTTACCGGATCCACTCCACCCCTCACACCCTCCCCACTGATCCTTGGGTCTCGTCTGGTTGAGTCCGACCCAGAAAATCATCTCGGAGACAGACCCAGAGATTAATCTAAAATAAAATAAAAAAAAGAAATGAAAATGGTGGAACAATTAGAAAAAAGAGGTAGGAGCGACAGGCCGCGCGACAGAGAAAGTAAGAGAAAGAACAGAAAGGGACAGAAGAGTTTCTGGAAGGTTTCTTTCTTTCATACCTACCTCATTGCGCCTTTTTATCACTCAACCAACCGTTTTTATTATTGCACGTCACCACGCCTCCCATGTGGTCCCTTTTTCTCTTCTTTTATTAATAACTATCACATTCTTTCCACAAATCCTCCGAGCACGAAAAAATCTCTTTTTCAGAATCCTCTTGGGCGGTCGAGTCTCCAGCGCAACGTACTCGGCTTCACATCCTCTCAGCGTCCATATCCACCCTACATCCCGAACTACTATTATTGGGGGCTTGTCTTACCGTCTGGTCCCAGTGCTCCCCCAACATTCATCATCACTTCTACTTTCCTCGCTCCCCTCCTTTGGGCCCTGAAGTACTACTACTCTTGTCTCCCTCCTTGTTACCCTCCCTCCCCCCGCTATTCCTGTACAAATTATACCCGCATACGTATCTTCTTTCCTGCCTGTCGCTTCTGCTCGTCTCCTCTCTATTTCTCTCCTCCTCTCTCTCCCTTGGTCCTCTCCCACCGCCGCCTCTCATATGATCGTTGAGTAAGGGGCGCATCCGCTATAAACCCAATACTACCTGCCAAAACCCGCTCGTCTTCGACACCACTCGGACCTCCTCCCCCCAAACTATTCCCCCCCTCCCTCTCTCTTTGTCTCCGCTCCTCACGACCCCGATAACATCTCGAATTCGCCCACCTTCTGGCGGTAATACCTGCGATCGCAGCCATTCTTCGGTAGACGGCGATTGTGATGTGAGACTGGAGCCGTTTCCAACCCTCCGCCATACCAGTGTTTAGTTGTTAGCAACGGAAACGGGAGAGCTATATAACCACCGCCTACGCACGCCCCCGATAACTTCGAGGCTCCGGATCAGATAGCGCTTGGCGATCCGAATGCCACCTTTACCCTCAGGCACTTCCCCATTTTCTTCTGGATTTAACATCTCGATATAATTCATCGGGCGCCCGCGATCAACAGAACAGAAAAGTAAATTATCTTCGACGACTCTGTCGATAATGTTTCGTAACAGGTACGTGAAGGATCTCAACTCCTGAAGCGGCGACTGGGGACTCATGCTTACGGGAATAATCGCCCTTGCAGAAAAAACTCCCAGAAGCCTGACGATGAGCTCATTCAGAAATTCCAAAGAACCTTCTCAGATGTCGTTCCCCAAGCCCCCCCTCCTCACCGCAATGCCACGCGCTTCGGTCAGATGCCCGTTGGACCTATCACTCCAGCTAGGTAAATATGCTTTTCTGTGTTTGCAAATCTGACCCTCTTGTCTTGTTCCTCTTCTCCTGGAATACGACTTAAGGGTGTCCTGGAGCCAAAGCTAACATAACACGCCTACCCCAGGTTGAGTATGAATCACGATCTGAAGCTTAATGATCCTACCCCTCGCGCCACAGAAGACATGCGGTTCGCACCGCCCTATGTTGACCCGAATGCTGTTTCATATGTCAACGCGTTACAGCCTCCTGGCTACTACACCCCCAACTCGGGCGGACTGGGTGCAATGTACCACAGCCAAGCGGGTGATTTGCACACCCCGGGAATGGGTCTGAGCATGATCACTCCACTGTCCCTCCCTCAGCAAATTTCCGCAGCTACTATCAATGCCGGCACTGCAGCCATGGGCCTTGATCACTTCGACCAGCAATATATCCCGCCGCACTTTCAAAACCCGCAACCGTTCGCTCAACAACCGGCGTTTGCGCCTAGCGCTTTTGTTCAGGGTGATACAGGTTACGATGCCATGGACGACTCTGTCGATGAATTGTCTCTAAATGATATGGATATGCAGGGTCACCCTTCCCAATTCGTAACATCGACGATGCAAGATGATCAGGCAAGCATCCAGAATCCTGGTGAAACGTGAGCTTCCAATCCTTCCATTATGTTTGTTTCTTATTAACCCAATGGACCGCAGTTTCCGCTATCATGTCACTTTGCGCGCACCCACAGCGATGATCAATCACCAAGCCGAAATTCCTGTCACATATCTCAATAAAGGCCAGGCATACTCGGTGTCCGTGATCGATTCTACGCCGCCACCCATGACTGTTCAACCTCTCAAATATCGCACCTACATCCGTGTTTCATTCCAGGAAGAAGAACAGCGGGCCAAGCCGGCTTCTTGTTGGCAACTCTGGAAAGAAGGTCGGGGATCTAACGAGGCGCACCAACGAGGTGGTAAGCTCCAGGCAGTGGAGTATGTTGATCCCATCCAGGGAGGCATTGAAGACACCAAGAACCGGCAGATTCAGCTTGAGAGCTCATCGTTCGATGGGTTCTGCGTCACTTGGACGCTTAACCCATCAACTGGCGCATCTGAGTGTTCGATCCCTGTGCGATTTAACTTCTTATCGACAGACTTCAGCCATTCCAAGGGTGTCAAGGGCATCCCGGTTCGATTGTGCGCGAAGACCGAGATGGTCCTACCAGATGATGCGAGTCCAACCTCAGGCAAAGACTCAGAAGTGTGCTATTGCAAGGTGAAGCTCTTCCGGGACCATGGAGCTGAGCGGAAGCTGTCCAACGATGTTGCCCATGTCAAGAAGACCATCGAGAAATTGCGACAACAAATTGCCCAGGCTGAGATGGGCACCGGCAACTACGGCAAGCGCAAGCGCAGCGGGGGCTCGATTGCGCTTAAGGGCACCGACCCGCGCCCAACCAAGATCACCAAACACAAGCGGACATGGTCCATGGGCTCGCAGGACGGCCCTGGCAAGCTGTCTTTGGAAGACGACCTTCATGCGAAGCTAGCACTGATGCAAGACATGTTCACGTCAACACGACCAGTGAGCATCCTTGGATTACGGGGTGAAGAGCAAGATGACCCGGACTTGTTTCCTGTCTCGCTGCCTGGGTCCCGTGAATTTATCAAACAAGAGAACAACCGTGGGTCCCGTTTCAGTATCGACGGGACCTCCCTGCACGCTGTTTCGCCCACTAGCAGTAGCATCTCAATAAACTCACCCTGTCACCCCACGAACGTCCAGTCAAATTTGTTCTATGACTCGGCGTACCATGGATCAATGTCCACTTCCCGGGATAACTCACGGTCGTGCTCGGAAGTCCTGGGCGACAAGGGCGCACTCAAACATCCCGTCAAAGTGCAGAAAGTTGCTTCAACTGATGGCAATGCGCCAATGGGATACATTGAGGCGGTGGACATTGACCCGACATACAGACCACCGGTGGACCGACCAGTCAAGCCTAGTAAGTAGTAAAACCTGTAATTGCTTAAGGGATGCGAACTGACAACGCCCTAGTCGCTTGTTTCTATGTACGGTTTCCGCGGAATGACCAGCGGTCGGATGACTATTACCGGGCCGTCTATCTGACTGAACGGACAGTCCGTGATCTGATGGAGAAGATCTCCGTGAAACAGCGCATCGATCCCCAACGCATTGTACGGGTCCTCCACGTCAAGCAGAACGGCCTCAAGATCATGGTCGACGACGATGTGGTTCGTGAGCTTCCTGACGGCCAAGACATGGTTGTGGAGATTTCCGAGGCATCATCATTCGAAAACGCGGCCGCGACGTCAGCTGTCGAGGTCAAATTGAGCTATTAATACTATTAATACTGCTCTGCAAATATACGACGCTCTTTGTTTTGTTTACGTCATTCGTAAATCTCTTCTTCGATTGACCCTTGAAAGGGGATCTTTCGGGTCAGATTTACAGTTTCTTTGGCGCCTGGTGCGCGGCATGAGGTACGCTTGGTCATATACATCAGTCAAGCACATACTTTTGCCTGTTTATTCGGAGTTGGGGTTGGCGTGCTTCAATATTTGGGGGCGTTCGTTGGATAGGGAATAATACACGAGTTCCCGAGCAATGATACCCTGTCGCCATATATTTGCCCTGTTTGTTGCCTTTTTTTTTTGTGCTATATCTTCTTACGATATCCTAAATTTTTTCATCGTTGGCAACGTTGTCTGGGCTTTGGGGATACACGACCTCGAACTTTTCGATGATCTTATTTGGTTTCTAATTTCGAGGATTTTGTTGAGGTACGAGGAACACGATAGATACCCTGTCCATTCTTGTCGGAATTGCTCGTCTTGTTTGTTTCACTGGGTGGTTCTGTTTCTCCCCTCTTGCCTGGCTGCTCCCGTTCTTCGGTTCAGCCTTGACTTCATTCTTCTTCTGAGCGCTTCAGTTTTCCACAACAGAGGAAGCGCTGTTACACGGCAAGATTGTTTTTGGAATGCTCCCTACTTTATATCGGGATTGTGCAGACCTGATCGTTTTGAACCTGGTGAAGATGGTTAGGTTCGGAGCTTCTATCTTGTTATATCAAAAGCACTAGGTTGGATATACGAAGAACCGTGCCAATAGACTTTACTTTGTAATGTTTCTATCTATACATCGGTTAGTATGCGTAGGGACGTATCTACTCCGTACAGTACTACTAGCAGCCCCATCGACGTCTAACTGCAGCCATGCAGACGGCACAACAATTGGAGAAAAATCGATTGGATATATTGCAATTACATCATATTTGAGAGTAGATACGTAGGGGACCTGACTTTTCCATCCATGGGACCACAGCTGTACCCAGTGGCGTTCCTTTAGCGCGCACGTCGGCTAGCTCAATAAAACCCTTGTCCAAAACAGGCAAGGTCGGCGACCGCAAAGCAATTTCACTGGCGGAAGCCAAATCCGCTCATGCAGGTGTCGAATTCAACTTTACTTAATTAGGTGCTACCGTTAGTGGGGCTCATACCACCCTTCCATTCATTGCAGTCCGTCATTACTTTTTCTACGGTCTACCTTACTCCGTTCCCTATGGGTCTATCATGGCCGAGCGCATGCGTCTTTACCCGACTTTTTTTTTTGCCATGGGGCATTCCACTTCCCTTGTCGTCGTCCTCCTGCCATATCCGGAGATGGGGTTCCATTGTATCATGTGGATTATCATACCATAAATTATCATCTTGTGGAATGGATTTGGGGGGGGGGGGGTTCGGGATCCCGAGGGATTCGGGATTTGATGTTAGTATTTACTTACTTATTTCTGTATTTACTGGGTGTATGGAATTGGAATTGAAAAGTATGTATGTATGGGTTATGTAACGCGGTGAACTTAGTGTACCCCTGTCTATGCTTGAGTAGGTATGAGTATTAGGTAGGTAGTGGTTGTATCTACTCGGAGTACTTAAGTCCGTACTATACTTCAATAGGTACAAGTATTGGGGTTAGTTAGTTCACTATCTAGTGTGCATACTGCTTAGGTACTACTTAGGTGGGCGGAGTGGGCTAGTGGGCGTGGGTGGCATGGCGCCGCCGTGGCTGCGGCCCCGTTTAGCTGCATAGATAGTGCAAGGTCTTTTGATATCCTTGCGTTTGCCGTTTACTGTGTTGGGGTTAGGGAGATAATACATATTTGGTGTTGTGGATGTAGATGATATTTACTTGCTACTTCCGTATATACTTTGGTAAATAGACATATATGTATGTATGTGATACTGGATTCAGCATACAATACTGTGTATAGACAGAGATGGATAGATACATACTTACCCTCCTAGGTACTACCTACCCAACCAGTAAGTAAAGAGTGATGAAACCCGCCCAAACCTAGATAAGGCCGATCATCAAACACGACAACGTGGACACAACAATAAGCCAGGGGGAGGGGGGGGGGAGGGGGGCCAGGTACCCCAACTCGACAGTTCTAGACCTTCTAACGGAGTATATGTCTCAACGACAATAACCAATCTACTCACATGTAGTAGTAACATCTAAATATGCTCCTTCCTGAATTGAGTTGGTGTACCATACATGATTAATCCAATTGTGGCCCAGCCGAAGGCTTATCTATAGTAAGTACTAGGCGCTGCCGCGCGCCCGTTGACCCGATGACGTCTGTGGAAGAAATTAACGACGACTGATTATTGGATTTTATTTTTGATGAAACTTTGTTTGAAGATCTTTGGCCAATCGCTGGGATCGGAATCGGGGCCTGCCGATCTCGTGCGGAGTGGGCCGGGGGATTGAATCCTTCTGGATTTCTACCTTCTGACCTTGGGGGGGACTTGGGTTTTTTGGGTGGATGCGGAATGGATGGTTCGGAGGTGAGCCGTTTTTTTGCTTTTGGGGTGGGGATATGATTGTGGGTTTGATAGGTAATAGTAGTATTGGATGGGGTTAAGGATTGTTGGTTGTACTATTCAGGAGAACGGGAATGGAAGGGAGGAAGGAAGGAAGAATGTGAGGTCGTTCATTCTACAACCTATAGCTTAAAGTTTATATATACCTACCTGTCTTCCCCAACAATTTACTTCGACACACTACTTACATACATACATATGTATGTGAAGAATGCCAGATTAAGACAACCACCACCGGTTTGTGAGTGTTGTGAGTTGTGCATTCTGACAGATCATCAAGGGACTACAGGGAGAGTCACTTATGATGTCATCGTCCCAACGCATCGGATCGGGATCGGACTTGTACCTTAGCATGTCGTCATAGCTCGCTCAAGTTCCTTGGAAAGAGCGCCGCGGCTTGCCCATCACTTGTGCTGCTTGCTGGATGGCGCCTCCACGCGGGTCGTGCCGATATGGGACCCCAGCCATCTGTCACGGTATTTTTCGCTAGTTTCTGTTTGGTTTGCTTCCCATCAGGAACTGTATTGAAATACCTGATTACCATTCATACGGAGTATCCCGTACGGGAACCAAACAGAGGTAAATTTCCGGGTAGTTGTATACTTGCTTATATGTACTTGATGATGAGGACGACGTCGTATGGGTGAGGATGTTGTGCTTTAGAGATAAATTAGCTTGGGGCTTTTGTTTGGGTAAGTATGTAGGGGTCGGTTTGGTAGATGTTGGATTATTAATAATCAATATGTGAGTTTGTATATATATTGTGGGCTGTAGTAGGGAGAGAAGAGATCGACCGTGTGATCGCAATCGGGATCGTGATCATGATCATGATAGATCAGATCTTGTTCTTGACAGACTACAGTACTACGTATATATACTATGTAGATAATCAAATCCTACGAAGAATTACTAGCTGGTACAGAGATGTCTGCTCCTGACCGTGGAGCAGAGGGTTGCTGCAGGATCGATTCGCTTTTAAGGTTGCCTCTAAACGTGCCTACTGCCTAGGCAGTCGACGAGGGGAACCAACTAGCTGGAAATCGAAGACAATTTTGCCACTGAGATTTCCCGGGCTCCAGTTTTCGCTGGCCGTAGGCGGGGTTGATTGGCCCATCTGAGACATTCGTTCTGAGTGACGGGTTGCAGTGCAGTGTACTTTATTCGGGATAACCTCGCGGGTAATGCAACTAGTTGGCCGTTGGTGCTGTGGCTGGCTGGACTAGCTTGCGCTCTGGTATGAGAAGCGAGACTCTTATTGGATTGGAAATGAGAGGTTGTTTTAGAGAGGACGCCAGGGTGGGTTCGTTGATTGTCTGGTGGATTGAGGGTGGGTATGTGTCGACATATAAGTATGTATACTATAGCCTGGATTTTCTTCCTGTCAGCCTAGCCATTTATGTATGTTTTCTGGGGAGATCGTTGCTTGTTTGCATTGACTGGAGTAGATCCTTGAAGCCCTGACTCGGTCCTGGCTTGTGCGCAGATATTCATACTATATCGGCATCTACCGTCTCATGAGGCTGTCCTATCAATCCTGTGAATTGGCAGGGATATAACATGCTGCTCGGCGCTGATTGCAGACCAACCATGCCGGCTCGCACCGTAAAGTGCCTTCTTTTGCTGGGTGCTCGTGTTTGCCCTTGCCCTTGCCGAGTTGGGATGTCGCTGTTGCACTTGCCTAAACAACACCAATCGCCGGGGCGATGACACTTGACTGCCCACAACACCTGAATCTTTTCTCTCTTCCTCTTCTCATTCCCTTCCTCTCTTCCTATTTTTCTCCCCACCCTTCACTCACTACCCTGCCTTCACGCTCGTTCGTTTCACTCCATCATCTTCATCAAAGATTCCATCTTCCACCGTCGTTTACTCTCTCTACCACACGCTCGTTAGCTACCCTCTTTCTTGACGCGTCCAGCTGGTCAAATCGCCGAGATGTTGTTCAAAGTGAATTCCCTGATCATGGTCTTTGTGGCCGTTTGGCTCTTTGCCGTCGCTGGCTATGCCACTGGTAAGTCGAGCCCAGCTCTGTCTATCCCCCCGCTAACGTTCGGCCAGATGTCGTCGATGAATTCGGCGTTGCCCTCGACGAGGAGTCTGTCATGGTGCTTGCTGCTGGTAAGTAGTTCAAATCTCATTTGCATGGGGACACAACCTGACAAGACTTTTGTGGGATAGCCCACGACGCGTTCGCTTATGCCAAATCCGACCTCTTTCCTCGTGACGGTAAGTCTGACTGGATAGAACCTGGGCCTGTGCCATTGCTAATTCATTCTAGTGACCATCATCAAGACCGTCTGTGAAACGGAGACTTCTGTGGCTTCTACCTTTACCACTGTCCCGGTTCCTACGGTTGTGACTGGGACCACTCTGCTTTCGACTGGCACCCCGACTGGCACCCCGACTGGGGTTGCTACTGGAAAGTCTCCTGTTGCATCGGAGACCACTACTGCTCCTACTACTGGACCTGTGGTCACTTCGCAGCACCCTGTCACGTCGAAGACTGAGGGTACTCCTGGGACTACCGTGAAGCCCCCCAGCTCGTCTGGTACTCACAGTGCTTCCACTACCGGGACTGAAGACACCACATCTTCTGTCTCCTCTGGTGAGCAGACCAGCAACCACACTGTCAGCACCCACACCAACGTGTCTGCTGGCACCACGGCTCCCACCGGCACTCATACTCCTTCTCCTTCGCCCACCAAGAACGTTGCTGGCGGAAATGATGGAATGTACTCTGCTCTGCTGGCACTTGCCGCGGCACACCTGGGTTTCTCCATGCTTTGAAGGCTATCGGTTGGATGCTTCGGTTCTTTGAATACTCCTTGAAGGCTGTGTTAGAAGACCTGGCGTGGCGGCCGATCCTGTTTTCCTTCATTGAAAAAGTGGGCGTTATGTTTCTTTCCTCTTCATGTCGTTTCGGGATGCCTCGCCCATATGGCTACAGCTTGCTCCCTTAATTTCGAACGGATTGTTTCTAGTTAAAGCGGCCGGTCACCGCTCAATCTAATCAAAGTCTTACAGACCTTATCATCTTGACATCATTTGCGCGGTAAATTATTGCTACCATGGGTATCTCCTAAAGACTAAACATACACCCATCCAGGCGAACTATGGAACATGTAGTAGAACCTGTCCATCCTCCACCCCACACCGGTAGAATGACAAACGCTAGATCATAAACTCCTCTCCCTGGATCGACATCTGCACATCCATTAGTGCTGAATCTTCTGTCGCTATGTAAGGGACACTTACCATAGAGATCAATCTACAGGAGAAACAGAGTCTCGTCCGACTCATACAGCGAAGCAGAGACGACTGTGCCTTATCGCCAAAGCTACCGTAATATAAACCCAGAAAGAATGGCCGAACCGCACAAGAGGGTGCCCTGACAACGTGCAACTATCATGCATCCGAATCCCCGATGGCCTCTAGTTCCTTGGCTAGGGCGCAGATGCGACAGCCATCCCCGATCCTGTCCCTCAACAGCCGAGCAGTCGTCACCTTGGGACCGACCGTGCGGGATGTAGACAGCGACAGCTCATCCAGGGTCGGCGTATGTGTCGGCGAGAACGGTCTCGGAGTCTGAACAGCGGATCGACTGTGAGGTGTACTTGCAGACGAATCCGACGCGTGAATATGCGATAAGTGGAAGACGTGACCACAGGCAAAACCGACCAGGATCTCCTTCTCTGTTGAGGGTATTAGTTGAGACGTTTGGGAGTTTGGAGAAGAAGGGCCGGGAGGGAGGGTGGTTCTTACCGTTGGCACGGAACGGCCGATGACAGCCTGCGCATTTCCCTGCCTGGGAGGCAGATGATATTGCAGTGGTGGAGGTCTTCTCGGTGTCGGCGTCGCTTTTCACTTTGTCCTTTTCGGTGGCTTCGGCGGTGGGCGTGCTGGGGATGGACTTCTCCTCTTCGACGATGTTGAACTTGATGCCGCGGCGTTGGCCTTGTCGGAGCGTGTCCATGCCGACTGCGACTTCGCTTTGGAGGACCTTGGCGGCCCCTTGGCTGATACTGGCTTGGAGGTCGTGTTCGCGGATCATCCGCGTGAGGCCTTCTCGCAACCCTTCGATTTCTAGCCCGCTTGGGATCCGGCGCACGAGTTTGATAGGGTCGATGGATGTTCCGGCCTCGACGAGGAGGCCGTGGATGAAGCGAGGCTTGTCCATCGAGTAGTCGAGGAGGTCTTCCCAGAGGTCGGGCTCATTTTGGGATTTGGCGAATTGAATGGCTTGGGAGACATCCTTCAGGTCCGAGAGGATCAGGTTGAGAGCTCGTTTGGTTTGGCCTGTTTTTGATAGGAGGTAGATGAGCTCTGGGGTGAAGTGACGCCCTTCGCAGATGCTAACGGCCATGTCAAAGGAGTAGGAGGTGCTGGTTTGGAGGAATTCCATCAGCAGTGGACGGTCGTAGTCGGCGAAGAGCTCCACGGCTGTGTCAGCGAAGTTGTCGACCAAAGCTTTGCCTTCGTCGGCTGCGAGCTTGCTGGCTGCATCGCGAATGTGTGCGAAGTGGCCCCTGCGAGGTTTTGCGGCACCATGAGGAAGTGATTCCCCGCGCCACAGAGCCCGGATGTAGAAGTAGAGGTATAGAAGCTTGTTTGCGGCTTGTAGTTGGTCGACTACAATATCAGGCCGGACAATGCCCGTATATGCTTCGCTGACTAGGAGTCTGATGGGTTCAGCCGTGAGCTCTTCGAGTTCGGGGATCGGCGCCGATTTCAGCTGTTCCTTGGACACCCGGATCAGAATGAACGCGGGGATATCGTCCGTGAGCGTATCCAGCACCCGGTGGTCCTTGATCAGAGCCATCGCCGTATCTGCATCTTGAAGGCGGATATAGCAGTGTAGTGCTTTGCCGTAATGGCCTCCTGCAAGGTACAATTTAGCAAGACATTTCGTCAAAACACGCCAGTCGTCTGTCTCGGGGACCACGGAGTCGTATTGCAGCTGCTCCTCGATCTCTGTCGCAATATTGTTAACGTCAAACAGGTCGAAGGGCCAGGAGTCTATGAGCTCGCTAAACCTTGACCTGTCGTGCGCAACATAGTGTCCAAGCACAGTCTCGTAGATGTTCGCAGGAAGACTTGGACGTAGATTAACAGGCATGACAGATGATATCTCGTTTAGCTTGTCGTTCTTGATGAAAGTCCAAGCCCAGTGCTCCCATCTGCGGGTGGTATCGATTGCCTTTACGCAAACTTCAGCTGCCTCTTTCCATTTGTCCTCGTCAACGAGCTGTTCTATCCATAACTCGCCAATACGGCGCTTTTCTTGCTCGGCAGCAGAAGAGGAAGCAATATTTCGCCCAGTAGTCGTGATTGAGGACCTATCACCGAGGAAGGATTCGCCGACGCTACTACTCTGAGATCTCGAGGGGGTCTCTAGAACATGGTCATTCATGTCACCCGCCGATCCTGCCGCTTCCGGATGCTCCTGAAGAAGCACCCATGCTTCCTCGTATCGCTCATGCGCATCTAGCCACGCCAGGCGATCGGTAAGGTCCCTTTTCAGGGCAGCGACACAGTCATACGGGCTGTGGACGAAGATCTTAGCCCCTACGCTTCCGGCAATGTCCTGAATCTCTTTTGAAAGGGGCTCCTCGTATGAAAACCTCCGGGACGCAAAGGTGCTTGGTGCCCGGCTTGAACCCTTGTCACTGCTTGTTGTACTGCGAATGCTGGCGGCTGAGTTGAACAGACGCGCAGGATAGAGCGTTGCATCCCAAAGACCGTTCCCGAGAGCTTCTAACGTACCGCGTTGCGAAATCGGTGCACTTGTCTTCCAAGGAGGCAAAATACACATGTGGTAGTCCGAGGAAGTCAGAGTTTCGAACCGGCTGGTTGAAAGGGTATCGGCACTCAGCTCTTCCTTGGTTTCGATATCGATGATCCGCAGTTCAGGCTCCAGGCCCCGTGGCCGGCGGCGCGTCCCCGGACGGCGGCCTCCCAGTTTGGTCCGCTCTTCGGAGACGTCCTCTTCCGCCTCAATATACGCAAGGACGACCAGAAGACTAGGTGTATATAGTGAAATACCAGATATAACGCAATCGGTCCGCAGAATGGTCGAAACCTCAACAGAGCCAATCTTCTGGTCTCTGTTGCTCTTGCTGGGTCTATCCGGGTACACGTCAATGACCCAAACAGTACCTCCCCAGCCAACTACCAGCTTCTCCACTTTCTCCCTCACAATAGTCGAGTGGGCCGTGGATGGAGTCTCTTTGTTGTTTGGACCGTCGTCACTATTCAATGAGATCTCGTCCACCCACTCGGCACGAGCCTTCCAGACGCTCGCCATCTCCTCCCAGCCGGGACGGTTGGGGCGATCAATGTGGCTGACCCGCTTCCAGGCAAGCTCTGCGTCCGAAGAATCGAGGTACAGGTTCGACCGCATGATTTTGATACCCTCTTCATTGACCCAGACGACATACTTCCCAGACAAAGACCACTTGATCGTACTGATAGCACCCTCTCCGCTATGCAGAATCGTGTCTTTGCCGGTATTGGCCGCAAGCCCCAAAGACCCGAGCCAACTTGTAGCCGTAGCCGCAGCACCTCCCATTGTCGTGGAATTCGTGCTCACACCCACTCTTCCACCAACTGTAAGTATCAGGTCGCCTGCCCGCCCGCCGGACAAGAACGTCCTGTCGCTCTTGTACTCGGGCGAGAGCGCGACAGCCTGAACGGGCCGGCCAAAATTCCGCAAGAGGACATCTTTGGAATCCACGAGGGATGAGACGCAGACATTTCCGTCCATCGAAGATGTGGCAATATATATCGAGTTGGAAGGGGTGACAGGCAGACTTGCCTGGTGACCTGGCCGATGCCGACTCCGCAGGCTAGCCGTGCCGGATGAGGGCCTCACTGGATATTCCTGATCCTCGGGAACACGACTAAAGTTCTCTGGCCTCACATTGTGGGATGGAGGAGGAAACGGGGACACCGAGATGGAGGTAATACTAGCGGAGTGTGCATGATACACGCGAAGAGAGCGCAATTGAGGGACGGATAGCACATGCTAAAGATGGTCAGTTCTCGAGCCATTTCAAGCCGCACCGGTGCTACTTACAATGTTTCCATTATGCGAACCAATTATCTAGACCCTGTCTCAGCATCGTGCGCTTCTAAGGATACCTGGGTGCCATACCATCTTGTCCCCAGCGGCGAGAAAGGAGCTTGTTGCGTCCCCGTTGCGATACACCGCCCCTAGGTGTTTGGTCATGTACGCATACTTGAGCCGGGGCTCCTCCTCCTCCTCATCGTCATCACCTTCCTCCTCTGTTTCCTCGTCGTCTTCATCATCGCCGTCACTCCGTATCCCATTGTGGTCATGTTCTTCCTCGTTGTCGTTGAGGCGGTCGGGCCGATCGCGGTGGTTGCTGTGCGGGTAAGTACTCCTCTCAACGGCATTGGAGTCGGAGTCGTGATGGTCCTGAGGGACACTCTCATTTGCCTCTGCCGCGCCAGGCGCGTCCATGGCGAGAGCGAAATCCGGAATCAGAGCTCGAGGAATTGGGAGCAGGCAATGGGCAGCTTCATGGCACCCATCGGCCAAGCAGAAGCACAGCTGGAGGGAGCTTGGGGCGATAACTGACGACCGGCAAGTCGGGCGCCCGCCAGGTGGTCGCCGAATCTAGCTAACTAGTTAAGAGCTAGGCGGTGCTGACTCAGCGCCCCGTTCTTTCTGCAGGTCCCAATCATCGTGATATATTTTGACTATATTTTTTTTACCCCAGATATGCCTCGTCATGGCATCAGTCCATATTAATGATATTCGAGGCTGATTCTGCTTATCCAACTCCCCCGCACATACGGACGATACGATCATGTTCGCCAGACCGCATGTCTGCGCTCTGTCTTTACGGCATCCGGCCGTTAGGCTCTTCCAGCAGCCCCGGAGTCAATACCTTCACGCCTCCCCTCCATTGAGCTATCCTCGACGGAAGGATTTCTTCTCGTCCAATGCATACCTCTATCAAAAGCAGTTTAGAAACGGTGATGCGGCCGAGGAGGTGTCTCTAGAGACCCAGAAACAACGGAAACGAAGCAATCGGTCTCCGGCCGCATCGACGTCATTACGGAGAGTTGCGGTGGAGGCACAAAGGTCCAAGGATGGGATATTATCCAAAGCCCAGCTCAGAGAGCAGGGGCTCTATCAGACTAAGGTCCAAATTCCAAGCCCCGCGACCGTTATAGACAGTTGCTAACTCTTTGATAAGACCATAACAGCATATGCCGTAGCTGAACAGTTCAACATTCGCAAAGTTCGGGAGATCCTGCAGGAAAGAGGCTACGAGCCAGACCCCTACGAGACGGGGCTATATCCTCAAGTTGTCCATGTCCAGGTTCCTTTAGACTCGATCCGTCGCCAAAGCAATCCGAACACCTCAGATCTGTCACCGAACGAAGTGGGTGATGTGTTTGTCTTCCCCTCGGGTACCGTCGTTGCATGGGCATTGCCCGAAGGATTTACTTCCTTTCTAGCAACCAGGACATTACTGCCTGCCGCTGAAGGGGCCCATCTTGATGATTTGGAAACAGAAGACCTCGAGTATGTCGAAGACCCTCAACGAGATAACAGCAGCATCAAAGGCGACACCATTATTCTTGGGACCAAGCCGGGCAGCGATGGGCCCGACTCGCACCTAAGCGCCCGGCAATCTGTAGATACGGTCCTCACAAAAGTGGCATTCTCCTCGGGGTTGGCTCGCAGTACCAAATTGGCAGTATTGGAGTCCCTGTTATCCAACTACTTTGAGTCTACAAGAGCCATTCCTACGCTTCTGTCCAAGGGTTCCCGTCTTCCTTTCACGAGGGATTTCATACTTCGCAAAACCGGCCAGCTGCTCAGTGTACGTGCGCAGCTGAACCTGTACTCGGAGCTCACTGATTCCCTGCCCGACATCTTCTGGGATAGTCGCCATGAACTGGGACTAGAAGGATACTATGAACAGGTAGGGAGAGCGCTCGATGTTGGGATACGCATCAAGCTTCTGAACGAGAAGATGGACTACGCACAAGAGATTGCGAGTGTTCTCCGGGAGAGGCTAAGTGAAACGCATGGACTCCGGCTCGAGTGGATTATCATCTTACTCATTGCTGTCGAGGTAGGATTCGAGGTTCTGAGGCTCTGGAAAGAGCGCATCCACGAACAAGAGGCCGAGAGCAAACAGGCTGAGGGACGCTGATCGTTGACTGAGCTACTGCCATCTCTACTCATGTATATATCGCATCTATGGAGTCTTAAATATGATACCCCCGGCATTGTTGTTTCCGACCGCGGACTTGGAGTAACCATGAGTCACGATAAGGGTAGCTTCGAGTCGATCCGGGGAATCGACGATAAGGTGCTTATCGGACCAGTCAGATCACATGCTGCTGAGTCAGGGACGGGGCTGGTCGTGGGATGGATGCACGTGCTGCTGCTGTTTGGATCGATCATTCGCCTCATTCTTTCTCTCCCCCCTATTGTCTCCCAATTCCCTCGCAATCGGTGCTCCGCTCCTTTGAGTCTTTTACACTTACAATTGTTTCGTAATCTCTTCCTTCGTTGCTGAGAATCAGCAGCAAGCCCCAGCCATCTCCCCATGCTCGATATCGGTAGCACTAGTGCTATCGGGTCCACCGCCAGCTCCATGAGGGACGCTCTGCTCCAAGGTATCCCAGGGCCGCAACAGGTTCTCAAGGCCATAACAGGCACCCTGGGTGTCTCCTCGCTCTCAGCTCCGGAGCACTCATCATCCGAATCGACCTTCCGGCAATGTCCCGGGAGTGAAGT
The DNA here is from genome assembly GCF_003184525.1 of Aspergillus sclerotioniger CBS 115572. Taxonomy (NCBI): domain Eukaryota; kingdom Fungi; phylum Ascomycota; class Eurotiomycetes; order Eurotiales; family Aspergillaceae; genus Aspergillus; species Aspergillus sclerotioniger. The sequence continues at coordinate 242,980 of NW_020291007.1, read as the reverse complement.
GAGCTGTCAAGCCAATTACCATGGCCAGGATACATGCTGCTTCAACTACCCCGGCGGACAGATGCTGCAGACGCAATTCTGGGATGCCGATCCGGCCATCGGACCGGATGACTCCTGGACGATTCATGGTCTCTGGTAAGCTTGACTTTGCCCACATTCGCTGGACACTACTCCGATCGATAATATACTTTGCCACCCCCGGAGTTGATGCTAATTCCCCGCATTCTAGGCCGGACCACTGCAATGGCGGCTTCGATCAATACTGCGATTCCAAAAGACGGTACAGCAATATCTCGCTGATCCTAGTCGACTCCGGCCGCGGGGATTTACTGGACTACATGAGCGATTTCTGGAAGGACTTCAGGGGCGACGATGCGAATCTCTGGGAACATGAGTGGAACAAACACGGCACTTGTGTCAGTACCCTGGAGACTCACTGCTATACCGACTACTACCCACAGCAAGAGGTCGTAGATTACTTCGACCGGACCGTCGATCTCTTCCGAACCCTGCCTACTTACGAGGTTTGCCACCATCCACATTCTTAGTAAAACCAGACTAACTGTCCCCTCCAGATCCTCACCAAAGCCGGCATCACCCCCTCCTACACCCAAACCTACACCCGCGACGAGATTGCCGATGCCCTCTCCAAGGCCCACGGCGCTGAGGTCACCATCCGGTGCCGACACCAGGCACTCAACGAAGTCTGGTACTATTTCAACGTCGCCGGCGCCTTGCAGACAGGGAAATTCGTGCCATCTGACCCAGGTTCGTCAACCGACCATGTCACCTCCTCACCCAACCCAAACTAACCCACCACAACAGATGGGCAAATCTCCAACTGCCCCCGCAGCGGCATCCACTACATTCCCAAAACTCCCCGAAACGGTCACGAGCCAACCAAGACATCCCGTGGACCAGCTGAACCAACCTCCCCGGGCACGCCCTTTGCCGGGAAAGGCAACCTCATGATCTCGACCCTGGGCCAGAAGCGAGGCTGCATCATCAGCCACGGCGCGTGGTTCACCTCGGGAACCTGTGCAACCTTTACGGCCAACAAGGCCTCTGGTTTGTTAACCTCCACACCACTCCCCTGTCCATTCAGACCTCAGAAAGCCAGTCATTAACAGCCCGTTTCCAATGCAGATGACACTGTGACCCTGAAATCTAGCAAGGGTGAGTGCGGGTTTTCCCATGATGTCTTCACATGCGGTGGTTTCATCAAGTCTCCCACGGAGTTTACTGTGAGTCCCCGCTTCCCTCTCTAGTAGAACCTACACACACACCACAACGCAAATAAAACAAACCCGTATCTAACCCCAACCAGGTCGAAGACGGCATGCTCGCCTACAACGGCAACACGACCTTCTTCGCAGACAAGGCGCCCAAAGGCCCAACGAAGAGTAAAGTCTTCGCGACGCAAGAGGACCATCCTCTCGAGCTAGCCATAACCTGGAGAGAGGCATAATTTCGCCCCCACTCTCTTCATCCTTGGATATCATGCCCGCTGATATCTATATACGCATAGTAGAAGTAGAACCAGCCCTGTTTTCATATTCATTCATACTATAGAGTGTATTGGATGCATTTCCTTGACTTATAACTACTAACCACATTTTACACTATCAACTATACATTTCGGACACACAACCATCTATCTTGAAATACCACAAGATATACAATATACCCAAATAGTCCAAGGATTTTCTCCAATTCGCAGGATGATTCCCGTATCTATCGCTAAGCTAAAGTACAGGCGAGGCCATGCGACCACCAAGATAGAAGAATAAGTATAAGAAAAACAAAACAGGTATTAAGTAAATTCGTAAGATGTAACGAGCGTAGTTTGGCGGGGGGAAACAAACTTCCCAAGCCAAGGTGATGATGATAGTAAGTGATAATAGGACAGAAGGTTACAAAAAGCAATCAGTCCGTTGATACAATATCAAAAGCACGCAAAGCAAAGCAAAGCAGTAGAATCAAAAAAAAACGTCAAAATTCATAACAAGGGCGTTAACATAATCAATAAATAGATGAAAAAAGAGGACATGAATTACAAATCACAAAGCAAAAAGAACGGATGACCTGTAGAACTCCGTAGTAATCATATTCCACAGATCCCAGGGCGGTTGGATGAATTGGTTTGGTGGTCGTACATGGGTGTCATTGAAAAGGAGCAAGAAAGGCATAAAGCACAGATGATCAGATCAGATGCAGGAGGGAAGGTAGCAAGTCATATGCCCGAAAACTCATCAAAAAAATGTAAATCAATCAAAAGAGGATTCTTTTTTTGTGTGTCGTTGTTGTCACACAGGTGTCTCATGTGCAGTGGATAATCTCGGTCGTTGGTCGTAGAAGGGAAGGGGAAAAAAAATTGTACATAGTCTCGTGTCGTGGCTATTCTTCAGAAAAGAAAAAAAAAACAAATCATTTCGCGTCTTATATGCATAGGTTCAGTCATCCAGTCCTAAATCGTAAAGAGTCTTATTGCACATTGGCCAGTAGCCTGAGTCGTTGCGTCGTCAAATCGCCGTTCATTGGATTTTCGTGTCGCTTTTTTTTGTCATGTCGTTACATCACCTCCAGTTCGTTATCGTGGTCGCTTTAGTCCATGAAGAATTCTTTAGTCATGGCGTCCGTGGGTGGCTCGTCCACTTGGAATTGAAAGAAGAAGTCATCGCCCATGGTGGGGCCTGAACAGAAGGGCTTGGTGGGGAAAAGATCCATTCCACCTTCGAAAGATGCAGTGTTCACGTAGTCGGGGAAGGTAGCCATATCAGGGTCTGCAAGATCTCCGAATTCGGGCTTTCCGAATCCTGTCGTCGATCCCTGGCTGATGAAGATGTCGAGATCAGAGCCGTTGGACGATTCGGACAGAGTAGGGCCTGCGTGTGGGGAAGACAAGGAATGGCTGGCTGTGCCAGACGCATCTGTGTATGGGCACGTCTCCGGATCAGACATGTAAGGCAAGCTGGAGTCCGTGATTATCTTATCGAGGGACCGCTTTGCAGGTGAAGATGGCAACATCTCGTCCTCCGAGCTGGGGGTGATCGATCGCCTGTCTCGGGAAGGCGATGGTTTGATCCCAACGCTATAGCCGGGAGATGCAGGAGGCGTGTATGTGAAAACTTCAGGTGGCAACGAGTAATCGGGGTTGTTGAACACCGGCATTTCTTCCGTCGGACTAGAGCCATGGAGACTCATGTTCTCGAAGACTTCTGAAGGAGGTGTGTTGCGGGAGGATTCGGATGTGGAGGAATCAAAGGATGCCTTCTCTGCGATTCTCTGGCGCGTTCTCGACGCTTTCTCTTGCCTTTCGTCCATCTCGGGTCGGTGCTTCTTTGGACGGCCTCGTTTGGTAGTCTTGCGCACAATACCTTTGTAGCCGCCGATGCACATCCCGCGCTGCCGATGTCGAGTCAAGGCGTCATGTCTCGCAAATACATTTCCACATAGGCACTCGTAGGGCTTGTCGCCGGTGTGAATCTTGGCGTGACGCTTGAGATCATGACCCCGAACGAAGCATTTGTTGCAATGGTCGCATTTGTACTGGCGGTCGCCCAAATGAGTCTGCACATGCGATTTGATGTTCTCTTTCCTTCCGAACCGGCGCTCGCAGCCGAGATGAAGGCACACCCACTTCCCATCCTCGGGATCCGGACCGTGAATGTACGACGCAATCTCATCGATGGTGACCCCGGTTTCCTTGATCGAAGCCTGGACGCGAGCGTCGAGATTGAGGCTGTCGATGTTTGCGACCCGCGGAGAAAGCTTAGGCTTGGCGGACGACGTGCTAGGCGTCTCACTGACGGACTTTCTATGATGCGGACGGTTGGGGGTGGCAGGATAGATGGGCACTTTCGGTGTCTTTGCACCACCATCCTCGGGACAAGGCATAGCAGCCAGCTCTGGAGATGACATAAAGGACGACGAAGCCGATGAAGACGTATACTGGCTTTGTGACAGACTCTCCGACTTAGGAACTTCAAAACTGGAACCCTGCTCATAGTTAAAGGTATCAAAATTATCCACTTCAAATGAGGCTGTGTTCGGGGGAGAGGGCACATCAAACTTCTGCTGCGTGAAAGTAGTTCCAGCCACGCCTTGGAGAGACTTCGCTCGCTGCATATACGACGACTGGCCTGATCCAGGCATCGTGTTACCCTGGTCCTTGGTGGGTGTTGGCTGAATGTCCCCGCCGTACTGAACAAGGCCCACGGTTTGCTTGAACGGTGTTGTTGCTGGTGTAATTGGGATATAGTCTATGCAACTGGTCAGCGCTGTATATCCGGCAGAGCCGACGGTATGGTGAACTTACGTGTGTTGCCATGCTTTGGCGTATGCGGGTGCTGGGATGGAGTAGCGTCCGACTGCACCGATAATTTCCTTACATCAGGAACAATATGGTGTGTTGGGTGGGGGAAGGTCGCCGCGACGTTATTCTGCTGGTAGAGGTCCCAAGCCCCTGTCTCGATGTGCGGTTGTTGCATCAGGTTGAAATGCATATTCATGTGCGGAACGCTCATAGCTGGGTTCTCCTTGGGAAAACTCGCATTCAGATAAGCCATGTTTGGTTGACTGTTCTGGCCATTGTGACGATCCAAGGGGTGCAATTCCTCCTGGCTGAATGTCTGGCATTCGGGCATAACGGGCATGGGGGCTGGCTGTTGAGGAAAGGGAGGCTGCGTGACACAGAGATAACGTTGATTGGAAGGGTGCTGCGGTACTGTTGGGTTAGTATGAAAGGTACCATCTTGCATGGACTGCGATCGTTGAACGCGCAGAGATCTGTTGTCAAAACTCTGGCCTCGGCGATGGGCATGATAACGATGCATCGCTTGTGCCGGAAGGCTGGGGGCTTTCACAGCATCAAGGGCCGACGGCGTCGAGATCTGCCGGCGGTGTTGTCGATGTCGCTCATGAAGGTTGTTGTGCGCCGTGGACAGCATGACGGGCGGGAAAGGCTCTTGGAGCACTTATCGCAAGGTGCTTGACCGACGAATTGACAGACCTCTCGGTTGGATCTGGAGGATTTGATAAGGTGTAAGCTTTCTGCACAGCCCCTGCGCCAGTCGCATTCAGCGACGATGTACCAACCTCACTCAATGCTAGCCACACGGCTGGGCCGACAAGATGGTAACGAACCGCCCTGCAATGGTGTCAGTCGGTGAACTGCTGAACAAAACCACTCACGCTAGGAAAGGTTAGGGAGGAGGAGGGAACAAGAGCAAAGGCAACGCAGGAGTCAGTAGGTTAACGCAGTCTCTGCGCTAGATCTATGCAAAGTAGGAGCTGCGACGTCTATCTAAATTCTGAGACGCAGACGAAGACGCAATCGAAGCCTTAAGAAGCTTCCTGCGCGCGGATGAAGGAATTGAACCACCTGGATTGATGGGGAGGAAGACGGGAGGCAAGACCAAGGGAGTCTTGGGTATTTAGAGGTGGGAACCAGGGAAAGGTGGATGGAGATGATGAAGCTATCCCGATCTATCGCCCACGGTTCAGATCAACAATGGCGGCGTTGGCCTAGCAACGCGGGGCGGCTGAGGCGTCAGGACAACCAGCGCCCCTTGGCATGGAGCCGGCGATTTGGCCAGCGCAGTGGATCGCGCCCTGGTTCCAGCACGGAGCATTAGCAGCCAGCAGCAACCAGTGGTCCAAACGCAATTAAGGCTGCGATCCCGCAGGTTAGTCGCCCCTGCAAGGAGCTCGTTCTCGCGCTCCCCTAGCGGTCCAGACACCACCCTATCTCCATTATCGACTATCGCCATCCTTCAAGGATGGGGGGCGACCTGTGGTCTGTGAGGGTTTGAAACATTATTTCACCCTGTCTCTGCAATAGCTCGTAAATAATTGACGCCCATCCGGGTGCTATTCGATCAATAATTTGCAGCCGAGGGGGAGGCGCCAACGATGACGATGACGAACTTGACGTCGTGACGAGGCCGAAGCTGAGGCTGGATCTTGGTGCCTGCTTTTGGCTTTTGCCGGGCCGTGTGGATGCCTATATCGCCAGGCACTAACTGACGTAGCCGGCAACACATCCCGTGACCTCGGAAGCCAAATCCCCATCACATGACTGAAGACCCGGAGGGCTGATTATCCGAGGCCAGCTCGCACTACGCCCCATTCGGCAACAATGGCACCACGTGACCACACAACCGATTTTAACGAAGCGCCCTCCACCGAGCATATTTTTCCACCACGATCGTCGAAGGTTTAGGAAGACAAGTCTTGTCGAGGTGAGTGATCGCCCTATACCCATGCCGTTAAGCAGGGAGATACGGTCTATCTGCGTCCTATTCTTCACAATACCATAATGCATCAACTCGGCGACGCTGCTCGCAGGATGCAGAACTGGGAAAGCGAACGAGGATGACGCCGATGATGTCGAACTTCCCCGCCGGGCACAACGCAGGAGAAGCCATCAACTAACAAAATCCCGAAATCAGACCTTCATCAAGATGCAGATCTTCGTCAAGACCCTTACGGGTAAGACTATCACCCTCGAGGTGGAGTCCTCGGACACCATCGACAATGTCAAGTCCAAGATCCAGGGTAAGCACACCTGCATCCCATGAACAAAATCATCATGGGGCCATGTCTAAAGATCACTCAGACAAGGAGGGTATCCCCCCGGACCAGCAGCGTCTGATCTTCGCTGGTAAGCAGCTCGAGGACGGCCGTACTCTTTCGGACTACAACATCCAGAAGGAGTCCACCCTCCACCTGGTGCTCCGCCTGCGTGGTGGTGGTAAGAAGCGCAAGAAGAAGGTCTACACCACCCCCAAGAAGATCAAGCACAAGCACAAGAAGACCAAGCTTGCCGTCCTCAAGTACTACAAGGTCGACGGTGATGGCAAGATCGAGCGTCTTCGCCGCGAGTGCCCCTCCCCCGAGGTATGTTTTACTCACCGCTCTGGCGTTGTGGTTGGCAGTTGACTAACTCCCCTCTTAGTGCGGTGCCGGTATCTTCATGGCTGCCATGCACAACCGCCAGTACTGCGGAAAGTGCCACCTCACCTACGTCTTCGACGAGTCCAAATAAGCGGGCTCTGTTGATCGTTCCGCCCTGTCTTCTTTCCGGTAACGCCTAGCAATGTCGGTCGTGAATATTTGGTGGATGAGGGATGGAACGTGTGCGCTTTGATCGTTCCATAGTGCCTTGAAATGAGAAATCAAAAAAATTCGAAACCGCCTCCATTCAACCTAGTCTACCTAGCTCGTAGAATAACTGTGTGCTCAAACGAAAGAACATGCTGGACTCCAGACAGACATGGGTATCAATAGGGTCTACCGGAAACCGTTCTTCAAGTTGTCATACTTGCTTTCGGGGTAGGAAAGAACGTTCTGCGACTGATCCAACATCGACACACCCCCAACTCCCTCCACAAAGGTGCCAATCAAGCTGCCGTCAGATTTGTTTGCGGTCTTGCCTCCCTTGTCGCCGCTGGTCTCCCACCACATTCCACCACCAAGCTGAAGCTGCTTAATGTAGTTCACCTTGATCTCGCCCACGGCCACATTGTCATAGGAGATCATAGTGCGTGCCGTGGGATCATAGCTCCAGGATGCACCCAGGGTGGCATCTACATATTCGGTGGCTCCCGTTCTGGGGAGGGCTTTGTAGTCCCAGACACCTTGCTCCCAGCTTCCTTCTCCGACTCCCGAATAAGCGGTGCCGGGTCCGTTGGTGTTGGTAAAGGCACGTCCATACAGCGGCATGCCCAGAATGATTTTGGACGAAGGAACCCCGCCAGTCTGCATGTAGTAATTCACGGCCTGACTGGTGGAGAATGGGGTCGATGCTGGCTTGTCAGTTGAGGCATATAGATTCGCTTGGTGGCCGGCAACAGTGTCCCAACTTCCGGCATAGTCGTAAGCCATCAGGTTGTAAAAGTCCAGATAAGGCGTCATCTGCGACAGCTTAAGCTTGGTATAATTATCAGGTCCTACATGAGTTAGTAACCAGTAATCTGCGCGAAATCGATCCCGTGCACTTACCAGCTGGACAAGCGATGGTCAGGAGGAACTTTCGATCCGCACCAGCTGTTGCGTCCAGAGTCTAGACAAGGTTAGTGCATATGCACACACCGGGAGACTTTTATGATGCGAATATTTACCTCCCGGCACTTCTGAAGTAGCAAGACCATATTCTGTGCCTCTGTATCATCTATGGATATCCGTTAGAGTCCCGATCTGACTGATCAAGCATCTCCACCCCTCCGGACTAACCTTTGGGGTACTCCCAATCAATATCAATACCTGCAATCTCCAGCATCAGCCAATCAAGTTCCACTCTGCCTCAAGACTGGCCATGTACCATCGAACCCAAGATCAGTGACCAATTTAGTGGCAGTCTCCGCAAATTTAGCCCGACCAGCATCAGTGCTAGCCGCCTGGGCGAAATTGGGTGAATAAGTCCATCCTCCAATGGAGAGCAAGACCTTCAATTTCCTATTCTGCTGCTTCAGCAGAAACAGCTGCTTGACACAGCCATACACATTGGTGCCCACGTCATTCCAAGAGTCCGTGGGGTAATGCTTCTCGATGTCTGACCAAGTGTCGGATAAATAACTGTGGCGAGAGTCAGTGCGGCTGATGGGGGTGGCGAAAACGGTAGCTTTGGTGGGAGACGACAAGCGCCTTGCAGGAGAGTGGAGAGCTTACACTTCACCACTTTCTGGTCGGACGTTGGCAAATGCGTATAGCACGTGAGTCAGCTTGTCGGCCGGAATGTCCTGGGGGTTATAGTTGCGGCCGTAGATCGCCTGGGAATGGCGTCAGAGCTAAACGGGCTGGTTTGAGGAAAACAAATATAAAGTATATGTATGCTCACCCAATTGACAAAATACGCCACTGACTTCAGACCGGTAGACATGGCTGGAGTGGATGCGTTCGTTTCGATACTAGTTACGGGGTTGGGCTGGAGCGGAAGAACAGCTGCGTTATTGCAAAGGTACCGGACCGAGAGCACAAGGACAAGGATGAGAAGTACGAGACAGTGGATCAAACGAGAGAAGGCCATTGGGACACGATACTTGGTCCTACTTACCAGCAAAAAGAGCTGGTAAGAAAAGCAAGTCAGGCTAAGTCGAAAAGGACACCTGCAGGGGGTGGGTGGTACCTGCCTTAGATCACGACTTCTGATGCCTTTGGCACTAAGTATATAAATAAACCACCACCCGAGGGTGTGTGTGATTGGCTCTGAGGATACGATAGCGGCGGTGCAAACTGCGGCTGCGGAAGGCGGGCTGGTCGGCACGGAATAGTCTCCGCTTATGTAACAATCAAGAAGTGGCGGGCTTGGATATCGTGAAACTGCTGGACACGATGGAAAGAGGCAAATATATACCTTGGTCTGACAGGGGACAGCGACTCTGAGTTGGAGTTGTAAAGTCCCTTTGAAACCGAATTGGTGTAATTGGTGGCGTCGGTCATTTCCAGTCTGACCTCGCCATGCTCTACCCCCAAACCGGAGGGTTCCTGGCAGTATAGGCCTCCGTAACTACGACACTACATCGCGTGCTTCCCTCCAAGTCGACCATCCTGGAGAATAGAAGAGATCCGAGTGGATGGATTAGAATGAGGACGCTTACAGCCCCTCAAGTGATAGGTGCCTGACTATTAGTCACGAGAACATAGTATAGTAGATAGGCTGCCGGGGAAGGACCCTGGTTCGACGATCCAAGCCCCAGACTTGCGTCGATCGTCCCAGCCGCATATCAATCCGGATGACATCTTGGAGAGAGAAACGTAGCGCATGATGTATCTCGAGATAGTCCGCATTGCCGAAGATATCACGGGGGCTGAGGTTACAATTCCCCCGCCTCGGAATGACCGTGGGTGACATTGGGGTAGAAGCAACCGTAGAGGTAGAATGTTCTGAAACGAAGCGCTGCCCCAAAGTATCGCCAGGCAAGGAAGCAAAGGATGACTGGCTCCGGTCAAGCCAAGTGCTTGGGACTGAAAGTGGCCAGAGCGCATGATGCATTGTTCTGCTTGATGCGGACTGTGGGAGGCAACCCTGTCACGTCGCCATCCCCGTTCAGGTCAACGCACGGGGAAACAGGGAAAACTCCATAGTGGTTGCAACTAATGGCAATGAAGCATCTCCCGAGCAGTACTAGATAATAGTCTAAATTATCAAATGAGGAAGGAGGACAGGATAAAAAGGAATATGCATGGATATCATGGCCGAACGTGGCAGATGACACTAGTACTGCACCCTCGTGGTCTAAAATTGGAGAAATCCCAAGCAAGAGCCGACCGGCCGATGACCAGGCGAGACGAGACGTCAACCTTCATTCTTCACCCCGGGAAGGGTCATCACCTTGATGATCTTGATCGCTAAGCCGAGCGGGCACAAGGAACGGAGAGCAACTCCGAGAGGAACCTTAACAGGCCAGGATTAAGAAAGTCAGTGGATCCCCTTACATAGAGTCATGGACATGCTCAGCTGAAACCTTGGGACCTTTTTTGCCTTCGATGGCCAGAGCCGGGAATCTGATTGGCGGGTACGACCTTCAAATAAGCTACTGCAGGGCACGGTTGCACGGCCACTGTTTCGATCCCACCGACCTCTACAGTACTGTGTACTGTGTAGATACCTCGACCCACTGGCGATGAAAATTTTTCTGACTGGCGTTATGATGAGTACCTACTAGTAGATAGTAGTACTTGTAGACTTGTAGTATGGAGTCATGGACGGACCGATCTGATGGAACCGCCCTTTCATGATTCATCCCGTCCATTTTGCTTCTCAGGCGCATGCAGCATGGGTCCCCCGCCCCATCGGGTTCAGCTGGGATGTCTTCGACTAACCGCACTAAATATTAGCATCGACCCATGCACATCGGTATCTCCGACGACTGTCATTGGTGGTGTGGTCGGGATCTCGTTTCGTCTTTGATGCTCCGGTCAGAGCGTTTCGCCCCCCCGAGATTAATCATTTGACGCCAATGAGAAAATTCTGATGGCAGCAATTCAGCTGGTAGGTTGTTTCCCGCCGAACCCTACTATAGTACATAGTAGTATCTAGTACCATATATACCTAATACCATGTGGTAACTGAGACGGTCCCGTCCCGGGCAACGGAGAGTGATTGTTTCAGGTTCGACTCTCAATGAGAAATGAGAATTCAACCTTCTCCACTATCCGTCGGGTCCACCGGGGAGGGGCTTACCGGTTGACAGGAAACGACTGGCAAGCCACACGCTATCCGTCCCCTTCGACATCATTGTGGCGTGTTGTAAAGCAGCCCTTGCCCTCGTGCGTGGTTTGGGTCGTACATAGTAGGTACTAATGCTCTCGGTTAGGGGCTCCCGTATCACCCCAACGACATCCGACTAACATGTAAACTAAACATGTAACTATCATCTCTAGACTGGTCGGCCAGCTCCGGGGAGCGGAAAATTGATCCGTCAATATTGGAGAAACCGTCGGAGTTGCATTAGTAGTCTATCTCTAAGGCAGCAACTCCCCGTTCGTAGTCCGAAAATAGAAAGAGCCGGAGAACCTTCCTGTGATAAGACCCAGAAAAAGAAAATACCAAATACCATGTAGAAAATAGACCCGCGCTGGCAGTTCGAATTGATCGCATCTAGCGTAAACCATCACTCAAGGGGATATCATGACATGAAAGGAAATCAAACACTGCAGCAGACCGAAATGGAAGCCGAAAAAGAAACGAAAAAGAAAGAACACAGGAGACGAATCATAGGAAATCATAGAGCTTTTTCTTTCCCTCAAAGTGCACAGCAAGGCGGCCTGCGCCCAGATGTCACCAATAACATGCCGCCCAAAAGGGTATAACAAAATAATCAAGAAAGGTGGTACCGTAGTCCCGAAACTGCTTAGAACATCATATCCGTACATTGCAACCTCCCTGGTTGCCGGAATCACCAGGGTGCTAAGTTGCATATCGTGGATCGTACACTCTATGGGTGAGAACGAATCCAGGCAAGGATCATGGGCAGGGCAGGATCATCGGCCAGCCAATGGCCTGACCGCGTGTCGGCTGCCCGGAGATCAGCAACAACGTACTGATCCGTTACTTGTGTAATCTCCTATTGTATCCCCAGTCAACCAATTGCTCAGAAACTAGACAGCCTGGGACTTGACTCACCTGTCGGAAGGTATTGCTCACGGTCTTAAGTTGAGCAGCATGTTGGGGTCCTGCACGCTGGCCTCGTAGGATGTTCTGGCGATTGATGGCCCATCTTCTGGCGGCTGCCACCCGGAGATAGATGCGATGGGCTTGGAATCGCCGGGCACTGGCATCTAGAATGACTCTCTGTAGTTCTGCCTTTTCCGTCTCTACGTTGGACTGGGTGGGTGTCATGCTGGGGTTGTAGTTGGATGACATCAATGCCTGTGCGGCAGCCAGGCCTTCTCTGATCGCCTTGTAGCCCTCTTCGTTGGCTTCCTCGCTCGGGATTTGGACGTTTTGCTGAGAGATATGCACAAGTAGAGTTCGGTAGTCGTTTATGATCTCTGCAACCCGCAGGGCACGTGCTTGATTGACTGCGACATGTCAATCTCAATGACCACAGAAACTCAACGAAAAGGAAACCAATACTTACGTCCGTCGGCCATTGCTAGTTCTGGTAGCTTGGGATTGCCTCCAAATGATCAACCAAGGGGACGTAGGAATGAACGATGGCCGGCAATGGGACTATGTTCAAGATGGATAGATAAAAGGATAGAGCAATGGTCAAGTCAATTGATTAAGTGAGACAAGGCGACCTTTCTATGTTGCTGGGTTGAGCGTTTGCTTTATCTAATATCTTGTCTCAGAGCCGAGGGTGGGATATCCTTTTAAGCTTAACGTTCAGCCATGGGTACTTCTGACGACGATGAGCCATCAGCTCGGTGATGGAGAACTTGGTGAAAGAGGATCATCATCTTCAGTCGTGGCTGGCTGTACCGACGGATGCTGATGGAGAAAGGAAACCATCACAGCTCGGGACTGCAGCTGGATAATGGCAACCATTGTGGATCAATAGTAGGAGACAGGCCCCATGAGAGCCATGTGTCCGAAAGGGCCTGGGATGTCCACCCACGGTGAATGGATCTAAGGCTGATATCTAAGCGCGAGACTAAGCAGCTGGCCCAGGAAGGGGGGTCAATGCTGATGGGCCTGCATGCATAACGAAATGAGATATACACAAAATGGGTCACGGAAACCGGCGACATCAGACGAGGCAGGGGGGTATGGTTTGAAAAAGAAAATCCAAAGCGCGAAGCCAAGTCTAAGATCGGGCCAGACAGGACTCCACTGGCTGGGTGGACTCACTGGACTGTGGCCGGAAGGGTGATACATCGCCGCATGTGTCACAGTACCGCACCAGTGGGATCCTCTAATGCCACAATATAATTCTTTTTTTTTTTCGGGTTTTTCTTTTGAATTTTCCCTCTCTGGAGGGGGTGCTGGATCTCGGGTCATCTTGCAGACACAGTGGGGACCGTCATGACGGGAATCTGCTGGCGGCACTAAAAAAGAAGCGCGAGTACAGCCAGCTGGGGGGTCATCCACCCTCGGTAAACGCCACACTCTAGTGGCTCATAGTTCAGATCAGCTGCAGCTTGGGACCGGAGATATCGACCAGAACAGGATAACCCGACTGCAGGAGCAGGGAACTGCTCAGAGAATTGACTTTTCCACTGACTCGTTTTAGATTCAGGCACCGTTTGGTCCCACGGTGGACAGCCAGGCAACGACGGAGAAAGACAGAGAGAAAGAAAGAAAGGTAGAGAGACAATAGAAGCCAGTGATGGACGGAGAGGAACGAGCAACCAAGCCGAGAACGAAAGCCACACACACACGCCCATCTCCAGCTCAGCCACAGAGCGGCTAGTGAACCAGCTGAAAATGGAAAAGCAAACACCGCAGCCTCAGGCTTGCCTCCACCATTTGATGGATCTTCCACCTTCTCACCTTCTACTGTTTACTAGTACTCGACTATTATCGATGGAGTCCGTCACATTGCTACATAATACGAGCAGAATCTCCGTCCCGGCCTCGTCGGTGGCAACTTTTTTCCCTCTCCTGCCAATGAGCATGGTCAACGTTGCTGCTCAGTGAAAGAGCTCACTCTGCAAGCCTGCCGAGGTAGTACTAACGCCTGCAGATGTTCGAGGCCCTAGAGACGTCTGACGTTGGTCTGCATTGATCATCCGGGTTCAAACGTTTCTTTCTTTAGTTATCAGCACTGCAGCATGGAACATGCAGATAGGACGACGTCGCTCTAAGCCTGTCAGATCGCAAAGACCATACTTTATCACACCGACGTGCTTATTCTCATTTGCCACCGGTTTAGAGAAGCAGGACAAATGCGGGCCTTTCCGATCGCCGGGCCCGGTCTCAAGAGCTGCAAGCGGGCTTTCCAGGTTTTGGGTGTCAAGTAAAACAGGGGTGCAAAAGCAAGTCAACCGACAAGGATGGAGAATAGAGTTTCGTCAGACAACCGCCAGCATAGAGCGTCAGAGAAAAATGATGTTCATCGATCGTTTGCGTCTACCAACATGGATGCTCCCAGTGCAGAAAATGAAAACAGCTCAGTCCTTTTCGCTGATGGCCTGCAGTCGTTCGTCGATCTCTTCCTCCGTCAAGGCCCGGAAACCAATGTCTGTCCCTTCCTGGCCATCAGCTCGTGGTCCTCCGACGATCCCGATCTCCAATTCGTGCTTCTTGAAATCAACGCTCAGAACATTGCTCAAGGCCGTGATACCCAGCTCGACAACCTCCTCCCAGCTGCCCTCGGCGTAATCCTTGTTCTTCAGCTTCTTCTCCAAGTAATTGAGCGCCTCCTGCTGCTTCGGTCCAGATGCAGTCGCCTTGTATCCGACATAGTACCCAGCGGGGTCACACTTGTAGAGTTGTGGGCCCTTCTCCGAATCAACGGAGATCAGGGTCATGGCAACTCCGAGCGGACGCATGTAAGCCTAGAAAGAAACCGTGATCCATCAGCCAATATTCTGGGCTAGTTTTTCAGACAGGTGACACAAACCCTTTGCGTGTAGACCTGGTTGATATTGGCCAGACGCTTTGCAAGGACGTCACAAGGCATCTCGTAGCCGTACTTGTATCGGAATTCAGCCGCCTCACCACGAGCACGGTCAACACTTGCTCTCGCATCAGCGATGGAGCCAGTCATGACACAGCCCACCGACGGGGAGAGTCTGAAGATGTGCGAAACGGAGGAGGGGTCGATCAATTTATCCTGGAGTGTCTATCAGACGATGCCCGATATGTCGTCTCGGGCAGCGGAGCGATCTTACAGCAACTTTCTTCTGGGACAGAACCACTGCGCAGTTCTTTCCCCTCACACCTAGCGAGGTGATGTTGGCAGAGGTGATGGCCTTGAAGGCATATTCTAAGCGCCGAGGACATTGATGGTGAGTAGACGGTCTTGATGATCTAACGTGATCGGTGGTCGGGGCTCTTCGAACGTCGTCGGAAAGAGGGGAGGTGGCGGTGGGCTTTGGAGGGTCACTTACCGACTTGGTACAGACGGCCCTGGTCTGAGAAGATGGTAATGTGTCTGTCATATGCACTTCCTGCTCACGAAGGGTGTCAGTCGGTCGATGAAGTCATGGACGTCGGGCCAGTCGAGCGACTCCGGGGAGGCTTACCAGACATGATTGCGGCGATGGATCAAAGTCGGATCGAAGACACAGGAGGTAGTGATTAATGTAGTAGCGAGGCGAAATAGATCGGGATGGGGGATAGGAAGGATCGGGGGAGGAGGGAGGAGGGACGTAGCAAAGGACGCGTGCCAGAGGGTGCCTGGCCGGAGCTCAAGCTTTGGGGCCCCGTTTGAGTAAGCTCCAGCGTCACCGCCTTCTCCGGTATCCTTTATTGTGCCGCCATCCACTTCAATTTATAGGATTTCTCTCTTGAAGGAAGTCTAGATCTAGTTTTAGAATTCGCCATGCATTGGACATTTGTCTTTCTATCTCAAAGCCCTGACATGGCCTGAGCACGCCAAACGCAACACAGTATGATCACAGTACAAAACACTATGACCCGCACTCTTACCACTCCATAGACCTTGAAGACCATCATCACATCTTCTTTTCCATCCATCTGACTCCATAGCCTCCAATCATCCCTCCATATGGATGATGATAGTGATGGAAGCAAGGATATCTATTCGTATGTGATAAGAAGTTCAGTACATCTTGTAAGTGTAGGGTATAAAGAAGAGGGAAAGCTAGTATTCCACAGAATGAGTATGACAACTCCTAGGGCATGATAGCGCTCACTAAGGTATCATCATTGCCATCCTTACGAGATGCATTTATAATTCGATCAACTTGGGTGTCCCAGTATCGTGATCCACCGTAGCGCAGCAACCGGCAAGCGACTACCAGAGTTGTGATTCATTGGGTTATAGCGGCCTTCATGACTGTCCATGATCATACATATAAATCCCTAACAAAACGCACCGTTCCTGAACTAGGGCACAGATTCACGCATTGGAGGCCTCCCATAAGAGTTGCTAGATTTTAGAGGAATATAAACATCCAGATAATCCGACGGAAACAGCGTCTAATCGCTGTCGCTATCACTGCTGCTGCTGCTGCTGCTGCTGCTGTCTTTAGGTGTGGAGGCTTTAGCACTTGTACGCTTGGCCTTGGTCTTCTTCTTATCGTCGCTGTCGCTGTCGCTATCACTGTCGCTAGAGCTCTCACTCTCACTGCTGCTCGAGATCTCCACGAAAGCAGTACGGTTCTTCTTCTTTTTCTTGCCGGGCTGAGCCTGCGCCTTCTTTCCTTTCTGCGGAGGAGGCCTCGGCTTTTGGTAATTGAACAGCGTGCCGTTAACAGCAAACAGAACAAGCTCTGCCCGTCGTCTGTTCTCGATCTTCTTCAGCATATCAGCATCAAACTGCCCGGCGATATCCTGGCTATCAAGATCCTCCTGACCCGCAGACAAGCGTATCCGGAAAGCAGCAACAGCCTTGTCATAGCTCGGCGCATCTGTCGTCGCAGGGGTCTCCTTCTTCTCTTCCGTCTCCTCAGCAGTACTCTGATCCTCAGCCTCAGCCTCAGCCTTAATAACCTCCTCCGCTATCTGCCTCAATCGTAGTTTCGCACCTTCGCTCTTCAACCCTTGCAAATAGGCAAGCAAAGCCGCATTATACTGCGCCGGAACCTGCTCCTGTGACAAGACATGCTTGAAGAGATGCGTCTCGCGATTTTTCTGAAACTTCCACGCCGAGCGATGTTTGTGATAAAGACTCAGGTAGGAAAGGATAGGCGTTTCGTGGATCTTCGGTGTCGCAGAAGCATCCTCGGTTGAACCCTCCTTCTTCTTATCCTTATTCTTCTTTTTCTTCTCTTTCTTCTTCTTCTCCTTCCCTCCTTCGTCATCCGCAATATCATCATCCTCGGGAATCTTCTCGTCCTTAGCATCATCCTTCACCTGCTCCTTCTCCTGCTCCAGCTCCTCGTCAGAACCATCATATTCCTTCGACCCAGCCGAAAACGACACTCTCTTCTTCTTTTTCTTCTTCGAAGCCTCAGCATCTTCCTTTCCTCCGTCATTCTTCACCCCCTCATCATCATCATTCTCAAGACGTCTCTTCTTGCTCTTGCGCTGCTTCTTATCCTGATCTTTATTCACGCTCGCATTCTCCTTATTCTCTTCAGGAAACGCCACAGGCGTATCCTTAGCGTTCTTGAGTTTCGGACCCATCTTTTTCCAAGCCGGGATGTGCTGCGACGATTGGGTGCTCGACATTGAGCGAGTGCCGGACTCGTGTTGTAGGAGGGTAAAGGTGCGATTTATTCGAGTCGCGTGGATTCCCGGATCGTAATGGAGAGGTTTTTAAAAGAAAATAACAATGGGTGGGTGGTGTTGGTGTATGGGTTGTTCTTGCTGGTTTGTAGAAAGTTGGGGGGAAATTTTCCACGTGAGTTGCGGAGACGGTTTGGAAGGCTCGAATGATTGCTCCGCTCCGCTCCGCTTTGGTTATCGGAATTATCAATACCAAGTAAAAGATTGATATGGGATATATTCGACTGACATATTATGCTTTGGTATACATACAACCTATGGCGAGATATCTCTATACGTATAGTCCCGTGAGATCGTCATCACTTTCATTACTTTTTGTTTTCACTTCGCTTCGCTTCCCTTCCCTTCCCATCCCAATCGAATCCTTGACTCCGTGAACAAGACCAAAATGCTCCTCAAGTAGATATAAAACCGACCGAGATAAGGCAGACGAGACTACTAGGGCCCCGTTGCGCTTCCATTTCCGCTATTCTCCGTTCCGTACGGGTCCTTTCTCTCTCGCCTGGCCTCCTTGGACGCGCTGCTTTCCGCACTGGCCCCGGCGGCGGCGGCTGCCTTGCGTCTCGCTCTTTCCTTATCGCGAGAACTGGTACCCGCGGTTCTTCTGCGGCGAACTGGTTCGTAGACATCGTTGAAGTTCATCACCACGCCGAGGAACCGCATATCCACATCAGGCTGGTAGGCAAGGTCGCCCAGGAGAACGTTCAGTCGCGAACGAAACTCGGCTGAGAGGTCCCGGAGTCGGACGCGCAGGGATGCAAGCATATGGTCATCGGCGGATAGATCATGGTGCACCGAGGATGGGGTACCAATGTCGTCGCCGCCATTTCCGATGTTTGGTGTAAACGCCACCGAGGGAGACATGGACGACGAGACGGAGTCCTTGTGTCCTCGGGTGCGCCTGGATGAGAGAAGATCGCGCTCGGTAACGCCCCAACGACCCTGCGCGGTGCGTGTCTCGATCTTTGCGCTGAGTTCTTGCCTGCGAGTGAATTCTGCGACGGAGAAAGAGTAAAGGCCGTCCACGGCGTCCTTGTATGCAAGCATGATCTTGAGGATATGGTGTAACTGGCTTAGGAAACCCTCTTCCGGCTTGTTGGTAGATGTATTCTTGAATGAGGATGAAGAGCCTAGCAGGCCCTTGTGCGTGATTGAGTTGAGGTATTTAGTGTGTGCTTCGATCAGGTCATCCAACGTGCATCCTGGCTTGGAAATGGAAGCCTGGAGTTGGTCCCAGCTGGCCTCAATCACCTCGAACAATATGTAATATTGTAGTTGGCAAACAAAGTGGATCATCTCAGCGATCACACACCTTGCCCGCTTCCAGTCAGGCCCGACTTTGTCGTTGACGCTCCCCAAGACACCTCGAGCACCAGTCATGCATCGTCGCCAAATACTGCCCAGGGCGAACTCTACGCGCTTCACACGCCAGAGAAAATTGAAGACTTTCAGATATTGAGTGGAGCCCCAGGGAGTAATGACTACATCTACCGGGGCATCGATCTTGTACTCAAGGGTGAAGCAGTCCCAGCCAATCTCTCCATGACTGAGTTCCAGCATGCGGGCATCCAGCCGACGTAGGACATCTGGGGAGTCGTATTGTGCATTAGAAGCACGAATGGCATGCTCTAGTTGGGCAGTCAACGTATGGCGGTACTGCGAATTAGCTGGTCGGTCCAGGTTCGAAGCCAATGACTCCATCAGCAGAGCGATGAAATCACCCTGTCCCAGCAACAAATATTTCTTTAGCGCCCGAAGATGGTCAAAGAGCTTGAATTTCTCGTCCATGAGATATATCAGCCGTGCCATCGTGGTCTTATAGGCTTTGTCAATCGAAGACTCCAAGGTAGCTGTATCGCCATACCGCAGCTCTTTGGAGGCTTCTTTTGAGTAGGCCTCAACCCATCCCGAGTCTCCACAACCGTATCGTATGAAGTTCAATGATTTCCCGATCAAGAACACCTTCTTAGCGAAGTCTTGTGTGATGATGGAGGGTACCATCTCATCGTCGAGCTTATACTTATCCTCCCAAACACTGGTTGCAATCCGCCGCGGGTCTGTGCTGGGCCTAAACTCCGGCTCGACAACAAAGAATTCTTTATATGGGTCGGACAACTCGCCGTCGTAAATCCAAAGTCGCAACATGTCGTAGAACGGCCGGGTAACATGGTTAAGGAGCTTCTCCGCCAGAGCGCATACAAAGGGGTCACCATGGGAAGTCGAGAAGCCATGGATCAGGGAAATCAATTGACCACCTTTCTTGTCTGTGATACCGCTGTTAGTGGGGATACCATTCATCATCGGTACAAGAGTGCTTACTCTGGGCTTCTTCAACAATAAGACTCATCAGCCGCAGCGCCATTGTTGCATCTCGCGTCCAGACAACACATCGTTTCAACGTCACACCACTCTTGGAGGCACTCCTAGGATCACTCGGATCCGCAGGTGCGGCCAGCGCCCGTCGAATCTCCCCTTCCAACGTGGCAACTAGACCTAGGTAGGAACGGAGCTCATTCGAGAGAGCTGCCCGCAAGCTCTGACTGAGAAGTCCACCTACTGAACTCTCGACGAACGACGATAAACCACGATACAGGAGACAGGGCTCTGCAAGGGAGTTTAAAAGAGATACCATCGGCACAGGTAGTGAAGGTGGTAGTTTTAAAGTGGAGGTCGAGGAGAATTGTAGGTTCGACGAGGACAAGCCCTGTAGATTGAATGGTAGATCACGCAGGAGCCCATCTTCCAGAGGTGCAGTTGGCTGGTGTTCTTTCTCCAAGCTAGTAGGCTCCGGTTGTATCGTCCTTTGATCGTCGCTGAGCGGTTCTCTCACCCCAGTATTGGCCCGACTCCGAGTGACTCGGGTTTCGCGAGCCCTTTCCACCGCTGGTAACCCAGTGTCATGCTCAGATTCTCGTTCCTTATCTGCCACCATTTCTTGCCGACGTATCGAAGCCTGTCGCTCGATCCGAGCAGGCAACTGAGATGCAGACGAGCTAATCGCCGGGCCCTCCTCATCAGATTGATCCCCCCAAACCTGTTTTGCCCTCTGACCCTTCCAGAGCACGTTCTGCAGATTCGCTGGTTCTACCAGGGGGCTTCGGGGCTCTCCCTCCTCATCCATAAATCCATCATGGTCATCCGCACTCGAGAGTCGATAAAGAAGGTATAAGATCGCCCATTTCTGCGACAAGACCGGCTGCGTCAACAAACGCGAGTATAGGTTGGAGAATCGAACGGCCTTATCGGGGCTCGCGTTCTCGCGCAGCAACTTCCGTTTGATCAGATCCGACGCGTTGTTGATATTTTCCCCACCTGCTAAGCTCCCCCTCCTGTTTATTCCTGGACCCGGAGCATTCGATGGCGAAGCCGGGTCGTTGGCTGCGCTGGTGTGGGTGTCAAGTATGCGCCACGAGCGCTGGAGAATTTCCTGGTGTCGTCTCTCCTCCGCCGCTGCGAGGGCATCTTCTGCGTCATCTGCATAATCGTCGTTGATGTCTGAAAGCGAGAGGGGAGGGGTAAGGGAATCGACAAGTTGGGAGAGGGCGTCGTCGATGCGCCGTGGGCGCGCGGGGTGACGAGCAGACATGAATGCTTTTCTAGCTCGCCTGGGAGACTCTGTCTAAAGATCCACTTTTGGTCAATTCCAATTATTCTTTATAGCTGACAGGTCGCTGTCTCTTGCGCGCAATAGACTATAGGTCGGTTGGCGTAGAATACCGCCGGCGAGATTAAACGCGGCGAGCAGGGTCGAACACAAGTGAATAGTTGGTCTTCCAATCCACTGGGCATGGCGTCCCGCACCAGTCAGAGGGACGCCTAGAGGTAGCTATAGCATACAGATTAGTCGACGTGGTTAGGCATCTGTTGCGTCGAGACTCATCGCTGAAGACTGACTGCACCGCGTATGGATGGTTTGCCCGGCTTGCGTGGTTTGGCCTCTGAACCCGCGTCTTGCCAAGCCTTCCGTTGCATCCTGCCGGTCTCCCGTGTCCGAGTCTTAGATAGTACAGCCCGACTACATAGTGGCTTCCACGCTACGTCCTCCCATCGAGTTGCAATCATTCAATCTGGAATCATTGGGATTCAATATCAGCCGATTTCCTAGACGCTCAATGACATCTAGCAAGAAAGAAGAAACGACATCAAGAAACCTCCAGTACGCCACCCAATACCGTGCTTCACAGCAAAAGAAAAGGCAAACACCCAGTGGCCCGCAAGTATCAGACAGACGAAGAGAAGCCCTTTAGCAAAGGGGGTGACAAAAAAGATGGTAAAGGAAAACATAAAATGAGTACACAATACACCACCCTCTCCTGCAAGTACTGAAGCCAGGCAGGATGAGGGCTTTCAGGGTCGAAGTAAAGGAAAGAAAACACGAGAGAAAATGAAAGCAGCCAGCCAAGCTTTTGCGCCAAATTTGCACCTTCTGGATCGAGTGATGCCCATTCCACTTCAAATTCAGCCGTCCGTTTTTAGAATCGTATACATCATAAACACCTATCCATGCCGGTGGCTCGTAGCCAATAATAAGAGTAAGACGTGGCAGGCATGCAAAGCGCCTAACCCTGCACTCCTGAAGCAAAGAAATTGGGTTGCTCGTCTAACCAAAGGTAACGGAGCAGATCCCATGTATTATTGTCGCGGTCCAAATAAGGGCTCATTACCGTCGCAGCCCCTGCGCAGGGATAGGCGCACCAGGTTGCATCCCCATAGTGCCAGAGAGGTTGTATGGGTGCGGGTCAAATCCTGTCGACATGGTGTTCATCATGATGGGCCCGAGGCCCTGGGCTTGGGAGACTGGGCAATCCTTGTGCGCCAGCAATAGAGTCTTGAGGTTGACGATCTCCTCACGGAGCTGAGTGACAGTGGCGGTGAGTGCATCGTTCTCGGAGGTAAACAGTTCAACCTTTGCTTGAAGGTTGGCAAGCCACTGCTTCTTTCGCTGACGACACTTAAGCGCCGCGACCCTAGTCCGTGTTAGCACGTAAAGCCGTCACTTAGACCTAACCGTGACAAAGGGCTCGTCATCCTACCTGTTTCTTTCGAGGAAGTTTTTCCTCTTTTCTTCATCAGTCATTTTCTTTGATTCTGTCGTTGACTTCCTCTTCAAATCATCATCTTCATCCTCGGAGTCCCCTACATCGGATGGAGGCTCAACACTACCAGATCCGTTACTCGTCTTGGCCTTTTTGTTTATGCCTTTGGATGCATCTTCTGGCTTGCGCTTGTTGTTTGCCGCAGTGCCAGCTTTCGATGAGTTCTTCTTTGCTTTGCCCTTGCCAGCAGGCTTCGTCTGCTCGCCCTGCATATCGGAAGCATCACCACTGGTCTCTCTGCCCGTTACACCATTGATGTTTTGCGAGTTACGTCTGTCTGCACCAGCTTCAAGTTGTTGATCATTGGCTTGGATACTTTGTGGCTGAATCGATGTCTGATTCGGCACAGAGAACTGGTTGGGGTTGGCCTGTCCGCCTTTGGCTAGCATGAATAGTCCATTAGCTGCATCAGCAGCATCATGATGACCGAACGGGTCGGCACCTGCAGGTTGGTTGGGCTTGATATCCATGCTGGAGTTTTGAGCGGCCGAGTCAGGATCAGAAGTTGGGTTAGAGGTTGGACCATTTAAGCTGTTCTTCTTAGCAGCATTTAGCGCAGTGCGGTGGAATTCAATGGTCGACGGTGTTGCGCCCCCACTTTGCAGCTGCTGCAGAAGTGCCTGAGAATTTGGGCTTGGAGCTGGGAACATAGAACCACCTCCGCCTGGCGTCAATCCAGTGCGAAGAGAAGATTCGTTGGGAGTAGGGAAACCTCTACCGATGCTGTCAAAGTAATCGCTGGAACCAGTCGGCCCAGGGAGCATAGCAGGGCTCAGCGGCCCGGAGCGCAACGAGTTGGACCAGCCGTAGCCACCACTTGCAGAAGTAGCACCTGGCAGGGCAGGAGAAGTAAGTGCTGCGACAGGGGGGAGAATCGATTTCCCGGGTGTTTCGCCCGAGGAACCACCACTGCCAAAGGATTGCTCGAAGGGGTTGGGTTCCAGAGAGAAAGGGTTGTGAACGGAGTTGAAGTAATCGGGAGTGTCAGTCGCGCTTGTTATGGCTGGTCGTGGAGGTGGTGCCAATGATGTTTGAGCATCTACATCCGGCTTCGGGTCCTTGAGATCCGACGACGTCGCCCTGGAGTCTGTAACCAAGCAGATGCTCGCGTCAGTGAAGCCACTAAGACGACGACGAATAGGACAGTGGGGTCTGAAACAGGGGTAGGGATGCAGAGGTTGACAAAACAACACCGCCGAGGCCAAAGTTCAAGAGAAGGGGATCTGATAACAGCAACACCCGGCCGATGACGCCAATTGTGAGGTCATCCCGACGGCGGAGGGCAGTCAACAGATCATTTTGGGGAACAGTGGCGCGCGACCAAGCCAGAACAGGCCAAGGCTCGATAATGAAGTAAGGAATTGCAAGATACAGCGGAATTTCATAATTTGGCATGGGAGGTACCAGAGTTCCACGCGCGCACACGAGGGTCGAAACAATAGATGTACTCACCTTCAGTGTCTAGGCCCGCCTTTTTCACGTCCATTGGAGAGGAATTACGTGTGTCAGTATGATGAGCTAGAGTAGTCGAAACGGTCGAAGCAACAGCCGCAGACATAGTAGCGTGGAGGGGGGTCGATATATTAGAGCGAGGGAGGTCGACAGGTGACCCGGGGATGTAAGGAAAAAAATAGCCAAGCGAGCGGACGAAGTGGCGACGACACAGAGTAAGGACGGGCGACGCTGAACAAGTATAATGGAAGGGTACGGGGGAAAGGGAGCAGAAAGTCAGAGCTAGCCGTGAGTTTAGTAAATGTGACTTGTTAATGCCGTACGGTTGCTGCGCAAACGCCTGTACCCAGAGGTCACTGAGCAAGTACACGGTATAGTAGCAGTGGTAGGGAAGGGAAAGGAAAAAGTTGTGACGTAGTCCGGGTTCGACAGGGAGATTTAGGGGGGAAAGAAAGAGGGGAGGCGGTCGAAGTGGCCGTCCGCGAGGCTAAGCCTAATCGGACTCGACTGTCTGTCACCCCGAAACCATGCAACCCTGAGAATACAAAAAGCCCGCGGGTACCAGCCAGAGTGCAACCTCGAAACACTAAGGTAGGTAGAAAAGAAAGGTTCAGGAATTTTCCTTCTCTTTTTTTTCCCTTTTTTTCTTTTTTTTTCTGGTTCTTATTTTTTTTCTTCCCTTACTCCCTTCCGTAATGGAGTACTAAATCTTTGTTGCTCTTTCCCTTTTCAAATGGCCCTTTCTTTTTTGGTACTTCGGATGGCCACCTTATGATTTCTGATTTCAAAGCAGGAATATCGATACTCCGGAACAAATCGAAGAACAATGGAAGAAAGGCAGGCGAGAAAGGAAAAAGAACACCTTACCCTATAGTGACCAGGCACAGTATGATTATGCAGGCGAATGCTGGCTGGCCCTTACTTGCAAAAACGAACTTGGAGACGGGGTGGGTTCCCGGCAATACTTTTCAACCAATCCGAGTGGTGGAAATGTGGTGGACGCGATTGTTGGATGACGGCGGAAACGATAGGCAATTCAACCCAAGAGCAATGACACACTTCCGCGCCGAGAAGAAATGGAAAGGTTATAAGAATGTTGGTCGCAATCTAGGGATGGAACCTCGAAGGCGTTCTCCCGATAAGAGGCAAAGTAAGATTGACGGGGACAGCAGTATAAACAAGTAACTGTCGACCTGGGGGGTACACCACAAACTGGCCAGCGAGGTTTGGACAGAGGGAAGAAGGGAAGGGGTAAAAACGTGAATGAGATCACGGTGACGACGACAGGAATTTTCCTGGGTTGTCGGACAGTCGGACCAGCCGGGTGGCCACTCGCGACTGAGACTAACGTACCAGCGCATCCACTTGGCCCAGCCACTCACGGGCCTGCTTCCGAGCCCCGCCCTGCAGAGTCTCAACCTGGAGCGGGTGAACGAATCATGGAGAGGGCGCCATGTTTGTCCGGCCGCAGGGCGGTGAAGATCTTCGTCTGGTCGAATGGTCCAAGTCGGCCCAAAGCCATCGTCTGAATGGCCGCCCGCGGGCCCAAATCTGGAGATAGATTCGGTCCAGCAAGAAATCCTTCCAATCCTCCGCTCCCTATCGCCGTCGCCCGGTTTCTGGGGCAGTCTGCTCGGAACGTCGATTGACCCGTCCGCTTGCTGATTGGGTCCCGGGTGATGACGCAATGCTTCTAGGGCCTTCGTCCCGTGGATTAGCATCACGTGAGGGTGTGTCGCGCTGTCTCGTTGGGGCCCAAAACAAGGATCGAGGAATCTAGTGGGTTGCCACTTGGATTCTGGACAATTCATTCAATGCACGGAGGGAGTGGTACGGGGTACACGGTAGGTTGGTAGACAGGAGGAGAAGGTTCGGAGTAGATTGTGCGCTCTCCACAATAATGAGCCCCTACAGCTGCCAGCCTGCCAGAAGTCGCATCTGGACTGGGGTCTTGGCAGTGATACTACTGCGTCCCTCAACGACTACACGATAGTGCTACACGCTAATCTATCTGTTACCACACTTCCCAGGCACGCGATCGATGTCGACTAGGGAAGGATTAATTTTTGCGTTCTATCTACTCAGCACCACCAGGTCAATAATCTCGGCGGTGATGGATGCTTTGCATCCGACTACATAGTAGAATACTTCATCTGCACATGCATATGTGCAAGTGCAAGATCACTCACCTACAATGTATGTACTTACTCGGTACGGAATACCTGTAGACGATCCCTGTCACCCAGCGTACTTTTGAATAAGGCCGCCCTTTAGGCCCAACGTCTTCAAGCCTAGTTTCGCCGCTCTCCTCCGGAGTGCATGATCATGAAAAAGTATTGGGTACCTCATACGTCCCAGAGTTAAGGGCTAAGAGAGGCCTAGATACTCCGTAGATAGACAGCAAATCAACATCTCCCGCACCTCTCCCGCAAGGTAGGAAATTTGAGCGCCCGGAGGTATCTCTACCAACCATCTAGCACATACATGACACTCCCGCCACGATTTAGCTTTTCTGGCCATGCAGCCACCGAAAATAGTGGTTGCCATGCAGGCCTTTCCGAGAATGTGTCTTAAAGTCTAGATTATTGCATGCCTTTGTTGCAGCCTACTGAGTACTATGTAGAAGCCGATGGAGCCGTGATACTAGTACCTACCCGTGTTTTAGTAGGTGAAGTTGTTCAGCTATACTTCCACCCTGCAGTTCGTCAAGATCCGTTGCTATTTTCCTTCATCCGGAAAAGTGTTCATTTACAATCAATTGCAAAGAGCGATCAAATCTGCCATGAAATCCAAATTCAGCTACATATATATCCTAAGTGGATAAGTCAAGCAGCATCCCCATAGTTTAAGCTTGGGATTCATTATTATCAAAGCAGTCAGACCCATAAGCGTCGTGTTTCAACCCTTCTCCAGATACGTCATATGGGTGCGTGGGCTCCACGATAGTCAGGAGCGATAAGACCCTTTACATATCAGAGCTTTATCAATGCGTCACGAGCCCCGATAAGTTGAATAGTTCCAGGGTCCCAACAGCACGGGAACGTGATAATGCCGCCATCCGTCCTCGCCTTCCCGGCCGCGTCCCTTAACGGTAAACTTCACCTCGACTTCGGGCCAGAAACTCTCAACTCCTTGTGCCTCGTACCATGGACCGACCTCAAACCGAACAGCCCAATTCGTTTTGCTATCGGCGGCGGGGAGACCGGAAAGGATAGCAGGGACTGACGTGGATGAAGTGGTTGTGGCTTCCCAGGTTTTGACGCGGCCGTCTGCGTCGGTCGTCGCACGAAAGCTGATGGGACTCTGGCTGCTGGAGGGTCCAGACAGGAGGGTCAAGGTCACCGGGAGGTTCGCGGCGGGAGTACCCGTCAGGGTATTCAAGACGTGGCAGGTGATGGGATCGCGAGACATCGCTGCTGGGTTTGGATTGGGGCTTGATGTCGTGTTGTGGTTGTTGGAGGGGGGTGCTGCCGAGAGATTCGAGGGTTGGAGGAGTTGGTTGCGGTAGAGGCTTAGACGATCTGTGATTGTACCCAGTTGACCATTCGACGGTGCAGGTTCTGAGCCAGGGTCCATTAAGAAGGTAGATGAAGTAGAGGAGGATTTTTGAATCGGAGAAGAAGTAAAGGGTCGTCGGGGGTCCAGCGTGCGAGAGGGCTTTTCTATCTCCGCGTCCCATGCATCGGAGAGCACCGACAGAGCTACCTTGGGATGCCCGGAGTATACCTTCAGTGGGGTAAGTCGTGGGGATTGTTGATTATTCAAATCGCAATCAAGGTTCATATTACTACATACTATGTAGTACATCAACTCAAAATTGTCCAGGGGTTTATGATTCAACAATTGCAAGTAACCATAGCTTTCTTCTTTCTTTTGGCATGAAATGTGTACAGTGCCGACTCCTGATTCTCCGACTGGCGATCTTGGGATGTTAGTGGTGGTTGCTGGCCTGATCAACATACCTAGCCCATTTTGCAACGCAAGACAGACTTCCATCAAGTGGAAACCACAACAGTATTCTGGCTAGAGGGACTAATCTAGCCTAGTAAAATCGCTGAGATGTATCTCGGGTTTCGTTTCTAGCCATCGCAGCCCCTAGATCGTCTTCAATGGCGGGGATTGAAACTCGCCGGAAGCGATTGACAGGTCGCCATCCGAGTGGAGATGGCCAGATATGGATATCGAAATACCTACGGCATGGACATTCTGCCAAAGGTCTTGATTCTCGAACTAGGAGAAGAGCAACCTGATTCTATCACATCTCCCGTGAGATGCTAGATTGATGTCACTGTTTGACGGGTGGGGTCGCCTCAGGCAGAGAGGATGGCTCTAGCACGTGCCGCGTTACAACGGCTCGAATGGAAACGCTTTTTTGCAGCGACGCCTTTTACCGGGTAAATCGTACCTGACCTTCCAGCACCCTGCGTTTGTGCTCTCTGTCATCCGGACCTGAGTTGGCCCATCTCGAGCAAGTGTGTGGGTGACTTAATCCTCCCGAGAAAGTTCTCGAAGTTCTCCAACCGCCACTACTGAAAGTTTTGGGCCTCTGCGGGGAAACGATACGTGGTAAGTCCAAGCTTCAAGATCGCGACATAGCCTCTTCAGCACGGAAGCTCACTCAATCGCGCCTTCTCAGACAACGAATCAAAGTCGGTACTAATCTATACGAGCTTCGAAATGTCTTCCGCCGTGGTGCATAGCGACGACCTCATGGAGCCCACACTCCAGTCGGTTGTTAACCAGAAGACCCTGCGCTGGATCTTTGTCGGCGGTAAAGGAGGTGTCGGCAAGACTACGACTTCTTGCTCTCTCGCGATTCAGCTTGCCAAAGTTCGCAGATCGGTCCTACTCATCTCCACCGACCCCGCACACAACCTGAGCGATGCTTTCGGACAGAAGTTCGGAAAGGAGGCCCGCCTTGTTGACGGTTATTCGAACCTCAGCGCTATGGAGATCGACCCGAACGGCAGCATTCAAGATCTCTTGGCTAGCGGCGAAGGCCAAGGAGACGACCCTATGTCTGGCATGGGTGTCGGTGGAATGATGCAGGATCTGGCGTTCAGTGTACGTTGTCAAACGCACCCTAGCTAACCAACCGTACAACTTAGTGCTCTTGGAACATGGCTGACTGTATCAGATCCCCGGTGTTGATGAAGCTATGTCTTTCGCC
Organism: Aspergillus sclerotioniger CBS 115572; assembly: GCF_003184525.1. Lineage (NCBI taxonomy): Eukaryota > Fungi > Ascomycota > Eurotiomycetes > Eurotiales > Aspergillaceae > Aspergillus > Aspergillus sclerotioniger. The sequence continues at coordinate 213,456 of NW_020291007.1, read as the reverse complement.
GAAGTTTTGAAGCAAGTCAAGTCCCTGTCCTACGAGGTTATTGTGTTTGACACCGCACCGACCGGCCACACTCTTCGCTTCCTCCAGTTCCCCACCGTGCTAGAGAAGGCTCTCGCAAAACTGTCGCAGCTGTCGTCCCAGTTTGGTCCCATGTTGAACTCGATCCTTGGTTCTCGTGGTGGATTGCCGGGTGGCCAAAACATTGACGAACTGTTGCAGAAGATGGAGTCCCTGAGGGAAACGATCAGCGAAGTCAATTCGCAGTTCAAGGACGCTGACCTGACCACCTTCGTCTGCGTCTGCATTGCAGAGTTCCTGTCTCTGTACGAAACTGAACGCATGATCCAGGAACTCACCAGCTATAATATCGATACCCATGCCATCGTGGTCAACCAGCTCCTGTTCCCGAAACAGAGCAGCGCCTGTGAACAATGCAATGCGCGGAGGAAGATGCAGAAGAAGTACTTGGAGCAGATCGAAGAGCTGTATGAAGACTTCAACGTGGTCAGAATGCCATTGCTGGTTGAAGAGGTCCGAGGCAAGGAGAAACTTGAGAAGTAAGTCAACCCGAAACTCTGGGTGTGAAATGCGTCGTGATGGCTAACTTCCTCAACAGATTTAGCGACATGCTTGTGAACCCGTATGTTCCCCCGGAGGGCAACTAAGGTGGGATGGCAAGTTAGTTTCAGTATGGTATTTGCGGCGAAATGTTGTTATTTGGACGAATCATGAAAAGAGTATAGACTATAATACACGAAGCATGGAGATGCACTCATTGAAACCCGTGCCTCTGCGGGCTTAACTCTACCCCTCTCCCCCGTGCCTGCCTATTCCTCCTGTCTTCCCCTCGAAACCTCCCCTCCCATCTCCCGCTCGCATCTTCCTGTCATGATGTCGTCGCTCTATCTAGTCAACGCCTCACTATACTGTATCGCCTTGCTAAGGGCTCCGCTAGCCGCATCTGCAAATATCCAGGAATGAGATCCTCTTGCCGCAGATCAAATCACATCACCTGTGGGTCCTCCGCCTCAAGCGATCGCCTTTTCACAGTCGAATCATCACCTCTGTATGTTCCTCCCACCCAGCTGTAGCCCCAAGGTGGCAAGCCATTCCCCTGGTGATATGCACCTGGACTATTTGGCGGTAAGCTCTTCGAAACCAAACTTGCCCCTGATGCGTTATACGGATTCCCCGTGGTCTAGGTATTTCTAACTCTGCCCTGTTCAGCCTCACTCTCAGCCCCCCTGCAGAAATAAGCTACAACCACTCGAAGGCACAAATAAAAGCGATAGTTTTGAGCAGGGATAATCCTGTCCGGTCCTGATGCGTCCTCATCGGTGAGAGAAGGACTGTTTCGGTCCGAAGGTATTCCTGTGAAACAAACATTTGCGTTCTGGCGATAGTGTACGCTTCTAAGGCTTATCGCAAACTGATCATACGGATAAAAAACTGTTATTTTTCTATGTCGCATTGTTACATGGCATACCACGACCACCGCAATGGCTATATGGGTCTAGATCCATCCAATCCTGATGCATCTGATGTGCTGTATCTGCAGTAACCTGGCTGCAATACTAGCAGAAGCAACTATTGTCTTCGTCCTTGGGGGCGTTGATGGGTAACAGACAAGGAACTGAAATATGGTCTACCTAAGCTGGCTAATACATAGCTAGACCGGCCCATGCAAGCAAGGCTTACTACTAAGTCGGATCTGCTCAAGCTCTGATGCAAGTGACTACTGGGTAAGGCTAGGCGCCAGAGACTTCGCAGCCCAAGCTGCAACGGGACGGAATGAAGCATGATAGGCTGCTGCTTTTATTACCTTGTAAAGCATACCTACCGCGCAATATGTCATCGACGATCAACAGGCATCCCTCTTTATAGCAAGGACAGCCTCGATTGTTTGGGATGAACCGTGACAGTGGTTTTAAATACTACTATAGTTCCTTGAGATTATGGCAGATAGGGCTAACCCGATGCATCTATTGTCAAGCCTATTATTTCTGTGACATCCGATGATAGGTGTTGTATCCACCTACATACAGACGAAGCTCCCACACAACCTCCATCAGTTTAGGTAGGACAGGATACAAGTCAGATTAAGGACTGAGAGAGAAAGGAAAAGAAGGAGAAAGAAAGAAAGAAATCGGGCCGAAGTCTGTGACTCAAACTGTTTAGATTTTCGGGCTCAATCAGTCCGTTCTAGCGGGACCGGCTAAGTGGAATTAATATGGCCTCATAGATCTGCGACCAACAGGTTAATATAATGGCCCTGGTCCCATGCAGGTGTCACGAATGCCTGGACTCGAGACGCAAGAAATCCCGAACTGTACGAAACCATTTTGGGTCTGCAAGATCTAGGGCACTCACCAATAAACTTCGAGATAGCATACTAGCTGCATCCGAGACGCTCGGTCCATGGAGCCACGGCATCACACGTACAGTCTCTACTACATACATACATCGCCGACCACTTCAGTGGTGCATGTTCACCGCAGGAAGAGCCAAGCATTAGAAGACATAGGAACGCGAGTACCGGGCGCAATATCATTCAATTTGCGGGAATTGCAAGTCTTCCTTGAGGGCCAAGCCTCACTTTACCGGCGCAAAGGGGTTGGATGAAAGAGTGAGGCGGTTTCCCCGGAATCGGACGTGAGCAGCAGGCTTTGCAGACGTTCCATTTTGCTCGTAAAAGAGTCTATTTGGAAAGCCACATTTGCATAGGCGCAATCACGACAGGAAGATTTTTCTCTGGCCGATGACGGGCGTGCTGATCAACTCCTTAGTGATGGATACCGCTATGTACAGTCACATTGCCCTAGGGCATCCCGACACTTGAGAGACATATCCACATCGAACCCACCGAAGCGTGACGAATGAATCTTATGTCCGTTTGTTATCTCTTTCCTTGCATGACCAGAAAGTTGCCTGGCTATTTATACGACCCCTTGAAGGTTCCAATCTACGGTCGTCATGGTCCAAAGTAGTCCTCTCATAATAACATACGCCCAGTGCTACCTCACTCATACCTATTCATATCCACGCTAGCTGTTCTCACTCTACCAATATGTCCCAAGTTCAGCAATACTGGCTTCCAGGATACGGACTGTCGCGTCACATTGTCCTGGGCCACATACAATACTTTCTAGGGCCATCGGCCAGTGTCAGACCATACTCCTACCAGGTAGACTATACCAGAGGCACAAGGCAAATGATCAGAGCTCTCTAACATATGGCCTTGAAATTAAAGGGGCGTGATGGCTACCTAATAATCGGTGTACCTCTCACACGGGTCCGTCGCAGTCCTTTGCTTCCTCTAGTCCCAAATTACCAAAGCTACTGACATAGATATCGACAGGAACAAATCGACGACCTCGCAACGATGTCGCGAGAATACGAACGTCAGGAGTCCCTCAGAATGGCGGGGGATGCAGGCACCAGCAACTCCACCAGACAGTCCGAGCCCTATATCAATGAAATCGTACCTGTTGGAATGTCAGGAAATCGCCGGAGACCGATGGAATATGAAACTCGACGAACTCGATAATTTTAGTGACCAAGAAGTAAAGAACTGGCTTTCAACATTTTTGTTCTTTCCGCGTGTGCTTTTCTCGAGCGGATTTCCTTCTACAGATACCTTGTTAGATATGTTTTTCTTTGGTTCGTCAATCTTGCTTTCTATTTCGGGGCTTTCAATCGCGATGCAGCCGAGACTGTATAATCAATACTGAAACGCGGCACGTAACAATGCTTCTGAGAATGGGGGATACGGGTAAGAGGAGCCAAAGCGAGGGGAATACGCCATAATACAAATTGCGATCAGATCCAGGAATGGCTTTAGGGTTGAGTATTTAATTCCATCATCTCTATAGATCATTCGTAACAGCATAGATCGATCACACGTGGCCAAGCGATAGCTCCCATGGGGACGAGAGAAACACACACATCCCTGCAAAAGGGGCGGGGGAGTTGTGTGTGCAAGGACTGCGCTTTTTTTTCTCCCCGGTCCTGTTTTCTGGTTTGCCCTTTTCTTCTTCCTTTTCTTCCTCCTGGTCGGCCCTTTTATCAGATAAAAAGATGCCCAGATATTTGTGGATAAAATTGACGGTACTTCTTTTTTTTAAGAGTCATCACACCAAAATCCCGAAGGGTGTCAACGAAAAAAAGAAGAGATACACAGGGGGGGAAATAAACGAATATAGGTAGTGGGGAAAATGAGACACGAAACGAAAAGAAAGAAAAATAGGGGACAACCTGAACGCCAGCCTGATGCCACTCTGCTTTGGTCCCATCATTTATCAGGAAGTCCGCACTCCGGCGGGGAATACTACTAACATGAAAAGAACTTAAGAGAACGGTAAAAGGACGAAGATTTCTTGTTTCGGAGTAAACTCAAGAAGGGGTGTCATTTATTTCGCAACGGCAGCACTATGGGTATGACGTTAGTACACGTGGAAAGAGCAGTGGATTTGGTTTGGCGGGAGACGAACCTCAGAACTTGCGTCCGGAAGAAGGCACCCTTGGTCTTCTCGATGACCTGCTGGTACACCGATTGAGGGGGGTGGTTCATGATCACGGTGCCCTCCTTGTAGTCAATCTTGGCATCGACGCGGGTGTCGCGGATCAGGTTGACGATCCACTTCTCACCCTCATCCTGGTTCAGACCCAGACGGGTAGACAGGTCCCTAGAGTTCGATTAGCATGACTGGAACGATCGTCGTGTTGAGGAGACATACTTGATGTCGATCCGCTGGTGGATCTTGCAGTAGCTCTCGGAGATCAGGTGACGGGCAGCCTCGACGAAGGCATCGGCAGCCGAAACGAGGAAAAAGTCGCTCCGCAACACATCCTCGGCCTCACCCAGCTTCTTCTGGGCCTCCTCGAAGTCGAACTCAACATACAGGGCCTTGACGAAGTCGGTGATGGGGTCGTTGTATTCGTAGCCCTCCTGGCGAACGACACGGATCAGGTCCTTCAGCTGCTTCTGGTAGGCGTTGCTGTTCTTGTGGGAACGGTTACGGTTGGTGATGACGGCGGCGGCGAGGTAACGCAGGATCCAGGGGCAGCTTGTCTGGATGGTGTTGATGTAGGCGGGGGAGAAGAAAAGGTCGGTCAGGACATCGCGAGCGGGGTCGTAGTTGAAGAAGGGGAAGAGAGACCAGTGGATGAGCCAGGAGCGGTTCTGCAGCTGACCCAGAGGGTTGTTGAATAGACGAGTTTCGATCGAGTCCTTGACCTTCTGGACCTCCTCCATAGCACCCTCCCAGCTGGTGGTCAGGATCTCCGAGGCGAGCTTACCCCATGTGGCGGAAGCAACCTTGTCGTTGTCGGTGGAGAGGACACGGAACTGGTACAGCAGCTCGGCAGCATTGCCGTAGCTACCGCAGCTGTACTGGAAGCGACCATAGTCGAAAAGGCTGTTGACCATATCCACACTGACTCCGTGCTCCTCCTCGAGGAACTTCAAGTTGGCGACCTTGTCGCTGCGCAGGTTTCCGACAACGCTCTCATCCTGCAGCAGCTCGGTGATCTTGGCGCTCTGCTCCTGGTAGTGTTCCAACTTGGCGAGGACCTCCTCTCTCTTCTTAACAAACTCGTCGGGGATGGTGTCGGAGTCGTTGATTTCCTTCCACAGGTTGGCGACATAGTCGGTCATGTTGGTGTGCTTCAGCAGCTCATACTTGGCACGGATCATCTCCTTGTCATCATCCTGGCTTCCGGAGCTGAATTCGAGAAGGGGGAACACCAAGTGGCGGTCGAGGTAGGGGATCAACTTGGGCAGCAGGTCATACTGGTTGGCGATCTCTTCAGCGGTCTTGGGCGGGTGGGCGGCAGCACCGCTGAGAAGGGTTTCAGCGGAAGGAGGAACGTTGGCTGCCATGGTGAAGAACAGCAGCAGCGGGGATGGGATGAACCGGGGGTCGGGGGAGGGGGAAGGACGGAGGAGGGGGGGGGGAGAAGAAGGAGGAGAGGGGAGAACAAAACCAGAGAAGGAAGCGATCTCGATGGTTGGAGACAGACCTTCTTCGGGATGGCAGTCAGTGTGCGGCGGCTTTTGCGCTGGCGAAAATGTGGGCGAAGGGCTGCAAGACGCGCTAGTCCCTTTCCAGCCTAGCGGAAGGTCTCCGCGCCGAAGCAAGAAATCATCGCTTCATTTCTGCATGTCGTATGTTCGCTTCCCTCAGTGTTTCCGGCTGCTCTCCTCCTTCCCCCTCTTCGACTAGACTCCCTTCTGGGTTGCTGCTCGATTCCCTCGCTGCTAGGAATCGTCTCGGCTGTCTCCGTTGCCTCTCTTCCCCATCCCTTCCACCCCGATGGCTTCCGTTCTCCAGTCTCTGCCGCTCTGCTCGGCCGCTCGCAAGCAGTCAACCACCGTCCCCTTCTATCTCCAAAAAGTTTCACAGTCCGGTGCCTCTTCTGGGACGCGTAGCTCGCTCTCCACGCTATGTTCCGCTACTAGATTGTCCCCCTCTCGTACGTTGCAACCCTTTCCGTCCGTTCCACCATTTGGCTGTCCCTCGTGACAGTAAGCATGGCGGTTCCTGGACAGCAAAAACTTAGGAGGCCAAAAATTCCGATGGAGCTTCTGTCTGACCTGCTCTTAGAATCCGCTCTCCATCCCTCCTCCCGCTTCAACTCACATCCCAAAACTGCCGCCCAGCAATGTCGAACCTTCATCGTCCAGCTGAAGCGCCAATCTCAGACCCTAAAGGAGAACGCCGTGTCGCAACCGCCAGCCAACCTGCAACTCACAAACCTCCCTTATTTCATTCGTCGCACAGCCTCCAACCAGCTCCCCGTATACCTCGTCACCAAGGCCGGCGGAACCAAGCAGCAGACCAAGATCCAGAAGACTGAAGGCGATTTGGATGCCCTTAGAAGTGACCTGGCACAGTACCTGGGCGTTGAGTCGGGCGACGCGCGTGCTCCCAAGAGCCAGGATGTTACAATTAACCGTCTGACCGGTCACATTATCGTTAAGGTACGCTCTTTATACCACTCTCCATCTGATCAGCACCGAGCTAACGTGATTCCTTCCCTTAGGGCTGGCGGAAACCCGAGATCCTGAAGTTCCTCGAGGAACGTAATTTCTAAATGAAAAAACAAGAGAACATGGATGCGCCCCTGGATCCGTTTCACTTACCCTCTACCCACTACCCCATCGTCAACAACCCATTGAACCCAACGATAATGCCAGACACATTTTTATGTCCCATCCACCATGGGAAGCGTCAGGGATCCAGGGACCAAACAAACGCAACACCGCAGATTTGGTGCAAAAGGACAGACAGATGATGGGATGAAATTAAGCATAAGCAACCAGCCATACGCGATGGTCATCAAGGATTCCTTGACTTCCTTTATTTCCCTTTATTTCTGTTTGTTAATTCCCCACTTTCTTATTCCTCCACCGTGTATTACTTTCCTAGTGCTGGTGTTCTGTCTCCATTTCTTTTCGCGGAGCTTTTCTAGCTATTGTATACTGGCGTGATTTCTTCAAGTCTACGGCGCGAACTGCTGCGGGTTCGGTACATTATGTCTTGCTTGCGTGCTCCAGATAGTAGTCTCCTCCCCCCCACTATCTAGTGTGTAGTATCAATCTCAACGTCTTCCATTTCCTCCATGTGTCTTCTTAGCACGGTATTTACCAATCTGGCTGTATGCCATGTTTCAAGATACCGGGTCCGAGGTAATTGTGATACATCAAAACAGGATACGGCAATCGCCGGGTAGATCTATCTGTCCTGCCCAGTCTTTAGATATAGGACTTACTACCATCTGCTTAGACACCAAAGCTTCCTGCTGGGCAAGAAGAGATCTGGGTGGGTTCAGTTGGTGACCATGATATAAAATTACCCGTTTAGACATCATGCATGATTTTTTTTCGCCCGAGGGTATTGAACATTGTACAGCGGTAAACACAGAGATACACATTGTCACGCCTCTCGATAAATCTTCCCACCGGCGCCAAACAGGGCAAAAAAGGAGAATGAGGAGATGTAGATAGTGGTTTACTCAAGATGAATAGAAGACATGACAGAAGCAGACATCAACAAGGCATGCTCAAAGCGTGGCTAAAGCTTTTGGTTGCCCTCGCTAGAAACGGCTCACAAATCAACCGTCCAGAAGTGACCACAATCATTCCGCAAGTCGTGCATAAGTTATCAGTTGCCGAACAACACCAGGATCTATGTTAGGCATCAACAGTGCGCCAAGCAGGCTCTCTTTCCTTGGTATAATTCCCGACGGAAAACGTAATATAGCATTCGAATCAGTGAGCTTCGATTTCTCGGCCAGTCGGCGCAGAATCGCTAGACCTCGATTGATTATGGAACTGTATGCTGAGGCTTCCGCTTCAGCCTGGCCCCTTGCGGCATGGGTCTGGCGTGAAGTGGTATTGGGCGGAGGGAATCTTTCCGTACTCAGGAGGCAAGAAAGCCGGAGGAGATGGATGGCGAACCCATCAACGGACTCCAGCCATGATCTGGCGATAGGACCATCTGCAAACCCTGAAAGGATATCTGCAGCTAGGAGTCCTTGCATGAGGAAAACCTTGCGAGCATCCGCTATAGCTAAGGGTTTCCGGGGCTGATCAGGGACCGGACAAATGGCCAGTCCAAAGGCACGGGTAAGCAACTCCTGTTGAATCGAACTGCCATCGCCAGAAAAGATCGCTCTGAAAAAGGTCCGATTGGGCTCATCGCGTGCCAGAAGCTTGGCTAAGCTGTCAACCGCTGCCGGTGTGTATTTGTGAATGGAGGGGTTATATGACGTGAACATAATGCCATCCGGACCCGTTGGTCCTGGAAACGGTGCAAAAGAAAGAAGGAAGTGCAAAAGACAAAGGGCTTCTTCTTTACTTGGTAGCTGAATGGTGTGGGCCACGTTGCTCAAGTAAGTGACCGTGTCCTTCATGAAGTCCAGGGTGTTCTGATGCGTCCGTAGTAGCATATTGCGGGTGCCAAGATAACGGATGATAGTAGACATGAACTGAACGACTGGAGGGGTGGACAGTATCCCGAAATTCGACTCGATGAACGAAAAGTTGCGTAGAATAGTAGTGATGCAGATGAGGCGGTCGACAGCGCGATCTAATTCGTAGTCAAGGCTTCCAAATTCAGGAATGTCCGCCAATGTCGTCCACTCTGACTGACATCCACGAGTTATTTCCTCATATGAAGAAAGAAGCATCATGTCCGACACTTCTGCGGCATGCTCTGCGAGTAACTCCGCCTGGTCCTCGGCGCATTCTATTAAACTTTCCACCAAATCATCGCAGTTGTCTAGAGAGATCTGAATCGCGGGCTCCGAAGATATAGAGGTAAGAGTGTCCAAGGCCATGCGCATTTCGGCATGTATCCCGGACTTGATGCTCATTGTGAGAGCGTGAATGTCAATTACACCCAGCTCCGCAAAAGTGGGAACATTAGGCTTAAATCGGGAAATCTCCTCCCCGATTTGATACATTTCATCGACGGCTATCAGACCATGGAAATTGCTTTCTGGCAAGACCATGGGTTTGAAAGGGTCCTCAATCTGGTGTTTCAGTGGCTGGTCAGACGACTGGTCTAGCTGCTCCGAAGGTTTTCCAGGCATTTGACCTGGACCCTTGCCGGGCGGCGCAGGCGACTGGCTCGGTATTTGGCCAGTAGGATCATGCGGCGTCGCTGGGGGCTGTGACTGGCGTGATATACTGAGGCGGTGCTGATTTGGTTGCTTGCCCTGAGTTTTGACAGGGGTGGGTGTTGCGAACCCGTTCGAGGCACTGTGACTGTGTTGTACAGTACTGGGTACAGGCGCAGCGACAGGGGATGGATTTCCCATCTGCTGCGCATTGTCAAAACCCTGGCCCGGTTTCATAGCTGGAGACTGGTACTGCAAGGCTGATGGATCACTTGATTGTCGTGGAACCCCTGTCTGCTGCATTTGGTCCGCAAACTGTTTCTGCTGCGTGTTGAGGAAGGCCTGTTCGTATGCAGCAAGGTTCCGCTGGTAATGGTCCCGGATCTCTTGCACAGCCATTGGAAGCTGCATCTGGGGAAATTGAAGCTGCTGAGCAATGACATGCCACATATTCGTGGCGGTTATCTTCTTTGATCCACCTAGCTTCATAACTGTAGCATAAAGTTGGACTAGATTGATCGGACGACCACAAACATGAGGATTCTGATCTAGGGGCAAATTCCGCGCCATCATGAACTTCTGCAAGGACCTCATAAATCCTTCTGGATTCGGCGGTTTAGCCATAGTCTGTTGCATCTGTCTAATCGCAGCCATTTGTTGAGGATTAGCCATCGCATTCATCCCAGCTGCTACAGGCCGCCCAGCCATGGCGGGATTCATGACCATCGGGCGACCCTGGTTTTGCATCTGCATGGCATGCATTCGCTGCTGTTGCTGCTGGGCAGCTATCGCCTGCTGATAACCCTGAGGCATGCCACCATAATGGGCCTGCATCGGGGCCTGCATCGGGGCCTGCACAGTAGCAGAAGTCATTGCAGGTGCGGGCGTAAACTGGGGTCCCATGGCCTGAGGAAAGGGCTGACCAGGCATAAAAGAGCTGTTCTGCGGGGTGTTCACCCTACTCGGATGGTCCGACTGCGACGGAGACATATGGGAGCCTACTTGAGGGCCGGCTGGGGAAAACGGGCTGGGGGAGGCTGTGCCCATCCGCTGTACCCCGTGTTGGTCAAATTCCTGCATGATCGGAGATTGGGTGACGTTCGGGGAAGCTCCTTGCTGGAGATGCTGGTACGGGGTCGGATGCGGAGGATATTGCGGCGTGCCATTGGCAGCTCCTTGATACCCTGGGTATGGCACTTGATGGGGAGTTTGTGACCGGGATGCAGCGATGCCGCCCGGGGCCTGTCGGGGCGACATCGACAGACCATCCTCTGGTCGCGGCCTCTTGGAAGGAATCACCTGGTTAGGGTTGTGGAAGCCAGGGGAGGCATTTCGCGGTACGCCATTGAACATGCGCTGGAACTGGGTAGGGTCGGGAGTGGGAGAGGTGTGAAGGAATGCCGCGGAGGGATCAATGGTCGCCTGATGAAAAGCACCATTGTCATGGTTCGGAAGGTTCGAGGCGTCGGCTAGCCAGGCATTCATGTCGAGTGGTTTTACCAACCCATCTGTAAGGTGACCAGAGCTGTCAGAAAAAAGACACAAGCACCCAGGCCATCATCGGTACGCGATCGATAAGAACAGCAGTGTTACAGTTATCATGAGCTTAATTTTTAGGGGTATATGACACAAGCTCCAAGGGTTGTAGGGAAAAGAGGGTCTAGACGCGTCAGGTGAGGAAGCTGACAGTGAGGGCGTCGCGCTTCGGTCTGCGACACGAAGCAGCGACCACACCGAGAACAGCCACCTCAACGTGTAGACGGGAGGGACGGAAAGGGGATACTCTGGGGTGGATGGGTTGATGTTTCTCAAAAGGGGAGAAATTTGGAAGGGACAGGCAGGATGTACATACCGACAAGGCTGGACAACTAAGAATGCCGACTCACAAGCGGATGGAGGCCGGTCCCGAATAGCAGTGGTTGGAAGGCCGGAGAGAGAGATTGCGAGAAGATCGAGGAAGTCACGGGACCATGGGCGTCGCTGGTACCGCAAAAGGCAGAAAATCCGTGGGAGGTTCGCAGAGGCGTGCGAGCGGCACTGGGTGGCAGAAGTCCGATCAGCAAATCGCAGGAGCCGGGATCTGGGGTTTCAGGTGACAACAAGCTGCAGAATGCAAATGATCGAAAGCAGGATGATGGATCAGCCATAGATGGCCTGCAACCCATGGACGAACCGACGAAGGACCCCCAGTGAGGGCTTTGCAACGTGCGCGGTAGTCCCGAGGAATGGGTGGAAGGGTGGCCAGCGCTTAGTGCGTGGCCACAGTTGTGTGAGGCGTGTGGAAGGCAATCCAATGACTGGGAGACAAGCGGGGGGGATCAATGGTCAGGAATGACAGGCGTACCTGGACTGAAAGCTCCGTAAGGATTCGGTACACTGCAGTACCTCGAAATTTGGTATTTTATTTGAGCCGTTTAATTTTGTTTTTTTAGATTCTTGCTGTTCCCCAAGGAAGGGAGGGGGCGTCTGCTTCTGGAAAGGTGGAGGCACACGGGGTTGGAAAGGCAGGAATGGGGACGGGCGTGGAGTGATCAGAGGCGCCTCAGGAGTCGAGAATCCGAGTCGAGCGGACGGGAAGAGGGAACAGAACGATAGGCAAGTATGGATGGGACTGGCGTAAGGATTTCCAGTAAGTTATCTTACCAGTACGTAGCAGCAGCAACCAGCCTGGAGCAGCAGCAGCAGCAGGAGCAGAGCACAAGTCGGTAGTAGTCGGGCGCGGGTAAAAGGGGTGAGCCGAAACAGTAGGCGGACCTTGTCGGCAAATTAGGTAATCGTCATGGGCCAGATGTTACGTCATATCCGCGCCAGATAACTACTATGTATCTATCTATCTACCAGCATATTTTGAACAAGACCACAGACAACCGTGACCCTTCCATTGTCACCCCGAATTGCTACATAATATTTTGGAGAAATATCAATGATGCGGGCTACGTGCGTCAGACATATCTCTTTCAACGTACTCAATTTAATGCGTCCGGTTCGACATCCCCCTATGCCGCGTCGGTCGAGGCATGACCTGCCTAATTCGGAAGTACACCCAACTGCCCAGCTGGTCCCTCTCATCGATCATGAATGAGCACAACCCCATGCAATGTAATCCAAAATTAGAACTGGAGGGCTGTTTGTCCCCAGCACGTCCCTCCTTAGGCCTTCCAGGCCCTCTATATAAAGGAGGGACAACCTCGCCTGAATATTCTCAAGGTACCCATCCCATGTGGCAACAATCTGAGCGGTTATCATGGCGACATCGAAAGAGTGGCAAAAAATGCTCAATGGCGAGCTCTACTGGGCCTGGGACGCAGACCTCCAAGCCAATAGGGAACGCTGTAAAGCAGCATGCGCAAGGTTCAACCAAGCTGGCCAGGTCTCCCGGCGTCGCAGGGTGGAGCTATGGCGAGAGTGAGTGGGATCGTTTGCCATTTGTGCGAGAAAGGGACACTCTAATCTAATTACCTAATTTATAGCATCCTAGGTGATAGACGTCCTCTGCCGCCAGTTCATCCCGATACCCAGGAAGATGAGAAACTATTCAATGGCACTGATCCATTTGTGGAATCTCCCATCTCGGTGGATCACGGCTTGAATTTCAAGGTTGGAAAGGGCACATTTTTGAATTTCAACCTGCTTGTTCTTGACACCTGTCTTGTAACAATTGGTGAAAGGGTGCTCTTCGGTCCTAACGTCTGTATCTATGGAGCTACTCATCCCCTGGATCCGGCCGTGCGGCGGGGCTTGGAAGGCCCAGAAGCTGGCAAGGAGGTACATATCGAAGATGACGTGTGGGTAGGAGGTAGCGTCATCATCTTAGCTGGAGTAACTGTTGGGCGAGGAAGCACGGTGGGAGCTGGTTCTGTGGTGACCAAGGTTCGTTTGACGACTTGTTTGACTATCTCGTCTCGCTATAACAGCATTGGTGACTGTTTTCTCAGGACGTCCCTCCCTTCCATTTTGTTGCCGGAAATCCAGCCCGCATAATACGCCGGGTTGAAACGAGCATGGATCCCGACGAATAACGCAAACAAGGTCAACCCGGGTGATTATAAGCTATTTTCCGGGATTTGATCGTCTGCCTCGCACTAGGTATGCCATAGACAAGGATACACCATCACCTTTTCATTTCTTCGCCATCATGCCCTGTAGTTATTGAAGAAGGTGGCTCAAACGAGCTTACTTTAAGGGGTATGTGCAGGTGGTTAATTGATAAAGCACTCATGTCTATCGCAACCAAGTCACTTCCACACAATGCAAGTTTCTCATGCGTGCATCCTCAAATGATCAGATAATCATGTTGTCGCGCCAATCCGGGACAGTGTGTCTGGGTCGACTAGTAAGCATGGGGGAAAGGTTGAAAATCGGACAAGGTCACTTACGAAAGTCGTCCATGAAATGTTTGCAGAATCATCTGGTGCCTGTGCCGCACGCGCGTCCCACACCTTTCTCAGTAAGTCAGCTGGAACAGGGTTGCGAAATTCCGATCTCCGCTCGATTTCGTGCAGCCTCGTCAGAACATAGTACTGTGAATGGCGCGAGAGGCAATCAGCCCCTGCCATGAAGACAGGTAAGACGAGAAGCTCCAACAATGAGCAGTCTGGAGAAATCAAGGCCGTTGCATCAAGTATTCTTTTGACACATTCCTGTATATCCGGACTGCTGGCTGGCTTCGACGGGTCTAACAACCAGAGAATACGCAGTATACTTGCGAACTGATGGGCCTCCGCGATGGCCAGCCAGAGAGGATCGGGGCTAGGATAGTCCCTCCCTTGCGGGTTCCACGAGTAGAGCTTATGCCTCGCCAGGAGCAGGGCAATCTGATACTCATCCCAAGTTAGCCAACCCAGTGTGTATTCCTTTGCTTTCTCCAGCGCCCCACCAATGACTAAGAAGACTTCTCTAGGACAACCATTTACCAACTCGAACTTCTTATCACTTGCGAAAGCAACCAACTCGCGAATATCTTGAGAAAAACACATTCTCTCGGAGCCAGCAAACGCTCGAATTATGTCAAGCCTATTTCATTGTTTAGTGGGTCTTGTCTCAAGGGCGACATACATAACTGACATACCAAGCCAGGTTGCCGAGAAAAAACATAGCCCGCTGGCGTCGGCGGTGCAGTCCCTCGGCGATGAGCAGCTGTTTACAGACGGACATGGCGCCTGTGATATGAATGCCATGGCTCGATACCCCTGATTCACTGATCTAATTTCCTGTCAGCTCCTGTGCTCGAGCCGCAAGAGCTGAGTATCGCAAGCCTACATCATGAAGTAATAAAACCTGGATTATTGCCAAAACCGTATCCTGCTCGTCTTCAAGCAAAGAGGTTCTTTGGCTCTTTCGAATTTCCTCACTGAGTGCACGTATGGCTTTCATTCGGTACTCAACTGCAGTAGCTTCATGTAAGAACTCGTCGCCAATCATTCGCCCGAGGTGAGAAGCAGCAAGTCCAAGGACGGCATACAACAAGCCAATCTTCTTTCGCGCCAGCGGGAGAATGTACGCTCGATACGGGTTTTCTGGATCATCTCCCACCTCAGCTATCTGATGAGGGCAAATAATCTCATCGTCTGCGGCATGGTGTCAGTGCTTCCATCCTGTTTTAATTCAAGTACCAGAACCTACAATGACCTAACAATTTCGCCGTGTCGGGGGAGTTGAGAAGTGTGGTAATATCGTCTGGAAGCTCTGGCAGTGGCCGGCTATGTTTTTCGTGAAAGCTTCCCGGGACAGGTGCTTCCTGAGCTGGGGACTTCGAGCTACCAAGTGTGATGGCTGCAGGGGCTTGATCGCCTTTTGAAGGGAAGCAGGCAGTCACAGTAACTTCTTGCGTCGGTGATGTGTGGGTCTCTGGGGCTGCATCGCTTATTCCTGTTCGTGTCCTGGTAGAGCTTCTACTGCTAACCGGGATACGAGCACCCTTCCATTTACCCCGACTGGCGATTCCACAGAATCTGAATTGTTCCGGATATCCTCCACATACTAAACCTTTCGAGCGACATCGTTGACAATCAGGACGAGCACGATCGCACTTGCGGCATTTTTGCCGGCAGGTCAGGCATGCGGGACCTGTAATAAGAAATAAGCATCAAACAAGCAGCTTCTC
Source organism: Aspergillus sclerotioniger CBS 115572 (assembly GCF_003184525.1). Classification (NCBI taxonomy): domain Eukaryota; kingdom Fungi; phylum Ascomycota; class Eurotiomycetes; order Eurotiales; family Aspergillaceae; genus Aspergillus; species Aspergillus sclerotioniger. Next base: position 197,729 of record NW_020291007.1, on the reverse strand, counting down.
ATGGATCATTTATCTCGGTACAGTCGTACCAACTCGTGGCATTCCGCCGTCAACTAGTGGGCTATCCTTCGCATGGGAGGGATGACTGATAACTTGGGATTCTTAGATAGGCGATGACATCACATGCATGGATTATGCTTCATCCCAGGAGCTTTAAAGGGAGATTATCTGGGGACTTTTATTGCCATTGGTCAAATTAAGCCCACGGTTTGTTGTGCCACCGTCTGAGTCTAGAAAGGGACATCCATCACCAGGCTGCTGGATATTTTACCCGATCAGGTACCGGTGGATTATGTAATTAGATGTATGTCATGTGAGGTTAGGTGGAGTGTCCACTGCAGCAATCTGAAGAAGAATATCCGGATCTACCTACGAAACCCTACCAATTAAATGTCCCTCCATAGGAGCGATCAACCGACGGCAAGCTCGAAATATTTACCCAAGGTAGATATACACCCGGCGGGCTCTCTGTAATATCTACTCCGCATGCAGCTCATCATTGCTCGTAATACAAGATAGCCATTCACCACCCTATTGACTGGATACTACGCAACAAAGTCTACTATTCGCTTAGGGCTGAAGAACGAGTATGGTTTAATACACATGTGGGCATACAATCTCTGTGTTGATTACAGCCTGTTAACAAACATATTATAGTTAGCTTATCCGCCAAGCAATACTATATATATAAGTTCATTACCACGAATAGGACCCAAAGAACATCTGAACATTATGATACTAGTTCCATGAAAATTACTAAGACGCAAATGCTCCAAATTCAGGAAAGAATAGCAGCGCCAAGTTGAATGTCGAAGGAAGAAAAAGAAGGATACCGGCTCTTCTAACCGTGAGGTCGAATATGGTAACGATAGGGCGCTGCCGTGCCCCATCGTTGCCACTGTTGCCCCGATGGTCGCCGAGCTCCAAGGTCACATGACCATAGCCGTGAGCTTCGTGAGCCCGGCTGTCTGGCATCGACGCAATAGATCCAACAACCAGCCAAGTCCTTCTTTAACTTACCCACGACCGACCGATTTCTTTGTTTCTGGAGGACAGACATCCCGACCTATAAGCTTCTGCGCTAGCTCATCTTCACATCTGCCCCGTCTTCCGATCTAGATTTCGCCATGGGAGACGTCGCCGTCGAGACTCCGGCGAACAACGTCACGCCTCACACCAAGGCAGCTCCATTGGATACGATCCCCAACATAGACTCCCTCGAAGGCACAGGAAACGATGGAGGTGATGAATACGCCACCCTGAAGAGACTGCAGAGACACCTAGAGTACGTACGAGCATGGACAACGGTTTCCGCGGCACAAGTTGACGCTTCAACAACAGGTACATCCAGCTCCAGGAGGAGTACATCAAGGATGAGCAAAGGCAAGCTACATACCATCTCTCCCATGGTACTTGATATATTGGCTAACATCGGCTATCTGTGTAGGAGCTTGAAGAGAGAACTCGTCCGCGCGCAGGAGGAAATCAAGCGGATACAGAGCGTGCCTTTGGTTATCGGCCAGTTTATGGAAGCGATCGATCAGAAGTATGGCTATGCAAAGTGCTGACAAGCATCAAGTAGCTGACATCTTGCAGTACCGGTATCGTGCAGTCGTCAACCGGCTCAAATTACGTCGTCCGTATCCTGTCCACGCTCGACCGCGAGAAGCTCAAGCCCTCATCCTCGGTCGCACTCCACCGTCACTCCAATGCCCTTGTTGATATCCTACCTCCGGAGGCGGACTCCTCTATCGCTATGCTGGGTGAGAATGAGAAGCCCGATGTGACGTATGCAGATGTTGGTGGGCTTGACATGCAGAAGCAAGAGATTAGGGAGGCAGTGGAGCTGCCTTTGACGCACTTTGACCTCTACAAACAGATCGGTGAGCTTATATTTCTTTTTCGCCACCCTCCCAAGAATCTCTCGATTATTAATGCCGGCTGAATTAGGTATCGATCCTCCTCGCGGTGTCCTCCTGTACGGTCCTCCCGGTACTGGTAAGACCATGCTGGTCAAGGCAGTAGCAAACAGCACAACCGCCAGCTTCATCCGTGTAAACGGATCCGAGTTTGTTCAGAAATATCTAGGTGAAGGTCCTCGCATGGTTCGCGATGTTTTCCGCATGGCTCGAGAGAACTCCCCGGCTATTATCTTCATTGACGAGATTGACGCCATCGCCACGAAGCGTTTCGACGCCCAAACTGGTGCGGACCGTGAAGTGCAGCGTATCTTGCTGGAACTTCTCAACCAGATGGATGGTTTCGAACAGACGAGCAATGTCAAGGTTATCATGGCTACCAACAGGGCGGATACTTTGGATCCTGCCTTGCTACGTCCGGGTCGTTTGGATCGGAAGATCGAGTTCCCGTCCCTGCGGGACAGGCGTGAGCGCCGGTTGATTTTCTCTACCATAGCGTCTAAAATGTCGCTTTCCCCCGAAGTCGACCTGGACTCGTTGATCGTGCGCAACGAGCCCCTCTCGGGTGCGGTCATTGCGGCTATCATGCAAGAGGCGGGTCTCCGCGCTGTCCGGAAGAACCGTTATAACATCATCCAATCCGATCTCGAGGATGCTTATTCCGCCCAGGTCAAAACCGGACAGGAAGCAGATAGGTACGGAACACTGTCTATGCACCCTGCCATCGAGACTCGGCTAACAAGGTACACAGACTTGAATTCTACCGGTAAACCAAGCGAAGAGCGTGCTTTAAGCTGGAGATCGGGTGGCTCAAGGCGGACATGGGGGCAGTTAGCTGTATTATCAAATCTAGGCTATCATATATTAGGACAACGACTGACGCATTTGGGTATTCCGCTGGAGTAGCCTGTCTGTTGGGTCCAAGTAGTGAAACTGTAGAACACATCAGCGCAGCTACTTGTTTTGGGCTGTGCCAACGTACGCTCCCCCCTGGACGGCTACTGTATGTAGGGACCTACGTATCTGCTGCCTGGGCGATAGATAGTAGATACCTGTCCGTAGCTGTTGGCCAGTTGGGCAAGGCGCTTGCGCTAGTTTAAAGTAGGCAGGCACCGAACCTAAGGCGGTCTTACATCATCACCCGCGGTCGGGTTCGCGTGATCCGAGCAATGATAAGGCGCCAGCAACGGGGAGACCTCAGGAATCCAGCCATCCAACCCAAAACTTTCAATGAGAATCCAAAATGAACGAGCATGATGTAGAAATTCGAGATAGAGCTTAAGTACGTAGAGCCTGAATATCCATATGAGATGTACCTAAGGACCTGGCGGTTCAGAGGATCAACTGATCCGATAACCCGTGACGATCCCTTGCCAATGACGCAGCCAGGGCAGCCAACCATTGGCTGCGGCTGGGGAGGTCGCTCCGCAACCAGGCCGGGCTCTACGGTCACCCGCATCACTTCCCTCTCCCCCAGACCTCCTCTTCTCCCCTGCTATCTCTCCCTCTCCTCCCCATCCCCTTCAGTCCTTATTCTCATCCTTATCCATACGTGCATCACCCAGTCTATCTGTCTCGGGTCATCATATCTCGCTGGGTCGTTGTTTCTGCTGTCGCCCATCATGAAGTCGACCACCTTGCTCACGGCATCCGTGCTGTTGGGCTATGCCTCTGCCGAGGTTCATAAGCTGAAGCTTAACAAGGTTCCCTTGGAGGAGCAGCTTGTGAGTTTCTCCCCTGTTGGCGCGAATACTACTAGCTAGACAGTAGTATTGAAGCTTCCGGGACTTCCAAAGCTGACCCTGTCATCCGTAGCTCACGCATAACATGGACGCCCATGTCCGCGCTTTGGGCCAGAAGTACATGGGTATCCGCCCATCCATCCATCAGGAACTCGTTGAACAGAACCCCATCAATGATATGAGCCGTCACGACGTCTTGGTGGACAACTTCATGAATGCACAATGTACGCAAACAGTGTCGCCTGTGGCCCAACTTGATTAGGAACTGCTGCTGACACTCCCTTCCATAGACTTCTCCGAGATCGAACTGGGTACTCCCCCCCAGACTTTCAAGGTCGTCTTGGACACTGGCAGCTCGAATCTGTGGGTCCCATCCAGTGAATGTGGCTCTATCGCCTGCTACCTCCATAATAAGTACGACTCGTCTGCCTCGAGTTCGTACCATAAGAACGGCAGCGAGTTCGCTATCAAATACGGCTCTGGTAGCCTGAGCGGATTCATCTCCCAGGACACCCTCAAGATTGGTGACTTGAAGATCAAGGGGCAGGACTTCGCTGAGGCGACCAACGAACCTGGTCTCGCCTTCGCTTTCGGCCGATTCGATGGCATCCTCGGATTGGGCTATGATACCATCTCCGTGAACAAGATTGTCCCTCCCTTCTACAACATGATTGACCAGGAGCTCCTTGATGAGCCGGTCTTTGCTTTTTACCTCGGGGACGCCAACACCGAAGGTGACAGCTCCGTGGCTACCTTCGGTGGTATTGATAAGGACCACTACACTGGCGAGCTGATCAAGATCCCCCTCCGCCGCAAGGCTTACTGGGAGGTTGACCTTGATGCCATCGCTCTTGGTGACGATGTTGCTGAGCTCGAGCACACCGGTGTCATTCTGGACACTGGCACTTCCCTGATTGCCCTGCCCGCTGACCTTGCGGAGATGATGTAAGTCTAATACTTTCTCTCGCGTCACGACAAACTGCTCACAATCTTCACAGCAATGCCCAGATCGGTGCCAAGAAGGGCTGGACTGGCCAGTACACCCTCGACTGCGCGAAGCGCTCGTCCCTGCCCGACGTTACCTTCACCCTTAGCGGCCACAACTTCTCGATTTCTGCATTCGACTACACCCTGGAGACCCAGGGCTCCTGCATCAGTGCCTTCATGGGCATGGACTTCCCCGAGCCCGTGGGCCCCTTGGCCATTCTGGGCGATTCGTTCCTGCGCAAGTGGTACAGCGTGTATGACCTCGGCAACAGCGCCGTTGGTCTTGCCAAGGCCAAGTAAAGGTGATCTGGCACATATGACCCTTCCTCAGCGTGATGATTTTATTTGTAGCTGGAGATTTCGGAGCCGGGCTGGCTTGATCTATTTTTTGCAGACGCACAAGGACGTAATTTTGCGGATGGTTCCCTCATGTTTCCAGCGGTTGCCGGATAAGCTCTAGGGATCTCCAATGGAATGCCGGTGATATGGGTTTATTTACGTTCTTGCTGGGATTTTGATTGATGATGCAATACTAGTAACGCCTAGAGGTGAAATAACAGTTTCGCTGTGAATGGTGGTTTCGGTGGTACCTCGATGTGTATTGTGTAGACGTAAGCGGGGCCCTCGCCGAGGAGGTCGAAAACTACAGGAGATCGCATGAGCAGGCCGAGTCTGGGCCGCTGTCTCGCCCCGCACAGGCCAGCCGCCGAACCCATGACTCTTGGCGGCCAAACCTTCTTCATCCACGGTCTGACCTCCACGCCCGCTCCTCTTGCTTTCTTTCTTTCATCATCACCTCTCCCGCGTCCTTTTATCCTTCCCTCGTTCTCCACCTAACCACTTCTTTGTCCTGGACCTGCGCCTTCACCACACGGCGCGGATTGGTCTACTTCATTTAGCTCGAGAGCTTCCCGCTTCATTGTATTCGTCGCGTCCTTGCGTGGCGAACCACCCGCGACAACACCACCTACCTTCTTTCACCTGTCCATCTGATCATCATCCCGCTTTTCCCGGTCGCGTTCCACCCAGGCAAGCCTTTTTTAATTGATACCCTCGCGCCGTGGTCGAGCTTCGTTTGCTTGCTGTTGTTCCCCCCGACAGCAGTCATCGGGCATGGCTCCGTAGCTGTCGAGCTCGATTCCCTTTCTTTTCTCAATCGAAACACCCCGCAACTCCTCGACCAGTGCTACCTCGCTACCGGTGATAGGGAGGTAGGGGGAAATCTGGAGGGGGTTGGAGACGAAGGAATTGATTACAATCCGAAACTCAGATTCAGGCATGCTTCTCCGGTTACCACCCAGTCTCCATTACCCAATCACCGTCACGTCGCTGCTTAAACAGCCTGGTGATGCGGTGGAACGTGATGAGGCATTGTTCTGGTATGTTTACCAGACTACCGTCACGGAGGGTGATGGGCTGGGGAACAAGGTGGAGGTGAAGCGCAAGTTTCCGACGAAGTTTGAGTCGACCGTTGATGGAGAGGTGGTGCAGTGGAAGATTGCCAAGGGAGATGTTATTGACGAACCGTATGTTCTTTCTCGCTGTTAATCCCGGGAAACTGGTTGTTGGTGATGGTGGCTGACGCGTGATTCGTTGGGTCTAGGGTGGATGTTCTGGAGGTTGATGAGCCATGTGCGCACGAGGTTCAGTTTGGCGGTCTCTGTGCCGAGTGTGGCAAGGATATGACTGAGTAGGTGTTATGAGATGCTTGTGATGGGACTTGGCTTACACTTGTTACAGGTCGTCATATAATACCGAGGTGGCAGACGTGATGCGCGCACCAATTCAGATGGCCCACGATAATACCACACTGACCGTCAGTGCACGAGAAGCCACACGAGTGGAAGAAGATGCGAAGCGTCGTTTGCTGTCAAACCGGAAGCTCTCGCTTGTTGTCGACCTGGACCAGACTATTATTCATGCTACTGTCGACCCGACGGTGGGTGAATGGATGCAGGATAAGGAGAACCCGAACTACCAAGCTCTGAACGATGTCCGCGCATTTCAGCTGGTGGACGACGGACCGGGCATGCGTGGATGTTGGTACTATGTGAAATTACGACCTGGGCTAGAGTCTTTCCTGCAGAATGTGTCAGAGATGTTCGAGCTACATATCTACACCATGGGAACGAGGGCTTATGCGCAACATATCGCTAGTATCATAGATCCAGATCGCTCACTCTTTGGCGACCGTATCCTCAGCCGTGACGAAAGTGGCAGCCTGACGGCCAAGAACCTGCACCGGCTGTTCCCGGTGGACACCAAGATGGTGGTCATTATTGACGATCGCGGGGACGTCTGGCGCTGGAGCCCTAATCTCATCAAGGTGTCGCCCTATGACTTCTTCGTCGGCATTGGGGACATCAACTCGAGCTTCCTCCCTAAGAAGCAGGAGCTGGCCCCCCCAGCAAGGCTGGCGAGAAGCCAGCGCCTAAGCCAACGAAGGGTGCACTGGAGGAGCACCATGTCAATGGGGCGACCGCGAAGACCAATGAGCAGAGCGAAGTCTCGACATTGGAACAGCTGGTGACTATGGGTGGCGGAGACAATCCCAGACTATTGCAGGAGCAGACTGATGCACAGGAGGAAACGATCATGCACCAGGTGGAGGACCGGCCATTGCTACAGAAGCAGCGAGAGCTGGACGCGGAGGATGATGCGGCGGATAGTAGCGATACTTCCAGTAGCATAGACGATTCTCAAGATTTGAGCAAGCACCGACATCACCTGTTGGAAGACAACGATCGGGAGCTGTTCGACTTGGAGGTGCGCCTGGAGCAAGTGCACCGGAATTTCTTTGACGAATACGATCGAAGAAGGTCACGGGCGCTGGGCGGCCGAGTGGCGGCTCTGCGAGGCGAAAAGGTGCCATCTAAGGAGAAAGATGTTGACCTGAAACTGGTACCCGATGTCAAGGACATTATGCCCCAGATCAAGCGTCGCATTCTCGGCGGCGTCGTCTTGGTGTTCTCCGGCGTCCTTCCGCTCGGCACAGATACGCAGAATGCTGACATCTCCCTCTGGGCGAAGAGCTTCGGCGTTGCTATCTCATCAAAGATCAGCTTAAGGACCACACACCTTGTGGCTGGACGCAACCGCACCGCCAAAGTCCGAGAAGCGACAAGGTACCCCAATATCAAGATCGTCACGACGCAGTGGCTCCTGGACTGTCTAATCCAATGGAAGCGACTGGCGGAGGAACCATATCTGCTGCCGGTGCACCCTGACGACCGCGGGGAGCCGATTTCGCCCGGATCCAAAGAGTTTGTTGAGAGCTCGTGGCTTTCGTCCTCCGACGACGCGACAGGGGACTCCATGGCGGATGACGAGGACGCGACCGAAGACCTCCTTAAGTCGGCGGGCATGGATCAAACGTCACCCATTGGCTACGATGAAGAGCAACAAGCAGCCGTGCATGAGGAGCTGAAGGAGTTTTTGGGCAGCGACGACGAGAGTGAAAGCGATAGCGATGTGTCTTTGGTGGACGAGATGGGACCGAGCAAGAAGCGGAAGCGCGAGGAAGGCGAAGGTAGCGGGGACGAGGAGATGGACAGTGCAGGCGAGGAGGGGGATGTGCCGGGCTCGCGGCTGTCGCAGCGGATCAAACGGTCGTATGAACGGAGCACGGGGCTGAAGGAAATGGCCAGCGCGGGGACTGAGGGGGCGACGGCTGCATCGACGACGGCGGACGAGGCGGACGAGGCGCCAGCGACGCAGGGCCCGGCGGGGAGTTCCCCAGTGGACCCGGCGGAGGAGGATGACGAGCTAGAGCGAGAGATGATGGCGGCGTTTGAGGACGGGGATTACAACTCCGAAGCAGAGGAGCAGATTGCAAACGAAAACGGTTGACATGATCGGACATATGGTTGGATTTGATGTCATGTTGGATATGTACTTTTCATTGGCAGGGAAGGGCGTTGCGAAGCTGTCGACGGGAGCATTTGCTTGAGTCGGTATGCGATGATGGCATAGCGAGGGCGTTTAGTGCAGCGCGAAAAAAAGATGTCACATACTATGGTATATTATTGGTCAATTGACTATATTCTGGGATACTCCAAAACTATTTGTTTGGATCATATAATTGCCTTCATACTATACTATCTCCGGATACTTCGTAGATAAACATCATTCATATATTCATAGTAACCATAAGTACTGATGCGTCAATCATACAGATTCATCCATTCATAATACATCCTATCCACCCCCTCTCCAAAAAAAAAAAGAACAAAACCCACCAAATAGTAAGTAACCTCACCGATACAAATCCCGATTCACCTGCCACGACATAATAATCATCCAAACATAAAAGATGGTATTTACCAATTCAAACGCAAACGCCGTTTTCCAACAATTACCTATACCCAACACAACCATTAGCATTAGGATTATCTCTCAACCCCATCCCCCAAAAACAAACAAAGAACGAAATACTCACAAATCGTATCCTCCGTAATCCACGCCAAGGTCCTCCACCCATCCCCAACCGGATGGGGACTATCCGTGACATAAATCCGACAATTATCATTCACATTGGATAAAACCCCGTATAATTGAAGCGAGGTCTCCACGAGACCTGTTAACCATAGCACGAAGAGAATGAATCCGCCCACGATGATAATGCCGGGGAGGAGGAAGCGTTGGGCTGCTAGAACGAGGATGAGAATCACGAAGAAGATTCCTAGTGCGCCGGAGGTTATCATGTATGGGAAGAGCCTGGGGTTTTTTTTTTGGTTAGTATTGTGGTTGGGGATTGATGGGTTATTGGGGGGAGGGGATTGGGGATTGGCGTACCAAGGAACTTCAAGTTGCAATTCATTCTGAACACTCATAAACCAGGAGAATATTCCCAGACAGATTGCTGAGGAAGAGAGAACCACTAGGATCCAGACGTTGAGTTGCAGTTCGGGCCAGTGGTAGCGGCGACGGCGGTGGTAGATTCGGACGGCCATTTCTCTTTTGTTTTTTCTCTTTGTTTTTGGTTGGGGTAGGGTAGGGTTGGTAGTGTGGTGTTGATAGTATAGTTATGTATAAATGTAGTAATGGGTGGTAGTGGTGGTAGTAGTGGTGATGGGGTATATAACGATTGGTGTGTGGTTAGTATAGAGTCGATCTATCGATCAATCGAGATAGGGTAGGTACTCCGTAGAGTTGTAGTAATAGTAGATAAGAGAAGTAGATAGGATCGAGTATGGGGTATGGGTATGTATGGTATAAAGGCATCCCATCAGGCAGAAGCGTCACTTTCGCCTGACTTGTTAGAGGGGCTTGCGACAATGCCAGCGCATTGATGTTCCTGACCGCAATGATGCTTGGGCTGATCGATCGATGCCCTGCGGTCGGTGCTCAACACGATTTGTCTCGACCGGACAGCTTATGAAGGATTGGAGAATATGAAACAAGGTACGGAGTAATAAACAAAGAATGAAGATAAAAGAAGAATTGAATGCATGGGGTACCATGTGCGGAGTACAAATCAACTGAAAATCCGAAAATCCGGTGGCAGGAAATGGTGGCGGGTAAATCTAAGCCGGTCGAGGCTTACTCCGAATAAGCTTGCAGAAGGAACCGATTGCTCGTCATTAAGTCATACCGCCCATCTATCTAGAACACCAATTCTAATTTACAGCAGTGTGTCGCCCAGCGCGCTCCGCACCAACGAGCATCCCGTCCGGATCGTGTCGCTGGCCCCCGACTCCTCCAGGCTCGGGTTCACCTCCACCAGATCCATCGCCACTAGGTTGCCCGTCTCGTGCACACACTCGCAGATGAAGTCGCCCTCACGCAGAGTCAGTCCACCGCGCACCGGCGTGCCTGTGCTGGGCGCCCACTGCGGGTCCAGCGCATCCACGTCGAACGACAGGTGGATCGGCGTGTCGTTGCCAATGTGAGCCAGGGCCATCTCGACCACGCGGCCAATGCCGTACCTGGCAGGGTTAGCATGACGCAAACATCCTGGGAGAAGCTGGTACCTACCGGTCAATATCGTGCATGCTGAACGCCTTAATGCCATGCTCCCGAAGAATCTGCTTCTCGCCGCGGTCCACATCCCGGAGACCAATGTACACCAGCTTGCGAGTGTTGACAATGTGCTCATCCTGCAGCCACCCGAAGATGTCCGGGCGCTCCTCGCGAGCCAGACGCGTCAGGAACGCCATGGGCATGCCGTGGATGTTGCCGCTGGGGCTCATCTCGGGAATGTTGATATCTGCGTGCGCATCAACCCAGATGACCGCCATCTCACGGCCCAGGCGCTCGCGGATGGCCTTGGCTGTGCCCGACACGGTTCCGATCGCGATCGAGTGGTCACCGCCCAGTGTCAGCACAAACTTGCCCTCCTTGGCGTGCTCATAGACCTGCTCGCTCAGCGACTGGGTGACGGCGCTGACCGACCGGGGCTTCTTCATGCCGCGGTGGTCGGGGTCGTCGGCGGGCATCTTGTCCTCGTAGTAGTGGACCTGGTCGTCATAGTGCAGGTCGTAGCCGAGGTCGTCGCGCAGTTGCTCGAGGAGACCGGCCTCGACTAGAGCCATCGGAGCCGCTTCGACGCCAACTTTGCACTGCAGCCAGGGCCCGTATGGGGCGTGGGTTAGCCGGGGTTCTGACGCTAGACTGTGATGACGATGATCGACGGATCCGTCGCCGGATTTTTGTACGTACCTGGCCGCCATTGAAGCCCACAGCCACGACGCCCAACTCATTGGGCTTGGAGAGAAATCTCTGGCGAATTGTGGAAGGAGAAGTCATGGTGAATCTGAGAGAGAAAGAGGAAGGGTGGAGAAAGGAGAGAGGAGAGGAGAGTCGCGAGGACGAGGGTTGAAGAAAAAGTAAAGGTTCTAGAAGGGCGGACCCAAAAGATGAGATAAGATCAAGCGGGTGGAGACGATCCGAGGCTGGCACGGCCGTTGAAACGAACACCGCACGAGACAAGCAACGGAGGGAGAGAAAGGATAGAAGAGAAGGAGAGGAGCAGCAAGGCTGATGAGTCTTGAGAGAGAAGAGAAGATTAGAGAAGAAGGGAAAGAGAAAGCTGGGAATCCGACGGAGCAGGCAGGAAGGGCCGGGTTAAAAGGGCGGGCGGCCGTGGGGCATCGCGATCGCTAAGACCTGCTTTTAGGGATCAGGCCTTCCCCTAAGTACAGGTCGAGGAGAGATGCCCGCCCCGGCGGCCCTTTTCACTCCACCGCCCGTTTCCATTAGCAATCGATTCGTCCAAGATACGCTCGGAATGCTACGCCGTGATAGTGACGGGATGGTCATGCGGGAATTCGCTCGCAGGATTTCATGGTGGTCACAGTCGTGACGGCGGGGAGACCGTGCCGGGAATGGGTATCATGAACAGCTACCATCTACGTTTGATGAATAGTGATTACATCAACTCCGGCCCTCCAGAATCAGCTCCCGCAGGATCGCGTCCGCCTTGGGGGCTTCCACCCGCCCCTTTTCGCCCATCCGCATCATCTGTCCGACAAACCAACCCAGCTTGCCCAGTTGGTTCTTCTGCCGGATCTGCTCGACCATCGACGGGTTGAGGCTGATCGCAGCCTCGGCCAGTGCCACGTACTCCTCCCGCGATAGCGGCCGCAGCAGTAGGTTCTCCTCTTCCAGTAGTTGAGGGATCGCCCGCGCATCCCCCTCGAACACCATGGCCAGCACCTGCTTCGCCGTCGGGCCCGTGATGCGCTGCCGCTGCAGCTGGTCGATCAGGGCGGCCAGGGTCGGGGCAGGAACCCGCTCCCCATCCCACGCCAGGTCCGCTTTGGTCAACAATCCCCCAAGCTCGTGAAGGACCCAGTTCCCCGCCACGCGCGCGAGTCCTTTCTGCGCCTTGGGACCCTGGTCCTCTTGCAGCGCCCGCAGTAGGTCCACGACCTCCTGGTAGTACTCCAACCGAGCGCCGTCCTCAAGTTCCACCAGCGGCTTCGCGTCCTCGAGGGGCAGACCATACTCTGGCCCCGCCAGCAGTTCGATGAGTGCGTCCGTGGATGTCGGGAGGGTGTTTCGGAGCTCCGACACGAGATCCGCGCCGATGTAAAGGGGCGGCAGATCAGGATCAGGCATGTAGCGGTAGTCGACCTCCCCCTCCTTGCCTCGCAGTTTGCGCGTCTCCGTGCTTCCGATCGTCCAGCCCCGGGTCTCGCCTGCCACCACCCCGCCGCTCTCGAGGACAGCAATCTGTCGGTTCTTCTCCGCAATGATGGCATCCTCCACAGCCTTGAAACTGCTCAGATTCTTGATTTCTGTGCGTTGCCCGAGTCCACCGATGCCGCCGTACTGATGCGCGCCCGCTGCGTCCCCCCGCTGGCGGATGGAGACGTTGACGTCAGCCCGCAGACCTCCCAGCTCCATGCCGGTTGTCACCGCATTGCACGACTGTAAGATAGACTGAATCTTTCGAACGCAGGCCGCTGCGGTGGCGGGTGTGTGGATCTGCGGCATGGTGATAATCTCGACGAGTGGATGGGAGACACGGTTGAAGTCGAGGAGTTGCGTCGAGGGCGGGTATTCTTGGGATTTCGCGGTATCCTGCTCCATTTGGACCTGTTTGATGCCGATGCGAACCATGTCGCCGTCTTCGGGCGCAATGCCGTCGTGGCTGAACAGGTCCACATAGCCATTCTTTGCAAATGGCTCTGCTCCGTGTTAGAGTGCAGAAACGGCCACTAGAGGTGATTTAATTACCATAGTACTGGGTGATCTGATATCCTGCCGGCTGGTCCTGGTAGAAGTAGTGTTTCCGGTCGAATTTGCTGACCGGCTGAATGTCACAGTTCAAAGCAAGGGCGGCGCGGAGGGCGGGGAGGAGCGTTGCGATTTGAAACTCCTACGTAGTACACATCCAGCTGTTATCATCTGCAGCTCATGCATGAGGAACGGATCAACAAACCGGCTGGGACCCCGGAAACGCCAGGTCGAACAGGGCAACATTCGAGTTGGGAAGATCCGTAGATGACGTTGGCGCTCCTGGTCACAGAGATCAGCTAGAGAGCTCCCGGTATATATCCACCCAATCCCAGTTACCCACGAGAAAACAACTTGGACTCGGTGTTCAGCTGTGCATGGATCTCAATTCCCACCGTCAACTCCCACTTCTGCCGGGAGGCCTCCTCATTCTCTCGTGTCTGTCGCTTGCGCGCCTTGACGGCCTTGGCGTCCTGCTTGAGCTGTTTTCGAAGGGGGACGCGGTCCTGCGACTCGGTCGCGGTTGTTTGGAGGGATCGAAATGGTTGCGAGACGGACCAGGCAGGGAGGGGGCTAGAGGTGCGCCTGGCAGACTGCGGCCGGGGGAGATGGCATTGCGGGCAGGCGAGCGAGCGGGTTGCTCGTGGGCACTGCCGAAGCCATGGTCGAAGCATGAGCCCGAGGCAAGTGAAAGGCGGGCCTGCTGGAGGAGAGGGGAGGGGAGGCTCGGAGGATCGGAGGGTTGCAGGGGACGAGAAAAGAGGGGGTCGTCCAACAGCAAGAACAATTCTCGTCTACTGGAGACGGCCTGGGCGTGGATGGGAATCGATGGAAGGACGGAATTAAGCGCGCGAAGGAGATTATAGCCCGTACCATACGGTAATTACGCTCACCGCTGAGCAGCACGAATCATGAATGGCATCATGGATGGAATGGAGGGGACCAGATGGCGCATTGGCACCAATAAGGGCATATCCGCAGAGGGTTCCAGGACCTCCCATTCGCGATGCGCTGGTGGTAAGTTCGCGCATAGAGGGCCACTGGCTCTCCTGCATGTCATGCTTCCAGAGCATCCACGAAGAGGGCATGTCATGCATTGAGCTCGGGGATTAGCGGAACCGTAGAGGAAGACGGCAGACAGAGATAAAGAGATAGATTCAAACAAACCCGTTTGAGACCCGGCAAGAAACCAGCTCACGATGGCTTCCAACCAACTCATCGTCTGGTGCCTGGGCTCTCCAAGCGATGAATGACCATCGCCATCGTGTCCGGGACGATAATGCCGAAGAATTTGACCATGCAAGGTGGGATCGGCAGCGAGTCACCGTCAGCCAACGCAGCATAACCTTCACAGGAACCTTTGCAGTACATAGATACATCTGGTGGAGGAAAAAGAGGAGGAGGAGGAGGAGGAGGAGGAGGAGGAGGAGGAGGAGGAGGAGGAGGAGGAGGAGGAGGAGAAGGGACAGATGATCACGCTTCGAGCATGTATAGAAACCCCCGAAAAGGGCGGCCTTCCAGATGCCGCCGTCCCTCTTTCTTTCCTCTCCATTCATTCCCTTTCTCCTTCTCCGCTGCTCTCCATTCGAGCCCCTCTCTTTCTCCTAATCGAGTGTCATTGAATCCTACTGTATCGCCTTCCCCCTCCTCTCTGCCTAGAAGCAGAGATCAAGTTCATCCCGCGCGACAGGGAAAGCCCCTCGCGATCGCAGCCGATCTGTAACTCGGGGCGCCTACTACAACGAATGAGACCCCTCCAAGGTCATCGCATCCGAAAAAAGCACCCGTTCAGCTCTCCTTCTCCCTGGCTGTTGTCGGAGATCTGTCTCATCTTGAGCATTGGTATTGGGGGCTGTTTGGCCGTTGGATTGACTATTTACTGCTGGCCATTCCCGGGTGCGTCTCCCGTCAGCCTTGCTACTTACTATTCATCTATCTATCTAGTATCTACTTTTTACTGATCACGATCGGTCTAAGAACAGGCTAAGCAGCGGGATCTCCATATGGACGGCTCCATAATCCGTTAGCGATCTTCAAGTCTCCGCTTGTCACCAAATTAATTCACTAAACCGTCCTGACGGGCCGTGGTTGCCCAAGGGAGACCCATCAGTCACCCACATTCTGTCCTGCATTCCTGGGCTCTCATCCTATTGTTTCTCCCTTGATATGCCTCCATTGTTTCCCCTTCCAAACAACGCAGACTAGATATCTTATAGGCGCATCTCATTGTTAGCCACCACTCCCCCGTTCGTCCTCGGGGTATAACTATCTCGAGCTTAAGTCTTCAATTGTTATTCTCATCAACCAATTCCACCCATGATGCCTTTTTATTCTGGATCGACTCGTTCCAAGAGACCTAAGAAAGATGGGACGGGTAGAGCAGCGTCGATCATCTCGTCCAATTCACATTCTACTTCAAAGAGCTCAAAGCTTTCTGGGGAAAAACCAAAGGTAGACAGCAAGGTCCAATCCACGGTACCAAAGAGCAGCGGATCAAGCACCACGCACCCTGTGCGGCCCCAAGCAACTCAGGCCAAAAATGAATCAGAGCGCAAAGCGCCAAATGTCTTCGAGTACCTCGAGGATAATTCTACAACTGAGGATGATGATGAGGAGGAGGATGAAGATGACTCTTCAGCAGACGAGTATGGACACCACCAGGTCTCCAATAGCCACCCCAAGATGGTGTACACTGGCTCTGCTCGTCAAACCTATCCAGCGGCGGCTCAAGGGATGGACACTCGCAGCCGCACCTCGTCCGTGATGTCCAAGTCCTCGGCGAACTCTCAGAAAACCCCCAGCTCAATTGACATTCCTCCAAGTGCAACCCCTTCACACGTAACGAGGAATAACATCCCTACCCACAAACCCTCCATGGAAGGAGCTTACAGCGCGGTAGGGTCTTTCCCTGAAAGCTCAAACTATGTTGAGAAGCGAAGCATGGACCTAGGCTCCAGGCCGGAGGTTTACTACCCCCGGAACTCTGTCTCCTTGCAGCGGTCACCGTTACCTCCTTCGCCGCCGCGAAGCCCGGAAGATGATCTCCATCGGCCCACTCGACGACGCAGGCGCAGCACCAAATCCTCTTCTACTTCCTCCGGATATGGTCTTCTCGCTTCTCGGTTGAGCTCGGCCGCTGAGAGCCAAGAGCCTCGTATCCCTCCTTTGTATCGCCGATTTGAAGATATCAACCATCGCGTGCTGCTCCATCTTCAGGATGAGATTGCACAAATGGAGGAAGACCTGCGAGTGCTTGACGAATACGAGGAACTGCATCGGCTTGCGGCTGCCGAGCAGGAGGGCACGACAATTCTTCCTGCCTCACGGCGCATGGATGCCCAAGCACAGGTCTACTCTTCCCTTCACTACAGGCGCGAGGAGCTGCTAGGGGCGCTAGCGCGTAAAACAGAGCAATATAGTGAGTATCAGCCGGGCAGTCGATCATATAGGGACTGACCATTTCCAGACAATGCTCTCAGCGCATATAGTAAAGTCCTTCAAACTCTCCCATCTGCCTCTACGAAGGATATCGACACGTACCGTGATTGGATGAAGGAAAAGAACCCTGTCGTCGCCGCTGAAACGCGATTCTTAGACTACTCCAAAGACTTGATCTCTCTAACTCCACACATCACGGCTTCCACCACCTCCACCACGAAGCCTGTATTCTCCGCGATTATCATCGCCTCTGCTGCGGTGCTCCTTCCATTGCTCGCATTCAACATGATCTCCGAGTTCTCCGGTCGAATTCTCGTGGTCGCAGTCGTGGGTGGAGCTGCCTCTGCCATTGCATCCACCCACTCAACGGGAGCAGATCAGATAGTCGACTCTCGAGATGGATGGAGATGTGCGACCATGTATGTCTCCCCTTCCCCTCATTTTCAGAACAACGAAGTACTAATTATCTGTGCCAGATACTTTATGTTCATGACCGCGGCAGCAATGTTCATCCCCTGACCTCAGCAACCATTATGCCTTTAACCATTATGAATCTACGAATTTTCTTGGGCAGCGTTTCTTTTCCCTGAATCTCTTACTCGGCTTGGGAGTTGGGCAAATTGAGACCGAACATCTAGACGAAAGGTAGACGTTATCGACTCTGGATTGGCCATGCAGCCAACATGATTAGGAATACGGTACACCTTTCTGCCATTGAGGGCTTGCTTTTCACGATTCTTTGATTCTGCCTTTGATTCTTGTGATGTATTATGAGAATGTGCAATCATGAGACTGATGTATACTACACTCGTTCACCACAACCCACTAATAATGAAAGAGATAAGCTACCTACCTCCACCCACCCCGATCATCATCCATAACGCCAACTAAATAGATGACCTTGCTCGCTAACCATATGGTAAGCCTGAATTGGATCCTGAAAGACATTTTGACATAAAGTCCAAAAGTAACGAGATGAGAAAGTGACCGGATACCCGCAGGAAGTAAGAGGAAAGACAGGTGATAGGATCCAAACCAAAAAAAAGAAGAAAAAAGAGAAGAAGAAAAGGAGAAAAAAAAGAAGAAAACAAAGAAGACAAAATAGAATAAAATAAAATAGAAAGGAAGTCGCGCGTGGCCTAGAAGCAATAACTAGATGAAGAAGTACTGCTGTACCGAAGCATGAATGGCCCGGGCAACGGCAGGATTGTGCATCATGTTCTCTTGGATTATTGAAGGGTGCATTGAATGTGGAAATCATAATAATGATAGTGGCAATGGCAATGGCAATGGTAATGGTTATAGTAATAATAGTACTCCATTGGGGAGGGGAAAGGAACTGAACTGGAAAGAGAACAGAACAGAACAGGGGGTCAGAATATGAAGCAGATATCCATCCATCGATCCATCCAGCTAGCCAGTCATACATCCTGTGGGGGAATTACCTGTTGAATCTAAAAAGGGGGTCTGTTGTCGCGAGGACGGTGTGTGTGTTTGTGTGTGTGTGTGTGTGTGGGAGGGAGGGAAAGGAAATTAGAAATAGGGTAGATAGTGTTGGGTGTGCCCAGTATCCAAAGTAGACAAGACTGTCCACGCGCCTAGAGTTCGTCATATATTTTTGGGGGAGGGCTTTTTTCTCTCGAGTCGTTTGTCTAAACTTCACTGGTAGGAAGGAACACAGGGCAGGGGGAAAAGGAACAATGGTATAATGTTGACAAGAGGAAAGTTGTAAAAGGTAGATAGTAAACAGAAATGAAGTGCATAGTCAATGGCAGCATTCCTACATCTGGACCGTGGTCTCATCTCATCCACTCATCAAGAAACCGGGGTTCCAATTTGCTTGCTTCCCGGCGTTGCGCTTCGATCTTGGGAGGCTTCACCCCCCGCGGGCTGTGGTGTCGTCGAGCTGGTGCTGTTTTGGGCTGCTGCTAATTGGGCCTTATTTCTTTCCATCATTATGGCTTGCTCGGCTGCACTTCGCGCGTAGGTCATGGCGGCAGCGGAGTTGGAGTACCCCCCTGATGGTGGCGGGGCTTGGTTGGAAGGGTAATTACCATAGGGAGGGGGTTGTTGGCCTGGTTGTTGCTGCGGCATGTACCGCTGTTGCGGGTTGGCAGAGCCCGGGGGGATGTACGAGCCTCGCGGAGTTGCGTAAGGAGGAGGTTTTTGAGGGGAGGCGCTGCGTCCAGCTGCATAGGGGGCGTTATGAGGCGCGGGTTGGCCGGGGCGGGGCGTGTAGGGCTGCGGCGATCCCTGGGCGGCCGGCGGCGGGGGGCCCGGTTGTTGTCCCGGGTATGCGTGGTAGCCGTTCTGCCCGGGCCGCTGGTACTGCGGCACCGTAATGCCCTGGTTGAATTGCGGGCTGGGCTGCGCGTACCCCGGGAAGTAGCCGGGTCTCTGCTGCGGTGTTGATGGGGGTCGCGCGCCTGCGAACGGTTGCGCATGGCCCGGGGTGTATGGCGTTGGAGTCGAGTTCTGCCTTCCTCCGTAATAGGGTTGTGTAGTTTGGAAGGAAGGCTGAGGCTGGGCCCGATTGTTGGCCCCGAAGGCCCGTTGGTTGAACTGCGCCTGGTAGCTACCAGAACGTGATGGCGTTGACGTCCGGTTGGCGCCGCTGGAGGTAGCCATAGCAACTGCGCGCTCCTGCTGCAAAGCATAGTCGTCCTTTTCCATCGTACCCTGGTATTCGGGGTTCTCGACCAGGATCTTTTGGCTGATGTTCAGCTCCTCCAGTTGGTCGCCATCCAACTTGGCCACAGCGTATGGGGGCAGGGTTGCGATAAGAACAGCCAGACTCGACCTAAGGGTTTCGTACACGCTTCGCTCCGCTAGAGACGGGATGTCGGGTCCTCCGATCTCAGGTGACGTTTCCTTGGGATCAGTACCTTGGCTACCAGAGCTGGCGGTCTCGAGGCTTCGGATTCTCTGGTATGAGCTGAGTGTCTCCAACAGCTCAGAAACGTCGCATAGTACTTCTTCGAGGTCTCGGTCTTCATGTTGCCTTTCTGTAGACCTATCGGCATGCGCGATGTTGTCTGCAAAATCATCCGGATTGAACGATTTCACCATCTCTTCTAGAGTGCTTTCGTCAAGCTCGCCAATACTCCCAGGTTGCACCGTCGTTGTGTCTGCCTGCTCTTCTTCGAGATACGGTAGGGAGAGCAGCGTGTTCAAACGTCTAGCTCCACGCTTGCTCCACCACACCAAATCTTTGGAATCGGCTTGCACAACAGCCCCTGAACTATCAAAAGAAGGAGCAAATGACGAGTACACGCCTTGCAAGAGCGCGGCATCTTCGTCAGTGCTCAGAGCAGAATCATCGTTGGGGACTTCCTCGCCCGGTTGTTGAGCAGGCTGTTGTTTCTGCCGACGGTTCCAGGTAGACGGAGCAGACGTGACCCCGCCATACTGGAGCCAATGCCCTGATGGAAGATGCGCAAGACAGTAGTTATTTCGCTCACCGAGGAAAGCCTTGTAGTTCGTAATGGCCTCGAAAGGATCGATCCAGCCGTTGGTAGCGTTGCGACTAGAAGTCCTGGCTTTGCGGGGCGGCTCTAGTTGGGGCAATGTTGGACGAGGAGCGAACACGTCGCCGAAAGTTCTCTTATGCTCGTTGGTGGCGGTCTCTGCATCTACCGGTTGCACCTTGGTGATGGAGATTCCGTTGGGCAAGCCATCCTCGCGTAATGGTGCTTGTACTTCCACAAACTTGTCTGCATTAGGATCATCCGAAGGCAGTGGGACCTTGACAGTCTTTTGCAAGCTGGAGTAAAGCTGCTTCGGGTTGGCAGGGTTCCCGAACAGTGTCAGAGCCAGGCTCTCATTCCGGGTCTCAACATTGGCTGGGGTGGTCTTTGCCGGGGTTTCTCCGTCTTCTTCCGAGGTCTCCGTCTTTATGTTTGACTGGCTCACATGTGCCTGACGAACAAGACTATTCAGCAGCTTCTTGAACGCCGCGATGCGGTTGACTGTCTCGGTCAAAGGCGTCCCGTCAGCCGGAGCAGCCGTCGCTTGGGCTTTATTCCTTTCAATCACAGCCGTAGACGCTTTTTCGATATCGCTCAGAAACTCCGATAGATTGTTGTACCGATCCGACGCAACCCGCGCTTGTATGCTGGAGCTCTCATCCTTATCTCCTGACACCTTCGCGCGTTTCGAGCGTGGTTTTGCCGGGGAAGACGGTAGGGGACAGGACAGAAGATGGAGATCGGCATCGCTCCTGGCATGTGTCAGTGGGAAGCGCTCCCAGTTCAGTAGCGGCGCGTAGCACTCACTTGCTTAGAATTTCAACTAGATTACGCAGGGTCTCTTGTAGCTTCGCTCTCTCTTGCGATAGCGCCGCCGAAGCCCCAGCATCTTGGGCGACCTTGTCATCGTGACTCGCAACGCGCTTTCGCTTGCCCGGGGTCGCCAGTACTGACGATTCGGGTGTGTTTTGAGGTTGTTCGCCGTTCGTGGCCGGCACCGGGGCCGTCCCTCCGCCTTCGTCTGCACTCATGGCCTCGGAGTCGCGCCGTTCTCGAAGTCTTCTTTGACGCGAGTGTAGTGGGACTCTTCGATTGTCTTTTTTTTTCAATGAAGTTGAGGGAGGTGCACCAGGTAATGAAGCCCACCAATACACCCGCAGTCTGCGAAACTATTGAGAAATAAATTGGAATAAAGGGATATAATCCAGGAGAGGGGCGGAACAGTGGCCGGTGATTGAGTGTTCCTTGTTCTCCGAAGCGGATGCGCCAATAGTTACGAGGCTCGATCGAGAAACGGTGCGCTGCAGCTAGGGAGAGTCAAGTCGCGACGCATAGGGCGGTGTCACCACGACGATAGATTGACACGGAGCGACGGGCTCCTTGACGCCACGAAAATAAGTAGGATCAGGGCCAGTTGGGGCGCGGAACTGGGAGAACGCAGGACGGACTCCATCGCCAGGCGGGAGAGCGAGATCCTCCTGCGCGCCATGCCAGAACCGCAACTCGTGACGATCCCTCACGTGACCCCGCTTTTTTCCCCAATCGCCGGTTGGATGCTCCTGGCCGGCTTCCTACTACCAGGGACAAGCAACACCACGTCGAAGATTGGCTGTGCTGTAGCTACTCGATGTCCTCTCTTCATGGATGTCATCGGTCTTGAATCATGTGTCGAGCCGCTCGAGAGTTTCCTCTCTGAGAGCGGCACATTTGTACAGCCGTGTCTGGCGGAAGGTACCGAGGAATAAATGTCGTCTTCCACCTGGTCCGCCGTGCTAATTCTTCAATTGCTCGCCAGGGATATCCTTACCATAGCTTTCCCCGATCAGCAACGGACCCAACTGCGAAACTCTCCCATGGCGTTCTCCCCACCTCTTTGTCGTTTCGGCTGTTAAGCACCTTGGGAGGCCCGGACCATCTCCAGCCTGGATTTGCACAGAACCGGCAACTGATGACCGAATTCCTGGACAAACAATGCGATGCTATATCCGGTGATGACTGGTCTAAACTGCGTCTTCAATCTCCGTTAAATCAGTGCTACAGTCCGTTGGATGCGAGCCCAGACTATCCGGACCCGAGGGTCATAGAAGTTAAGCAGTCCAAGGGAGCGTCCAGGGGGCAGGCTGCCGCAGGCTGTAAAGAACGAAAAGCGGAGGGGCCGGAGAAAGGAGAGAAAAGCGAATTTCATGGAGAAGGCAACAGTGGAGACGGTCTTCATTCGAAACCTCTACGCTTGATTAGGCGCACGAGGTCATCATCAAACGAGCAAGGAACACATCGACGTTCACGGCCAGAGGATGAATTGTCCGAACCACGCAGGCGCACCAAGACAACAAGTTCCACCTTTGAGCCAACACCTACTGAGTACCTGGTTGATACCTTACAAAACGCGCATAAGGCCCATGGCGCCCAAAGCCGCAGCTGGGCGTTTACGACGCAAAATACAGGCATTATGGCCTCTTTGACCCAAAGACAAAGGGACAATTTCAAGCACTATCACCGACTTTCGTTACAGGAAATTGTCGCCGACTACATAGAGTTGGTGGACCCTCTATTGGATCAGGCAAACTCCGACGTGGGCCCTGGTGCGGCAGCAGAGCTAAATGAAGCTCTTCAATTAGCTTTCTGCGAAGATCATCTCAAATATCTTGCGGCACGGCAGTACTCCGCCACTGATGTGGTGGCTTGGGCATGGGTGCTCAAGAGCAGTACACCCTATGAGGCTACTCTTCGCGTTTTATTCCTAGAAGCAGAACGAAGCTCAAACGAAGATTGTTTGATCAAGACGGTGCCCCCTTTTATACCGCTCCTTCTCTTGCGCCAGAGTCTTGATAATAAGGCTTTCCGGCTGCTCTTGATCTATTCGCTACACCTTATGAGCGGCCAGGCTGTCCCGACCACAGACATTGCGATGGAAGCAATGACCAACGACGCTGTCTTTGACCAACACCAGGCGCTCGGCGATACGAAGCCACTGATTGAACCCAACATGTGTGCAACTTATGTGGTTCGCTTGCTCCATCATGCTCGCGAACTGTGGCCACAAGCTCAGCTTACTATTGCCCGCGCATTTGCGTTTTATTTGGATAACCTCCAAAATGGGGGCAAAGGCTGGGCTGTTGCAACAGAGCGGATCAATCATTTCATGACCGACAAATTCAATACCGTGCTCCGGATACTATCGTTGCCCTGCAGGCATGGTCCGTTTACGTCCGCCTCCATCCAGCAACAAGCGCAGTTCGAGCTCCTTCGCGCCATGGCGCGACATCAGCCTGCTTTGCCGGTCACGCGTCGAGGGTACCAGGGCATTGTTGCGGTCCAAATAGCCCACAAGAAGACATTAGAGGAGCGGCAGTCAGCGGAACTAAAAGCCCCGTCGTGGCCCCCTTGGAAGGAAGAGAAGATAGGTTTCGACGTCAAGCGGGGTGTCGAGGGTATGAAAAGCCGAGCGATGCGAGTGCTGTCACAAATGAAAGAGGCAGGTTATTCGCACTCTCGCTGGGAAGATATATCCAGTATCCTAGCAGGCTGGGACACGGACAAAAGTCCAACGATCCAAACAAGATCGTTGACATCTCGCCCGGAGACGGTGCATGGACCTTCCGGGAGCCCTAATCACACCATTTGGGCAGCCCGAATTCGAGCTACAAGGACGGTGCGAGAAGCCTGGGCATGCTTCCTCTCCTATCGCGACCAGGGTCTGCCTCCACGTGGTACTATTTACGCCGCCATGGCCGAGAAACTGATCTTTCGACAGAAAGCTGTCCGCAATAGTTCCCATAAACGCAGCCCAGCATTGCCGGGTGATGGGAAGGAGGTCTTCCCGGAACCTTCGTCTGTCCGGGATTGGATCTATGTCTCCACTGAGCCACCTACGTTAGAGGATCTTCTCCGCGAAATGCTCTCACAGGGCATCCGACCGCGGGGCAGATTCTTAGCCTTACTACTGCGCAATGCACCGACCTTCAGCTCAGGCTTGGACTATCTTTGTTGCAGTGACTTGACAAATGAGCAGTTAGAGGCATTGTGCACCGTCTCAGGACCAAGATGCGGCGACCAAGCGCAAAAGAGCAAGGCACTAGAAAAATTGCCTGACTACCTCATTTCATCCTTCATGGCATTCTTATGCAACTTCTCTACCGTTGGACATCGTAGTCTGGCGCAGCCCGACAGTCGTCTGGGGGATATGTTTCCTATATTACTTGGCCGTCATTCAACGATTTCTTCTTACGCGATCACGCTATTTGCATACTCCGAAGAATTGAAGAGACGCGAGGATCTTCGTCATCCAAAAATTCTGGCGCATGCCATCCACCTTCTACAAGTTCAACATTCACGGTCCCCTCAGACGTGGATTCAAGTCATGTCGGCTCTGGCCCGGGACCGCATTGGGTCTTCGTCTCATAGAATGGGACGCCACGCCCGTTTGGCACTTTCCTGGTATGAAGTTCTGGAGATCGCCAGCTGGATGGACCAGCGTCACATCGAGCTGAGTTTGGAGGGATTCCAGGTTCTCTGCTTCAGCTTTTCACGGGTCGTAGTTGCAGGAGTCAAGCAGCCGGACTCGGTGGAAGAAGGACTTGCGGTAGTCAGCGACGTGGCGCGGCGAGGGAGACTGACCAGTTTCCAGGGTATTTCCACGCGATTCGAGGATATGGTTCAAAGTGGACTCAGCATCCTCAAGACCCGTTTTGATGAGCTTGTTTTCCTGGACCCCAAGACCTCGTCTCTTTTCGAACGGAGCCGATCTTCGATTCAGGATGCCACTGCATCTCAAGTGACGGTGCCATCTTTGTTTCACGTTCCCTCGCCTGCCGTGCTTCATGCGTTTGTGCGAGCGCTCGGGTTTGCTGAGGACACGGATGGCCTGCTGAGTCTGCTTCGCTGGATGCGGCAGTACGAGCTCACGCTCAAGGAGAAGTATGACGAGAATATGAATGGCGAGAGGATGATGCGGCGGATCATTGTTGCCGTCCGCATGTTTCTGGAGGGATACTGGGGAAGGTCACCCCCGGCCTCCCTCGAGTGGGAACCGGGCATGGAGCCGACGCATGATCTGTACGAAGCCGAGGGTCTGGGAGCGTCTGAGGGATCAACATTCTCGGATGCCAGCCTGCAGGAGGCGTATGACATCATCACTACCTCGCGGGTCTGGGGATCGTGGCCGAGTGATGAGGAGGTTTTGGATTATATAGCTCACGGGGAGCAGGAATCGCGCGAGGCCAGCGATCGATTTCGGTACTCTGTACATTAGTGTAAATAGAACTGTAACATAGATAGAACGGGTGCAATAGAGCATCCAGCATTCCACCGCTTATCCGCGGCTTCCCCGCAGCCGCGGATCTTTCAACTTTCAAGCTCTCCCTTCTTCCTCCGTTGCCAACTTGCCAGGCGATTACTTTACAATCACCACAATGCCTCCGCGTCTCCCACTATCTATCTCCTTCCGACCCACCTTCTCCTACCGCATCACGGTCGCGAGATTCAGCACGACCAGCGACAATGCCGTGATCCAGACCCAACACGTCCCCGCCCCAGGATCGGGGAGTATTCGCGTTCTGCTCCTGAACCGACCCAACGCACGCAATGCCATCTCCCGTGATCTGCTCAATGGACTGGCCAAGAATGTCCAGTCGATTGCCGCTGAAGGGGGCTCAGGTCCCACCCGGGCCCTCGTTATAGCCAGCAACGTCGACTCGGCCTTCTGCGCGGGCGCAGACCTCAAGGAGCGCGCGACCATGTCTCGGGAAGAGTACGTGATATCCTGGTGTCCCAAACCCATAGTATACCTCACTAACCATGCATCGATCTTGTTCAGGACAGCCGAATTCCTAACTACTCTCCGAACGACCTTCCGTAACCTCTCGGAGCTTCCCATACCCACCATCTCCGCCATCTCCTCCATGGCCCTCGGCGGCGGTCTCGAGCTCGCTTTGTGCACACATCTCCGCGTCTTCGGCTCCTCGAGCATGGTCGGACTCCCCGAGACAAGACTGGCTATTATCCCCGGTGCCGGAGGTACCTATCGTCTTCCGAGCCTAATTGGCGTGAACCGGGCTCGGGATCTCATTCTCACCGGACGGCGGGTTTCGGGCCCAGAGTCATATTTCATCGGTCTTTGCGATCGGCTCGTGGAGGTGCTCCCGGAGGAGGAAGCCAAGGAAGGAGTGGCGAGGGAGAAGGTCATTAGGGAGAGTATCAAGCTCGCATTGGATATTTGCGAGGGCGGGCCGATTGCCATCAAGCAGGCGCTGAAGGCTGTGAGCGAGTTCCAACGGGGCGAGGAGGCCGAAAACGAGGCGTATCTGGGAGTGATGGGCACCGAGGATCGGTTTGAGGCTCTCAGGGCGTTTGCGGAAAAGCGGAAGCCTGTGTTCAGGGGGCGATGAGGTCGTGTTGCCCGATTACGTGGTTGTAAGCCGACACGCCCAATGGACATTGTGACTCAGGTAGGACAAAGTCGTACTGGAAAAGATTCTAGAACTAGCTAGTTTGTGAGTCATGTAATCGTATCCTGGAATAATTTATGGTTGAGTCCCGTTGGACTGGAACTCTTGTTTCGTATCTTCCGAGTCTATATCATCCAGGGATCATTCTGATAGCCCAGATTAGGTTGCGTTGTCACATTCCAAACCTACAGATAGGAACGCATCCCTGTATGTAGGAAATCTAGGTGCAACCTACGGAATTCCATTTTCCACCATCATACCCTTTTCTGAGTATCATCTCTCCAGGTTACATACCTCTTCTTATCCCAACATGAACAACCAAACTCGAAACAGCCCCATCCAACTGCTCAACCACACTCAAACCCCAGCCACATAATATCCTCATCCGAACCTCTCACAACATATCAACCTTCATTTTATTCAGGCCTCAAGATGAAACGATGAGCGAGTCAACGTGTGTAGTATAGACCCACCCCTCCAACCTAGCAAGAAACCCAACCCTAAATCCAAATATCTAAAATCAGAAAACGAGTACTCAGGTAATATAACAACCATGATCCATCCATGATCCATCCATGACCGTCTCAATAATACTCACCCCCCTCCCATCCCGTATCCCAAACCCGTCCCTCCTCAGCCACACGAAATAAAATACGACCCACGCCATTTAACATCCTAGCAGAGACACACACACATCCGAGAACCAACCCGTTACACAAACCATTTGACTCACTCACTCATCACTCAGAACAGGGATGACATGCCGGGTAGATGATTCGCCAGGATCCCAATCAAGAAACTAGTACTAATCCCGGCAAGTTAAACCCGTAGATAGGTAGGCCACGAGCCCAGGAAACCCCATCCTAGTGGTAAGAGGGTAGTAATAGAAATGATAAATCAGCCGATCGCGAACCCTGGATCCCTGGAACCAACCCTGGGTTTGGTGGTGGGTGGATATCCATCCGCCGCGGCCAGACCCGCTCCGTTGGTGGTGGGTGCTTACTTGCTCCACTGACTGAGTAGACCGGACCGGACCCTGGTCCTGGGGCGGGATAGTCATATTCAGCCTTGTGAGTTGGTTAGTTGATGCTGCGGTTTATTTTGGAGGTTCTGTCTATGGTTGTTGAGGTTGGAGGAGGAGTTGGATTATGTTGGGGTTGGGGTTGGGGTTGGGTTTAACTGGCTGTATACACAATATCTGAGTGAATGAGTTATATTCTATATGATAAAATTATACTACCTTGAAAATTACTTCTCGGTTGTTACATCATACCAGGCAGAAAAGTCCATTGTAGGTAGTAGCCTCGCAAACCCAAAAAGCGAAACCAGGCGATGCGAAGTTGAGCCTCGCATTCTTCGCTAAAATAATATCCCCTAATGAACTAAATCAATGTATAAGCAAATTGTAAGTAATACATACATACATGCATGCATGCATCAGCACAGCCCAGTGCAGATCCGAATCCTCCGGTGCATAGGGCTCGTAGAACACTCAGCCTGTTGAGGGAGTTGACAGGGCTCCCCGAATTGCCCGGCCGGCATGACCTGGCCGGAGGTGGCCTGCAGAACTAACTTTAGTTGCCCGCGTCGGGCGTCACAGCCCCCTCGAGAGGGAGGGGGAGGGGGCCGGGGCGAGTCCGTGGTTACGGGACGGAGAGAACTATAGAAAATGGGGAACTGTAAAAGTAATTTTGATACAGGGTTTACCTCGGTTGGGTTGGTGGCATCATCGTGTCATTATGGGGATGGAGGAATAGCGGGAGATAGTTACAAAAGCTCCAACTATCTATGTACAGGAAAGTGGTTCCCCGCGATCTGCAGGTGAGCTTCGATCTTCCTGGTCAGCGAGGCGGGCGGCATGACCTCTAGTTGGTCAGCCCCCCTGATGTCCACGGGAACTCGAGGAAATGTAAAAAGTAGCTGCATGGAGATTAAGTCGATGACGGGAATTCACTCTGCAGAACCTGAAGCAGCGCCCACAGGCACCAGGCACCCCTCTTGGCCCAGTCATCTGCGGTTCTCATGCTGGCTGCCCCCACCACATAAATACCATCCAGCTGCTCGCCCATGTTGACTCAGTGACCTTCACGCTCCAACTGACCCGTTGTTTCCCTCTTTCCTCCCTCGCTGCTTTCCCCATCCTTCAACACATTTCGTATTAAATCTTCCTCTTAGCTCCATCGCTTCGTCCAAATTAACCACCATTCTCTCGCGCATGGTCGCAATCGACTCGTTCTAGCCTTCCTCTTCAGGAAACTTTGTTGTGTGGATGTGAGGATATCGAGTTCGCTCCCTGATCGGTGCCTGGCTGACTTGTTTCCTCTGATCTTTTAACAGTCGACCTACAGCTCGAGCTATGTCGGACCTTGCCTCCCGTGTGAAGCAGTACGGTTTGACCCAGGTCTACTGTAGCCCCGAAAAGCCGCTGGTCGATATCGTCTTTGTCCATGGTCTGAATGGTCACCCTCACCACACCTGGACTTCCAAGAACAATGGCACCTTCTGGCCAGCCGATCTATTGCCCGAGGTTCTCGGCCCGAACCGAGTGAGGCTCCTGACCTATGGGTATAACGCAAACGTGACTGCCTTCACGGACGGTGCGTCGAAGGACAGGATTCACAATCATGCCGAGACTCTGGCGTCCGGACTCGCGGCCAACCGGAATGTAAGTGTTTTGTCGATTTCACTTACGCTGTGGTGTTCAAAGACAGCAAACTGACGTCTCTAGCTTCGTAACTGTTCGGACAGGCCGATCATTTTTGTCTGTCACTCGTTGGGTGGCCTCGTCGTAAAACGCACCCTCATTTACTGCCGGAACGTGTCAAACGAGAAGATTGAGCATCTGCGATCTGTCTATGTGTCCACATACGGGATCCTGTTTCTAGGAACGCCGCATAATGGTTCGGACGTTGCCAAATGGGGCCTGCTACTGCAGAACATTTGCAGTGCCGTCATGCCGAAGAAATTCATGGAGTCATCCCCTCATTTGGTCAAGGCCCTCAAAACCAACAACGAGACGCTCCAGAACATTAACAGCCTCTTCGCCGACATCACAAGCCGGTTCCACATCTATTTCTTCCACGAAACACTGTCGAGCGACGTGAAAGGGACACGCGAGTTGATCGTAGACGAAAGTTCCGCCGCGCCCTACGCCGAAGGAGTTGAACGCATGGGCATCGAAGCTGACCACAGTCACATGTGTAAGTTCGATGATGACAACTCCCCCGGATATGAAGCGGTTGCCGAAGCCCTGCTGCGGTACTCGCGCGATGCTCCGCACACTATCGCAGATCGTTGGGTTGAAGAAGAGAAAACTCGCCGCGTCCAGAGACAGACCAAAGTCAGAGAAATCTTCGGCCACGGTATGTAGTCCAGGATCTAACCTTAGCTCCACTCCTTCTCAAGAGTAGTACTGACAAATGCAGAGCGAGTAGAAACGGAACAGATAGGGAGGAGCGTTCCCGACCTTCGCTCAATTGGTAGGACACATCTGCTTCCTGACCCTTCATCTTCTGTCACGTTGAGGGAGTATGAGATTGAGGAGCCCCCAGAGTCTTCCTATCAAAGCAAGCATATGTAAATTGGCCTTTTGTGCATGAGATAAAGAATGAAGAGGCAGCCTCGAAAGCATAGGAGAACCCAGAAAAGGCTGTCGGCATATATTGTTGTGTTCTTTCTTTCCCTTTATCTTTCGGGGATCTCTCTTTCTCTGGCGATGTGTTTTGTTTTCTTCTGTTCCTGTACCCTAGTGTTGTGTTTTCTTATCAACAAATTGTCAAGTCAGATCATGCTGACTCTTTCCTCTTAGGTAACTCTGAAATGATGGCCCTTCAGTCTCAAAGAAGGTCGTCCCTTGTATCTAATCTCGGCGAGAGCACCAATTTGTCCCTCTCCCAGTCTCTCCAGAGGGATCCCCTGTTCGTGGTGCCCCCAGGCTTCCATCCGAACGCGACCTTTGTGGGAATGCAAAAGCAACTCGAAATATTGCATTCCAGGATTTTTAAAGCTAAGAAGAGAGCAGAGCGACTCATGGCCGTACTCATCTGTGGAGGTCCCGGGACAGGCAAGTCGCATCTAGCACGCCAGTACGTCTGGACCCATCGAGCAATCTACCCCGGTGGAGTCTTCTGGGTCGATGCGAAATCCCGTCAGTCGACCTTCAAATGCTTCTGGGACATCGCACAGGCTGCCACCCTGACTGATGAGCAAGAGTTTGAATATCCAGACACCGACACGTCTCAGAAGTATGTCGAGTCGGTGCGGAACTGGCTGCAAGCACGAGAAGAATGGCTTTTGGTATTTGATGGAGTTACCTTTAACCAAGAGAACGACCTGAATCACTTCAAACAATTCTTGCCGTTTAATAAGAAGTGCAGCATCATATACACCTCAGTCGACAAAACGCTGAGAAAAAAACAGCGCTTGTATGAACCGTACTGCCTTATGGTACGGCCTCTGCAGGTTGCCGACGCCTGCAAATTACTCTTCGAGGACCTAGGCATCAGGAAGCCTACTAAAGAGCAAATCCGTAAAGCGACTGATCTGGTGAACCATTATGAGTGCCTTCCTCTGGCCATACATGCTATTAGCCATCGGCTTGCCGCCACATCAAAGCCAATTGAGCGGTACCATATCAACTCCCATCTCACCGACGAGAAGCTTGCAGAGCCTTTTTTGAGCATTATGCACGATCTCTACCGTACCGGACACTTTGAGGCTTTGAATCTGATCAACCTTGTGTCTTTCTTTAGTCACCATGTCCCTATCGGTCTTCTCACTCTTGGAATCTCCGCCCTGGGCAAGTGGAACGTGGAGATTCTCACCAGCAGTAGACGTGGCGAACAAGGCGACATCGACACCACTCTCGGAATCCTTATCCGATACGGGCTAATTGAGAGAGTCTCCGACTTTTATGCTCTGCACGCAAGAGCTCTCTCGCCAGTAGCCGAAAAGGAGAATGTTCTAGACATGAAGTCAGTGGCCCCTGACTTGTCGGAGTCGCAAACGGAGAGCAGCCAAGATGCCTTTTTTTCGGTTTATCAGAACTCCGGGACGATCGATGTGATTAAAATCCACAGCGTTGTCCAAGGGTTCTGCCGCGACGAGCTGAAAATCATGGACGAGGAAGAGAAAAGTCGATTCAAGGCGAACGGAAGCAATTCAGATGCCAGCTTCTATGAGTCATGGCTAGTTGTCGCGACCCGCGTCCTATGCACATCCTATGAGAATGCAAAGGTCCGAATGGACCGCGCTGACGACTGCGGCTTGGTCAAGGACTACCGCGAATACGAGACCCACGCTTCGAGATTGGCCGAGAACATGCCCAAAAGATCCTCGAGAGAGCCAGCAATACTCCGTGACGCTCGCAAAGAACTGAAGCAAGTAATTAAAAGTATTGCAAACGAAATCGACCGGATATCGCCCAGTTCATCGCAAGAATCTGTCCGCAAACAGAGGTCTGTCTTTGATCGGTCAAGCGGCTCCTCCTCGTCGGTGCCTGAATCCGCAAACGAGGAAGGACGATGGGACTGGAGCGAGTTGACAACGCCCAAGGTGGAATCGCCGCAGGAGATCAGTAACCCTCAGCAACGTGTTAATCTCAAGCCATTTTTGCCTCATATCTTTAGGGAGTCCAGCCTGGATAAAGACACCGGATATGAAAGTGACAGGGAGAGCGCCCACGCGGTTACCCGAACTTCACCTGCGCTATCGCAAATGAGCCAGCAAGTGGAGACGCCCAAATTATCTCAAGCAGCCAGTTCTTCGCTGCCCATGGATGACTGGGGCTGGAATGTGGTGGTAAAGAAGCATTCGAAACCTAAACTGAAGGATGAGAAGCCAAAGCAACGGCCAAGATTCCCTCGAAACATCAAGGGCTCCCAGCCGGCAGCTCCGGTCCTCAAAATCTTTCCAGTCGAAGGGAGAAGTGCTTCGAGCAGCACTTTGGGTAAGAGTCGGAGAAGCTCGCTCGCCTCTGCATCGGAAGCACTTACGGCAGTGCAGCTCTCCAGTCCTCCTCATTCTCATGACGACCTCACTAAGCGAGTGCCAGGTCGACCGTCTGTGAACAAGGAGAATACGCCAACCTATGCCACGGTTGCAGCCAGACACACGCAAGACGAGGCTTGCCCCCCAAAGCAGCGATCGTCGTCAACACCCGGTGGAAAGACCAGGCCTACACTGCTCTCACTGCAGAATAAGCCTTCGGCTGATTCCTTGCATAGCCGGTCCAGCAATGCACATGCATCGCCACTCTCCGCGGAGTTCAAGCCAGACCGCATGACTCAGTCAACGTATAGCGAGCCTGATCAAGGCTACCTTCAGCATCAGCTAAATGCTCTTGATCTGGGAATAGCACAAGAGCCCCGGTATCGGTCCCGTCACTTGTCCACAGTGCAACCAATAGCACCTCCAATGGGGGATATGTCTGCCAGCACGCCTTCGATTCTCACATATATCCCACAACCACCTCCGCTCCCATATGAAGGAAACATTGAAGTTGCAGTTCCTCGACGTGTAGGTGTGGCACAGCCGAGCCCTATCGGCGCGTCGACGGGCAAGGCGAGACCAGTCACCCACCCATCTGCAATTATGCCAGGCATCTCGCCTCCAGGTTCTCTGATTGCCGATCCGCCTGCTGGGTATGCCTCCGAGCCGGCCCTTGAGGCTATGACGCGAAACCCATCAACACAGTCCCATCAGTCGTGGTCGACGGAGCCGATTCGGTATCCGTCGCGGTTCTCTCCCATGCCGTCTACTACGCCAGTACCCGGACATCCTTCCTTGGTGAGTGGTCTACCACATGTTATGCCACCGCAGCAGACGCTGTCCGGAGCAGGAAGCTGGATCGCGGACATACCGCAACAAGGACAACCACCGTCGATCATCGGTGCCCGTCAATCGGAAATAGCCTATGCTGCCCCAGCTCAACTCCGACCTATGAATACACTGGAGAGCCAGGTCGCTACCATGGACCCTGTGTGGGCGGCCGAGCCGGCTCCCACTCTGCACTTTGGAGGACATCGCGTGAATGTGCGCGACGCACGGCAGCGGCTGGGAGGACGTGTTCAATATCCCACACATCTTCCGCCCACAGTCCCAGGATACCCCATGTATCATCCAAACTTATCGGGGCCGCTGATCCCGCACGAGCTGGCAGTCCCAGTGGCGGGAACACACGGACTGCGAGTACGGAGTGGCAGCTCACCTCCTCGCCCTGACTTTGACGGACTCAACATGGATTTGTGAGGAGCGACATGAAAACAGAAACTGTCCGACACCCACCAAGAGAAAGGGAAAAGAAAGAA
Organism: Aspergillus sclerotioniger CBS 115572; assembly: GCF_003184525.1. Lineage (NCBI taxonomy): Eukaryota > Fungi > Ascomycota > Eurotiomycetes > Eurotiales > Aspergillaceae > Aspergillus > Aspergillus sclerotioniger. The sequence goes on along the minus strand of NW_020291007.1, from coordinate 163,741 downwards.
ATAAAGAAAGAAACTGGAAAAACTAAAAAGGAAAGTGATAATGTATGAATGGTAACGAAGTGACGGATTAATTGGACGATAACACATGCATATGGAGGTTTGGAGTTTCATCCGGGTTCTCAGAAATATGCATTCCCAGGAGCATGAAGAGTGGATGAAAGCATTTAAAGGTGTTGGTAAAAGAAAGATATCATAATACAGGTGGGAGCATAGCATTTGGCGTTGTCAGTGTTTATGGTGTTGATCGGCAACGCGTCTGAACGAATCATCTGTCGTCTGCCTCTGTTTCTTTTTTCTTTTTTCTTTTTTTTTTTTTTTTTTTTTTTCTTTTTCTTCTTCTTAGGGGCACCGACCGGGGTTCCAGCCTGGCCCTGCATCGAACGAGAACAGGAGGGAGATGTGAACGACTCAGCAAGCGGATCACCAAGCCCGGGGAAGAGTGATCTAGAAGAGCGGATAGAAGGCGAGAAGGAGACTAAGGAGGACTAAGGAGCGATCTGCACAGTGTGGATCGGACATGAACTGAACCGAGCCTTGGTCACGATTCCCGCTAACCCCGATCGGGCTCTGCAGTGACAGTCCATCGACGTAAGAGATACATAACCGTGCTGGCTCTGGTGATGACGTCTTCCAACATGCAAGCCTGTTATAAGGACTCACTCTCCCTACAACATGGATGTATTTCTTCACAATTTCAAACATTGGTTGACCAATATAGAAGACCAAGTCCATTCAATTAGCTGAACTACTTCCTCCCATCCTTTTCTTACCAATCCCACCGGTTGACTATTATTCAACTCACCATGTCTTTCCTCACCCGCCTTGCTCCTGCTGCTCGTACAGCTTCGCTGTTACTCAGGCCCACCACCACTCCAGCCCTCTCCGTGGGAGCCGCCCGCTCAATCTCCGCCAGTGCTCGCCGGGAGAAGGGACCCATTGATGCCACCAAGGACACCCTGAAGAAGGCCGACCGCACAGTATCGGACGCCGCTGTGAAGGGCATTGAGGTTGGTGGTACGTATAATTTCCCTCGTGTGCCACATATCTGCTCGTTTAGGGCTCATGACTCATGACGAACTGCAGAAAACGCCGCCGAGAAACTCAAGGACACCGTTGGCAAGACCACCACCGATGCCAAGGCCAAGTCTCAGGAACTATCTGGAGATGCATCAGAAGTGGCAGGCAAGGGCAAGGGCAAGGCCGAAGAAGCGCTAGGCGAGGCCAAGGGCAAGGCCTCGGAAGTGGCTGGTGAAGCCAAGGGCAAGGCCAAGCAAGCTGCTGGACGGCTCTAGATGGAGGGTGGAAATACCTACGCACACTTGATGACCTACATGAAAGCCCCAAAGTGGGAGTCATAAATATGTATTATTATAGTTAATTCATTGGAATGAGTGATCATAACCAGCGTTTGGTTTTGTAGATGAATTTCGTCATGAGTTTTGACCAGCGGATGGCAGCGGCTGCCGACAGCATTGCGCCACCCGAATGGAATCTGGGGTACAGAAGGTTTAATCCTGTTTATCTTCCATGGATCAGCGAGGGACCTGTATAGCTGTTGTGAGATGATAAATAAGAGTTCCATCATTCTCATCGTCATCCTGACGGGCGAAGGAACAGCTAAGTATCTAGCGCCGGCGGGGCTACTGGATAACTACTATTTACTGATTAAGAGTGTGAAGAATCCCCACTTGGAATCCGCCGGCGAGCCGAGGCTTTTGGGCCTCGTCGGGGTATTTCCCTCTTAAGGACTCTCCCCAATCTCTTCTTTTGCCCCCGTCGATTCTTCGTCTTTCGTCTTTTGTTCTTCTATCCCTTTCCCCTATCCGGGCTCGATCTTCTGGTCGTCATTCTTTTTTTTTTTCTTGAGCGTCACCTCCTTTCGGCTGCTCTTTTCTGTCTCTTCCTGTTCGATTGATATATGCCACGATGAGCAAACTTGAGAACCCCCTCCGCCTATTAATGGCAGTTCTCATGCGAGTGCCCCTCATTCTCAAGACAATCCTCCTTCATGGCATCCGTCTCTCGCCTGTCACCGGAAAACAAGATTTGCGCACCGAGTTGACCGTCGCCATCATTCGCTCGATCATCGTCTTTACCTCGCCAGTCGGCAAGCAGCAGAAAGACAGCTTGCGGGACCCCGGTATCAGGGGTCCTATGTGGGTGTCCAAGGTCACTTTTCCTCGACCGGAGAATAATGTCCAAGATGCGGTCATCAAAGCGATCGAGGACCTGAAAGTGGGTGACGAGACATACAATATTCCAGGAGTCGTGCCAGTCGAGGCCGAGTGGACGGGATATCGCAGTGGTGTAGGTAAGAACGCGCCTCAGCCGAATATCTCAGAAGAGGCCAAGTATGAGGAGCTGCGGAAGGAGTCCAAAGGGGACATGGTGATCCTGTATCTTCATGGGGGCGCTTACTTGTGAGTTGTCACTTTTGCCACATAGGCCATGGAGTCTAACACCATCTAATTTAGCCTCATGGATCCTTGCACCCATCGCCCGGTCGTAACCCAACTGTCGAAGCGTACAGGCGCTCCAGTCCTGTCTGTGCGCTACCGTCTCGCACCCCAAAATCCATTCCCTGCTGCTCTCATCGACGCCCTCGTTGCATACCTATCGCTTATCTCTCCACCTCCGGGCTCTCTCCATGATCCTGTCCCACCCAACAAGATCATCTTCTCTGGCGACTCGGCCGGAGGCAACCTCTGTTTCGTTCTATTGCAAACCCTCCTCACGCTCCGTCGTGTCTGCCCCACCGTCCACTTTCACGGACGAGACATTCCCATTGAGCTCCCTGCCGGTGTAGCCACCATCTCCCCCTGGTGCGACGTCACCCGGTCCATGCCCTCTGTCACTCATAATTCCGTCTACGACTTTCTCGACCCTCCATCCCAGAACCCAGAGGTAGCTTATCGCCCACTCGCTGTTCCCGAAGACGACGTCTGGCCTGTCAAACCACCTCGCGTCGATCTCTACGCGAATGCCAACGCCCTTCTTCACCCGCTCGTCACCCCGATCGCCGGCCGCCAGGAGATTTGGAAAGGTGCTCCTCCGATCTTCATTGCCATGGGCGAGGAAGGTCTTTCGGACGAGGGTCTGGTTCTTGCCCGCAAGATGCACCGCGTGGGTGTCCCTGTCATTGTCGAGCAATTCGAAGGTATGCCGCATTGCTTTGGGATGATCATGATGGGAGCCCCCGCTAGTCGCCGGCTCTTTGACAGCACTGCGCAGTTCTGTCGCGATGCCGTCGCGGGCAATCTCACAGCTGCCATTCCCACGTCTGGGAATGTCACCTTTATCGGGTACAAGCTGCGGTATACGCATGAGATCCCCCTCGAAAAAGCCGTTCCCTTGACAGATGAGGAGGTCGATGAGGTCTTAGAAAAGAATGCCCAGTGGCGACTAGAGGGAGAAAAGGAGCTGGAACAAGAGTGGCTTGGGAAGGCGAAGCTCTAACTTTTCTTCCTTTTATATAAGCGTTAATACTGTGCAAGTTCGGCGTTGGATTGTTTTACTTGCTATACCCTATTTTGTTTTATATAGACTGTATTCATTGTATACTAGTATTCCTGTATAGATAGACATGCACATGCAAACGATACTGTACATACATAGATAATTATCACCATCTTCACATCCTTGAATATCCAACATCCTAAAACAGAAGGATTCCCAGTACGATCGATGGCCCCTATACTAAAAATGCAATATAGCCTACTTATCCTCTCCTATGAGAATAATCCATGCTTGGCTCCTCAACCCCGTCTTTTTAAAGTGTGGATCTTCTTGGACCAACAATGCAATGTGGAGAAAGCATTGCCGTAAAATAGCCGAGTTCTTCTCAAGAACGTACACCTGAGAGTGTCCAATTGGCGGAGAGTATCCTAGTGTCCATTTCTTCTCATGAACCATCTGTCGAAGTAAACCCCGTATCGTATGGTCATATGTGCTCATAAACGCATCTCTTCCCAGATCGTACATGTACTGAGCGATTAGCTAGTCAGATTAGTATGCTAATCTGCTTCCTGTTAACCAGTCAATCAGATTAACTGATTGAACTGCAAGAAATGTCATCTGATCCTCATTGGCCTCCCTTCTGTACTCGACTATCCACTATGTGGACGCTACCCACGGCGTCTTCAACTCTCTTACCCACCGTTATCACTCATAATGATAGGATCCGGGCTCTTATTACACCCATTCTCATGTCCAGAGATGAAATAACTGACATGGTCGAAAAAAGACCCTAGATTAAAGCGCAGTACTAGAATGATATCAACTATTTGAAATCGTTGGGATTTTCCATCCCCTCGTCGACATACATGGAGGAGTAGATCCTGCCCTGGGTTTGCTGTTACATGAGCAAGGCGGTTTTCTTTCGAAATTATACTTAACCTATAAGTATTTTCGAAATGTTCCCTTTTGCTTGAGATTTGGATACTAAATACCATCATCACAGTCTCTATAAGGAAAATGAATCAGTCGTATAACTAATAACTGGTGGCGAAGTGCTCTGATGATAGGATCCGTAAGTTCGGATTTATGTCCGCTGTATGGCTGTGAGGTATTTGACAGACCTTGGCTTGGCTCATTGCATTTGGGGTTGTTTTTTTTTTTTTTTTTTTTTTTTTTGGATCGGGAGCAGCTCGTTCGTGGATTGTATCAGCTGACCGGTTGGTTTCTGTCGCGTTCTCTGTGTTTAGTATGGGACAGAATGAGGTTCATTAAGTAGTTGATAGCGTTTAGGGGTTGTTCGTACACCCGTACTTCGCAGGATTTCAATTTGATGAGTGCGTATCGGGAAGGTTGGGTTGGATAAGCCAGTCTCGAAGATGTGTCCTGTCAGAGTTGCTCATCGGTGGGGTGGGATATCGTAGCTTGGGGGATAGAGATGTTTGTTAATTAGGGTTTGGTAGGGTTGTATGATGATGATGGTAATTTGTTAGGGGGCTGTTTCGACTTGTTGATGGAAGAATAGTAGATATAGCACTGGGAATGGCTTTTCTATTGAGTGAGATAGGTTTGGACTGTTTTATGATTATCATAGTAGAGTTGTATGACATGGGAAGGAAAGAAAGAGAAGGAAAGGGAGAGCCAGTTCTATCTTACTTAATCCTCCTGCCTATCACTCTGATATCAAGATGTGAATCAATATTATTGACTACTATCTATTTACTCAGATCCCTTATAGTATTCACAGACCACCGGAAATATTCAAAAGCAACAATTCCTTAATACGTCCAGCCTGAAGTATCACCATTCCAATCTGAACGCGCCCACCTGTCATTCTTGGGAACTTTGACAAAATCGAACCGGGGCAGCCAGGAATCATTCCATTTCAGTGGCTTGATCTCGTCTCGAAAACCTACTCAGGTTTTATGTATATAAACCACAGACAGGTTAGTCGACCAATTCATGAATATAAAACCACCACGGGGAAAAATAGTAGCGTACAGCGTCAACTCCAAAGACCAAACCAGATTGACTGCTGCAGCAGAACTAGGCCAAATAACTATCTTTGTGGATTTGCTAATTACACTCTAGTTAGCTAGTCCCTCCGATACAAGATACACATCCATAATCCAGATAGGATATACTCACAGAAAAGCTCCCGAAAAGCCCGCCGAATCTGATCACGCTCCTCCCTCTCCAAAGTCCAACACACAGTCGCCTTTCCGGAATGATCACCCAATTGTATTCCAGACAGCACTTCATACGCAATCCACGTAAGAATCCCACCCGGAACAAGTCCCGAGCTATCCTGCCACCCCTCTTTATAACCGAGGAGTCGAGGTGCAAGCTTCATGCCTTCTTTGGCTTCAGCTTTCGCGAGAATTTGATAAGCACGTAACTATCTAGGCTTGAATTTCACGGCTTGCTTGGCGCGAGTTGCGGGGTCTTCGATTTCGGTATTGATACAGGGGACTTGCATGTCAAGCCGTATCATGGCCTGTTGATGAGGACTTTCAGTCTCGATACATGATAGTAAGATTGAGGCATAAGAGTAGGCGCGTTGTTTGGCCTCGTGTAGTTCCGTTTGGTGGCTGTGCTCTTTCAGAATCTCTTCTATCTTCCATGTACTTGGTTGAGGGTGGGAGAGGGTGACGGTGTGGCCGGGCTGGATGGTCGGCCGGATGGTTCCCTGGCTGAACCAGGATCGTGGAAATGCTATGATGTGATGCACTGTGTGATGTGAGGAAAGCAGTTAATTGTGTGTTGGCGGCTGGATGGCGAGGAAGCGTGATGAAGGGATAAAAAGAAGGAGAGAGGGTCGTCCTTGCCTATGCCCGTCCGTCACTCTGACATCTTCGGTGTAATTTGACATATTTCTCTTCTGGTATTCCCACCAGGTAATGAAAGTATGGAAGTGCTGCAGCTAACAATGCACTGACTGGGAAGAGCTAGGCCGCGGGTTCTTGCAGATCAACGATAACCTTAGATAAGGGTGGATTGTTTGGGAAACTAAAATGCTTAGGACAGCCAACTAGATAATCAGATTGTACTTGAGAATCAAATCCATCTGTCCAAATTCACCAAGGTATAGGTAGGTTCCTGACTCCACACAGTGGTAACTCCAAATCATAACACGCTAAACGGATCTAAAAGATAACCAGACCACCTAAATAAACTCATCATCATCCATGGAGCTATCATCCTCCCAAGAGGATGCTGCTCTGACGGGAATATCCTCAACTTCCACCTTCAACTCGGGAACCGCCTCCGAGACCACCGTCTGTCCTTTCTCAGACCACAATCTTGGCGGAGAGAAGAACCCCCGAGATGTAGCTGACGCCGTAGGAAAATTGGTCACTTGGCCATGGATGCGGACCTCGCCAGTCAGATTAACCGGGCGGGGTGCCTCCTCCACGTATCCATCCCAAAAGCCAAGGACCTGTGCCAGGAGCCTGACCAGGGCAATGGTGACGGTCCATAGAGGGCCGAAGATCGAAGACAGGTGCAGCCAACGCCAAAGCATGGTCGGGATTGCATACGGGAAACAGGGAGCGTCCGGGAGCAAACAGTTGCCCTGACAGGTGTCGGAGATGGAAGGGTGGCAGTAGAAATCGCACATGGTTGACTCGGAGCAGAACCACAGGAGCAAGATGAGGGAGCACCATCCTAGCCGCGTCAGACGGATACATCGAGAGACAGGGTCCCGTCTCCACAGGCGTGGGAGGGTGACTAGTGCATAGACGCGGCCATCCTGCTCCCCGTTGCAATTCTCACAGCTGTGCTGTTTGGACTGTTTGCCCCTAGGCGCCGAGGGAATCGCGGCAAGAACATCCGCGTCTCGAGATACCTGGACTTCTAACCCATCCAGCCCGCTTTTGACTTTCTGGATATTCTCAGCCAGTGATTTGAGCTTTTCGTTCAGCCGGTCCAGGTCCACTGTATTTCGGCTCCCGGAGCTTGCAAGTTCCAGTTTCTTCAAAATCTCCTTCTCGTATGCAGCATCGTCTTCTTCCTCGGTCTTCAGCTCACCGGGTTGCCCGTCGATGATGTCCTGCAGAGACTCGATCGTATCATCACCGACGTCCAGTGAATCCTTGTGGGATTTGAAATCCTGCAAAACCGTCTCTAAAGCACTTTTGGGCAAGTCGGGTTTGACCAGTGGTGGCTTATTCTTTGCCTTCATTTTCCCACTTGTTTGTTCCGTTTTCTTTTGCTCGTCTCTCTTTTCTTGGCCTTGCTTCACTGCATCCTTTCGCTCCTTTCCCTTCTCCCGTTCTAGCCTTTGCTGTTCCTCCTTCTGTTTCTCCTCCCTTTGCCTCTCCTCCCTCTGCCTTTCCTCCCGCTGCCTCTGTTCCCTATCTCGCTCCTCCCTCCGTCTCGTTTCTTGATGTTCCTTCTCCTTCTCTCGATCCTCATTCGCCCGTGTGTCTTCCAATTCGAGAGTTTGGGATACTTCATCGATCGTAGGTTGCGTAGGCACGAATGACTCGTACCTTTCATTCCTTGGTGGCGATGGCACTATGTCCTGGGATAGATGTTCTGGAAATTCGTTCACCCTCCCGACCCGTTCAGTCACCGGAGTATCGATCCAAGCACCAGTCACAATGGGCGTCTTGTCATAGATACGTCTCTCGGGAAACTTTTGCGTCTCCGGGGTCATGAGCTGCTGACCTGGACTCTCTGTTCTTGACAATTTCCGAAGTAAGTCCTGAGAGTCTCTCTTTGTCGGACTTCGTTTCGTGAAGGTCGAGTTCTTGTAAACTACAATTGGTGTATTCGGTATTGGGTCTCCATCGATTGGTTTCTCGACGTTTTGTTCAAAGGCCAGCTTGTTCGGCGCATCGGCTAAGGGAACCCTGTTGTACCTGTTCGATGGTTTGTTTTCGATGCCAGTCGATTCTGGGGCTTTAGTGTGCGAGTTTCTGTCGAAGCTGAGTCTTGGGGGCGACATATCCTTCACCCTTTCCGCTGGCATGTCCGGAAGCTCAGTGCGCCGCGTCATCTTCCTCAACCAGTCACGGCGATAAGCCGCCCGGCTTCCCCAAGTGTTGGGAAGGTTCAAGGAGGGTTTGAGACCATCGTCCTCTTCCAACTCCATCTCTTGCTCGTCCTCCTCCTCGCGCCGTTGCAGATTTTCCGAGGTCAACGGGTTTATAGTCCCCGCATTGCTCAACACAGGTGATCGGCTAGATGTGGCCCTTCTCAACCGCTTTTCGTCTTGGACATGGTCGACCAGCTTGCGGCGGAGGGAGTCGTCCGAGATCTCGTTCAAAAAATCCGCATCGGCAGCCGCGAACAGATCATCCCCTCTCAGGCGTGATGCCGACGATGAGCGCCTGCTGCGATTGCCTCGTAGGGAAAAGTTGAAGTCATCCTCCGGGTCTAAATCAACAAGACTCCCTGCGTCATCGATCTGCCGGTATGCCTCTGCCAGCTCGTTCGGGGGGTTGGACTCGGGGGAGATGGGGTTGAAACTCTGTCGTCTGTTCCGGTTTGGCGTCCCGAGAGTGTAGGAGGCGGCCTCGCGATCCGACATGTTGGGTAAACGCGATGTAAACTCGAATGCTTTGCGGAAGCTTCCGGTTTGGCTAAAGTTTCGCCGGTGTTGTTGGCCGTTGTATTCGGTAAAATTATTGGGCGTAAATGACGCGTCGAATGTGTCGGCAAGACGAGTTTGACGAGCTCGTCGAAAGGGAGAGAGCTGCTGGTCCTGAGTGTGTTCGCGGTTGCGACGCGCCAGCGCTCCTCGATCGCTCCTGCGCTCGGGGGTGGCAGGCATGATGAGAGACAGAATCTCCCCGTCGGTGGACGGATAAACCAATCCGATCCTTGCGTCTAACACTGAGGGGCCAGGGGTGAATGGGAGTGGAATGCAGTGAATGAAGCATCAAGCGTGAATCCGCCGAGCAAGCAATCAACACGAGCTCCGCCGCGGATCTCCTGGGTTGCCCGATTGGGTTAGTCCAGCATTTCCGCATCTCCTACGCCTTTCCTCCCTCCTCGACCTCAGTTCTTCCAACCTAGGCCGTGGCCGACTGCTGAGCCTTCAAGTCAGTGGAGAAGACCTCCTAGTGCGTATCACGCCTTCCTTTTTCCCGTCTCCTCCGCCAGATGATCCTATCTGAGCGCCTTCATCGGCCGACATGTGACCCAGTCAGGCGAATCGATCGTCGTCGCTGTCGTGTCCCCGCATCGCTTTCAACTAGACGGGCTATAAAACGGCATTGCTGGATGTGACTGAGACTAATAACCGTCTGGAATTTCCAGGAAGTCTATAAATTATTATCTCCCCTCGAAAGATATCACTTCTCTTCGCCTATCCGACCTCCGAAATCAAAAAGCACCTACCAGAACCGCAAAGATGGCCAAATCCGCCAGGCGAGGCCCCAAGGTCAAGGCCTCAGCTACGACCTCCGCGGCCTCCTCAGGCGCTTCCACTCCCAGCTTGGGCCCTCTTCCGCCGTTCGTCAGAGCCCCTGAAGCTCTCAAGCCTCTCCTCGAACCTCTCTCCCCGCAGGAAGTCTACCTCATCCACATCGACACCTCCCCCGTGGAGATCAAACAGCAATCATTCATCGTGCCATGCGTGATAAACGCCATAGTTGTCGCACTCCTCGCCTTCCGTGTCTACATGGTCCGCAACATCTACCCCGCCATGATAGCAACAATGATCGGGATCAACAACTCCATGACAGTGGACACATCGACAATGTCATGGGGCGAGATAGCCGATGTGGCTCTCCGTCGCGTGGGAAACGTCTTGTTCGACTACTTTCTTGTAACTGTGTTCCTTTCCTGGCCCATTCGGTTCCTATTCGGCGCCGTACGATGGCGCCGCAACGTCGGCTTCCGGGGTTACGAGATCATTGTCCGGAAGAGCCAGCCTGACATGACTAAGGGTCTGAAACGTGATCGCTGGATTCGGGAAGACGGGGAAACGCGGGACAAGATCGTTGCGGCGGTGACCCCGGAGCGGATCATGAAGACCGGTTACCTGCTTGTGGATGCAGACTTCGACCTCGATTATGACGCCATGATCAAGGCCCATGAGATGGTCGACAACCCTCAGAAGGATGCGAAGGTCTCATTGGATGAGTTCCGTACGGCGGTTGTGGTGAACACCGATGCCCATGGGTGGTTGATTTGGCATGTCGGAGACGAAAACGAGAAGCCCGCTCCCAGTCCCAGCACCAGCAATATCCCGGATGACCCAGCCCGATCCGCTCAGAGGGATCTAATCCTGGAGTTCAAGGAAAAATTGACGGCCATGGGCAAGGAGGACCTTTTCTTCCGATGGGTCGAGATAGTCCAGTACGAGAGCACCCAGCCGGGCGGGTTCACCCCGGAAAGGCAACAGTCTGCCATGCTACAAGTCAAACAACTCTTTGAAGAAAATGGCGTCGACTTTTCGCAGTTCTGGGAGGATGTCGGTGGCCTGGATGAGTTCATGGAGCAGCTTGATTAGTTTCGTTCACATATCTACCTAATACATACATTGTCTTTTTGAACTATTTTCGGGGATTTCAGGATGCCAGGCATTGTCGGTACTTTATTGAACCAGAGCTGGATGGCACATTGCATATCAGTCTATTTCATCCATATATAGTGCCAGTAGTCAAAGCGCTCAATCAATAAAAACAAACCACGTCTAACCCTAACGCTATTCCACTTGGGCCACGAACTTAACAGAAAAAGCAAATGTAATCACGAATAAAGTATTTCCCATAACGAGGAATATAAATAGAGCGAGAAGAAAGAAATATAGGGCAAGTTCTCCATATAACCGGGTATCATTCAGGTAGACATGATATGATCGATCCCATGACCTGGTTGTCATACATTGGGTCCCTGAGATCATCTATCGTGAGAAATGATGCAAGATGCAAACTCGGGGCAGGCAGGATCCTCCTTCCCGCTCAGCGACTACTATTACCGCTCTCCAGACGGTAATCGACAGACCAGAGTTTCTCCCATGGTCGGTAGCGAGCCGTTGAACGTCTGGGCGAGCGAATGGATGAAGCGTCAAGGTCTTCGACACGCGGGGAAAAGGGCGACGCTCTACCGTCTGAGATTCTTCGCTGGTGAGTTCGTTCCGTGCCCTATGACGGTCCGTCAGCTCCGTTCAGGTGAGGCAAGACGTGAGAAAGAAAACCGGGGCCGCGGGTTTCACGGACCCTGGAGAAGGTTGCGGCGAACCTCGTCGGGTCTAGGGACTGCCTCCCGTGAGTGTAAGCTAGCAGCGGGATCCTGCTCGGCTTGTCGGACTAGATCGGTGGTTGATTCGTTGCCGCGCTGTGATGGTGTCGAGGAATGCCCTTTCTTGGAGTTGGAACTATTCCGTCGGCTGTCTAGGCTCTTGGTCAATGTTCTGGCAACGTTTCCTCCGGCGGATGTGCGCTTCAGGCGGATGCTGCCTTTGGCGTCTACGTGCGCTGGCGCAACGGTGCTCTTGCCCAGGCCTGGAGTCGCTGGTGCGCCCGGCTTCTCCTCCGTGGCATCTAATAGGTACCAGCGAAGACCGTCTGACAGCTCGAACGGATTTTCGTCATCGAATGAGGTGCCATCGCTCACCTCGCCGATGGACCGGCGGTCAGGGTTGGCACCGTTCATGGACTTGGAGAGATCGACAACTCGTTCTTCGATCTTGGTAATGCGAGCGAGCAGCCAGTCCCGTGTCTGCAGCTTATGGGCGTCTTGTTCGCGCAGGAAATAGTGCGGTGCGCCAACGTTGAATGCGGCCCAAGACCGGATAGCTTGATTCCGGGTTGGCAAGAACAGAGCAAGGTCCCCTTCTTTGAAAGTCCGATAGGCGATCTTTTCGTGGGCTTCACTCTGAACTCGATGATACTTGTCTCGATATCCGCGGGCTTCTTTCTGCCATTTTCGAGCAAGTACCTCGATGTCTTTCACACGTTTGACAACCGCGTCACCGAAGATATCCACATCAAATTGATAGAGTGATTCCATGAAAGCCATGAACTTATCTGTTTCTTCCTCCTTGGTATCGGCATGCATCCAGTCGAGGAGGCTTGCATCCGGCCTCACAGACACCACTCCAGACTGGCTAAGACTATCTCCAGTGCCAGAGAGGGCATTGACTTTGGAGGATCTCTGGACAACTATGTCCCCATCCTGACGAATAATGGTGAATCCCAAATGCTCCAGCATGCGCTCCAATTTCTCCACCTGTGCGAAAAGCTGCTTCGATAGTTCCTGAGACCTGAACCCGCACGTCTCGAACCGTACCGTAGCCTGCTGCTCCGCCTCGGACATGGCTTCTACCTTCTTCTTCCAGGCAGTAACCTCTTCTTCGGACTGGCGAGCCAAAGACTCAACCTCGGCCAGCCTTTGGGCCAGGTTCGTTAACTTGCGTTCTTCTTCTGTAACGCGTTCTCGCAGAGCATCGGATCCTGTCTCGCCTGCAGCAAACTGGGACTGCAAAGTAATGAGTTTCGATCGTTCATCCTCCAGTTCAGAGCTCACGATGCTCAGTTTCGATCTTTCTTCGGCCAGCTCAATGTGGGCCCGGGAGAGTTCGGACTCTTGCGAAGCTGCGCGCTTTCTTAGCTCTTCGGCTTCAGACTCCATTTGGCCCAGACGCTCCTCGAGTGCCTTGCTTTCAGCTACAGCCTTCGTGGCACTCTCTTCTGCGCTCTTGGCATGAATAGTCAGCCCCTCGGAGAGCACCTCGATCGCCTTGATGATATTGGGGATCTCGGCAGGAACAGCGCCCCCGGGAGACAAGTTAAGGAAAGCCACCTGTAGGGCATGGGTGTTCTCTTTATCCTTCCTTTCATCTTCTGCCACTTGGTTTTGTAGCTCGTCAATGCGAGCCCGAAGAGTATCTCCCGCATCCTTCTCTGATTGCAACTGTTCAATCATCTGACCTGCTTTCCGTAGCTCATCCTCGGCTCGAGCATGGGCATCTTGCAGCTCCATCTCAAGATGGTGTATCCGCTCATCAGCGTCCTGTTTCTCGTGTTCGCGACTGTCAAGGTTCCTGTCCATTTCCTCTTCAAGTTCCTCTGTCCTGATCCTAAGCCTCTTGAGTTCTCCCTCCAGAAATCTCCGCTCATCATCAAATTCACGCTGGCGGGCTTCCAGATTTCCAATCAGATCTTTCTTGGTCGATTGAGCTTCTTGTATCTTGTCAGTATTGGATTGGCGCTCGGCATGCGCCTCCCTTTGGAGTCGTTGCACCAAATCTCGCTCGGTCGCCAACTCGGCCTCGAGGCGAGTGATCCGCTGAACAAGGGCCTTCTCCTCTGGAGCTTGATTTGAAGACATCCGCCTCGAAGATACCGATGATCTCCTTGACAGCGAATCGGGATGAGGTGATGCCGGCGAACTGGGAAACTCCAATGAGAAGTTGCCGCTGGAGGGTCGACTCATGTGGCTTTGGCGATGAAGAAGATCCTCTAGCTTTCGAACGCGGCTTTCGGAGCCTTTCAGCCGGTCTTCAAGCTTGACCTTTTCGTCTTTCAAGCTTCGAACCATATCATCGCTGCGAAGTAAAAGCGAACTGCGGCTCAGGTCAAAAAGACTCCCTTGTTTGAAGGCTTTTGCTCTGCGGCGCTGCAGCCGTGTTGGGGTGTCCAATTCTTTGAAGAGCTGGCACAGCTCTTGGGCATGGTTTCCCATGCCAGTCTTGGTCTTTAGGTCCTCGATATACGACTCAACCTCCTTTCTACTGACCATAGGCCATTCCTGCACCTGGCCCCGTAGATTAACTTCGATTCCTGGGGTCGTGGAATCTGAGATAGAGATAAAATCCGCCATGTTCTTCAACCATTTCTTTCTTCGACGCTGCTCCTCGTCCCGAAATACCGACATTTCCTCCGCCAGTGTCAGTGAGTCATTCTTCATCTTATCGTTAAACTCACGACGCCGCACAGACTCGATCAGAACAGACCCATAAACCAGGGGCATGTGGAAGACTGTGTATATAGCGTCAAAGACCTCACTCTGGAAGGTCATGGTGCTGATCTGGTTCTGCACATCAGCCAGACGTAACTCGATAGAAGATATGAGTCGCATTTGACTCAAAGCGGCTTTCATTGCCGCATTATATCGTCTCACGGCTTCCTCCAGGCCAGCCTGAATTTCGTTACTCACGTCAAATAGCGACGGTAGAAGGTCTTTTGTGTGGCTGAGAGCAAGCCTGGAGATGTTTGCTAGCGTCTTTTGATTATTGGGCAAGGCCAGCACATGTTCGTAGTCGGATTGTATCTTCTTGGATATTGTCTTAACTTCATCCAAGATATTGTCCACAGAATCAACACTCGCGGGGAATGCTTCATCTATCAGGCGTTGGGTATCTGCAGCAATCTTACTAACATTCTTCTCAGTATTGCTAACTTGATGAGCGAAGCGCGCGGATACGTCTGGGGCTTCCGAGCCAGCCCTCTGCACCTCGTCTGTATCCACATAGTCTCGTAGTGTGCCCAACGCCTTATCCCTGCCTTTTGTCGGTGTGGACGGACGGCCCAAGAAGGGGAAGTCCTTCCGAGCTGGGATGCTATCCAAGTTTGACAGTGCTCTTCTCCATCCATCGAGTGCTGCTTGCTGTTGACTTAGCAGGTCGTTGGCCCATGACTGGGCCTCTTGAAACCGATGCTCTAGGGTGCCGACGTGGGTTTTGAGGTTCTCGAGAGCTACACTAGCAGCTCGGTTGATAACATCCGTGCGCTCGTTGTGTTCATGAGTCTGCTTATCCGCCGACTCGCAGCGCTCTGTAAGATTCACCGCCCAAGTTTTTCTCGCCAGATAGAGATTCCTCCATGCTTGTAGGTCGGTCTGGTTTGTGAGGGTATCGGGCGGGTTCTCGGCTTGGAGTGGTTGCGGTGGAGGCAGCTCCGGGAGCTCGAAGCTGTTTGGTTCACTGACATATCGCCTATCGTAGACGAATACCTCGCTCTGTTTTTGATTGATTTAGCTCGAAGCACGTGGGCATATGGGGTGACCATACCTCCGTGGCAAGCGTTTGGATTTTGACATTTTTCCCCCGAGCAGTCATCAAGATCTGCCGCTGGGGAGGGATCGAGGTATAGCGGGTAATCCATGATCGCAGGGCGTCCAGCCTTGAAGGGAGAGCAGAGAGGGTCAGCTAGCATTCACCGGGGACCGAAGGGCTAGGGAGTAGTAGGAGCTCGCTCCAGGGCTGGCCCGGGCTCAAAGGGCGGTGATGGGGAAGCAGAGTGAAGGGTGGCAACATACGAGGCGAAGGACACCGGATCTTGAAGGAAATGCTCACCGGTGTGAGCTATGTAGATGTGCAAAGACATCCCCTCCTCACAAAACGAGCAAAGAAGCTCCGACGTTGGCTGGGGAGGAATTGCGGGAGGGGAGGTGATACGGGAGTGATATAGTGAAGGCTGCATAGGCATCCAGGCCCAAAGAGCTCCCCCGGCCTAGGCTGTGTTTGGTCGGTTTGGTGTCTGACACGGCGCCGGAACCACCCACCACATCCCGCGATCTCCACCGCCCTACCGCTAAACACCGTGAACCATCGATCCATGATCCATCCATCCATCCATGCTGGGCCTTCCCAATCACACGATCATTTCCCCGACTTGCCACGAAGTCGCGTTCTATGACATCTGAAAAGGTCCGCTCCCTCCCTCACCTGAACCCAGGTGAGGCGTCCTTGTTGGACCTCGCGACCGATGATCCTCGCGATGCCTTATCTCTGTCCGAAAAAGAGGCTTTGATCCTGCAGCTTTATCAGCAGATCCAGGAACAGCAATTAGAGAAAGCGCTACTTGAACAAGGTCGGTGCCTATGTTGCTAGAGCAACGTATCGCCATTCTTTGATGATCCAATACTGATTCTCTCTACAGACACGGATCTGCTCTCAGGGGAGAATGCTGAAGAGCAACTAGCCGTCGCAGAACGTGAGCTTCTCGAAGCGAGGGCCACTTACACCGTCAGGAGGAAGGCTGTTGGAACCGTTCTTATGACTGATCCCGTTCTCAAGGCTGTTCATCTGAAAGCAACGACGCCAGCTGAACAGTACGTTATTTTGTTTTTAATTCCTTATTTACCTTTTTTTTTTATATCCTTGATGCTCCTGTTGTCTCTGTCTCTCGACTTAGTCTCCTTGCTGATTAACTGTAGGGCTCTCCTTCGGCTCATTAATCGTCGCGATGTGCTATCTTTAGCGCATGAAAATCTAAATTCTGCACATAGCGCGACTCTCCGAAAGCTTTCCAGCCTGGAGGTAGAGAATTCACGGATTCACCGGGAAAATCAAGAGCTAGTCCGTCAGCTATTAGCCCTTACGGAGGATGATGAATCATGGAGAGAGGACTTGGATGACGCGGAGCTCAAGGCTCAATTAGATCAACTAGAGGCGGATCGCAGAAAAAGCAAAGCCAAATGGGAGACCATGAAAAATGTCGCAAGCGGGTTGGTTGTCGGCAGTGGAGTGAATTGGGCCGAGGACGAAAGACTCACAGCTCTGGTCCTTGACGAATCTGATGATTGATGTACACAGTATTGGGGATATGGCTGCGGTCATACTGTTCGGGTTTGCTGCATTTACTTGAATTGGGCGTTGTGGTGGTATACCCTTGACTAGTCGATAGAGCTATATAGTACGGAGTAGTATATGATGGTCTTTCTCACGCTTGGGTTTGACTAATATTGTGATTGATCAAATTCTCAGTGTCCCATGACGGGTTGAGTAACTAGATACCTACCTAGCTAGTAGTAACTAGTTATTGTTGCGGAGATGTGCAGAAGGATTAGTAATCCCCTAGTTAGTACCAGGATATAGTTAGCCACTTTCTCAGCTTCCTAAGCCGGGGGGCGACGATGAAGAACGACGAAGAATAGGTGGTGCGACCCACGTGACATCATGGCCCACCGGGGCAAAAGGCAAGCAGCGTTCGTCATACCGTGTCCGCAGAGCTTGCTGACGGAGTCTTGGTGAACAGACGGGGAACAGGACGGAAGAAATTGCTAGCCAACCCGAGATAAGGTACAACCCTTGCAGCAGACAAAGGAGAAGTGACAGCCGGAAATCAACAACGGCGCTTACTGCAAGTAGGCCATTTGATTTTACCTTCCAACACCGGCAGAGCAATGAGCATGTGAGCATACAAGAGCTCCGTGAGGGGAGAGTAGCCAGACCAAAGAGGAGCCGGCGTTTCCACCTGGAACCAAGTAACAGCGTCAACGACCCCCTCACCATTATTAAGAAGAAGTTAAGAATACCGCGCAGCTTACAATACCGAGAGTAATCGGCAGGTATCATCAGAAGGATTGGTTGCGTCCGATCATTACGGGATCCAGTATTTTGCCGGTAACATTTCGCTGGTGCTGTTTAGAATGGGAATGCGGTGGCATTTAGATCCGGCGTCGCGGCAGCAGCGCAGCAGCAACTCGCCCTGAGCGAACGATCTATGCAAGCCTTTACCATAATTCCCTACGATCGTCTTTATTAATGTTTTGGGCTGACAATAGTCAACAAGCAAACAAGTCGCAAATTTCGTAAAATTCGTGGTATCCAGTCTATATCCTATATGCGGAAATGATCTGGTTGCCAGTGTTGGGTTATGGACTATTGCTTTGATAGCAGGCACCGAGCCTACGGCAGATATCTACACTGGGAGGGAGTAGGGTCCAAACCGAGACTTTTTGTTATAAGTACGTGCTTGGAATTAGGTCAAGGCGTTCCCTGTCCACAGAAGCCTACAGAGTGAGCCACATGAAGAATCCCGTGGTCTGGGGGGGGTTGGCGTACTTTTTGACCCTGGCATATAATTAATCGGTGATCTCCAAGCAGGATTAGTTTGTGACTGGTAGATTTGCAGAAGCGGTAACCAGGCTTCCAATGCTTACTGTGAAGTAAACTATTCCGTGCGGATAGGTAGGCTGCACATGCCCTTCGGCGGTCGAATTAATCATGTTTATTAATTTATCTATCAACACTCTTGCTCTCATCACTACATCACTCTCGTTATTCCCCATCTCCTATTGGGGGAATGTCTCTATGCTAGGAGAAGAGCGTTCCTTAGTGTCACTCGGCAATGGCATGGTTAGCCTCAGCAACTCGCTCGAGCACGATCCGCCGGCCTATAAAGGCTCAATTGTGCAAGGAGAGCTGTAAGGTATCCACATCGTACCACTGTTATTTCAGTCTAGAGGAATATATCTAGTAGACACATCTCACAATCACTGGCCAGGGATGAGGCTTTTTTATGAGTGACGAGTCCTTTACTATCAAACACACGTAATTACTCGGGGAGCGGGACTTCGGACAGAGGATGGAGTAGGGTACTCGCTTCATACGTTTCCAGGTATACCAAAACATTATTACTCGAAGGATGCAGCACTGCCTAGGATAGACGCCCTGTATGAAAGAAGGCGCGGAGAATTATCAGTGCGGGTTTATCTTCGAAGATCGCGCAAGTACCCCGAGGTACCGAACGCTGTGTGTGGCCGACTCCGGCCCAGTAGAGTGAGAGAGTCCATGCAACAAAAAAGGCCCCTCCAGACAGCAGAGTACTTGCTATACACAATTTTGCTTGAGCACCTTTTACTCATTGTTTCTTTTTGGTTTTCTGCAGTAACACATACAGTAACCTCCTAGACACGCATGGATTGATGTAGACTCGGGTGCTGCACGGTATGGAAGGTACTACCTAGTACTAGCACTGCTAGTTAGGCATAGTATTGTTGCGCTCAGTAACGAGTAACAGTGTACGGTACGACAGGTAGCACACCACCTCCATCACCATACCGCCAGGTATTTTACGCAAGGCCATATTATCCACCTAATAGTAGTGGCGCAAATTGGTGTACCGGGGAAGTATGGTAAAGTTCAGTACGGCAAGTGACGGTGGACCTTTCTCAGCGCAATGTTCGGTAGAGCTCCATCCTGTCTAACAGACGAAGTCTGGATTACACCATCGAGTGGCATTCGAACTTGCTTGGGAAAGGCTCTGCAACCTTGCAGCCACCCAGCGACCCAGCGCAACAGAGTCCCCAGCCCGCGGCGGGCGAGAGTGGCCGGGGAGAGGGAGGATGACGGTACGTGACGGGTATGATACGATACCAACCATGCTCCAGCGGGCGGCCAGCCAGTCGCAGCCGGCAGACCTACTCGCTTTCCCTTGCTGTGCTGCCCACTTCCCCCCTTCCCAAGAGTGAGCGAGGTCAGGTAGGTAATGGCCCGCCTTCCCGTCTTCCCTCGCTCTTCTCCTACTACTACTACTCTCCCCCTCTCCCTCTCCCATTCCCTCTCTACCTACTCTCACTACGCTTCCTCCCATACAATTCTCTCTCCCATACAAAAAAGTACTGCATATACCGCACTGGTGGGTTCCCTAATAAACATTCCGCTTCTCAGCATTGCCTTTACAACACCAACCCATTTCTTTTTTCCTCTCTCAACACTTTTGTCTTCCTTTTCAAATGCTTCTTTCGATCATCTGTTTCCCTTGAATTTCTCTCATCCTGGTTGCGCGACCTCGCTGTCGCGCTTCTGCCACGGCAATTCTATAGTTCCAGTCATAGTGAGCTGACCCAAGCTGTCTTCTCCTCCACAGGTCGAATTTGCCGACCTCAAATCCTCAATTTTCGTGTTCTTTCTGCGTGGATCATCCGGTAAGTTACTTTTTTGCGCGCCTTTTCCCTTGTGGTGTCATTTGACTTGCGACCGCGATCTCACTTGTTTGGGTGCGCGCAAACCACGGATTATCCGCACCTCTGACCACCACTTTCACTGCGCACTCCGTCGCATCACTCCCTGTGCTCTCTAATTCCCATGTCATTGTCGCCATCATGTTTTTTATCACTTGATGTGTTAACTGCATCACTTCCTGCTCCGGTCATGGACCTTTGGGTCCGAATCAATCAAGCCAATGTCTGGGTTTACTAACGAATCAATAGAGAACACTTAAACAAAATGCCTAAGGAGAAGACTACCACCCGCAAGACCAAGGCTCGCACCACTGAGCGCAGAAAGAAGGGTGTGTATACTTGCCTCCAAGCCCCAAGACTTTGGCTGACCCATGTCTCAGACCCCAACGCCCCCAAGCGTGGTCTTTCTGCTTACATGTTCTTCGCCAACGAGAACCGCGAGAAGGTTCGCGAGGAAAACCCCGGCATTTCCTTCGGTAAGACAGGCGACTTGAAATCTGTTGGTGATCCTAGATGTCTAACTTCCTTGTAGGCCAGGTCGGTAAGATGCTCGGAGAGAAGTGGAAGGCCCTGAGCGATGGGGACCGTCGCCCCTACGAGGAGAAGGCTGCTGCCGATAAGAAGCGCTATGAAGATGAGAAGGCCAGCTACAATGTAAGTTGACATTGCTATCCTCCGTTGCCGACCGATACTAATCGATCTAAAACAGGCTGCTGCCGAGGAAGACGAGGAGTCATCCTAGATGTTCCCCTCATCTTCATAGGTCTTGTGTGTCTGGCCAATTGGCGTTTTTCGTGTCGTTTATTCCGCTGATTGTCTGGCTTGTAATTGACGCTTCTTATATTTTCTCTTTATCTACTCAAATGGCTTCTGGTATGGGATGACGGCGGTTAACCTCTTGCTTTTCTGTTCATGAAGGATTCTCAATGGGAAATGTTTACTGTACGGAATGGCGGGCTTTATTACGAAATTGACTTGAATTGAGGTGCCCGGCGTGAGTTACAACGACGGGAGAACCTTGTTTGAGTACCTATGGTGAAATTTGCAATGGAAGCTGCAGAAGTGATATTAGGTGAGCACAAAGTCTGCTGTATACTAGCCTAATCAACCGCATCCTTGTCCTCAGTCTTTCATGGGTTCCACCTTTGCTGTTTCGTAGCTTGCTCCGGCCCCGTGGTTGCTTCCGTTTCTCTGGGAAGGATCTGTTGCAGAAGTTGGCCCAAGCTCCCCGGGGTGACGCGGGGCGACGACAGCTTGTTTAATGTTTACGTGTCGGACGCGTCGGGTTTCCGATATCTCCGGCTGCGGCCTTGGTGCCTGAGGCCACTGGTCCGGCGATTCGCGGTCCGAGAGTGTGCCTAAACACGGTTGATAACCCAATTGCAGGAGGTAACGTCCACATGTCGTCCCAAGGATGGGTGGATTAGAGGGGAAGCATTACACCTAGACATCTCATCTGTATACCTACCCAAAGCAACAGTCAAACAGTTTCCATGCATTAGAGCACCCGTACAACTCAGAGGACACCAAGTCCTCCATGTGTGAGGGTCCGCATCCGCCATCGATTATGGAGGCTAAATACATAGTCGTTTGACTATAGCTACGAATTGGGTATTGGGATGTTTGGCAAATTAGTCAAGGATTTTGTACGACTGAGCGACCGGCCTAAATTTCAGGAAGCATTTGTGGTGCGGAAGCCAGCATCAGACACCGTTGCCAACGGTGAAGTGCATCACTCACTGCTAGCGACATGCTTGGCCCTATCATGCCCTATCTACCTGTGTGTACATTAGGGGCACAATCTTGGCGACACGAGCCAGGTTGGGTTGCTGCGCAGTGGACTGTGAGCGATTGACTCCTCCATCTGCCAAAGTACTTATATACCTTATCCCTTACAACCAGGTTGAGATATGCTGTCTTGTCCAAAGGGACAGGAAAAGTCATCGTCATCGGTATCTGTTGACGGTTGGTGTGATAAGATAAGATAACGATTGCTACTGTGTGCTATTTTCAAGCTTGCTGGAACATAGTAGGTAGGTACCCCTTGGTCTATAAATTTCGGGTAGATACGGGGACAGCTCCACGTCAGCTACCTAGATTATCTAGACATGGTCTGACTTGGGCTGAAGTGTTTGCAAGTGTGGGGGCAGAATGGAGTCGGGATCGAAGTGTGTCGATGACCTTTGGAGATCTTGCTGAGACTGTCCAGTCTAAGCAGACAGATAGGTGGTGTTTGAGACGCCAACCAGCTCTGCTCGGGTCCAACGTGGTTGCTGTTTCTATCTGATTGAATCGCAAGGACGACGCTATGAATTGCTCCGAAATCATCCGGGGATGTAACGTGCGGCAAAGGTAGGCATGATTCACTAGTGATTCACCGGCGCTACTACTCTTGTTGGATTTAGAAGCTTCGGGCCTTTTTGGGGAGAGTTTCCAGGGGCTCGGTCCAGATATATAATGCCCGTGATTAGCTCCACATGGCTGTTTGCTGTCCGACAACCCGACCGTTAGTGCTGAACCTGAAGAGAGCCGGGTTGTGCTGGCCTGATTGTGAGTTCGGCTTCCTCGAATAAGCCATGGGCAGACTCCTGTCCAGTTCAGGTCGAAGGGTGCAACGATCCACCTCGTCGAATTCCGTTTCCATACTCCGTGGCCCAAGTACGGGTTTTGAAGACACTGGTTAACGTATAGAAGCCCGTATGACATGAGAAAGCTTAACTGCTAATAAGCGAGGACTGCCAAGTTGAAGAAAGGTGAATTGGGCTCTCGTCCATTGCCCATCAACAAGTACGGTCGATTCTTGCAGTGGCGGAGTCTCGTGACTGGGCTGGTGTATACTAATCGATTAAAGTTTGGGGGAAGTCCCAGCTGGAATGTCACCCCTGCTAGTAGACAGTACCGATAGTACCTACCTACCTAAGACCCGGGGGCACCGGGGACGGGCTCGGTCGTACGATTCGCATCTCAGGTGAGACAAGAAATGTTCTCGGTCTGCCATGGATTTTCTCCTCTTGCCTCTTGCTCCTCTTCTCTCCTCCTAGTGTCTTGTCCATCAGCAGCCCAGAGCCCGATGTACGACCTGCAGGAGTGTCACCGAGGGCGATGGATGGACCGACTGACTGACCGGCCGCGGGGTTGCACTTTGGCCGGGCATCCTGGCCATCACCGCTCACTCCCACCATGCAATTCCACCGCCCATTATTGGCCTTTTGGCTTCTCCCGCATGAACACGTCAACGGCCCCAAGGCAGTTAGAGGATGGGGAGAGGCATCTGGCTCCATTGCCGTGGCTGTCCGGCTGTCAGAGAGCCGCATTTCCTGCTGCCCTTTCGGGCGATTGACTACGAGATCCCTGCCCCACTTGCGGATGATTCTGGTTCTGCATTCTTTTGTGTGCGGATGATCTCGACCCTCTTGCTCCCTTTGACTTTGACTCTCTGGGTGGCCTCTTTAAGACCCTTCTGCTTCTGCTTCAGACCCGCTGGGCGAGACTCGGATTCTGCTGTGCTCTGCGTCCGTTGCCTGGTGAGACTCCAATCACCATGCACCCCGGGGTTGATCCCGCCGATAAGAGGTCCCTTTCTGACTCCGTTGTTGCAGTCTACTGAGTTGTCTTCCTTTGCCCCTCCCCGGCTCCTGGCTGGCCCTATCCCCTGTCTTCCTATTTTATGCATACTCCCGTAGGGTCGTCCATATAATTGCACGTCCGCCACTGCCATCGGGGTGCTTGCTTGTACCGTTCTTCCACCTTGGCCCTACACCTAGAGAGCTCTATAAACTTTCTTCCCACCCCCGGTGCCATCTCTCTGCTCAAAATACCCAAATCCCACATACATGCATGGCACGCTATAGGTGACCTCCACCATGGCCTTATACGACTCTTACAAGACCGCGGAGGCCGTGGCTGAAGGCTTTCGCTATTTCCGCGAACCTCTGCAAGAATATAACACGGAAATCACCCGCCTCGTTGCCCAGCTCTATTCGAT
Organism: Aspergillus sclerotioniger CBS 115572; assembly: GCF_003184525.1. Taxonomy (NCBI): domain Eukaryota; kingdom Fungi; phylum Ascomycota; class Eurotiomycetes; order Eurotiales; family Aspergillaceae; genus Aspergillus; species Aspergillus sclerotioniger. The sequence continues at coordinate 139,656 of NW_020291007.1, read as the reverse complement.
CAGCGTCTCTCTCAAAGGCCTGGAGGATCTTACAAGACACCGAGCCTATCAACATAATTTACCGGCCATTCAACTTGATCTGGATTTGCTTCGGGCTAGCTTGAGGTATACGCTCGAGGACGTGCTTGACTTCTTCGATGATCTGGAGACACGAAGAGGAGACAGCAGCGGAGTATACAAGCAAGTCTGGCTTGGACTTTGTTCTCACTTCAACGCGGAATCCCACGAGTCATTATCCACTCGACTAGCCAAGTACAACTCCTTTTTGGGTGATTTGAACCGCATAATGAAGGGGTGTGTGAGCTCTATCCCATCTTTTTTCTAGTAAGGTCGTGGGTCGACTAACTCCTAGGATCAATATAGTGAGTATCATGATACTCGCCTAATGTCTTCGCTCCGCAACACTATCCAAGGACTTTTGTACCATCAGGATAGCCGACTTGCACCGCGTCTGGGCTCTCTGTCATTGAGCTCGCCATCCTCCAGCAGCAGCAGTAGCAGCAATGCTGATCCAGGGAGTCCTGTGAGTGACCGTAGGCCTCGCAGCCGCAGGTCGTACGAGCGAGCACGGCCTGTTCATTCCTCACCCCAGTCGCCTACATCGACTTCATCAGGCACGTTCTCTGACATTCCGCCCTCTGCTCCCGATGCCCCGGACTCCCCTACCACTAGCACAACCGCCACCAGCCAGTCAGTGGACTCAACCCTTGCCAGCGACCACTGGGCCAGACGAGTATTTCTGGACGAGCATCCAATGACGCCAATCCCTTATGTCGGTGAAAGGTAGATATCCCTGCAAATCGAGATGGTGACAATGTATAACTAATCTTCGTCCAGCTCTAAATGCCTCGGAGAACTGAGAGAAGGCGTCAATGTCAAATCCTGGCTTCACGGCCAGGGCTTCGAGGAGCTGTTCCAACTGTAAGTTCTTGGGATACTGGCATGAGTCACAGAGTTGACTGTTTTTGCAGAGCTTTCAGTAGTGACGAGACAGATCTTCGTGTATGCTTTTACATACGAGACGATGACCATCGCGTGCGGATCGTGTGCAAATCCCGGCGGTCTCGATCCAGTGATTACTATTGCCTGCCTTTGAACCTGCTTGAGATTGTCCGCGTTGGCTCCTGCTTGCAAATTTGTCGACGGCGTCGCGGGGGTTCTGAACTCGTTTTGTGGGCCAACCTCAAGTTTAGCACTATTGAGCGTATGTCAAGGTGTATATTGAGCTCAGCTACGTAAGGCTAATGTGTTACAGAGATGGTGATATTTTTCTGCACATTCTTGGCTCTACGATCGCAGGACTCCGGTCGGCCTGTGGAACGCATTCGCGATTACGAGCTTGACGAGGAGGAGGAGCTGTTTGGAGGGTAAGAAACGCACATGGAATTCCACAGACGGAAACTGACCCTTTAGACAAATTGTCGACGATGACTTCCTCCACGCCTTGCGCGTGTACCGAGACAACGTGTCTGGAGCTGTCCGACTGCAAGCCTCTGTCCACAAAGGAGAGATGAAACGGTAAGATGGACGATAATTTGCAGACTATCTTTACTAATTGGGCAGCTTCCACAGGATGCCTGTTTGGACTGCCTTTATAACGGATTACATCGCCTCCAAAGGCTGGATTCGCCGACTGAATCCCAAAACGGTGGTCCTGCGCGACCTCCGTCGAGTTATCTTTACATTTCCAAATTACAACCCACCACAAACACCCAAAGGAGAACATATCTTAATGTTCAAGAATCGTTCTGGTATGGTCAGCCTCCGCTCTTCGATACATCTTGCTAACTAGGATCAGACGCCCAGGGTTTCATGGACACGATTTCCGAATTGTCTCATATGTAAAATGACAAATGATTAGGGATGCTGACAATATCCAGCGTTTTTTGTATTAGTTGCGGCAAGGCGCAGGGAACAGTCCTACCTCGCCCCAGTATCAATAGTGTTTACGATGAATGTGTTACGAATTATGATGAAACGAGCCACATGATGACGGTTGATATCTGATGTTTTGGATGGAAGCTACGTTCGCTGCACATATAGCTGGTTCTACCCGGGCAATTGTACCCTTCGTCCACTGGTGGACGAAATTGCGTGCATCATTCATTCCAAAACAAATAAACTCATTAGTATAATATATCATCAGGGGTATCTCGCGTCATAACAAAACCAGAAAAAAAAGGAAACGCGCCCTTAGCCACTACCTTCTGCCAGAACATTCACATCCCCGAGACCGGCAAGAAACATCTCCGCGCGTCTTTTAGCCCGCAATTCATCGACCTTCTTCCTCCGTTCGTCTCTCAGCCGCTCACGCTCCGCCCGTCTCTCCCGCCTGGCATCTCGCTCTCGCTGCGTTTCGTCCCGCGCATTCAGCAACTCCTCCATCTGCTGCTTTCGCACCTTCTCATCCTTTGAGAAAGCATAGAACCCCGTTCCCCGATTCCGCACTTCCGCATCAGCATCATAATGCATCTCCTCCGGCGGCGTCGGCGACCGATCCCGCCGCGCAGCCAGATACGACATCTGCGACGCAACCGCCGCGTCTGGATTAAACGCCTCCGACTGCACTGTCTCGCCGTAGATCAGGTTCTCCGGACGCGCCGGACGCCACCGCTCAGTATTTCCCCGTGGGTCCTCCTGCTCCTTCAGTGCCGCCGCCCGCGCAGCCTCGGATCGAGTGCCGCGCCGCGACCGTCCCAGTTCATCCTCGTAGGAGATGATCGACGCATTATCATCATCCCCTTCCCCTTCCTCTTCATCTTCATCTTCGCCCCCTGACTTTCTCCACTTTTGATCAAAATCCACCAACCCTTCCTTCTCCCTCCGCCGCAATCGCGCGAGATACGCATCCTGCGGTCCAGACCCTCCCTCCTCATCACTATCTCCCGCCAGATAAAGCCCCCGCTTCAAGTCATCGTACATCCGCACCTTCTCCTCCATCCGCCGCTTGGACCGGTGCAGCGTGGCGGCGTCCACAGCTCCGATGTCCTCCGTGCGCTGGTGCTTCTGCTGAAAGGCGGTGTTGCCATTATCGCGAAGATCAGCGGCAGCGCGTTTCTGCGCGCCTTTATTGGGGCGGCTGAAGAGGTCGGATTTGGGGGCTTTGGAGGGTCGGGGACGGCCGGCGCCGCGGGTTGAGTCGTCTTTGGAGATGAGGGAGGTGAGGGTACTGGTGAAGGCGAGGGTGGAAGCGGAGGGGAGGTCGGATTGGGATGACTTTTTGTTTCGGGGTTGGCCGTAGAGGGACGGGTTAGACATGGTGGGTGTCTTCGTGCGTAGTTGTGATAAAGCTAGTATGGGTGCAGGTGAGTTGGAACGAGGATCATAGAATCGGAGCCGATATAGGACGATGACTAAGCCTTTCGAGCTTGGCCCCGCGCACCCCTCCTCTTTTGCTTCTCTCTTCTATCGAGTCAATTGTCTCCTGTTTGTCAAGCTTAGCTTTCTACTTGCTCAAATCCAATTGACCATGTCTGCCCCTATCTACCTCGGTATCATCGGTGAGTTCCCTCCTAAACCCCTACAGCACTCCCCACCCATTCATCCACCCATGCAAGAATCGTCACCACTCCAACTACATTACAACTACAACGAAGAATCACCTCCTCCAACAAGCAATCAGAGAACTAACACCTCCCAGGCGTCGGCGGCGTCGGTACCGCCTTCCTCAACCAACTCTCTCGCCTCCCCAATGCCCCCAAGCTAATCCTCCTCGCGCGGTCCACCCAAACCCTCCTCTCCCCAACTCCCACCTACACTCCCAGCATCCCCGCCGCAGAATGGAAGACCGCCAGCGCGACCCCCTCCCTTACCAAATCCGGCGCCCTCTCTGCCGAAGAAATCGCCAACTATCTCTCCTCCGCCCCGGGTCGCTCCATCCTCGTCGACAACACCAGTGACCCCTCCCTCGCCGCCTCCTACCCGGTCTTTCTCCGCGCCGGCATCTCCATCGTCACCCCCAACAAGAAGGGTTTCTCGTCCGACCTCTCCCTCTGGAAGGACATCTTCGCCTCCGCCGCCCAGGGTAACGCCCTCGTCTACCACGAGAGTACCGTTGGCGCCGGTCTCCCCGTCATCTCCACGCTCCGGGATCTGGTTGCCACCGGTGACGAGGTCACCCGCATTGAGGGTGTGTTCTCGGGTACCCTGTCGTTCCTGTTCAACACCTTTGCGCCAGTTGGTGGTGCCGGGGCCGGTAGGAAGTGGAGCGAGGTTGTGGCCGAGGCAAAGGAGCTGGGATACACCGAGCCCGACCCGAGAGATGATCTGAACGGAATGGATGTTGCTCGGAAGTTGACCATTCTGGCGCGTATTGCTGGTCTGGAGGTGCAGGCGCCCGATGCGTTCCCCGTTGAGTCGTTGATTCCCAAGGAGTTGCAGAGCTTGGATTCGTCCTCGGAGGGCGCCAAGACGTTCATGGAGCGGTTGGGTGAGTTTGATGCCCAGATGACGGAGATTAAGGAGGGTGCGGAGAAGGAGGGTAAGGTTGTGCGGTATGTGGGTAGTGTGGACGTTGGCAAGAAGGAGGTCCGCGTTGGACTGCAGAAGTTCGACAAGGACAGTGCCATTGCTGGATTGAAGGGCAGTGATAACATCATCAGCTTCTACACTAAGCGCTACGGAAGCAACCCGCTTATTGTGCAGGGTGCTGGTGCCGGTGGTGACGTGACTGCTATGGGTGTCACGGCGGATCTGATCAAGGTTATCCAGAGACTGCAGTAGGGATTTACCTACTTGCCTATAGACTCGCTGAATTGGCGAGCAAAGCTCTAGAATATGATAAAAAATATAGACAACGGAAAATTATGAACGCATGCATACACACACATGCAGTACTACTATATATCCCATTCCATTCCATTCCTTATCTATGATAAAATCATGGTATAAAGCAGCAGGGAATAATCTCTACCCCCGCAAAAACGCCTTAACCGCCTCCCCCCATACTGGCCCTCGCTTGTACCGATGGATTTCAGGTACATTACCCTCCTTTAACCCGTCAATGGCCGCTGCTAGGTCCTCGCCGAGTCCTTCGTCCTTGATTTCTTGAATGGGGTAGGTGTATGTGTGGAAGGTGAAGATTAGGGCTTTGGTCTTTGGTAGCCGGTGGAGGGTTTGGCGTTCGCAGCGGAGACGGGTCTGTGTTTGGGGTTTGGTTAGTATATTTGAGGTGGTTTTGGTTTAGGGCGAGAGTGAGGGTGTGGAGGGAGGTTGGGGTATATATAAAGGAAATAGAGAAGTAAAAATAGAAGGGGAAGAAGAACTAAGAGCAAGAAAAGAACGAATCCAAGAGAAAAAAAATGAGCAAAGAAACAGAACAGAACATACCATTTCCCCATCCACCTCCTCGACACCCATAACCTCCTCCTTCTTCCCCTCATCCCCATGCACGCCCCCGAAAGCCGCAAACAGCGATGTCCCCTCCGTTGTAACACTCCAGTTCACTCTCTGTACGACCTTCCCTACCTCCAATCGGGCAAAGAATCGATCCATGCTTTTCTCCAATTTCTCCTTGTACCGTGGCACGGGATCATGGATGGTCGAGAGTCTCTTCCCGAGTTTCTCGCGCGTGTCGAACCCGGCTGGGTAGAAGGTCGTGTATGCTTCTAGTGTGTATTTCACGCCTTCGGCTTCGGGTGCTTTTTCAGAGGGGGATGGAGGGGTATTGGTGGTGGAAGGATCAGGAAGTAAGACGAGAAAGTCCTCGTCGACGAAGGTGCCTAGCGTAGTGAGGATTTCTCGTCCTGTGCCGGGGTGGGGGAGGGGGATTCGTTGGTTGGTGGTTTTGTTGTAGAGGGTCTTGCTCGATGTGTTTGGTTCGGAGTCTTCGAGGGTGAACATGCTTGGGTATCTGGTGGGGAGGTATACGCCTACTATGAACTCGTAGAGCTCGGTTATGGCGGCGAAGACGGGACTTCCTTTTTTTTGTCCTTCGGGGATTACGCCCACGACGACGGTGGGGTGTTGGGCTAGGAGGCTTTGGCGGAGGGCGAGCCGCTCTTTGTAAGTTTTGTCCATGGGGATTAGGTGGGAGATGTCGGTTGTTGTTAGGGCTGGGTGTTTCTGTTAGTGGGTGGTTTGGAGGTGGGAGATATGAGGGGTATACCCATGCTAAGGTGGTATTTGGGCTTGAAGGGACGGTATTTGGTTGGCTCGGTGGTTTCCCAGTTGAAGGATGGGAGGGGGGTGATTGGGGGGTAGGTGTCTTGGTTCTGGGTCTCATGTTTGAGGGATTGGGGTGGAGGTGAGGGTGTGGATAGCTGTGCATGTTGTTAGTTGGTGATTGTTGGTAGAGGGTAGATAGAAGTACTTGATTCCATCGTGCAAACAGCCAGAGGGCGACGACGAGAAAGACCACCACTACTGGGTTTTGCTGGATGTGGAGGATCCAGGCGTCTATGTTTATCGCCATGTTATGATGGCTTGAGTCGGTATGAATGGTGGAAAGTGAATGAGGAGTCTCACGGCAGGAGTTGTACCTTACTTATATCTCAGTTATCAGTGTATACATCCCAGCGTATCGCAGGCCGCGATTGGTTGGCATGTCCGCCCAACGCCGATTGCATGAATCACCGACTCGGCATCAAGTCGAGTGCTGCTTGAGGGAAGAGGTTGCCAATTTGGAGATAGCAGAGAGATGCTGCGGGGTGATCCCCGCACGAGAAAGCTTCCTGCCGGCCTGACCGGTGATGATCTCCGATTTTCTGATATGAAGCGGACCTCGCTAGTGGACTGTTGCAAAGAACGGTGTGCTTATTGCTGATAAGATAGTGACTTGGCGATAGCTGTATCTTTGAGTCACTCACAGTATCCCCGGGCTTACCCTGCTATAAAAACTTAACAGACGGTGTATAGATAGGGAAAGCTCTGACAATGATGAACAGATAGAAAGCTTTCCGCGATGATGATGTCATATTAAGAGCAGCCATAGGAGTCATGTCACAGACAGGCCTATGACGAATGAGAAACCGATTGTACCATTGAAGATTCATTAACATCAACGAGACCGCGAGCATGAGAATATACCACCTGCAAATCATTGACTGCTTTTCGGTTGCCTTCACGTTATAGAGTATGTATTCGACTTATCGGTTGGGCCTGTCCTCGTTAAAGCAAGGGGTCTGGTTGTATGCTTATCTGTGATGAGATTTAAGCAAGATCAGCGCATCGAACTCAATGTGGGATGGAACTTGAAGTTGCTGAACCGATTCATATTCATTGTTCAAGAAGACCGCACTCGATGAGGTTCTCTTCGGCCTCGTAGCAATATAATTTGTTGGTAGCTTGTAACAGAAGATCGAAGACAGATACAGGCTTCTGATATGAAGTTAGCACCTGTGATTAGCATCGGATTGGTGAGATCTTGGTAAAATTGAGTGGGAGAGTAGTGGGGAAATGGGTGAGAAGAACGAAAGACAGTAGGAGAGAAGACATGCAAGGAGACTGGCTAAACTAACCTTTATCAATCAATTAGAGTACCACATCATTTTCAATCAATGGTACTCCAGCCTTGAACAAACTTGATTCCTATATTTGTTAGAGGAGTACATTCCCATTTCGAAAACTGTTTCGCAAAACCACCGCATTGCTTCTCAGCGATTCTCTATCTTGTACCAACTGTATGATTGATTAATAGTCGGGGAACAAGCTGCAATTCAAACCCATTCTTGGACCGCTCCATATAGTCATAGGAGAAAAAGTTTCAACAACAATTATATGGGTTAATCATAGCATAACATGAGCAATGTGTAACCCTATCAGTAGGGGTCAAGTAATCTAGTCAAATAGACAACAGGTATCTCCAGCATAAACGCTTCACAAACAACAAAAGTATCAGCCGTTAAATAGCCCGCAAAGGCAGTATATATACAGGGGTATTAATATGCTAAAAATCACACTCACGCCTCAACAGCATGCACCCAAGCATCAAAGCATAAAGTCGATCAGCACTCACCAGGAGGCCCGACACCAACAGCCGAAAGCAATATCACCCACCCATAACCCCAGCCGGACACGTAGAAATATCCATCTTAGTATACCACTCCATCTATCCGGATAGATCAACTCAATCACCACCAGTCGTATCCACTCCCACTCCAACAACCATCCTCCTCTTAAACTCCTCCACCTCCACCTTCTTTTCTTCCCTCCCACTACCCCCACCACCCAATCCCACTAACACCCTAGGCTGACCATCCGGCCGCTCATTCAAACTCGGTGCTCGGGGTCGTTGCTTTCCGCGTGCTCGACCCCCCATGACCGGGAACTCATACGTCACCATCCGCCACACATACAGACATATATCGAAGATGAGAAGCGCCGCCCAGGGAAATATACACACGATACCGAGGAATATCTGCCCACAATTGACGTATGTTAGCTTCTGGCCGCATGCAGGAGGTCGGGGAAGGGTGGGGAACGGACGAAGATGCGCACAACCCAGGTTTCGATGTAGGTGAGGTCGGCGGGGAGGAGGGAGTACCACGCCATAGTGAGGTTGGCTAACCTGGTTGGTGGGTTCGTATATAAGCGGTAGTATAGGTATGGAGGTATTTAGGTGTTAGGTTAATCGGTCGGTGTCGGAAGCATCGGTGTGGCGGTCAGAGGCGGTCCGGTATCCCTGCAGGATGAAAGGACGAGGAAGGGGTATCTTGCACGACGATCGAAGGATTGTTCAGGATCAAGGAAAGGTGGTGGTGTGTTGTGCTGGCAGGAGGGATCGTAGATATACTGTGCACGCTGGCAGGCCGGCTGGGTCTCCGGAGATCCGGTGGTAAAGCGGGCAAGGCAGGCAAGGCAGGCAGTGGTGTGATGCAAGCTGGTTTATGAGCGGGAGACCGTCATTCAGGTGCGGAGAAGAGAGAAACGACAGGCCGCGGCATCCCCGGGGGCGTAGAGAACCTGGACAGACCCGGTAAACGGGGAGACTCCTGGGAATTGATGATCGCCGGCCGACTTGGCGAGGGGACGAGCTCGGCCCTTTCGGGTAATTGGCTAGCTTCCTCGGCGGGCCTCTCACACACTAATTACTACGATCCATATATACTTTGTAAAAAGCCATGTCCGGTGCTCTAATCAAATCCAGTTCATACGCTTATATGCAATCTATGTACAGCGATTTCAATCAAAATAGTCGTAGGCACATGTCTTCCGTACTCCACCCAAATCCCATCCCAATTCTATGCACAATCGTTATCGCTATAAATCACAATCATCTAGCGTGCCATCCGGTAGTGTTCGTAAGAGGTGAAGCCGGGGTCGTCCTGCTCTACAGGTCCATAACCCCTCGTCCGCCACCGGTCCAACGGCGTCACCGTCTCATTCACCGCCGGGCCTTGCGCATGATTGAGCAGCCCTGTTTCGCTCTCATTCCGCTGATGGTAGATTCCGCCTCCCATCGGGGCCGGCACGCGGAAGGCCGGGTGGATGTGATCGTTCGCCGTCGGGTCGTACGGGTCATGCGGCTTCAAGCCGGACAGCGACGGCAGCGACGGGGCCGGAGACGACGCCCGCGAGGAGGTTGGCGACCACTCGCCCAGCGCACTGTGCGGTGTCTGCGAGCGTTCGGTCATCAGATCGTCGGGCCGGCCGTAGATCCCACCACCGAACTCGTCCCGGAAATCAGGACGGTCCTTGTAGTATGAGAAATCGAGATGGTTCTCCGGGACCACTTCGAACGGTGCCGAGGACCCTGCATTGTCCATCATGGACTTACCCGGTTGCGAAGACGACATGGTATCCATGGCGATGTCCGAGTAATCGCCTTCACCCTCGAAGGTCCCCAGCCGTCCGCGGTAGATAGCCTTCAATGCCTCCGCTGCCTTGGCATGCACCATCGGCGTAATTAGCGGTTTATAGAGAGCCGGGTGGCCGAATTTGGAGTTGAGCCGTTCTGAGGCCTTCTTGTTTGGCTTGCTGACCGCCAGGGCCTCGGCATCCGTCAGGTTTGCGCGGTTGTAGTACGTGATGTCGGCGTCGAACTTTCTCATGCAGTAGAACTTGAAGGCTAGCATCAGGAAGGGGGGAGGGACCACGCAATAAACCATGTTCCACGTGCCCTTGGCCGTGGCAACAAACGCAATGACTATGTTGGAAAGGATCATGGCGAAAACCATGCGGTTGAACAAAACCCGCCAAAACTGACCCCCGGACTCTGTCTTGGTCACGAAGACATATAGCAACATGTACTTCTTCATCATCGCATCCAGGCCAAAATACAAGGCGGTGACTGGGAGAACGATCGGCTGCAAGGTCGCGAAGCAAAGAGCCACAGTTGCATAGAACAGGAAGTAGTTATAGTAACTGGCATATTCAAAAGACGGCGGGGCCGTCCACTCAATAGCCTGGCGAGGCGTGGGCGAGAGAAAAGTCTTGGAGAACCAGACCCAAAAAACCGTGATCATTTGAACCAAGTCGATAGTGGCTCCCAAGTTCCGCTGCAGCAAATAGGTCACCCAAAATGGCGATACCTGACACAGGGCGCTTACAACTTTCGTATAGAAGGCCCCATCCCTGAGCGCTTGCCAGGCGTTTTCATCTTTGTTTTCTGCATCGATAACGGCGGAGACAAAGGTCCACGCTGCAGAGAACAAAGAGAAAACGATCAGGTTGTTGAAAACGAAGAACGAGTAGAGTTTGCTGAGAACATGGCGCTCTCGGGAGGTCTTAGTGACGTCGCCGGCCCGGATCGCCAGCCGACGGAAGAGGATAGGCAGAATGATATAGACGAGAGAGGTCACGGCTGGGGACAAGATACCCTGGACAGCAGCCCAGATGTAAGGACTATTATTAAGCGATGTCTGGAAAGCCGGCCAGACCAGGCCCAGATTGGACAAATTGGACAAGAAGATCGCAATCAAGCCGTTGGGTACGACATACACCAGCGTGAGGAGCGTCACCCAGATGGCACTAAGAAATTGCTTCCATTTGCGGGCAGACTTCGACAACGGGAGGTTTTCCCAGATGAGGTCGTCCGGCCGTGGTGCCAGAACAATTGTTGTTCCTTCCGGGTGTTTTTTACGCGCGGTATACGCAACGGCATGGGCATGCTCAATCATATCCCAACTGACGAAGCCAAAGGGCATGGCATTCCGCCTGTCAATGGATGCCCGAACGTGCTTGATCTCTTCTTCCAGCCTTCTGATCTTGTCCGTCAAATAATCAATGGCATCCACGTTGCCACCTGAGTGTTCGTCTCTTTCCTTTCGGGGAGGGCGCATGGTCGGACGTTTCGCGGGAAGCCGATCCGGACGCCTGAGGTACTTGGCCAGGACGGCTTCGAGTTCGCGCACCGTTTCGTCGTGTTCCTTGATCAGGCGGGGTAGTCCCTTGACGTTGCGGCCGATAGAAGCTCGTGGGACGGCAGCAGTCGGATTCACCTCATCCGTCAGACGTAAAACGCCTTCGTCCGATCGAGCGGCTGGGGGCATATCGGTGATCTACCAGCGTACGTGTCAGTACATGTATTAAGACTCCACATTGGCTTCACCGATTAATATACCATTAAAGTCCTCGCATGAAGACTGCGCTGATATTCGGGGCTTTCAAAGTACTTCCTCCGTAGCTTCAACACACCCTGGTAATTCCTCCAGAGAAAGAAAGCAACAATTATATCGAATGCCCAGGCGCAGAAGACTTGACCCCAAATGGCGTCGGTGGTGACGTAGAGCGGGGTCATCGTAGCGAATGCCCCGAATTGTGAAACCGTATCTCCCGTGCTCTGTGTGAGATTGAGTGGGATCATGACGCCGCAACCGATCACGCTCAGAATGATAAAGATGTTCCGACACATTTTGGTGAAGCGGATGAACATGGTCGCATCGAGGCCTACGCAATCGACCAGGGCGGGTTCCTTGGTACGCAGGACAGGCTTGAGCCAGGCGAAGAATCCCCTTCCCACCGGGGGCGGGGTGTGTTTGTGATCGGCATGTTTGACCTTGGGCGCATAGACAACCGAGTGACGAGGGCGGAAGAGGGAGAACAGTAAGGCGAGGAGGATCGAGAAGCCTGCGGAGGTGGCTAAGGAAGCCCAGATGGCGTTGACTTGGAACTGTTGAGTATCTTAGCTGACTGTCGGAGACTGAAAATGGCGGGTGGACATACGGCAGATTGAAAGGGATTCGAGATGAGTTTGAGGAACTGCTCCGTGGGATCATCGCGCTGCTGGAGAGCGCTAGGATGCATGTCGGGCGAGGCGAGGCGGCATGGAGGGAGGAGAAGGAGGAAGCGCGAGAAACAATGAGAGGACAAAACCACCGGCGGGAAACCGAAGAAAACGAGTGTAAACCCGATCCAGATAAACGAAAGGATGGCCGCGGAAGAAGAAGAACGATGATGGAGAAGCAGAGAGAGCCGAGTGGGTTTTGTTGGAGGCGGGTCTGGAACCCACGACAACAAGGTTGGACTTTGGAGTGGCCGTTGCCCATCATTCCTCTGGGGATCAATGGCCGCCGCCTTTACGTACCGGGGGTACGTATCAGGCATTTAGGCCGGATTGACAGGCAGGCTCCGGGGCTCGGGGTGCATGCACCATGCACAATCCATCGTCGCTGGTGCCATTGGCCCTAGCATCGACGGGGAAAGCCGATCTATGTACGATGTAACTCTGATCCATCGGTTGTCATGGTGCCCTGCGTGACTCTATCCACCTCGTCCTTTTGATCTCTTTCAGGCCACCCATGCTCGTTCTTCCCGCACGCTTTGATGACCAGTGACAGCCGGGCGTGCCAGCAGTGACCGCCTCAGAAACAGACGCCCAGCGCTTCAGTAACAAAAAAAAGCCAAAATCATAGGAGCCCTGATCCACTCGAGCACGCTGGTTGGTTCAAGCCCCATCCTCGACCGGCTGCTATTTTGGTGGGCCAATCTGGTCCCGCCATTGTGAATATCTTCTGATCTCCTTCGGACTAGTGCCGAGATTCTGAGACACCACCACACGCGGTGGAGTACTAAATTTCGGGGCATCCGCTGACTTTATTGGCCACAACTTCTGGCACCCTCCTCCGGATACCGTACCTGACCATACCAGTGTGGCTGACCAGCACTCAGTGTGGCACTGGATCCGATCCATGATGGAGGACAAGACTGCCTCAATCCCATTGGGCACATCAGAAGTCATGGCGGGAAGAGACTGCGGTACCCCATGATACACGACTCCCAGCTGATGTGGCTTCAGGTGGCAAGGACTACCTATCTGATCTCTCGGATTATGTAACCCAGAGCGGTTGCATGGCTATCTCACCACTATTGCCAATAGTGAGGATCCATCTTCCACGGTCAGAATTAAGGGGCAGGGCCAAGGGATTGGGAGGAGGCAGGGCCACTGACACGACCAGGATTCAGGGTCCAGTGACGGTATAACTCATCAATGGAGCACGTACGGAGTACCACACGCAACTAGTGGTCAGCAGTTAGCAAAGGTCTTGCGAAGGATTGTATTGGTGCAGTGACGAGCCGTAGACCTGATATACACCGGCTAGCTCCCATCTCACTGGTTGGACTCGATGGCGATCATGGACCCGAACTCGCAGATTTGCATTAATGATTCTATTAATACTCCGTACTTCCTACTGTTCGGGACTTCGGGTAGGTTGAGGTCCCGAGACATACTCCAACACTTAGTAAACCTACGTACGGGCCGTAGCCCGTAGGGGCACTACAGATCAATGAAGTCATCGCTCGGCAGCGTTGCCGAAAAGTTCACAACTCCCGCACAAGTTGGTACAGCAGACATTACTTTATTTCGTCCTCAAGACTACATACATCATCACCTTCTCGCAACTCCGTTCGACCCAAACCCAGCACCCCCAAACAGGCAGTAAATTGCCTCCGATCATTGCTCCAGGTTACGGTTAAACCAACAACTTATTTTGCCGTTCATAGATTGCTTATTTTATGTACTGGTATCTGGTTTCGTCATATTCCGAAGACACATTTCATCAGGTAAACGTCAAGACCTTTACAGCTGGCCAGCAGTGTTGAAGTCCGCCAGGGCCTCCTGGACACGCTTGGTCATGGTCTTCTCACCCTCACGAACCCAGACGCGGGGGTCGAAGAACTTCTTGTTGGGCTTGTCCTCACCGTCGGGGTTGCCGACAGAGGTCAGGAGGTAGTCCTTCTTGTTGAGCATGTAGTCACGGATACCGGCCATGTAGGCGAACTGCATGTCGGTGTCCAAGTTGACCTTGACGACACCGTAGCTGATGGCCTCCTTGTACTCCTCCTTGGAGGAACCAGAACCACCGTGGAAGACGAAGAAGACGGGCTTGTCCTGGGAGGACTTGGTCTGCTCCTTGACGTAGGCCTGGTGCTTCTGGAGGAGCTCGGGGTGGAGACGGACGTTGCCGGGCTTGTAAACACCATGCACATTACCGAAACCAGCGGCAATGGAGAAGTAGGGGCTGATAGCGGCGAGGGCGTTGTGGATGGCCAAAATGTCCTCGGGCTGGGTGTACAAGGAGTTGTTGTCAACATCCTCGTTGTTGACACCGTCCTCCTCACCACCGGTGATACCGATTTCCTAAAGAGAGTCAGTCTTCCGTCTGTCCGTCTAGTAAGAGATCAAAGCATACCATCTCAAGCCACTGCTTCATGGGGGCAGCACGCTGGAGGTACTTGGCGGTAGTCTGGATGTTGTAGTCGACGGGCTCCTCGGAAAGGTCAATCATGTGGCTGGAAAAGAGGGGCTCGCCGTGGAGCTTGAAGTAGCGCTCATCCTCATCGAGGAGACCATCGAGCCAGGGAAGGAGCTTCTTGGCGCAGTGGTCAGTGTGGAGGACGACGGGAACACCGTAGGTGGGAGCAATGCTGCGGATGTAGTGGGCAGCGGCAATACCACCGGCAATGGAAGCCTTCTGGCCGTCGTTGCTGACACCCTGGAGTGAATCATTAGCTCTGTTCTTGGAGAAGACCCCTATATGAGGTTCCAAAACCCACCTTGCCAGCGAAGTAGGCAGCACCACCCTGGGACACCTGGAGGACAATGGGGCAGTTCTGGTCGCGGGCAGCCTCAAGACAAGCGACAACGGTGGAGGAGGAGGTCACGTTCTATACGATGGAAGCTGTCAGTCATTTGATCCGGGGTGGTTGAGGGGCTATGAGACTTACAATGGCGGGGATGGCAAAGCCCTTCTCCTTGGCGTACTCGAAGAGACGGAGGACGTCATCACCGACGATGACACCGGACTTGCGGGAGAGCTGCTCGAGGACACCCATTGTGATTGTTATTGAAGACTAAGAGGAGGGAAGTGATGAGTAATTAATTGGTTGATGGAGAGAGAGGAAGAAAGGACGACAGAGAGGAGCGAGACAGAGGAACCAAATAAATTCTGCACCAGAGGACTAAAAGCTTTACCGAGCGACGAATACGGAGCTGGACATTTAAATGACGAGCACGGGCAAGGAGGGGCAGCGTATGACTAGGAGCAGAAGGAGGGGGGAACTTGGGACATGGAGGGGCAAGTGGTGCTCGAAGGACTCACCGGGTGGTGGGGAATGATGTGTTCAGTATGAAATCAGTGACCGGTTGGGGTTCCACGGAGAGGGGAAGATAGTGGTCGTGATGGTGATGATGATGCTGTGGAAGATAGAAGAAGAGGAGAAAGTCGAAGGGGAAAAAGATCAATTGAGGATGCCGTACCGATCTTAAGTCTACTTACTGTGTACATCACCGGACGAATCCCGTCCGAGGCTACGACGATGATGCTTCCATCTTGTTCCCTTCCCTGCTGCAATGGTGGGGTTCGATCGGAGCCCGCAATGACGCTGTTGGTGGCCTCAGGCTAGAGGCCTCCCGGGAATCCCCGCTCCCATCACATGACATCATTCGGTTACCTTCCCTTCGGTCCGACTTGTGTCTAACTATTTGGATGAGCTATGAGTCTGATTGCAGCTGCTGGTCTGCTGCGAGTATGGATGCAATATCCTTCCAGGTCCCAGGAAGCAACTCGCAGTGCCTGTTCTGTCCTTAGGGTTTACATAGTACGTAGTAGATAGATGCTGGTGGCACCTCATCCACCTCGCCGTGGGCTGTTGTCAACCGGTTGGTTGCACTGGACAACCAGCTCGGCTACTGGGCCCTGCTGGCTCCTTCCTCCGAAAACATTGACCCATTTCTCTCCGTGTTTCTTTCGTGCTTCATTCAGGGCCGGAGAAATCAGCAGGGGTTTTTCCTCCGTTCTCGTTACTGGGCATTCCAACCATTTCGCTGCCTTTCTGCCGGTCACGGCCTAGACTGTCCTTCCCCGGTCCAGCTGATCTGAAAATAAGGTAAGAGGGGTGCTGTTCCGCCGATATGTGGAGCCCTTGGGCAACCCCGGGTTGGGGATGCCCTCAACCATGTAGTATCCCGGGCCTAAAATCGGATCCCCATCGGCGAAGACGCTCAACGTGCATGTCTCGTACGGCTGGCTAGCTGGACAGACCTACATACCTAGTACTCGGGCCCAGGACCTTCAGAAACCACGCGTCGAAAGTAACCAGCCGGGGTGCCCACAAGTAGTCAGTATCCACTTTACGGAGTACTCGGAGCGCAAACGCCAGAACTCTTGATTGGAGGGATAACTGCTGTCACATACTAATACACGTAAATATCAATGCAAATGGGTAACAAAATTATTACAAAAAGCTGGCTTTTAAGATTTCAGGCCTGAGTCCCGTTCACTTGCGGTGAGTGCGCTCCAACGAGCATGCTGAACTGACCTCCCCCTGAGGCAGACACTAGCTTCTTTCCATTGACGTGCTTGTTTTGGAGCAGTGTCGGTCGTTCGATCTCATCCTCGTCGCGGTGACCAGCCTGGCGCTGTACGTTGAAACCCCAGCTATACGCCTGGCCGTCTTTGGTGATGGCAAACGAATGGTCACTGGAGGCTGTTGCGAAGACAACCTCCTCCTTGATATCAGTAAGGGGGGTTGGCATCGTTAGGATACGGGGTCGCCCGTGCTCATCATGCACGAGCTCATCTGACGGCATATCCTCGAGCGAAATGCCAAGGGCCTTGTTATCCACACGTCCCCAGGATAGGCATTTCCCGTCTTCTGTAACAGCCACGCTGTGGTCCTTTCCACCGCAGATAGAAACGATTTTGCTTTGCTTCCGGAAAGACTTGACTTCCGTCGGGTAGAGGACCACGGCATCGCTTTGTCCCGCACTCATGGGGACGGCTGTCTGACCGAAGTTGTTGGAACCCCAAGCATGCACCCGGCCGTTCTTGCGGATGGCGAAGGAATGATAAGAACCGGTACCGATGCTCACGACGTCCGATGGGAGGGCACATTGCCCGGGGATGAGACTTTCGAGCTTGCCATGCAGACGTCCTGAAATTCTCCGTCCAAGCTGGTTTTGTTCCTCGCAGCCCCAGGTCAAAACAGCGCCCTTGGCGGTCAAAGCCAGGACGTGTTGCGCACCAGACGCAAGCTGCGTCACCTTCTCAAGACCGGGGATCAGAACTGGCTGCCTTTGGATCTTCGTTTCGGGGGAAAACCCAATCACACCGTTGCTTCCCTATGAGATGTCAGCTAAAAGAGACAACTATCTAGAAACATTTGTGACATGACTTACTCTGAAAGTGCCCCAACCATAGACCCGTCCCTCCTGGGTAAGAGCGAAAGTGGCACTATCTGTCGCAATGACCTGCGTGAAGACAGTGCCCTCAGGGAAGAGAGCAGGGTCCACGGCGGTAGGAGTGGCCTCCTTCATGTTGAGGTCGACTTCATCATCATCAGAGTCCGAATCCGACTCACCCTCCTTACCCTCACCTTTGGCAGCATCCGCATTCTCAGCCTTGCGCTCCTCCTTTGTATCCCTACCGAGTGTACCCTCATCGTTCACTCCCCACGTAAGAATCTTATTATCGTGTGTAAGAGCAGCCGAATGAACACCCCCAATAGCCAACTGCACGACACCGACCGTCTCGGCCGACAGCTTCGGGTTCAACACCGGCCCAGGAATCTCCGATTTCTTTGTCGCATCACCCAGACCCAATTCACCGTAGCAGTTTGTACCAAAAACATAGACATCGAGTTTCTGCGTAGGCGGGAGGTTGATAATAGCCAGAGCTTCTACCACAAAACAAAAAACTGCATTAGCACGGCATTCTCCGAAGTTTAGAGCGCGCAAAACAAATCAAAACAAATCAACTCAAATTCCACAACAGCAGTGAACACTCACCCTTCTGCTTCTTTGTAACGCGCGCCTGGGCCGCTGGCGCAGCCCCTGACGTCGTCTCCTCCACTGAATCCGTAGCCTTCCGCTTTCTCGAAGCCTGAGCCGGCTTCGTGCTCGCGGCGTCAGTCTTATTCGTGATCTTCTTCTTTTCGACGGTGTCTGAGGGACTCTCAACCCTGCGCTTCGAGGTGGCTGCGCGTTTGGGGGGCATTGTGGTTCTTGTTTATTCACTAAAGCACGGTAAAAGCTAAGAGGAAATGTTAATTCTGATGAAAGGTACGGCGAGAGATGTGAAAGGTGAAGCTATACCTAGCTAAACAAATAGACAGGTAGGTCAATTTGTATGTGGATGTGAATATTATGCGACAAGAGTAGGGTGGTGGTGGCTGGGTTGTGTGTGTTAATAAATAATAAAGGAAAAAACAACAATAAATAAATCATTAAATGATGGTAGGAAGGGATGTTCCGTTGGAACAGAGCGTTGTGCGCTCCAATCAGGGAGTGCCGTTGGGGGCGGGAGGCGGTTCCGGTGTCACTGTACTGACTAAGGCGGTGATGATGTGATTGGGTTGCCGGTTGTCAAGGGACAAATCCCATCGTATGACGGTTAGGGAGTGGAATGTACTACTAGGAATATGGGCGGATTTAAAGATAGAACAAAGAAAGAAACTCAATACAGCATATAATAATTTGTAGTGAATGAATTGCGCATGTTTCTAATAGAATTTGGATGTTCTGCATACTGTCATTCATGCGCAAAAATGCTCCTTACATGGGTGCGATCGGTTGTATATATTCCGAAACCCTCGTCTATCTATATAACATGCCACCAGTTCCGTTTCTTTCCAATATGCAATGAGATGCTGTGGCTTCTTACACGCCAGGTGTTGGTTTTTCTATTTCATAAAACAAGAGATAGACCTCGCGCTGCATTCCCAGAACATCGGATGTCTTGCATTCCTTGACTTTCTCGTCGGAGACGCGCCACCATCGATCGTTGGGCTTGCGGCGGCGGTGAAGCCGGGTTATAGAGCCGCTCGACGCTTCGACCGAGGTTGCTGGTGTACTGCGGTCGCTGGTGAAGGATGCTCGTGAGAATGACTTGCTCCAGCGTCCACCCTCTGTGGAAGATGGGCTGTGCGGGTCAGACACGGGCGACAAATTTTGTTTTGAGGATGATGACTTGGTCCGAGTGCTTTGGAAGGAAACCCGTGGGCTCGATGTCGGCCGAGGAGTTGGCGATGGGGAAGGTTGCAACTGAGAGGTGCGAGTCGGAGACGCTATTGATGTTGAGATGTTGAGGGACGCAGGCTCGGTATCCGAGGAATTACGAGCTCTTAGCTGAGGACTAGGGGCTTGGGATGGGTTTTCACTAGTAGCCCGACTCTGGGCGTATGAGCTGAACGCGTCTGGTGTTGAGAAGGGCGGATAGAGATGATTGCGTCGGAATGACTCGTAGTGTCCGCTGTGGTGGCTGCCCTTGTGACAGACAATTGCCA
This sequence comes from Aspergillus sclerotioniger CBS 115572, assembly GCF_003184525.1. Taxonomy (NCBI): domain Eukaryota; kingdom Fungi; phylum Ascomycota; class Eurotiomycetes; order Eurotiales; family Aspergillaceae; genus Aspergillus; species Aspergillus sclerotioniger. The sequence goes on along the minus strand of NW_020291007.1, from coordinate 119,994 downwards.
GCAGTCTGAACCATTCCCGGCTCAAGATACCACCGAGAGGAAGCCGCTCCGGAAAAGACACCTTGGCTGCATTCTTGGTGGAGCTACTGTGGTCAAAGATTGATCGCGAAAGATGAATGGCGACGACCTTAGGGAAGGCCGTGATCCGCATATGCCGCGCAATCTTTCGTTTGGGAGCGAGTTCAGAAGGTGGTAGGGAGACTCCATCTAAGGCTCCCTCTGGATCCGTAGCGAGAGCCGTCTGGATTCGCTCAATTTCCGCCTCGAGTTGTTTTCGGTCATCCTTGGTGCGCGTGCGGCGCAATCCCTCAATCTTCAATTCAAGAGCATGCTGTAATCGACATTTGTCGCATTTGAAGTCTTCAATGTATTCGGTTTTCAGTAAACCGTCAAAGCAAGCGCTAAGAGTGGTTGAGCTTTTTTGAGGCACCTGCAAGGTCAGGTTCACAAACGAAGTCTGGTTAGGCTTGTATTGGTAGTGGCAAAACAGACACTCAATCTGAGACTCGAGCTGGCCTTCAAAAGGAAAGCCATGCTCATGGTCAATTTCTCGAAGCTTGTTGTCGATAATGGCCGGGAGACCGGTTTCGGATCCGTCATCAATCCGTACCTCAACTTCAGCAGGACTCTTGGGGGAAGGCACACCGCCAGGTTCCACGATCTCCAGGCCTGGCGACGGCCCAATCATGCCCTTCGCTCGTTGTCGGGCTTTGACGCCGGCATGGTATTCATCGCAAAGTCTCTCCGCGACAATCTGCAAGAACTCCTGTGCGTCCTGCTGATTGCGGCTGATTCGTGTCCGGTAGGCATATTCGAGTGACTGGATAAAGGGCCGTGCAGAGATGGTCTTCTTGTAGATTGGGCGTTCGTTCAATCGGTCCAACATCTCCTTCAAAGCTCTGGTAATGGTTCCCTGCTGTAATTCCCTAATTCTATCCGGCTTTGCATCCCGTGGCATCTCGTCTAGGGAAGGCAATGTATTGTATATCTCGGGCCCGTCCAGTTCACGTCGATGGAGCTCTCTAATCAAGTAAAGGCGCAGGTCGCCAAGCCCCGCAAGAGCCTGAAGGACCGAGTTGATGAAGCAGTCATTGGCAGGATTGGATAGGCCCACGATGTTCTTCTTGCGGGTACTGTCGAGTGACTCGTCTCCATCGATAGTGTAGTTGGGCCCGAAGACGTAGAACAGAGCGATAGCCGCAAGAGATGCCCCCGCTGCGTAAGCGGCGACAGTGGTTGATTTTTCCTGCATCAAATTCCAAGCACCGAGATATATAAGAGAGAAGAGAAGGCTGGGATACGAGCAAAAGAGTGGCGGCCGACGTCAATGCTATGGTTGGTCCATGAGAATGAGCTGTTCGAACAGACACGGAACTCCGGTGCCAAGACGAGCAAAGTCGAAATTTTCCTTCCTGCACTCGAATCCCCTCTTATATACGCGGGCTTCAGCTGTCCAAGGATTCAGAATGGACTCCGATCAGTTGCCGGTGACTAGGAGCGGGATAACAGTCAGCAGCAGTCCCCATAAAGCCGAGGATGTGGAGAGGACATGGGGTAACTTCAGGTAGACAGGAGGGGGCCGCCAATGACAGCGTTCTCACCAGATTAGAGTAGTAAGAGGCGCTGATATCCCGCTCGAGGACATGCCAACGCAAGAAGATCCGACAATCCCGTTCAACGCGGTAGCCGCAATGGAAGACTCGTCGATTGGCGGCAGACGTGTTGCTGATGCGTGTGTCTTGGTATTCTCGGATGTTCCTCAGCGCCGAGCGTCCGCCATACGGGAGACTCCCGACGCTTTCCAGGGCGGTTCATGACCCCCACCCCACATCCTGTCATTATTGAGTTTCTCTATAGGGTCATCCAAACTTCTGATGATCAAGGAACGATCATATGCGAGCCCGAGGGTTTGTAAATCTGCTGATATGTGTGTTTGAAGCGGCTGCAAGCTTGAAAGGGAGTACTCTCCTCGTTGAAGTGTGCAGATCCCTTGCTGCCTCCTTCCTGAATTAGCATGGCGATTTTTGAAATGATGAAGCAATTGAATTATCGTGCCGGCAGCTCCTGGAGCAGCAGGTGTGTTGCGAGATCTGTATGATAGCCAAAGAATCATCCCACTCGGCCCATAAGAAGCAATGAGCGGGTGATTTGGTGTGATCGGGATGGAAACGGAGAGGGGCGGAATCGACTGTCCTGGGATTGCCATCAGCCTCAGCCTCAGGCCATTAACCTTAGTCCCCTGATCCACGAAGCAACCACGGTGGTCGAACAGTAGCACTCTAACTTATGTAAACTAGCACGTGCATATTCTTATTTGATTACTTTTGTTGCATCTATTCTAGTCGAATGATTTCATATCCTAGCATGCCAACACCCCATGATTCATGAGAACCCCCAGAAAAGCATCGTATCAGTCAGTATCCACATTTTATGCAATGGTTCCTCAATAGATATGCTAATCTTATGCCCGCAGGGACTCCGGCAGAGTAGCAACCTTCTCATTGAAGAGATCTTCAGCCTGCTTCCAGACACGGGCGTTTTGCCGGTCCTTCAGCTGCAGCAAGCTAGGGAGCAAGGCCTGGCTGAACATCTCAGAACTCTCACGGGGCAAAAGAGACGGGAGGTGGTCGATGCTGATCACACTCAGGCCAGCGATCTGGTTTCCGCCCGACAACGTGACGGGAACGGTGGGCTTGTCAAAAGTGGTTGTGATATTATAGACAGGGATAGGGTTATGTGGGTTGGTCCTGTCAACGAAATATCGTACAATGGTCAGTGAGAGGTCTCCAGAGTCGGGGGCTAGGTGCCTTACGTATCAGCGCTCACATCGCAGATGACCGACAAGCGACGGTTTGCAGAAGTAAGAGTCTCTGGAGTAACGAATGGGGCAATGGGGGACGCCAGGTAAATACAGTTCACGAAGATATCGGCATCCTCGACAATTTCCTTGAAAGGCCCGCCTGCAGAGACATGTTAACGCATGAAGACTAAACACAGGTAAGTCACAACAGACCTTTCTTGGTTTCTTCGATATCCCACCGGATGATGTCAGACTCGGGAATGCCGACATCCTTGGCCAAGTCCACGGCACCACTACCACAACGACCAAGCTGCGACATTATTAGATATACTGTCAAAATGCAAGATAAGAAAACTCACGGCTCCGATAACAAGAATCTTGGGAGAGCGGCCGGACTGCTTCTTACCAGCCTCGAGAGACTCCTTGACAGATTCAATCAAGCGATCCTGGTTAGCATACGGGCTTTCTGCAGGCAGAGGCTCGCCCTCAGGGTGCGTCAACTGCCAGGCCCAGTTCTTGACAGCCAAAGCGGAGCCTGCATATCCGGCAGACCAACCAAAAGCTAGTGTACGAAAATCAGCTTCTGCATGGAAGACATGTTCGAAAAGAAACACTCAGTCCTTACCAGCGACTCTCCGGCCAACATCATCAGTGAGGAATTCAAGATCCAAGAGAGTACCGCCTCCCCGAGGCCAGCGGCTGAGGACCTTCTCCCAGCCACCCTGCTGCTTGTAGCAGTGCGCAAAGGAGATATGAACGTGCTCGAGAGGAAAGTCATCTTCAGGGAGCTCTTTGAGACCCAAAACGTAGGCATCCTTGGGTGCATCCTTCACCCAAGAACCTTCTTCCACCAGCGGGGCACCAATCTATACATAACATTCTGAGATGATGTTTTATTCGGTTGTGGGATTTTGTGAGTCTTCATACCTTTGCGAATTCCTCATCTAGAAAGACAATAGCCAAGTTAGACATGTCACGCGAAACCGATGGCGATTTATTAGGGGTATTAAGGGATATAACTACTGCCTAGCAGTTATGGTAGTGACTAGTCACTCTTACCATCAAAGATCCGCTGCGTCGAGCGTTCGACAGTCACTTCGTATCCAGCATCAATAAGAGCCTTGCAGGTAGTCGGTGTCACTATAGTACAGCATATTAGTATCCTAGTGTCATGACCCGTGAATAAAGGGTACAATGCTCACAGGCAGACCGAGCCTCGGCGGGCTTGGTTTCGGCACGCAGCCAGATCTTGTTAGAAGACATGGTTAAATGATAGCAATTGGTGGTCTTCTGCAGTGAGTTGATGTTCAGGATCAAAAATTTTAGACTCTTCGATTAGAAACTAATGCTAGTTATCGCTGCTAGGACCTATGACACAGACTTGCCCCTCTGGTGATAGCGGGGAAGTACGGTGGCTCCGTTCCGGGAATGTGACTCAGCAAGCACGACCCGCCGATGTCGGCGACTTGAAACAACCCAATTACAAAGTTGAACGATGCCCCATGATGGTCCTGACAGGCATGGTTGCGCTAGGGTAGACTACCTATGTCGAGGCCATGGGCTATATGTGGTTGAGCAGGTTTTCAGGCTATTTTATTCTTACATCACCTGCCCAAGACCCAAAGTACCTTGTCCTCAGCCTGCACTTCAACGAGCCCCATCTTTGAATAGAAAGCAGGTGTTGGGGCTCAAGAAGCAACCTTAGTGCGGCTTCGCGTTCGGCTACCAATACCATCCATGAGAAGGTCCCTCCTGATAGTGGCCTTCGCTTTTTTGGGGCGTTCTCCCTTTTTCTTGTCCCCATTCGTAGCTTGGCCTCTTTTGGTGTTTTTCGCGGGTGTAGGAGCTGATGGCCCATGCTGAGCTCCTGCATCTCCTGAATCGGTCCTCTGCTTCTTGGGTGCAGCCTCTGTGGCATTCTGGGCTCCAGCTTTATCCGTATCCACTGGCGAAGTAGTCGAGTCGTACGTTCGTTTATTGCCTAAACTCGGCTTAGTAGTAGATTGCTCGGGTACAACATTCGCAGTATCGGGGTCTTGCTGGGCAGACGTAGTCTCGTCGGTATGCTTTGCTTCATCAAAGTTTGCATCAGGGCTAGGCTTGCTCCCCTCCGCAGGCTCAGATGCATGGAATGGTTTGGCTAGAAGACTGGCGCCATTCGTGGGTTCTGATAGTAGAGGCATCATTACCGGGTACAAGATGTAGATGTATATGGCATATGAAAATCAAACAGAGTTACCGGCCACAAGGGGCATAGATGGGAAGTACTTAGACATACCTGAGAATGCAGGTCCGTTAGAGCTTCTACTAGGTCCGAAAGCCATGGCAGTACGCAGTGTAGAGAATCTAGAGAATGACCCTGGTCAAGGAAGGTTCAATTGTTTTGCAAACTCTGTGCTCGTGAAAGACAAGCGACTCGTAGGCCAATGGATTGTTGTATTACTAGCTAAGCAACACACGCTCGGAGAATGTCATCGCTGGTAGAAGGTCCCGGGAAGAGCGAGAGGTGAGGTTCCGCGGTGACGTTTACCAAGACGCGACCAGGGGCGCTAACCCGTCTCACGCGGGACTAAACCTCGGTTGTCCCCCTCCTAGGTGTCAGTGCATGCTAGACTAAGGAATCAACGGAGCCATTATATGTTTCGTTGCTCAGCTCGAAGGCACATAGATAGGTAGATAAGCTCCAGTTGCACTGGACTTTCCTCGAAGGCTCGAAGGTAAGCACGCCAATAAGAGGAGAAGCCCTCCCTTGCGGCAGGTGTGGAGCCGGGTGCGGAGTATTGGAGTGTTGCTGGTTCGGTATGACCCTCGAAAGTCGAGACAATAATGCTGCTGGCTGGTTGGCGGCCACACTTCGCTGAAGAATCTTGTACGGGCGACCGACACTGTTCCGCCAGGATCCGTGGCATGAATGGGAGGCATCAACTTTGCAATTTGCCCCTGGGAAGGGAAGCAATGTAGTCCAATTTCTTTGCGGTTTATACCACAAACGTTGTAGGTGAATAACTACGTCAATCAGGTCAAGGCCAGCTCAACTTGAAGTAGCCCAGAAAGCGACTCTTTTTCTTCCATGGATGCTGGTGCTTCGTGTCCAACATTTGTCTGATCTGACACGTGCTGTAGAACGCCTGCTAACCATGTGGCTTCCCTCCGCTTCCCCTGGTCCGTTAAGATACGGATCGCATCCGAGCAACTGTGCACAAACACGTCTCGCTGGCGCGGCGTCAATGTCTTCATTTGCGCTAAATCAAATTGACGATTGAACCGGAGGAATGGTCTCGGATCGGGTTCTGTGGGATGGTACAGAGCCAGAGTGGCTTTGAATAGGCTAAAAGGTTCAATAGTGGTGTAAACAGAGGCGTATTCTGAATAGATACTTGCAGGAATCTTGTTACCATCGTCCGGTACCCCTCGCTGAGCCTGCCAGAGCAGACCCCTACCGGATCTGCGAAATATTGTTTTGATCGAAGACCTTTCCCTCGAATACACGGAGGAACACAGGTCTTTTGCCTGCACATAGTAGCGCATAGCAGAGGCTAAGCCGCCCCCATACTGAATTTCGGCATAAATAAAATCGTACAGGAGGAATTTAGCGCACATATCTGCAAGGCCTCGACTGATACGACCACTGGAGTCTCGAATATCAAAATCGATCAACATTTTCAACCATAGCAGGACAGTATTTTGCATGCCCTCCACGACCATGAACTTCAATAAGTTGGTAGACGGTCGTGGAACTGCGTGGGTTGTTGGGCAAAAGATTGATAGCCGATCTTCCCAATTGGACGCGCGCAACCAATTGACAACCTTGGTCCCTGCTCTGGAATCTTTCATGGCCTTCCCAACGTCATCACTGGCAAATGCAAGCATTAACTGATACTGTAAGCATTGGAAAACGTCCTTTGTCTCGACATGTCCTGCAGCGACTAGTTCTTCGAAAATTATCATGGGTTCTTTCATCATTCTTTGCTGTTTGATATCGCGCATGCCCGCCGCATTACTGGCAATAGCAGACTCCGAAGGGTTCACTCGAAAGAGAGGATTGTTTAAGATGTTGTGCATCAGTATATCGGTCGAATGAGCCGAGGAATTGGAAGTTGCTGGCGAATGCTCTTCCGGGGCATCGCTACGGTTGGACGAGGAAGGGTTGTTGGTCGGATATTCACGATCGAGCTGACGACGGAAGGAGGATGTAATGGCATTGAGGAGCTGCTTAGATTGACGCGGGGTGCGGGGCAGCGGAAGATGAAGTTTGGACCAAGGAAACTTGATGGCCGACGTAGCCCTCATGGCGGGTAGGTTTACACGTCGTCAGTCACAAAAAGCGGGCGATGGTGGACGAAGACTATCGACAAATGGTCCCTTTCTCCAAGGAAGTGCAGCAAGTATTGAGGTCACGAGAGGATTTGGCCCGAAACGACGGGCGGTGAGCAAGGGCTGCCTGCCAGTGCCACCTCACCACGCGATCAGCCTGACGAAGACCAGGAAGGGGATGGAGATGATCCATCCCCCAATTGAGTTGGCCGGTCGACCAGCCGGCAGCGATGTATCTACTTCCGGATGAACAGCGGAGGAGTCGATCGCATTCCCACGACGCCATCGTCATCACTGCAGTGGTCGACCAGAACAGCCCCTACCTACTTAGTATCTGATGCTCTCGTAGTAACAGTAGTGATGACGAAATCATCTTCGACGGAGGCAACCCAGAAACCCAAACCCAAACTCATCAACATCGATAAATGACATACCGATCATTGTGAGAGCAATCTATATCTATTCACAGATTTTTACTCAGTACATACTAGTAGGTAGTAGTCGTCGTGGTCCTCGTCAGGGCACGCGGTCTAGGTAGTAAAGTAGGTAACACTGCGCTTGCTTGCTTGCTTGCTTGCTCGCTAAAAACGGAGGCGGGCAACCAATGCGACCGACCGAGCGACCGACCGAAAGTCGCCTTCTCTTCCCCTTCCGTTCCCCATCCATTCAATGAACTCGATCTGCTGCTAAGTTGTAGTAGTCTTTCCCTACTAAACTTTCTGCACCTACCTCCTCCCCCTTCACCTCTCTAATTATTATTTCCTTGCCCCCATTTTCCCTTTATCTTTTTCTTGTGTCATTTGCATCCTTTTCTCTCTTGTCTCTTCCCTCTCTTCCCTCTCTGCCCTTCCCAAAACAAAATCCTGGCGGCCCTTGTGTGCCCTTAGTGGTTCTGGTGCTGACCTCTCTCGTGAGGCTGCATCTCATCATTGCTACCGTACTAAGTTACGACCTTTTTACCCGCTTTTTCTTCCCACTAGCCGCACCTTGTTTTCCTCCCTTCGTCCACCTTGGGTCCTCTCCATTTCCTTCATCTTATTTCTCCATTCGGGAGAATCATAAATACCATCAACAGATATGTCTGAAGTTCAAACAAGGCCTTCTGCCTCTCGTGGCAGAGTATCTGGCCGCGGTGGCCGTGGCGGCTATAGCTCCAGAGGTGGTCGAGGTGGTAGCAGATCCACAAAGACAGACAACTCAGACGGCACACCCACCGCATATGAAGACGAGGGCGAGATTGGCCAGATGAAGAAGAAATACTCGGACACTCTGCCCATGCTGAAGGAGTTGTTCTCTGACTGGACTGATGAGGATCTGGTCTTCGCTTTGGAGGATGCGGATGGCGACCTTGAGGAGGCAATTGATCGCATTAGTGAAGGTATGGTTCCTTCCTACAGTCAAGGACAGCTCAGGGCTGCTGGGTCTCTGCTGACACCGCTGCTTCTACCCGCACAGGCAATGTCGCTCAATGGGGCGAGGTAAAGAAAAAGACTACGGACCGCAGCCGCCCCAAGACCAAGGAGGTACAGAGCGCCCCAGTCGAGACAGTCGTTCCCCCTGTTCGAGGAAGTCGTGGACGTGGTGGCTTTGAGGGTCGTGGTCGCGCTCGTGGAGACCGTGGTCGCGGTGGTCGTGGTGGCAGGGCCGGTGCTCATACCAATGGAACCCGCGCAGAGAAGCCAGCTGTCGCCACTTCTGTTGAAGAGACCACAGCTACAACTGTAGCTGCACCCGAGCCTGCCCCGGCTACGAAGTCCGATAAGACTGCCGATGTCGAGCCAACCACCGCAGAGCCCGTCGACGACGGCGCCAAGGACGCTCCCAAGACCAGCGTGATTCCGGAGGGCACAAAGAAGGGCTGGGCTAGCTTGTTTGCCAAACCGGCGCCGCCTACTCCTCAGAAGAAACCTGCTGCACCCGCTCCTGCGCCCGCGCCTGCACCGGCTCCCGAGAAGCCTGCTGCCGCTCCTGCAGCGGAGCAGAAGCCAGCTGAATCCACACCTACTCCTGCCCAGGCTCCCATCCCAGTTCCCATTCCCGTTCCCGTCCCTGTTCCTGCAGAGAAAGCGCCCGAGCCGGTCATTCCCCAGCCTCAGCCAATCGTTGAAGAAGAAGCCCCGGCAGCTACACCTTCCGCTGATGTCCCTGCTCCGAAGGATGACTTGACAAAGAACAATCTTGCTCAGATCCCCGATGTTTCTCCCCCTGCTCCCACGGCTACCGCAGCTAGCACCGTGGGCAGTGCCCTTGACTCTGTTAACCTTGCGGCGGCTGCAACTCCCACGCGTCATGCTCCCGGAACTTACCCCTCCAGTGCCTTCAAGCAGAGCACACGGACTCCTGGCACTCAACGGCGTGTAATGGAACAACAGGAAGCAGTGGTCATGCCAGGAAACCATGCTGTGGATCGCGCCGCGGTCCAATTTGGCAGCATGGGATTGAACGGCGATGCTGCCGATGTTGACATTGATGAGAACAGAGAAGAAGCCGAGACCCGTGCTCAACCCCCTCAACACTCTCCTGTTGCTCCTCGTGCCTCGCTGCCCCCTTCCACCCAGGCTCAAGCACCCACAGAAACCTCTGCGGTCTCTCGCCCGGCCCCGGGACTTCCTCCCGTGCCCCAAGTGTCTGCCGCTGAGAACTCCTTCACTGATTTCGCCCGCTACACCGATGCCCACAAGCCCTTCGACCCCTTTACCCAGCAGGTTACGCAGCCTCAACCTCAGATTCAGGAGCCATTCGCCAACCAAGCTCCCGTCCAACCTACTGTCACGACTGGTAGCGAGTACTCTCCGTTCTACGCAGTTGATCAACGTCTTCCCTACAACTACTACGGCACCTACGGTCAGTCCCAAGACGCCACTGTTGCTGCTCAGAGAGCAGGATTTGGTGTTTCGGGTGCCGAGGTGCAGCCGCACGTTCCTACCACTCAACCTCCTAGCCGCTACGGTCACGTTGAAGCTCCCAACAGTGGCCACACCACTCCCAACCCCACCCTTCCCGGCGCTACTCAGACACCTACAGCTCAGCACATGCCTGGCCAGGGCGCTCACAGCTACGGATACGGATACCCGTACTACTCCAACCCCCACTATGCCTCGTATATCGGTCAAATGAACCAGTACGGCAGGAATCGCCCGATGTACGATGACGCTCGGAGATATGACGACCACTACATGCCTCACAGCACTCAGTACGGTTATGGAAACCAGTATGGCCCGTACGGCGGCAAGGCTGGAATGTATGGTCAACCTCATGCCTTCTCCTATGAGCACTCTTCGTCTCCCGCAACAGCAGCCACCTTTAACCAGGCCATCCCGGGTCGCGACTCAGTCTACGGCCGTACCGGATCCGCTCAGCCATCCGAGAGCCAGCAGTCCGCGGCCGCCGGTTCCACTACCTTCGGATCAGGCATGTCGGATGTCTTTGGTCGCACTCAGGGTGGCTTCGGACAGAACCAGCCAATCACCCAGCAACCTCCGGTGACCACGGAGGAAACGAAGAGCTTTGACACCCCGAAGGCTGCGGGTCCCAGCCCTTCGCTCGCCCAGGCTAACCGTCCTGGCTCCGCGACCAACAGCGCCCCTGGTCAGCCCCAGGCCCAAACCGGCCTTCCCCCGCTGCAGGGCCAGCAGGGCCAGCAGGGCTTCGGTGGATATCCTCACTTAAACCCTCAGTATGGTGGAGGATTGGGTTCCCTTGGCGGCCATCAGGCTGCGGCTACTCAGACTCACCATCAGCCTACTGGATACGGCAACTACGGTGGCGCAGGCTTCGCTAACTATTACGGAAACTCTGGACGTGGAGGCTGGGGAGGCAACTACGGTCACTGAAAGGATATGGCGTTGCATCTTTTCCGGGGGGTGGGGTCCTAATGGCACCTTTACCTCCTTTATTCTCGGGCGCGGCAATCCCTCGATCGAAAACATATCTCCTCTTATATTCACTTGTTAACACTTTTCCCCTTTATGTCACTCTCAAGTGTGTAATCTCTACTCTCAATGAGAGCTTGGCTGGTTTTACATCTTTGGTTGATCTTTCCTGCAGGGTTGCGCTCACGATGTATTGAATGGAAAAAAACGTTATCTCTATGTTTCTCTTTTCATCCATGGTCATTGTTCACGGTTTACGACATTTGCCAGTGTCTTCCTATTACTATACTTAAATGTTTTTTCTACATCCTCCTTTCTCCTTCCCCTCCGGACTTTGCCCTTGCTTGATTCGGTATCTGACGAAAACCTTTCCATGTCTCTGGCTCTTATTTACCTTGCATACTTTCCGCTTCCTGTACTACTTCTTTGGGTTCGGTTGGGACGTCGTTCGTGCAAATTGGCTGGATAAGGACAAGGAACAGGGGTTAAAGAATGCAAAGAATTGACTGGGACGGCGTTGTACCTTGTTTTCCGGTGTACAAAAGTAACTCACTATAGAGACGGTGACGAGGGAAAAGACACAATGGAGTAGCGCGTGCGCGTTTCAAGCTGAATCTGGGTCTTCTCCAACAACGTAGCCATGTTTGTAACTGTCGATATACGCCTGCTGGCCAGAGTCATCAGATCAAGTCCAGGAGGTTATGGTACTATCTACCACTCCCGCTACACTTGTCCTTTGCTTCGGTGAAGATATGAGGGGCGGTGCTCCCTCCGGTCCCATCTCCGGCCTTAGGCAGGATCATTGGACTCCTTCCACTTTCTTCCCGGGGGTTGTTCCTTTATTCACTTCCTGCTTTCTCGCTAAGTCTCGCACATTCCTTTCTACTGCCGCCTTTAAACCTCTTACATCTCGCATCTCTCTGGTCTCTCACTCACTTTCCCTCCCCCTATACTCCTCGCTAGCTCTATCTCTCCCTTCTCTTCCCTTCTCTTTCAGGGTATTCGCTTCCGTTGTCTCGCTGTTCTTAAAGACACGCGATCAACACTCTGGCAGACGCAATCTGGCAGACTTGGTCTTCGAGAACGTCCAGGTAGGCTGTCTCAGTTCCACTCGGAATGATCTACAATGGTGCAAGCTGACAAATATCAGTCGATAGTATCGATTATCTGACGTTGCGAGCACCGCTGACACTGGCAAACAAGGTTTGTCAGAACACTCCGTGGTCAGTGTGATCTAGACCTTGCAGGACAAGCATAGAAACTCAAAGGGTTTCTAGCGTGGCTTCGCGTCACGTTGTCCTCAAAATACCAGCAGCACTATGTGCATGCAAACCCCCTCATTGAAACAATCAGGGCGTAGTATAGCTTGTTAGCTACAATCCGGAAACAATACACGTATGGTGATTGATTCTGGTCTTATCAATTTGAAGCCCCCTGGAAGATATCTGGGAAAATCAGCGAAAGCTGATCACACAATCTCTATTCTTTTTTTGAATCGGCTCGATGATGATTCTATTCCAGAGCTTTTTGCCTGGTCTGCTGATAGGGCCTTAACTAAAGTCATACCCCTTCAACTTTTCATTTCAATTTCGCCTTGATGATGATGATGATGATGTGTGTGTGTGTGTGTGTGAACCCAAGAGGCTCTTGCCCAGTTTGTCATGCTGAGAGGCAGTTGGAGTTGTCGTCAAGAGCTCGCTCATACCCACACTGTTTTCATACATCGTAACAAGGTTTCCTACCTTCGTGATGAGAATAAATCCGAGAGCCAACGCTCGTATCTCTGAAAGGCGCCAAGGAAAGCAAAATCTAACTGGGTTGTCAGTGTACCCGCATTTTCTTCTCGGGGATGTCCTATGACGCAAAGGTTGCCTTGGTGATGACAACAATTCTGCGCTCTATGAGTGCATACTTCTGAAAGGCGCACTGCTCTGCCCAAACTGACTTCTTTGATGCATGTACCTCAATGCCAGTCACAGCTCTTCCCCGCAAAACAAATCACAACAGCGACTTCGCCAGCATGATGAGATCCCATACATCAGCCATTCGGCGTCTGGTACCGAGAGATATCTTCATTCTTTCTCTGTTGTTGAATTTGATAAACCCTCTATTAATCTGTAGCCCTGAGACACTTCAAGGTGATAAGTGAATGGGTAATATTCACCGAAGGCATTCACCTCGGTGAAGTCAATAATGGATCAATATTCCTGACTTAGACTAGTACACCAAAGACCATGGATTGTCGATCGGTGTAAGTCTTCGTCCTGCAGATTCACTCGGTTGTCTTTAACACCCAATTTCAACAATCAAGGTCCTGTCACGGTTCTGGTGGAGGTCCGTCACAAGTTAAACAAATTGACAAGTCGGTTTTATGATAGTAGAGGCAGAGCTACGGTGTTTCAGGATGATTACTGCATCTTATGTTTGTGCAGCGGCTATGTTAAGGACTTATTGCCATGCCATCTTATTCATTGACTTGTTATGTATACTGTCTTCCACTGTCTTGACTGTCTATGTATCGTCTCTCTTTATTACAGCTAATGTACACCGATGAACATGCATATGATCCTCATCTAAATAAACCAATACCAGTCATATTGTGCTAAAAGCTTCCGCCACATACAGGGGATCCTAATTATAGATAAGAAGAATCAAAGCCATCTCCACATATCCTGAGCTATTCTTCCACATCAAATGTGTTGATATCTGATAACCTGAATTGCGATACAAATTCCATTGATTAAGATATTAACCCTGCCAAAGAACTCTACCATGAAACAGCAGAAACAGCACTTCATTGTCCTATACCTAGCATAGAAGCCGCAATTTCCACTGCACCATCACTTTCTTTCTGTATAAATCTCGTAAACTATCACATCAGAGTTAATATGTCATGGAAGTCGAACAGCTGGATTCCAGCAATGGGCGGCTGTATCAAGATTAACACATCCACTGCTGTTAAGAGATCAAGCTGGGTTGTATGTTTGATTACTTATCTGTGTCTTTGGTTTATTTTACGCAGGGGGGGTTATTTGGGGTAAGAAGTAGTCTCGAAGGAAGGGCTTTGCGTAACGGATGGCTCAGTTTGGGTCTAGTTATACAACAGTATGCGTATAGGCTCTTTGAAATCTAGGCAAGTTATTGTTTTGTCTAGGGGACAAAGGAAAGGCCACTGGGTATCAAGAAATGTCAAGGTGCAGGAGAATGAATGAGAGGGATTTCTTCAGTCGCCAGGGTTCAACCAGAAATACTAAATATTTTCTGCAACTTATCAATATAACTCCCACACAGATAGACCATAACCTGATGGAGGGTCTTGGCCAGCGCGACACATGTCCTATTATTTGACGTCCGACCAGCGAGTTCCGACAACGGGCCCCAGACGCGAACTTCTCCCAACTTCTGAGTCCCATCAACAACCGAATCATTTGCAACGCCGTGTACGATATAAAACTCCCAAGATTCCCCCACAGAAATGCATCCCACCATGGGTGGTGGGATTTCTGAGCCCGTCCGATGCCTGAACGCCCATGAGAAGAAGCCCGCCATCCAGACCCCCAGTTGGACTTCGGCTTCGATCAGATTCCCATGCTTCGGCTTAATCTCAGATCCAAGGCCTAGAACATGTGTCCCTGTGTGTGAATGGTCCACGTGGTTCACATAACCGTTGGGGAACTTTCTAGCAACCTTCACATATAGTTCCTTCCAGTGATCTTTCGGGAACCCAACGACGTAGTCTATTTTGCGGTTGCATCGATCTTGAGCCGTATAAAGAGGCTCGTACTCGGTACAGACTGATTCCGTCTGGCTAGACAGGCTTTTAGTTATGTCTTTCTTGGGCAGAACGGTGTGGTCTCGATTATAACGTACACGCCCCAGGCTTCTAGGGGTAGATCCTCAATTGCAGCCTGTAACATGGACTGAGTAACTTCTGTCGCCCAGGAGCTTTCACTCCGTTGTTGTGTGGCACATTTATAAGAGCCAGAAACTGCCTCCTGGATTTTTTGCGCTGTCGGTTCCCAGTCATTACTTTCGGCTAGGAATTCTTGGAGACTCTTTGCCGTGTCGTTACCTGGGTCATCCAGTTCGTGAAGGTAACGAACTCGGGGTGTTGCGCTGGTGGCCAGGATGGTTTTCTGACGCGCTGGGCTGAGAGATCGACGGTGTGGCTGGCTGGTCGAGGCCGATGGGGAGAGAATATTGTCATTATGGAGAGGGAGGACGCGTGATGATGCAGTTGAAACTGATTTGGAGTCATCTACCCCATGTCGTTGTCTCTTGGAGTGTCCTATTGTCCATGAAAGTGCATTTTCGCGTAATGGGAATCGGAAAGGGGGTGGATGACGGTGTAAGAGGGCGGTCCCCAGAGTCACGGCGGGTGCAGCTGTCACAGTCAATGCGGTCAAGCCACTCGTGGATTCTGTCAGTTTCCATGTTTGCTTCAATGACAATATAGTGTGCGCATTGTCTGGAAGACTTGTTATTGAAGAGATACGCAGTGGACCATGAAGAGCATGCATTGGCGCAAGGGAGACGGGTTCTTCCCGAAGTATATCCAGACCGATGGACGTTCAAAACTCACAACAGGTCCCTTTTGACAGGAGATTCGAAATTTAGACCCGCAAATACGAAGCCAGAAGAATCCATGTCGCGTGTCTACAATCATGTAGATAATCGATGACCCGCCATATCACTCAATATTAATCAGTTGACTCCCGCGATCTACCCAACGATGTCCCTCCTCTGTTATGTTAGCTGATGATGCCAAATAAATTTCGGTTCCTCATCAAATCAAGGTGCTGTAGTGTAGTGGTCATCATGAAACGTTGTGGTTCTCCGCAGCGCCGTTTCGACCTGGGTTCGATTCCCAGCAGCGCCAAAAATTGGCGTTTGTGCTTGATTTGTCTTTTTGTTTTTGCCTCTTTTTCTTTCTACTTGCAAAGGAGGACTTAGTTGCAGACAATTGGGGGCTTTTGGCCCTGGATAATTGGATTGTGGTTTGGTGGTGTGAGACGGCTACAACTTCCACTGTCCAAAGGGTAGTTTCTTCTACTCCGTACTTGTCACATTTTTTTAAAAAGTGATCTAGGCGCCGATCTAAGACTTGGTGAACGAGCCAAACAGGACTTCGTGAAACGACTGTTAGTAGGAAGAACAGGGGTATATATATATATAATGTGGCCAAAGGAATTTCCTTCTTTTCAAAGTATAAGCTGTCAACTTCCATCTACCTACAGGAAGCCCAGAAACAAGCCACATCATCGTCAAATGACACCTGTACATACACTCAGGCATGAACACTCTGCCTACACACAGTCATCCCACGTTTGCTCCAACCTGAAGCTCTCATAAGCATCCAAACTCTGTCCAGTCATCCCCAACGGCCATCTCAACCTTAGCCGCCGGCCTACCAACCATCCCCTTCCAGATTTCAGACGTCCCTGGTGGAACCAGCTCCTCAACTTCCAGAGCAATCAACGTACTGAACACCCAATCCTGGCATCTTCGTGCACCGTCCCTTGGTGCAGGCTCATTACCGATCACTTGAATGACCTGCTGGCGTTGCTGATGATCTAATTCTGCTAACCGACACATCCCCACAGCCTGCATGGTGGCTAGGTCGGCTAGGTCTGTTCCGAGCCGGGGCTCGAATTGGTACCAGAGTTTGTCCAAATCTATGAGTCGGACATGGAGGAGGTCGATAATACGAGTAGATGGTTGGCGGATTGTGAAACCCCAATGCGAGCGATGATTTGGGTCATCGCCTAATCCGAAGACAGTGATTGAGAGCTGGTATGTCATCTTGTCTAGCTATATTGTTGTTAGTTGACAGTCGGGTTTCTGGTAGGGTTGGACATGTCTCACTTGGGGGTGGTGGGTTTTGTATATGGGTTCATGCATCATCCATGTGTAAGGCTGGAAACTGAAGGCTGCCTTTTCCCGGGGAGACCCCGCAGGTTTATATACCCCACTTGTCCCGTTCCTCCAGCTGGGCATCTCTGCTTCAACATCAGCGGCTCCAATTCACTAGAGCGGTGTTATCAAAGAACAAAATCGCAACTCGAAGTGTATAGTAGGATGATATAGATAGGGAAATCCTCAATAATTCGGTATGCGCCTTTTGGCGCCAAAAGATACCGGCAAGGCTGCAATCTCTCATCTCTCCCTCTCAGAGCATCTAACCCGGGATTTCCCCTTCCTGTAATGAGAATAAGATGAGACACGCCAGACATGGATCGGTGTCAAGCAATTCCCTACTGCTATCGGCTGCAACTACCAACTCGACGCTCCCTCTCGCAGGTGTGAATGAAATTAGTCACAAGAGCCCGTATACCGTTGTATGCTGGCTTCAAAATTGTCTATATATTAGTACATTTTGGATTAGGTTCCTTCAAGGCCCGGTTCGGCCAGTCCAACCACTCCTCCCAGTCCGGTCCTAAATAACGACTGATAGATTCGATCATGAACCGGCCACCATCGCCAAACAGCCATAGGTGCCGATGCCAATGGAGAAGAACAGCGTAATGTGCCAGAATCACCAGTGCTTCGGGTCGTCGTAGTGTCAAGTGTTCGACGTACTCGGGGTTAACTATAACGGACCAGCCGGTAACACCGCTAACGCTATTTACCGAGCTACCAATGGCTGCATTGATGGAAACTTGCAGGGCCTGGACAGCATGTCGATAAGTGGACGTGATCGTATCACCCAATTTAGCCGCTTCTATGAGCTCCAAGAGTCTCGCGCAGTTGGGTCCCAGTTCGGTGTTCCAATCAAACATGATTTCCCCTTTTTGAAGTGGTGACTTCAAGACCGACTCCCGGAGTATGTGCCATGTAGGGCCGGAAATCACGACACGAATGCCAAGTTGAAGTCTGAAACAGTGTATGAACCTCTCAAGGAATTCGTCAAAGCAACCATCTTCCCGGTGGACTAAAACGTCGCAGAGTGTGTGCATGCCGAGAATGCAGGAAAAAAGAAATAATGGAACGCAGGTTTCCTTGTTAACGTCGAGGCGCATTTGATTGTGAATCCCCAACGCATGTGTTTGTAGCTGAGCTGCATGGCGTCGGTACTGCTCTCGGTCTTTCAAACGCACTATGCTCAAGTGCAAAGCACTCATAGCAAGCACTGCATTCATGAGATAAGGCGTCGCGATCACAATTCGCATCACATCCGCGGAACCTATCCACACAGTCTCCCCTTCACCGAGTGAGCGAAGAGTACACTGAGTGAGGTTGAAGAAAAGCTCAGCATGAAGCATATTGACCGGTGGATTGTCAGAAGGATAATTCGGGTCTGCAAGCCGGCCCAAGGGAAGTTCATCTGGCACTGGGCCAGCAGGCGAAGGGGTTGATGATTTGCTGGATTGGGAGCGCGTCGCGCGAATGAACCGGTCCGCGTATTCGCATGAGCGTTCCGAAGAGCGGCAATTGGAGCATATGGGCTGTTTCTCGTCACACTGCACCTGTCAGTTTGTAATGCCGCATCGAGCGGGCCGGACTTACTTTTATATGGCGCCGCTTGCATTCCAAGCAGCCATTGCGCGACTTTGTATGTGTTCTACGCGGCATCTTTACGATGGCTAAGCTGAGTCGCGAAGGCGCATCTTCCAGTGCACATGTGCCCGCAATGTGGCGATGGGGGGTATTGTCCCTGGCACGCGGTTGGGGGCTTCTTGCCCCTCTCACGTTCAAAAATTTGGCGATAAGCTTAAAACGTGGCCCATCGACGACCAGGACGGGTCCATGAGGGCTAGAGACTAGATGAGCTATTTTCAGCAACTAAGTGTCCGACTCCGAGACGTAGCGAAGGGGTCCACCCTGGCGAGACGAAGATGAGAACCGACGCAGCAGAAGTGGCGGGGGGTCCGGCAATGCGCGTATGCACGCACCACCTCGTAGCCACTAAGCCCGACTCGGACATATCTCCAGAGCGGATTGGCCCCGACGCCTTCCAGAAACCGATGTCTATACGCGTATTCAGGTGCAAGTCATATTAGCGGCTACATTTCTATCAATCCTTTTACACCCCGACCCTTCTCCTCCCACAGTACAGCCACGCACGCCATGGCATCTTACAGACATATAAGTCCAACATGGACGCAGAATACATTTGCTCCGGAAACCAACTCACCTTCATACCTGACCGCCGAGGAGAAGAACTCAGGAAGAGAGACCAGATCCATCCATCATGGCCAAACTTGAACCTTATGTGCCTGGCTACTACCTTTGGAATTATATGCCATCCATTCCGGCGGCAGTCATATTCATAATCCTCTTCCTGGGGGTTACCGTCTTTCACTTCTTCAAGCTATTCCGATCACGGTCATGGTTCAGCATTCCTTTAGCCATTGGAGGCATATGTACGAGCAATAGACCCCTATCATATCAAACGCCCACTTATGTGCTAACTAAATAACAGTTGAAGTGATCGGCTACATCGCCCGAGTCGTTGCTCACGAGCACACAGCCGAGCTTGTCCCCTACTCTATACAGAGCGTGCTCATCCTTCTCGCCCCCGTCCTCTTTGCAGCATCAGTGTACATGGTACTAGGACGGATAATTCGCAGCGTCAATGCAGAGCAGCACTCTCTGGTTCCTGTCCGCTGGTTGACGAAGCTTTTTGTCACAAGCGACGTTGTCTCCTTCCTTGTACAGGGCAGCGGAGCGGGCTTGATGGCAATGGAGTCAATGGGAACCCTGGCAAAAATTATCATTATAGTCGGCCTTGTTATCCAAGTGATCATGTTCGGCTTCTTCATTGTGGCCTCGATTGTGTTCTATTTGTGCATGCGGCAGCGTCCGACACGCGAGGCGTTGGATAAGTCACAGACGCCCTGGAAATACCACATGCATACACTCTTCGCCGTCAGTGTTCTGATAATGATTCGATCGATCTATCGAGTCATTGAGTATGCAATGGGCAACAATGGCTATCTCTTGTCCAATGAATGGCCACTTTATGTGTTCGACACTGTGTTGATGTGGCTTGTCATGGTAATTTGGGCTGTGAGATACCCCGAGAACATTCAGAAGGGGAAGCCTGAGATGGAACTCATAGCTACTCAGGATGGTGAGAGTGTATAGACTTGATTTTGGTGCTTTTGCTATTGCAGTTCATGTGTTATGATTGTGCTTATGTTCATCCCCCCTTTGTCTTTTGGGTATATTCCAAATGTTGGACCCAGTCAGACAGATGGGTGAAGATATAGATAGATACCCGGGAATATGAGTTCTCTTTTTTCAGAGCATCTCACGGCTTACCAAGTCGACTTAAAATCATAGCTAGGTGCTAGTCAGTCCTTGCATGTCAACATATTTCAGCCCAGCAACAACCATGACATGCTTGGGATGCATCATTTCTCCTTCCTTGACCCACATCAAAGCATATTGATTCTACTTATATTACTCGCTAAGTTCATACCCATCGCCGCCATTGAAACTCAACAACTCATCCTCCCCCTCCAACCACCCCCTACACTTCGCATACAAAGCATCCTTCTGCGGCCCACGCGCATCCAAATCCAACCTCGCCTTCACTCCGACCTTCTCCTCCGCCCAGGCCAAATACCGATATCCAGCGGGAAACCTTTCGACCTCCTCCTCCGGTACCTCCAACACACACCCCGGATTAACCGGCACAAGTCGATCCTTATCAAACAACAAAGTGAAAAACACCACTCCCCACCTCCCCTCTCTCTTCTCGAGGAAGAAGAAAAACCGACAATCAGCATCAACATCCATCTCCACGCCATCAATATTAAACCGCACCGTTATAGTGACTTTCATTTTACTCACAGCACGGGTTAATTCTTCATTGGTCTCGACAGCGCAGCCGAGCATCCGGTGCAGGATGTACATGAACTCCGAGCCGTGGGCGGAGGCGTCTTTCGAGGCTTGGAGGAAGGTATTGAGGGGACCAGTGTGCCAGGATGTGTTTATGTACGCGTCTGAAAAGAACATGCTGAGGTAGTTTTGCCATCTTGTTTGGGATTGTTAGTTACTGGTGGGTTAATTGGGGATGAGACCTACTTACTCGGCTGCGTCACGGTAGCTGCCCCATCCTTCGCAGATTTCGCGGATTTTGAACCGCTCGAGGGCTTCTTTGTCGAGGTCGGTGCCGTGGGAGTTGTTTCGGAGGGCGTGCGGTGCGTAGGTGGATTTAGGGGGCCCAATGGTAAGGTAACGGTCCTTTGGGATGGTCATTGCTAGCTAGCTGTCAGTGCGCAAGGAGAAGATATGAGGTTGGTTGGATGGGATGAGATCGTACGTTTGTCCACCTTTATATGGGAATATAATTTGTAGTTGACCGCCAAGCACGTTACCCTTGGCGATAGATGGATCTTATACCCAGAAAACTGAAACCCACCGTGCAAGTTTTAGCTAGTCATTTTGGTTGATAGCTTGATCTCGGCCGGAAGTCTATCCAACATGCTTGAGGGAAACCTTGATGGATCAAGGATCGAACAGAATGAACAGTTAGATGCTCCAATTCCAACTTCACCCTCAAGCTAATTCTTGGATATAAGCGTAGTTACCTGCAATAGCATGCAGGAGTCGGCCGAGAATCCAGCGGAGGATTACCTAAAATTTAAGACAAACTAAACGGTGTCAAGGTACGATGACAGTCACCAGCCCGATTTCTCAAAAAGCACGTACAGCATCAAGATCCTTGTTCCTGGATGGTTGATAGGTGTAGATCATGTGGATGAAGTTTATCATACAGGATGATGTAACATCAACAAGTGTCAGCTGACTGCCTGCCTACTGTGAAGCGTAGGTCTGAAGGCCTTTCACATTGTTTTCTTAGCTTGGAGTCGCTCCGCTCTTGATGTACATTTTAATTATGCACAGAGCTGGGCGCAAAAGAATATTATATCCCCATCTCTCAGGCAATCAAGGCAGACGGACACCAGCGCCTCAGGTATCTCACAATATGGAAACCTGTTTAGATCATCGCAATATGCCAGCAAAGCATTGGACTTCAACTTTCGAACGAAGACCACAACTCATCCTATATTGCTAGATATTGTATCGTGGGAATGAAGTTGAGTCTGATGCTCTCATGTTCCTCCCGAAACGGAGAGATTCGTTCATTCACAAACTACTCAACAGTCCTTATGCAGACTTCCCATCTGTACACATTGATTGCCGTTCCCTTTCAATCATTTTAGTATCCTAATATAGGCCTTACTGCACACATGGGTATGAAAAGGCCTGGTGGTAGGGAGTGGATGCTTGCCAGATGGATAGTTAGGTATATGATGTAATGGCAAAGTGAAACAAAGAAGGAATAATTGTCTGATGATAGGAGAGCTAAGTCAGTCCAGCTTAGTGCCTGCCGGATCCTTCTTCTGA
This sequence comes from Aspergillus sclerotioniger CBS 115572, assembly GCF_003184525.1. Classification (NCBI taxonomy): domain Eukaryota; kingdom Fungi; phylum Ascomycota; class Eurotiomycetes; order Eurotiales; family Aspergillaceae; genus Aspergillus; species Aspergillus sclerotioniger. The sequence goes on along the minus strand of NW_020291007.1, from coordinate 97,650 downwards.
GTACACGTATCAGAGACCTTAAATTGTGTTGTTCATCCTAGTAAACCTAGGTAGGAAATACCCGCGAATGAAGACGCATTGAACGACGGAACTAAGAACTTAACCAACCTCTCTCTCTGCACATGGGGGATCAGGGTAAATGGTGTCTTTCAGGTTATGGCTCTCTGTGTCCCAGGAGCCGCTGGCACCTAGCTCCCGGACTCAAGCAACCCATAATTCGGTGCTAGACTAGTGCCTGCCCCCTCTCAGTGGTCCATTGCTAAGTCACAAGCTTCAATCAAGGTACTGCATACCCTTTTATGTAGATAGTGACTATTGGGGGTTCCGTAACGAATTGTATATTATCTTGCCTCAAATATCAGATAATTGGGTACCTGCCTATGCTTCTAGACATGACAGGCCACGGAAAAGGCAGTCATCTTGACACTGTTGAGTAGCTTTGAGCCATTGTTCCTTGCCGGGACAGACATGAGCCATGACAGGCTCTGTGCACAATTGACCTTGATTGGCACCTTTCAATATGTGGTAGCTTTGAACGGATCAAGATCCGGACCACAAAGAAATGGGTTGGATGGCCTGTGCAAAACCAATGCCCCTTGTTTGCTGTGGTGCCCGGCAAGATGGCAGCTAGCCAACTAAGCCAAGACCCGGTCAGGACCCTGCATGCTCCTATATTTCTCGATTGCTCAATTTCTCGATCAAAGCAATTTCGATAAACTTCAATGGTGAGACATGACCGAGTCATGGATCTAGTGGCGTAACGGACCGAAGGCTGATCCGAGGTAGACAGCCCGAGACTATTGAACATTGCCCCTTTCGGGTAATATTTGAAGTTTGGAACAGTTGCCAAGACCCGGGGGTTTGCCGACCGTTTGCGAATGCCAAAATTAAGTCAATTCTTAAACTCCTCCTCGAGTACTCCGTACTGAGTACTGCATCTTTCCAATATCGCTGAGATCTACCGATCATTCAGCTGCGGTTGCTGTTCTATGTACAGGTGCCAAAACATCTCCACCAAAACCAAAGGATAAATTCTCATATGAAAGCAAACGTACTCTATAGGGGCACCTGTTAGCGCCATGTTTGCCAAATCACCCGTCCACCTGGACGATAAAAAAAGAGGTTGATTAAACGCAACGTGTATATCTGCTGACTCTCATCTCATTCATGCAGTAACTCCGAGACCCTCTCCCCCAGTCTTATGGTAAGGAGGTTGAGCGTTCACGGCGTTAGCCGCGTCGAACCGCCAAACACCGCCCGTTTTTTCGCTTTCCAAAGACGTAATGCCGAGCATCCTCGCGAGTTTCCAGAATCCATCGTCATCGTTATCGTTGACACGCTTGAAGAAGCGTCGGTCCCACTCGCGGCCCTCTGACTTCTCGACCTTGCGAAGCTCGCGTTGGGCGTTCTCAATCTTGGACTTGGCTACGGACACGGCGTCCATATCGCCCCGCTCGATGCCCACCGCAACGTCCCGCCATGCCCGTCGGCTCTCATACAGGTCCTGCTCGTCGATGGGTGCCAAAGTCAAGGGGGTTGTCTTCGTGTCCTTGACTGAGAATCTGTCCACCTCGTGCTTCCGGGAATCTTTGATGACAAAGGAATCCGACCACTGTCCATCGACGGTGTACAAAGGCTTCTTTTCACCCTCATTCTCCTTATACAGGATGGCGCTGAACGTGTTCTTCTTGCCGCTTAGCCAGCCCTTGCCGGAGTAGTCAATCTTCGCCACGTAGCCGGTGCTGCTGGCAATGCGGGTGGACTTCTCCAGTTCGACAAACGGCGTTCCGTAGATCAAGGATTCGATGTGCAGATGCGGAAGGGTGATCAGATATCTTTCCTGCTGAGCAGTATCGTTCTTGTCCGCACCCGGAGGAGTGAGGGTCAACAGAGCATGTCCAATCTGCTTGATCTGAATGGTGCTGGAGAAGGAGGCCTTCTGAGCGTTGTATCCTTGGAGCTACGTATTCAACCTCAAGTCAGAGCCCCGCCTTTCCAATAAGCCCGAAATAACTACGTACCTCAACGCCATGCTTCTCGTTCCGGATGGCATAAGCAGTGGCCGGGGGATGGTGGCTAGTGTGGTCAATATGGTCCAGAAATGTGTCGAGAGCAGTACCACCTACCTGACTTGTTCGCTAATCAAGGTAGTCTCGCCCACATCCGCATCGGAATTCCACTTTCCGAGGAACAGCTCTCCCAGAAAAGGGTTCAAGGGCTTCTTCTCACTACCGAGCTTCTCACTGCGACTGCAGTACTGCTGATGGAGGGTACTGAGGAACCATTTAAGAACAGCCAGAGCTCTCTTCTCTGGATCGGCCTCTCTCGCGGCGGCCACAAACAGACCCGGGTGTTCTGCCCAGTAGGCAGAATATTCGGTCAAGGAGGTGGAGGAAAGGATAAAGGGCGGGGCGGTCAAGGAAGAAAGATCTCCGTTGAAGGAGGCGATAGACTAGAGGAAAGGCGCAGGATCGGTTAGCCAAGCCCCATAGAATGATATGCGACCTAGATCTTCCATAGCGTGGGACCAATTGCCCGGGGGAGGGGGGAGACCTGGTCTTTTCCGGCATCATACCTTAAGGAAACTTGTCCAGGAACCTTTGCTGTTGGCGGGAACGCCGGACTGTGGATCCTTGCTGGAACTCATTTTGTGGCTGTGAAACAATATCGATTAGAGATAGAGAACAAGACCGCAGGACTGGCTAAGAATAAGCCCTGGGGGAATAACTGTGAAAGAAGAAGCGGGGGGAGAGGGGAAGAGAAGAGGGAGGAGGCGATGGACAGGAGAGAGACGGATGGAGATGTCATGGGGGGGTGGAAGAGGAAAGCGGCCGGAGGGCGATCGGGTCACCCACCAAATCCAGTCTAAGCCACCCGCGCAGGGGGGGCGCCGCGTTCGACGTCATGGGTGGCTGAGATGCCCCCCCGCGGATGCCCTTGGTCGCTTGCTTTTTCCATTGGGTAGAGACCGAAGGCTGAACCGCGACAAGCAGCGATTTATATGGTTACCTGCATGGTCTTCGTTGGTGGTTTTCATAAATCCTACTGGCTCGCGTGCCACTCGTTTCTTTTAGCTCCAAGGCGGAAATTTTATGGAGGCCAGCTACTGCGTTATTTCTCGGGAAAACATAATTATAATATGAAGTAAAGGGCGGGGGAAAAGCAAGGAAAACTAGAAAAGAGGGGGTAAAAGAACAAAAAAAAAGCTTCTAATGGGAGGGCAAAAGCAAGAGAATATAATGATAAACTGATCTTAATCTCCGTAATCTGTACATGTTCCCCTGATCTAGACGGGGCTTATCAGATGACTCGGCGACCGGGCTGGGCGTGAACTCTTCCGCTTCCCCGACAACCAAGTTAATTGCTTCCTACGCACCATGGGACTAGTTCGTCTTAGAGCCTCTATCGTTGTGCTCCAGATTCAGGTCCTACTTTGTACTTCGTGTGAGATAGCACGCGTCAACTAGATTTCTAGCAACCACCCATCCGCCTTGTGTGATTGCAACTCTGTCGGTTACCTTCCCGGTGCAGTGCGACCGCGGTTCCAAAGCCTCCTGCGTCGCTCAGGGTTGACTGCAAATTACCACGATAAAGAGATTCGGGATGGTTGCTACAGCCAGATGAGTGGTTGGAAGAGGTTCCCCGGGGTGGTGCATGTGGACGAAAGCGGAACACTGACCTTCCTATTGAAACCTTAGAATGCTACGTGGAGTCTCCGCCTTTCCGGGTAGATAATCCATCCTACGCAGTAGAACAGAGCCTCGACAGCCGCGACATGAGCTGGCGTCCCAAGAAGAAGAGACGCCCGTGAGCATGCGCACACTTAGAGCAACGGTACTCTTTGTGTTGGAGCATCAGACCAAAACAACCCTCGTCATGCGAACACGATCGTCAGCGGTTCACCAAGGAGCCCTACTCAGGGACCATCGATGATTTTCAAGTAGGCCGAAACCAAGTTATATTGGAGTGGGCGCGATCGGCCAGGCCGGGGCATGAACTGTTCCTCTCCTGGAATCCTGAAGCTCTCTGTCTCCACTAGGTCGCGGCTCTGGAGTCAATTTTGGCATGGGGCCGCCGACGTCGTGCAACCCTATGCCGCCGGTCGTAAGGACCCGAGAATGAAAAGCACGGTACAATGGTATTGTCATCTTGCCCCTTTAATAACTTGGTTCTTTTCTCCGGAACGTGGCTGCTAATGCAGAATAATCCACATAGCGTTGGTTGCTCCGAATCTCGTTTACTGGTCCCCCTGTGTCGATCCTATTTCCACCTCTGGGGCAAGCTACGGTTCCCGCATCTGTCCCGAGCTTATAGATGCTAAAGCGTGCTCAGCGCCAACGAACTGCGAGCACCATGGGTTTAGCGGCCAACAAAGTTTGATCCTGGGCTAGATTTGTGTGTGGATACTAGCAAAAATACTTCGACTCTTACTGATCTGGGTGTTCGAGTGTTTTAGGGGCCAGATAGTCTGGTGGTCTGGCCCTCCACACTGATGATAGTCTACCTAAAATTGGAGTCGTTGTGACACCCAGGTGGAAATGAGAGTTCTCACCTTCCTGGTACTCCAATCATTTAAAGATGATCTTGGATCCATGATCCTATGTCATTGCTGGGGTGTGGAACGACAAATCTACAGTATTAGATGCCTGGGTGCTATGGAGCCCCATCCTCTCCTTTGGATTTTGTCATCAGAAACTCTTTTAGAGATACCCCTCCTTTCATTTTCTCTTAATTGACTCGTTTATCGACGTGCTACCTGGCTTTAGACATCCATTCCTTAGACGCAAAGCACATTTGTTTCTCAGCAAGAGGGAACACTCGTATCCTATCCGCTGTCACTGATATGATCCACTTCCTTTACAATGTCCAAGGACACCGGCAGAATGTTTGACCAGAAATTCTTGACTTCATCCTCAACCCTAGTTGTCCCGAATGCAGGACATCAGGGCTTCAGATCAGATCATCGACCGCCTCTCAACTCAACTATTACCCTCATTCAGGCCACCACCCGCGAATCAGACCAGACCTTGCCCCAAGAAGAAAACAACAGCCGAGAAGTCGATGCGAGTCAATACACTCGACTGTCGCCTGCTCGAAAAATCATCATCGTTGTCATTCTCTCATACTGTGCTATTCTTGGTCCTATCTCCTCCACTGCCATCTTAGCCGCTGTTCCCGAACTTGCCAGGACGTTCAATACCACCGGGGATATCATCAACGCCAGCAACGCTCTTTACCTAGCCTTCATGGGGATTGCTGCTCTACTTTGGGGACCCTTAAGTCAGATCTCGGGCCGCCGCCCTGTGAGTGACATTCAATTGTGCCTTTTCTATATTGGTGCTAATGATAGCTATCCTTCTAGATTTTTATCACAAGCTCCATTCTTTTCTTTCTCTTCACAGTGGCCACAGCGCTGGCCCCTAATATCGAAGCCTACTTCGTTTTCCGCATATGCACCGCGTTTCAGGGCACTGCATTCTTAGTGCTTGGCAGCGCCACCGTCGGCGATATCTTCGAGCCAATGTCTCGAGCCTTACCGTTGGGATGGGTCTTGTCAGGTACCTTGACTGGACCTGCCCTTGGTCCCTTTCTAGGTGTATGTTCATGCATATAATCCGCGTAACATATAACTAACTCTTACTTATCCAGGGTGTCGTGGCCACCTTCCGCCCCTGGAGAGACATATTCTGGTTGCTCGCCGCATTGAACGGGTTTGCAGCTGTCCTCATCATCGTCGTCTTCCCCGAGACCATCGCCCACAAATCCGACGCCCAACTCAAAGGAAAAACCTTCCCTCAAAAAGCCAAACAACTCGGCAGCCACATTTGCCCTATCCGCATCGCCCGCCTGGTTTTCTCATACCCGAACATCTTCCTCGCCAGTCTCGCCGCCGGCACCTTAGTCTGGAACCAATATGCCCTCCTCACCCCCATCCGCTACATCCTCAACCCGCGCTTCCACCTCACCACTCCCGTCGAAGCTGGCCTCTTCTACCTCGCCCCCGGTTCTGGCTACCTAGCCGGCGCTTTTGTCGGCGGCCGCTGGGCCGATCTTGTGGCCCGGAAATACGCCCGAATCCGCAACGGCCAGCGCATCCCCGAAGACCGTCTCCGTTCCTGCGTCCCCTTCATTTGCATCGCCACCCCAGCCTGCGTCCTCGTCTATGGCTGGACAGTGGACCGAGAAGTCGGTGGAGTTCCGGTCCCCGTCATCTCTATGTTTCTTCAAGGCGTCGCCACAATGTTCTGCTTTCCCAGTCTGAACACCTACGGGTTGGACGTGATGCAGGAGAAAGGTCGAAGCGAGGAAGTCGTGGCAGCGAACTTTGTTTTTCGGTATGTATTTGCCGCAGTGGGGACAGGCGTCGTCCTCCCTGCTGTCCAGGCTCTGGGAGTGGGGTGGTTTAGCACCATCTCCGCGCTGCTTCTGACCGCTGTTGGTGGTGCGGTATTTCTGATCGCCGAGTATGGACATCGATGGAGGGAGGCAGTTGATGCAAAGCTCCAGGCTAAAGAAGACACGAAATGGGAGAACAAATCACAAGCACATGTCTGATTTCTTGTCATGTCTTCGAAAAGACAAAAAAAAGCATTAGCATTGATTATCTGGCCATGTCACGACTGAACCTTCAGCTCATCCGGGCTGCCCATTATTATTTTGTAAATATTTAGGGCTTAGCATAGTTACTTAATGACCTGACTACTTTATTATATCTACTTTAGATGTGAGTGGATTCTGGTAACGGACCTATCTGGGATGATAAAGAGGGCTGGGCCCCAGTCACAGTGGTAAGGACAGGAGCGGAAGACTGAGAACACAGAGGCTTCACCTCGCGCTCGAGAAAAATCGCACCAAAGTAGGGAATGGCCAGCTTGATGCAATCTGTTTTCCCTTCGATACGTTGTTAAGAAGGAACAGGCCAGGCCGGGGTATTACAAGGCTGCAGCCGGAAGTTGGAGAAAATGGCCCTGCATTCCGCCCGCCGCTCCTGGCCTCGCTTCTCTCTTTCCTTGTCCATAGTATTTGTGCCTGTCTTTTATCGCTCTCCCTTTGCACTGCATTCCGCTCCAGCTTGATGATCCACCTTCGTTTGCTGGGATCTTCAATTAGTTTTCTACCTATCAAGTATTGCTAGCTTGTGCCCCACGGGCAGTTTATCGATAAACCCATCGTTACTCTAGCCCGCCCCATCCGTTCAGCCCCTCCGACCACACGACCACCTAGGACTTGCCATACTTATCCCTCCATCTTCGCAACTTTCTCCCAAGATGTCTGCCCCTGGGCTTCAGAAGCAAATTGGCCAGGTAGGATGTCGCCCAGGTCTGTATTGCCTCTGAGAAAACTTCCGACTGAAGCGTGACGGAGTTTAGCTCTTCGCGGTCGGTTTCCACGGCCTCACCCCGAGTCCCGAAGTCAAGACGTTGATTCACGAGTATGGCATTGGGAGCGTTGTCCTGTTCAAAAGAAATATTAGGGATGCAGCCCAACTTCAGGTATGCCGACCTTCACCATAACCACTCACTGCACCCGCAGTAGGCCCACACCGGGATTCAGTCGCTGACATCAAACCCCAATCGAAGTCCCTAACGCTTGCGCTCCAAGAAGAAGCCCGATTAGCAGGACATAACCATCCCCTCTTTATTGGAATTGACCAGGAAAATGGACTGGTTACCAGGATCTCACCTCCGATTGCACCGCAACTCCCGGGCCCTATGGCTCTGGGTGCCACCAACTCCCCCGAGCTCGCGTATCAGGTGGGGGTAGCTACCGGTGAGATATTGGGCGCTGCGGGAATCAACATGAACTACGCCCCGGTCTGTGACATCAATTCCGAGCCGCTCAACCCCGTAATCGGAGTACGTAGTTTCGGAGATGACCCCGAATTCGTCGCTCGATTTGCCAGTGCCACCGCCCGTGGCCTCCGGAAGCACAAGGTTGTGCCTACCGTGAAACACTTTCCAGGGCATGGTGATACCGCTGTCGATTCCCATTTTGGGCTTCCTGTCATCCCCAAAACGAGGGATCAACTGGACCGTTGCGAATTGGTTCCATTCCGTCAGGCAGCAAGCGAAGGCATCGAGGCAATCATGACTGCACATATTTCCTTACCTGGCATTGGTGACGGCAAATTGCCTGCCACCCTCTCGCCAGATGTGATGAATATCCTTCGCAGGGAAATGGGGTACGATGGGATGGTCATCACGGATTGCCTTGAGATGGACGGCATTCGTGCTACATATGGAACAGAGCAAGGCGCCGTCCTTGCTCTAGCTGCTGGCTGCGACAGCATCATGATATGCCATACATTTGCTGTTCAAGTGGCCTCAATTCTCAAGGTTTGCCAGGCTGTCGAGTCTGGACAAATCCCTCCCCAGCGGTTAGCAGAGGCTATCCGTCGTGTGGACGAACTGAAGCGCGGCTTCCTGAGTTGGAAGACAGCATTGCAACCCCGGGAACCGGGAGAAAGCTGGCCTGCTCTGGGAGCAGAGGCCTTAACCCATTCTTCATTAGCTGAGAAAGCCTATTCCCGCTCTGTGGCCGTTGTCCGGGATGCTTCACATGTCCTCCCTGTGTCTAGGTCTGCAGGAGTTGTTTTCCTCTTCCCCGGGGAACAGACCCCCGCGGGGGGTGCAGTGGACGGTGAGGGGCTCGGGAGAAAAGGTTCTTACAATGCCTCCGTCTATCTTGACATACTCAAAAAATACAATTCAACGGTCGTTGAAATCCGCTACGGCGCAGCAGGCTTATCGGCCGAGCACCTGAGCACTATCGAAGCTGCCGATGTCGTCATCTTCACATCGATCAATGCGCGGGAGTCTCCGTTCCAACGGGCATTGGGCCTGGAGCTACCTAACCGGGCTCGTGCACTAGTCAGCGTCGCCGCCTGTAACCCTTATGACTTTCTGGAAGATTCCTGTATTGGAACATATATCGCCACCTATGAGCCAACGCCGGAAGCATTTGTGGCAGCCGCTGAGGTGATTTTTGGGGCATCAGTACCTCAAGGCGTCTTGCCTGTCAAGAGTTCAATGGGGAGACTGTCTATTGAAGTGCTGGCATTGGATAGCCATAAGGATATGTCCCAGCTAGCTGCTGTCTGGAATGCTGCGTTGCCTACTTACCTACTCCCTGCACCGAAGTTGCAGGTATTGATATATCAGGGGCATGGGCACCATTTTGTTGCTCGCATGGGTGGTGATATCGTGGGATTCTGCCTAACGTACGCCAGTCGTGCGCCATCATATGTGGTTGGTAATGTTGCGGTGCTTGCGGTGGATCCGGAGAAGCAAGGCCAGGGCATTGGAACAGCGTTGGTCTCTGAGGTTACTGAATGGTATAGGGCAAACCTGAAGCTCACACGGCTCGAGCTTAGCAGCACGTTTCCGAGGTTCTTTCCTGGTATCCCCCAAGATTTGCCGTCAACAATACAACATTTCTTCGAACGCCGTGGCTTTTCACTATGGCATACGAACCCCCGAAACGTGGACTTGTACCGAGATATCCGGGACTTTGAGGCCCCGGATGCGTACATTGCCCGCGCTGAGGAACAGGGGTATACCTTTGCTCCTCTCCAGCCCGAGCATTATGAAGAATGCTTGGCTGGACAGAGAAAGAACTTCTCAGCTAACGTGGTAATAATGTTCCCATTTTCTTTCTTCCCTACCCCAAATATTTCGACATTTGTTCTGTTGCATCTCCGGATCTCGCTAACAAAATGGAATAGGACTGGGTGAGCCAGTACGAAGAGTTGGAGCCTACTGAATATCCCTTCAGTGTGATGGTAGCATTTGACTCTCAGGGGAAGCAGGCAGCCTGGACGCTGATGCTTGGGCCTGACTCTCCCGCTCTGCAGAAAGGCTGGGCCCTCCCACCTTTGTGTGGGCCTAAGACTGGACTTATCGGGTGTGTGGGGGTTGATGCAGACCATCGGAAGAGAGGAATTGGGCTTGCACTGCTAGGCCATGCGATGGAGGATCTGAAGCGGAGGGGCACTGAGGGCGTATTTGTCGACTGGGTGGTGTTGGAAGGGTTCTATGAGCAGCTCGGATTCGAAGTGTGGCGGGAGTATCGACGGGCATCGTTTCGTATGTAACGGCATTACAGCAATTCCATAGACTGATATTACTAGTATATATAGGCATCATTGGAGGTACCCTTTGGCAATCCCGCGTGTTGACAAGTAGCTGAGGGCTGCGTCTCGGAGATGCCCTTCCGAGAGGAACCTCGGGTGAGATTCCCGGCCTCGAAAGGGATGCTGGCTGCGTTCCGAGACAACCGCCATCGGCGGTCAACAGTCAATCGCCACTTTACTTGAAACCTGACAAATTGAGTGTCCAAAAAGGCAGCATCTTAATCCACTAGTTCCACAGAAAGGTCGCTGCCAATGTTCCTCGGACCATAGCTTCATCGACACCCATGCTCTTCTCTCCACCGGCACTCATTTCCGATATCCAAAGCCCCGCTATTTGATCACTACTACGAATGCCTCAAAACCACACCTCCCAATATCAATAGCGCCATTGTCGTAGTCACAAACAAAATCAGTCTTTATAATGCACTCTACCTGACCGAGTCAGGTCTTTAGACCATATGTAAGACGAAACCAGTGTATCTATACACAAGTCTGCGAAAACACCACCAGTAACCCCTGAATATCCCCATTTCCCCACGCGCTCCCCCACCGTCGCAGCCCTAGAGAACACCAACCTCTCCGTAGGTGGGAACCATGGCCGAGACCACTACCGCCGGTACTAGGTACATTTCCAACACCGTCAAGAACCCCGATTGGCTCGGGGACCAGGACACCATCCAATACAAGCTCGAGAGCTACGACATGGTTACTGTTTGCAGCCTACACAGTTACTATACACATCCTAGCCCCGAACCCAGACCAGTCCATTAAAAGTCGTAGGACGCTGCCAGCTCCAGCTCCAGCCCCAGACCCAACCATAACTTACCTCTCCCAACTAAGCAAGCGTCCCCAAAATTCCATTCCCTTGACCCCACCTCTCCCCAACCCAATAAACCAACCCACCACACCACCATCCCCACCACCTTCATATAAGTATGTACTTATCCATTCATGCCGTCCCTCCAAAAACCAAACAGTCAAACCAACCAGTCTTCCAAATTTAGACTCCTCTAGGTAGTATTCTTTGTCCCTGACGAAAGGGACAATCCCCACCTGGTAGTACAACCCGATATCTTAACACGAATAAGCACCACTCAAGGTTAAAGTCTGACCTAGAAAGTAGACTTAGTGGAGACGTCCACATGGAGTTACGAGTTCCAAGTACGTGTGCGGCGCAGCGCGGCGAGAACGCCATAGATAATGTTGCCGAGGAACAAACTGGACAAGTGGACAATAATCAGAGGGGGCATGGTTAGTGGTGGCAATGGGTTGTTTTGAAGATGAGGAGGTATCAATTGATTGTTCGGCTGGTCAGTCGTTTTGAACTGGGGGGGTTAGATTGGAATAGCAGAGTAGTACTACTGATGAGAGTCCGAACCGTATTGGTTTGGTGTGATGCGTGACAGTGGTCCTGAGGCAGAAGTTGGGCACTTCGAGTATAACCCACCCCCCCCTCTTTTCCATTCTTCTTCCTCCACATCCTCGACATGAAATTGCCCACTCAGTGGCACCACAGACTCCTTGGACTCACCCAATATGGCACGGAATATACGTTTCCGGGCCTGAAATGGCTCCACTCTACATGAAACTGATGCACTAATCATAAATTGTCATTCATTAGAGTATTACATGGTCCTTCACTCGTGAAGATCCTTGCAAGCCACGCAATTGGACTGTATCCTGCACTCATATTCGATCCCCTAAGCAGAGCGCGGAAAATCACTCAAAGACGCCGATATTCTCCCGAAAAAACATGCCCATCCGTACTCCGTATTGAGAGCAGTAGTCCCATCATCCACCAATGAAGCCTTAAACGCTCAGGACAAATGCTTACCCCCTAGCCACTGGTAGCGAGATGGTCGAGCTTGTACAGGGGCTCTAGCGTAACCTGACGGCGGAAGATGTAGCGATTAATCCACCAGGGCAACACATGGAAGACCTGGTAACGCATATGCATCCGAGTAGGAACGCCGAAGATGTAATCAAGTTCTTCCAGAGTCCGCTGCTTGGTTTCAGGGACCCAAAGGTAGATCATGAAAAAGGCAGTCACGTTCAATCCCCTGAATAATGTTAGTGCATCCGCATCTAAGCCGAGTGGAAGCGAGCAGCAACTGCCAGTACTTACGCGTAGAAGCCGAATGCACCGGTTGGGGTCATGACGGCAAGCATACGGGGAAAGGTAATCGAAAGCACCGCAGCCCAGCCAAGACAAACTGCTACGGCCCAGGACATTCCGATCTCTATGCTTGTGTTAGTCTGCTTATAGGCCAATGGGGCTGACAGCAAAAGCTTACCACGATGAGACAGAGGGAACACCTCCGCAGAGTAAGTGAATGGAACAGGACCCTCACCCGGGGAGTAGAAGGCTGCGAACAAAAAGACGAAAAGTGCAATACACGCTATATGGGCGGTCTGCTCCTGAGGAATGTAGAAACAAAAACCCGCAGCTAACAGGGTCCAGGCCATCTGAGGAAACGTGAACAGAAGCAGAGATCGACGTCCATAGGTGTCAATAGTGAACACTGCCGGGAATGCGAAGATAAAGTTCACAAGCCCAAAGCCCCACGAGGCGAAAAGCGCTCCCGTGACAGAGGCACCGGCCTGTTGAAAGACAGTCGAGGAATAAAAGGCAACGATGTTAATCCCGCACATCTGCTGCGCAATCATCACAACGAAGGAAGCAAGAGTTGCACGTCGGATCCGCGGGATGGTAAAGAGCTCCACGAACCGAGTGGCATAGTTGCTTTCGCCAGCAAGCTCCTGCTCGACCTTAATCTGAGCATATATGTAGTAGAGATCGCGTGCGGACTGTATCTCGGTGTTGCGCAAGCGGCACAAAGAAGCGTAGGCGTGACGCATATTGCCCTTCTTGATGTACCAACGAGGCGACTCTGGGCAAAAGTAGACGCCAATGAGCAAAGGAAGAGCTGGAATAAAGGCAGAACCGAGTTGGAGTCTCCAGGAGATATCCCCAGTGTCTTTGACAGCAAGGTTCGCCGAAGTCCCCAGGAAGATACCGAACGCTGTCCACAACTGCCAGCACATCACCAGACCACCACGAATAGATGCCGGGGTGTTCTCAGCACAGAACATTGGGATTGTAGATGCTTTCAAGCCCATTCCCAGACCCAACAGTAGACGAGTCACAAACAGTTGAGGCCAAGTCTGGCTCACAGCCGACCCAATAGGGGACAGGAGGCAGAAGATAGCAGACATGAAGATAGCGCCACGGCGACCCATATATTTGTTCAGCGGATCAGATAGCCAACAGCCGATAACAGCACTGGACATGTACGGAGCCCTATACAACCATGTTAGTCTCAAGCTTATTGTGAACGAAATAAGAAGCACTTGGCTACGTACGCATTGACAACGCCAACAAGCCACTGGTTTCTCGACGCATCAGGGCCGGTTTCTGGAATTCCAAGCGCAACGGGGAAAGAAAGGTTGGCACCTAGTCGGTATCACTTCATTAGCAAATCCACATCCTTGGAACCTTAGAGCGTACTTACCATTACTTCCAGTCTGATCCCATCCTCTGTCCAAGACGATTAGTATTAATATACATAGAGCAAGGTATGCGTCAGCTGTAGTGCTTACTGAACGGCAGCTCCAATAGAGCAGAGAATGATGGTAAAGTAGAGAGACTTGGGCTGACGCCACTTGTGAGTCACCTCGGCCTCAATGGCGGCGACCTCAGCCTGCGTGATGTCAGGCACCTCGGAGAAACTCTGAGGATCGCGCGCCACAAGAGCCCCCTTCTTGAGCAAGGGAAAAATATCGGTCAACTGATGCTCGTTGGCAAAGTCCTCAACATCTTGCACCACTTGAGCCGGGCTCAGATCCGCCAGGGGATTCTTGATTCTATTATGACATCAGTAGCTGAAGCATGGACGGAACTTTAGGAAGAAGGGTGTAAGCCACTTACTTGGCAGAGGTATTCTTGTTCAGATTGATGTGCTCCGAAGTGCCTTTCTCAGTGATCTCGGGATCATTGCGGTTGCTACATACACAAATCAACTGAGGACGTGTCTCAAAGAAAAAGCAAACAGTACAAGAATAGAACACATACTAGGGTTCGATCACCGCGTCAACCGCCTGAATCGGGGCCACTTCATCCTTCGCCATGGTGTTTGCCAGGCTCAGGACAAACGCTGAATGTGTGGCTTGAGTGATTGCAGGAAGTGAAGGTGTACTGAGTAGTCCACAGCCGCAAGGATGTCGGAGATGAGAACTGGGGAGATTAAGAAGCAAGGATGTGGAGAATCTCGGGGAAGAAGAAGAACGCACAACAGATGCGGGGTGAGGTGGGAACGGAGGAAGGAAAGGGGAGGGGAATTAAAAGGAAACAAGCGGGCAGGTGCCAGGGGAAAACTGAGACGGTGGGCTGTTGGGGTTCACCGGGTTGTGCCCTGACAAACAAAGAGGCGAGGGCCGGTTGCATTCACTCACACTCTGGCTGCAGGAGGCACTTACCAATATGGAAGTAGTCCCTGGTACCGTGATAGCTCCGCTCTTCCCCGCGGGGCCCTGAACCCGGGGAAGATGACCGTGTGGTAATCCAATCAATCCAATCAACTAGGTGCATGACTAGGATGGCTAATAGGACCGAAATTTCCGAGACTATGATCAACCTCATTCTTCCTAACAGCACCTAGGAGCTGATGCACAGGGTTCTTTGAGGGATTAACTGTCATTCTCTACTTACAGTGCAGCTCTCTTTAACTTCTGTTTCTAATGTATCATAGTAACTGGCAACATAATCCCAGAAATACAACAACAGATCAGGCCTAGTTTGCTGATGTCAATCTGACATCTGGGCTTACTCGACTCGACTCCCCGGACATCCATCCCGGGTAATGGCGACCTTGCCAAAGAAGACATCCCATGGCATAGTAACCACGGTACAAACAAGTAAGCGGGTGGTCAAGTAGCCAGGTACTGGTAGTGAAGGCTTAAACTAAAGACTTCTTAGAGTCTGCACTTCTACAGCCTAGGAGTGCGAAATTGTGGAGGTGGGTTAATCTGGGTCTGCTGACTCCAGCAGATGTATAGTACTGGTCTCCATTGTCACTATTTGTGCACAGACCAGGCACAGAAAGCAACTTGTGAGCACAACTTACCACTGAGGGCATTATCCGAATGCAAATCTCAAAGAAACCTAATCCGATGCTAAGCCCATCATATGATATTCTTCAAGTCTTCCATTATCCCTGACCGTAAGCAGTTCTTTCAACAAACCTTATCTTATGAGTGTAATTTAGGCGGTCGTCTCTACTAGACTAGACGCACGCGTACGTGGCGGATTTGCCCCCCTGAACACAGCTATGCTTTTGATGCTGTTGTCTCTTCTAATTTGCCTTTTTTTTGTTCCACTCAGTCAGTGATCGCGTCGCATTGTAACACTGTCAGCGCCACCCTTGAGTGTTGATGCCGGATGTTGACAACTGGAGCGATGCCTGGCAAGTACTAAGCCAAATGTGGATGTGCGGGCGCGTCTATTGGCCACATGCAGCAGCGGGGTAGGGGTGCACTTCGCTGAATCGGGCCCAGTATGCTGGAATTTAAAGTTGGCATGAAAGGGACTTGAAAGCTCCACAGGTGGGACCCTACGCAGCGACATGAGCGTTTTCGCAGTAGTAGTCCGAACTGGTGGTTGTTGATCGAGTCTCTGAGTCTGATCTGACAGGGTAGCTGATCCTTTTGCGACACTAGGTCCTCCTTCCAAATTTCCGGAGAATTTCCACCTCCACTTTATACACCCTTGCGTGGAACTCACGTGGAATTTCAAGTTAAACAAGACGAACTAGAGAAAACCACCAGCGGTCATCTTGCACCAGGTACGGAGTATAGGGCCCATTCCTGTCAAGAAACGCCCCGGTCCCTTGGTTGGTTTACAAAGACGGATAAGCCACGCAACTAGCCGATTTGATCACCAGGTGTAACCGGACGGAGTAATTTTGGGTCAGGGGCGGAATATCAGACTCTTTGAAAGAAGTCGAGGTCAGCCAGTGGTGCACAGCGATTTTTGTTTCTCTTGCCACACAGGATTCGAGACTTACGGTTCGATCGCAGGGGGGAGATCGAATTCTGGATTGGTTTGGGCACTGCCTGAACGGGCGGGCATGGATGCCAAGCCATATCCCGACTCATACTCGAGGTCAAAGGCCGGTTCTTGACAGGTGACCAAACCCGCTCGTCCACAAGGCGGGTCGAGATTCGATCTGGGGTTACAGCGCCATGTGGAGATGAAAGGGATGAAAGGGTCTCGGCCGGCTCCATGATATGACTGGACCAAGCCTAGGTTAGGCTTAGTTAGGCTTATCAACGGCATCCAGCAACCCTCCAATAAGCATACCTGCGCATCCTTTTGCCATGCTGGATGGCTTCCTTGCTACTAGTACCCCGGCCACCTGCCTTGGCTGACCTGCTCGATACGACCCGGCTAGGCGACACAAACATTTGGGGGCGGGAGATTAGACATTCCGGGAGGTACTAGATCTGGCCTTACAGGGATGTCTAGTCATTCTGTAGGGCATTTTGTAGATGAAAGATATTGTGGAAATCAGAAATTGTATGCGTCGGAAATACCTGGCAGGCCCGGACCCTCTGCCGGCTGCATACTGGCTGGTCTCTTGCTATAATCTCATGATGTCAGGCCAAGGCTTGGCGTAACGCACAAGGCAGCCCAGGTGGGATTGGGGCCCAAACCATACCTTCCAGTGAGTTGGACCAGTTATTCCCCCAATTGAGTTGCTGTAGCGTTGACCAGGATCGGGGCAGCCCTGAGCGGAATCCTTACCGAATCAGGCAAGTAACGAGCCCAGCCCTTCCTCGGAATAAGTCATACGATGGTTCCTACGATCTTCAATTCCATCTTCAAGCTGCGCTCTACATATGTCCCTTAGAATTCTAAATAGCGTAGAGGATTTTGTGGTAGGATGTCCCATCACTAAAGGCATATCAGAACAGGAGATTGTGGTGGGTAATTAGGGGCTGCTCCTCACTCCAGCTGTCTGACGTGACATAATCGTATTACAGTTGGACCCCACTGGTTCTCCCTGTATTGAATCACCTTTTAATAATGAGCAACTGTGCTGCGGTAGAGTGTAACTACCTCAAGTTGGAACTGCTACATTGAGTCTGGCCTCGGAAATGAGAAGATCGAGGTGGCAGTGATGAGCACGATACAGAACCGTAAACTCTTCCCTTGCACGAAGTTGTGCAACCTGCTAGCTCTGCACATTTTTATTGAACTAAATATTGACCTTAATCTGTGTCAGAAATGAGGGATGTCTCCTGTCAAACCCGCTAACCTGGCCTTCGCATCACCACGAATTACCATAAACGGTTAGAACATGATTCTGAGAGATGCTGAGTCACGTGTGCATTGCGAATCAGAGTCTCGGTTCCGAGATGGCCGATCTGGGCTTGATATCCATCTCTGCGGAGGCTGAGGCCATGGCTATACCGGAACCTTCATCTTAAAAAGCGTGGTGATGTTGTCATTATTATTAGGACTGTAACATGGATTTATTACAACAGGATCTTCCGTCTGTGCAGGACCTCTTGTGCACCGGAGAGCCATTTGTCCCATTTTCCGAGTACTCTGTCCGGGACATCATCCACCTGCCACAAGATGAAGCCACCGGATGGGTTGAAAATAAGCTTCGTCAAGGAAAGCCATTTGTTATACGTGGCTTTACTGAGATGGGGGAATGGAATCGATCTATCCTGAACAATGAGAGCTTCGGCGCCCTTTCATCCTCGGCAGGTAAGCTCATGCACTTCTGAGCAGGACGATTGTATTGACATATCCTTTCGCGCTAGCGATTCCAGTTAGGAACTGCCACACAGGGCGAGATACTAAAATGCGGCTTCGAGATTTACTTGCGCAGACAGATTATGCCCGTACCAATGATATCCGAGAATTGTATGGTGGTTAACTACGATTCCGAGAGCCGGCTTGTTTAACTAATGACATGCCAGTCTATACGCGAAAGATCTTCCGTGTCCAGCTGAGTGGGTCAAGGCATTGGGGGCATTCCTCCCTTCAGCTATGAGGCATCTTGGGTCTCTTGATTTGTTCCGAACGTTGCCAAAGGAGGTTACCCCGGAGGTGCTGATGGCTTATGTCGGGACTCGCAAGTCTTCGTAAGTATGAACTCGGGCCTTCAATGCTTAGTCTCTGCTAATCTGTTGGAATGTGATAGTTCAGGATTTCATAGATGCTTTAGTGGAACAGTTGCCCTGAATCTGTTGGTTGAATCCGATGGTGAAATCCCGATGAAACATATTCGAGACCCTCAACAAACATTCTGATAGTGCGGCTAGGTACTGGGCCTGGATCTCTTTGCTTTGGGACCGATAAACTCTCACAGGTCCTATACGACGCATATATGGAAGGACTAGGGAAGTCCCCCCACACCGATTGGACCAACGTCTCTACCACCCAGCTGAAGTCTGCCAATTTCCCCATCTACGTCACGCACCAGGAGCCTGGAGACTTGGTCATATTCCCCTCCGCTACCGCCCATCAAATTTGGAATATCAGCCCAATGGTTACAAAAGTCGTCTGGAACATCATGCATTGCTCTTCCCTTATATCATTCTTTGACTACATCCAGCCAACTTACCAGCGACAGTGTCATGCAGACACTGGCCGAGTTCCTCTGATACCGTTACACGCATTGATCAGGGGCTCTCCAGAGTCAAGGGATGAAGCACTTCTCTTAGAAGTTTTTGAACAACTCCTCGAAGATGAAGCCATAGAGACTGAAACAGCTACTTCAATAAAGACTGTCGATACCCAAGGAGCTATCGTCGAATGCAACTTTTGTGGTTTGACAATCTGGAACCGACATTTGCACTGCGAGCAATGCGGGGACTTTGACTTATGTCTGACGTGCTTTATTTCTGGACGCAGCTGTAAACATGTTGCTGATTATACTTGGGCTGAACTAATTCCACGGAGATACTGCAAGGATATCATCCAGACGACCCGAAACAGACTACATGATCGACTGCTCTTAAGGCGCAGAAGTCCACCGTATGTCCCACTCCCTCGAGTATGCTATTCCCATGCTTTTCTATCTTACATGATGACTATGGTCGCGAGTGAGTCTCTTATTCAACTATTCTAGACAAAAGACTTTGGGCGCCTTGGCCGTCGCTGCGGCAGATGCGCGGAAGCAATCAATGGTATGGAAAAATCCTAATACTTCCTTTTCATGGTTCGGATGACCAGAAACTTACTAATTCTAGGAACGACTTTGTCACTTGTGCCGTGATAGTCATCCCACGTGGAAAGGGGTAAATTGTGCTCGGTGCTCTGCATTCTTCTGCTTCCGCGGGCTCCATCGGCACTTTGATGTGGATTTAATCGCATTCCTTAGGCAAATTGAACCCTGGATCTGTCCAAAGTGTTCCCAATGCTGCAACTGCCGTTGCTGTCACTTTGCTCGCCCCTACTCCAGCAGAGACAAGCCTGTGCGAGCTCGGATCAAGCCGATCGACCCACGTGGCCGCGTCATGGGGTTTACTGACAACGTGTTTGATCAGAAACGAGGGAAACGAGCTAGCATGGCTGCTCACAGTGCATCGCCACAATCTGAGATAGTCTCACGCGGACAAAAACGGCCAAGGACACAAATTAATAATGGAAAGGGGGAAGTGCAACAACTGCAGGGAGACTATAGTACTCTCACAAATTTTGCTGCGACTCATACGATAAGATCAGATGAGAACATCCACACTTATCGCCATCCCTACGCCAGTTCTTCGCGAAATTTAGGCCCGAAGGGACAACTCCGAATCAGTGATCTGGTCGAAGAGCATAGCCCTGCTGATTCTGGACCGCTCTTTCAGACCCCGTTTAGGCAGGGTTCTCCTCCACCTTCCCTGACGCCGGAAGATGGCCCATTCCGACGGCATTCCGAAGAGGCAAGCGTTCCCCCCTTGACAGACGAAGCCAGCATCGTTGTTCTCGAGAAAAGACTGCAGGCACTTCGACGATACGCAGATGACCTTTTGGATCTTTCTTTGGTGGAATCGCATGCAAAGCTTCTTGAAAAGATAAGTCAGCTGCAGGGTCAGGTCGAAGAGCGCAAGCGACGGAAAGCGGAGACACTCTTTGACAATCTCCATCGAGACTTCCCAGAACTGGCCACTCTTGCCAGAGAGGAAGCACGGCGACAGGGATTATAACTGTAGTAGCTTTAGCATTTTCGGAGAATAGCAGGTGTGAGCAACGAGGTGAAGATAAACTTTCGGTTCGCTCGTCCAAATGACCAAGGGACCTGCTTGAGTTGTAAAGCTATAAGTCGCGAATCCAGAGAGTTCCCGGATGATGACGATGATGATTTACCTCTGTATGAGGAAGACCCAGCGAATAGCAGCAGGGGACCAATGGATGGCCAGCACATTGAATTTTGGGCCGCGTGAGGAAGTCCCTTGGGGGAGCCTGGAGGGAAGCGCCCGACACCGGGCAGAGCAGCGGAAGCGATCCAGGGAAGCAGGCGGAGTTCCAGCCGGCGTCGATCGTCGCCTCCACTTCCTTCTCCCTCTCCCTCTCCCTCCCACCACTCCGGATCTTCCTTTCTTTCATCCCTCTTCCGGTCCACTCTTCCCCCCGTATCTCGATCGGCTCGAGATTTCGCCTTGACAGCTCTTGCTGCAGAAATCGCTTTTCAACGCCCTGTTGCGTTTGCCCTCCCGCCGTTGAACCCAGGCCTGGTATGTTTCATGTTTGTTAGCTAGTCTATTGTTGGTGCCCTCTAGGAACGCTTTCCCCCCTCACTTCGCGCAACTGACGGCCCTGCCTGGGCTTTGCACTGAAGGAGGGCCTCGTCGATCGATTCCCCCATTGGAGTCATCGCCCGTTTTGAATTGACCATCCTCTAGTCCTCGTCCACCGCCGTGAGCCGGCGTTCCCACCCCGACGAGGGCTGTCGGTAGCAGTCCAAACACACTACGGATCCTGACCGCCTCCACCTCCCACAACTAGCTCTCCTCCGGACGATTCCACGCACCCTCGCCCTTCGTCTCTTGCCCCTCTCTTCCCTCACTTCCAGCTTGGTGTGACGCTAGCTTTGAATCTTTCACGAACCACGTTTAACGCCGGAATCCGCCCCTCTGCCCCGCCATGCCCTGTTTCAAGGGTCTCGCCGTGAGCATACACACTCCGGATGGCCCTATTTCCGAATACTCGATTCAGCGTCAGTCTCGTGCCTCTCGCATAGCCTGTTACATTCCCGTACCGCCGCCCAAGATCCCCGAATCTGGTTCCGGGCGCCCTGAACAATCTACCTTCGCCATTTCCATCACCCTCCTCAACCCCGGTCAAGATGTTCCATATTCCGCGCCGAAGCCGACCTCCGACAACCCCGCACCCAAGCCGAAGGTCGTTGGTGGGCTACCCGGATCAACCGGGGAGCGTGGCCAGTACAGCAGCGCAGTGGCTCCCTATCAGGCTTTGACCAATTCGCCAAACGAAACGGTCGCCGCCTACATTTACTTCGACGGCCGGGCAAAGGAGGAGGTAGCCACTTTGCTACGGAGAGGAGAGGAAACATGGGTCAACTCTCGTTGGGTCAGTGTGCCGGAGTCGGAGGGTGGGGGTCTCGCTGAACGGGAGTTCCTCTTCCGTGAAGTCGGACTAGAGAGATGGCTGAACGGCTTGGATCTGGAAGGGAAGGACGCGGCAGCCCAGATCGAGCGCCGACGGCAGAAGATGGAGAAGCGCCGAATGAAGCGTGAGGCGACTGGTGACCTGGATATGGATCCCAAGTCAGGCAGGGGGATCATGCGCTACGGCAACGATGCGAAGTCCCCACTGGAAGATGTTTCCGACGACGACATGTCGTTCTCTGACTCAGACGATGATCCGATCCCCGAATCCGCAGGTCAGATCAAGGTAGCCCTGTTTCGCGTTCTGGCCTCCGGAGAGATCAAGCGCGGAGAGTACTCTCCACAATTTGATGCCCACGATGACGATGATGAGGCCCAGGGTGGTAACAGTAACAACGGCGCAGCTGATGCGGACATTGATCATACAACTAGCTTTGCAAAGCCAAAGACACTCGACCCAAAGACTATTAGCACCCAGACCGTGACCGGTATCGACCCGTCCGATAAGCCTTACGCCATCTTTACATTCATGTACCGTGGTGGACGTAAGTTCAGTCCCCTTCGCGTTTTGCGGGCTTATAAACTGACTAGTATGCAGGTCAATTGCAAAAGATGGGAATTTTGAGGGATTCCAAGGCGCAGGAGACTCCTGGATCGGCAAAGCGCCGGTCTTTACAACCAGATTTTGCCAATCTGGGTCCACTGAAGCCTGGCGGCACGGTTGGGTTTTTGAACTTCCGTGACAGTACGGGCAACCAGCGCAAAGGCAAGAAGGACAAGAAGACTGGTGATGACGATGAGATGGATAGTGAAGACGATGAGGATAACTCGATTCTCGGTAAAGCCGATGAAGAAGAGGGCAAAGACGATGATCTGCATCTATCTCCGGACGATATCCGACGGCAAGGGGAGCTCGCGGAGAGCATCCGCAAGATCAAGGTATGTGCTGACTTATTCTACAGCTCAGGTATCACTTGTTAACTCCTAAGTACAGCTCAAACGGCAGCATTCATCTGCATCGTTGGCTACAAACACACCCCCAGCCGAGACTGCAAGCCCCGGTGCATCCGGGGAGACCCCTGACCTATCTAACACACCGCCAGCTGTGGCCGCTGCTACAGCCACTCCCGAAGCCCCCAAGCCGGCTGCCAACACACTGGATGGAGGATTCATCGGTAGTCCGTTGAAGAAGCAACGAGCGAGCGTCTCACAATCCGACGAGGAGTCTATGCGCCGGCGGATTGAGTCGGGCCTCTCCCAGGAGATCACCAACATTGGCCCTGAAGATGGCTCTACCTCAGCCAATCCTCTCGGGGCACACCCGCCAAAACCGCAGGAAACCGAAGACGAAGAATTATAAAAGGCTCGGCTGCTCTAGACCGATACCACCCTTGTCCATGTCCAGACAGACGGTTTACCACCAATGCCTCTTCCAAAATCCCCCTTTTCTTCCTTTCTCCTTGACCTTAAATGGTATGATGGGCTGGCGTTAAGAAAGCGCGCGAACCAGCTGTGTCAAATGGCAGCACCATCTTCATTTTGGATTATTTAAAACTCTTTCCCTATTTTTATTCTTCCCTTCTGTCTCCTGATGACAGTTACGGTTTGGATATGGCCAGTCTTCATGGATCTATCATGACTGAGTCCTTATTTTTGTCTACTTTATTCCCACTGCCGCAGTTTGAAGGGCGGCTGGGCGTTTGATTTTCTAGCTAGAACGGGGGGCGGGCGGAGGTAATCGACATAGACGCAATGAGTTACGCACGTTGCATGTTAGCATTTATTCTATTTCATTGAATTCTGGCCACATGTAGATGGGACGACGTAGGTCCAGGTACCTAGGACAATATCCATGTAGAATCTTTACTCCACTTTATAGGTCAGTCCGTTCCTGAGTGACTTCCACTAAGTACAGAATACTGTGTAACCATGACCACTCTCCGCGGCCAAAAAAAAAAAAGTTCCTCTTCTCCCATGGTATACCGAATACACAAATGCTCGCAATGCCCCACCAAAGCGTCAGAAAGCAAGATACCACATTTGTACTACCCGCAAAGTATTATCTCAACATAACGTCATAGTTACTTGCGGAGCGTCTGACTTGCGGACCGCACGCTTCTTTCCCTCCGCCCGCTCCGCTCCGCACCGCACTCCGAACCAGACATATAGTACTAATAGTACATAGTACTGTAAGAAAGAAGAATCGTTCCTACCAGGCTATATAAACTCGCATAAGAGACCCTAGATAAAATCCTTGTCTTCTAGTCACAAGTCCTTATATTCTATCTCGTTCAGAGAAAATTACATTACATATCACACACAAATCTACATTTCTCCTCCCGAAATCGAACCTCATGTCTGAATCAAGTCTCAACTTCCATTGTGCGCTCATTACCGGCGGAGGCGGAGGCATAGGCAAAGCGCTAGCCTCGTATTTCATCTCCCAAGGCAAGAAAGTGATTATAGCGGGCCGGACTGAATCGACACTCCGCGAGACGGCGAAGGAAATCGGGGCGGCGGATTACTACGTCCTTGATACGGGGGTGGTGGAGAAGTTCCCGGATTTTATTTCGCGGATTACGACGGAGCATCCAGAGCTGGATTGTCTGGTTAATAATGCTGGGGTGCAGAGGCCGTTGGATCTGGTGGATGAGAGTGCGATAGAGGACGTGTTGGGGAGGGCGGACCAGGAGATTGACATTAATGTTAGGGGGGTGATGCATCTGACTTTGGGGCTGTTGGGGCATTTTAAGAAGAAGGAACAGGGGGCGGTGGTGATGAATGTGTCGTCGGTGTTGGGGTTTGTGCCATTTGCGGTGATCAATCCGGTGTATAGTGGGACCAAGGCGTGGGTGCATTTTTGGAGTATGAATCTGCGGACGCAGTTGAGGAAGGCAGGGTGGGAGCGCATTCGCGTCGTGGAGATTGCGCCGCCGACTGTGGAGACGGATTTGCATCGTGAAAGGGAAGATCCGGATGATAATAAGAAGGACAAGAATCCTGGTGCGTTGTCGTTGGAGGAGTTTATGGAGGAGGTGGCGGTTATGTTGGAACGAGGAGATGAGGTTGTTGCCCCTGGGATGAGTAAGGACTTGGTCCGCGGTTGGTATGAGCAGTTTGGGGGCGTTTATGATAAGGTGACTGCTTAGGGTGGGCAGGAGGAGTGATGGTCTAGATTTGTATCTAATCGAAGATAGGGATATTTCCAGGTTTGTTAGAGGAATAGGATGCGATGTCAATTGGCTAGAAGAGAGTTATAGGGTGATGTTGTCATGCATCCCAATTCCAATTCGTAAACATATTCATTGAGAAGAGCTGGTCAAAATCCCACGGAAAGTCTGTGGCAGTGGACACAGGGTTAGCTGTCGGTGATGCTGGTTCAGTAGGATAAAGATAAGCACGCAAGGAAGGGGCATCAATCATTTCCGATTCAAGCAAAACTTCCTCCGCCGTCACGAGCAGGTCAAGATGATCCTTTTTCCGCTGAGAATGGATACGAAACAGTGAGCAAGCGTTGGCAAAGGTCTCCTTCACGGCGTCATTTTCATAAGTTTGGACCAACAGCAGCAGGGTAAGGAGAGTTCGCTTCACGCGCACCAGCGATTCTTTCGAATCCAGGGCTAGCAAGACGCAGAGCGCTTGGAACGGAAAATTCAGGATGTGCCACCATGGCAGCGATTCGCCATATACTAGCTCCTCCGCTAGATCACAGCCATCATCAACCAAGTCCAGAACTTTATTCTCTGTACCATCAGAAATGGAGCAGCCAGCTACACGGATTCGGCGGTAGATGCACAAGCCAATATTGCAACGCTTCAACCGCTGCACAGTATGTGGCAGTCGAAGCTCCACCGTCTGGCGGAGCAGCTGCTCCAACGTCGCAGGGTCCAACTGCCTATCGGGATTCAGGATATTGGATATCTGCCAAACGGCGATTTCATCTGATGTCCATGAATTTTGGGGGAGGGAACATGTCGCCCCGCGGAGCTCAATGGGAGGGCGCCCGTAGTCATACGAGATCCACATGTGAAAAAGCCGAGCTACGCCATAAATGCGTCTTCTAAGCTCGGGATCATAGTCATCACCGCAGGGGGAGGTTTGGGTCTGATCAGACGGCTCTATGTGTAGTTTGGTTGTTTCAATAAAATGCATCAGCGTACAGCTGGCCAGCCAAGTTGCGTGCGGCAAACCCGTCATTCGCAGGTAAATAACGCGGAGCAGCCATGCCACTACGTGATCCAACGTAGGGGATTCCAGGGTAGTGGAATATTCAAGAGAAATCCGAGAACTGCTGTCAAAAGCCTGGCGTTCGTCATCCCCGCAAACTATGAGAGCCGCCAGGGCACAAATGTTCAAGAGTAAACATTCCACGGGATGCCCTGGAGAGGGTTTCTCGGACGTCACATAGTCAACGGCACGGTTTACCATTTCAGGATCGAGAAAATTATACACGGGGTGTATATTCTGGAAGTATGTGTCCACCATAGCACGGAGATTTTCATCCGTCAAGAGTGTGATGGAAAACGATCCAGAAACTAGGTCGTTAGGGATGAGCATCGGACTCCCCAGATTCCACGAGCAGAGGCGCACGGGGAAAGAAACAGTCGCTGCCCCAGCAAGACTTCTCGTCAACACGACCCCCGAATTGATTGCTGCCAGTTCTTGTGGAGAGGCAGATGAGCTTTCGCGCAAGTCATCTGGATTCGAAGATAATGCATTAAGACGCCGGCGCTTGCGTGGATTCGGGACGTAGATGCAGTCGTGGCCAGATTTAACGCAATTGCTACAAGGCTGATGGCCGTTGCACTTGCGCTTTTTCTCCCGGCAGGAATTGCAGGCCGTCTTGGCCCTATCTGGCGGCATTGATGGGGGTTGGGAGTCAATTATTTGCAGGAGTTGGGTAGAAGAAGGCAAAGTAGTAGAGAGCTCTCCTGCCGACGATCGTCTAGAGTGGAGAGCCGTTCTCCGCCACTCCAAAACAAAACTTCATCTTCCGCATCTCTTTCCGCGACCTCCCACCCACTTCCCCTTTCGTTTTTACCCAGATAATTCTTACGGGTTGCTTGACGAGACCTAGAGAAGAATCAAGATATATCCCCCAAGTACCCATCATGCCATTGACCCGCTCCTCCGATCCCCTGGTGTGGATCGACTGCGAGGTGTGGCATTCCTCTGCTCTGTTCCTCTACCAGCCGCGACTGATCCATCGGGCCTGTAGATGACCGGCCTCGATCCGGACACCGACCAAGTCCTCCAGATCTGCTGCTTCATCACCGATGCCGACCTCAACCTCCTCGATACACAGGGCTTTGAGACCGTCGTCCACCACCCGAATTCGATTCTGGAAAGCATGAATGAATGGTGCATCGAGACCCACGGTCGCACAGGGCTGACCGCGGCCGTGCAGGCCTCGACCACCACCCCGGACGAGGCCGCAACCGCCCTCCTGGCGTATATCCAGAGATATGTGCCACAGCCCCGGCGAGGCCTGCTGGCAGGGAACAGTGTGCACGCAGACAAAGCGTTTCTGGCCAAGGGACCATACCAGGCCGTGCTGGAGTGGCTACACTATCGGATTGTGGACGTGAGTGCGCTCAAGGAAATGGTACGTCGGTGGGGGTCGGATGAGCTTCTAGGAGCTGTGCCGGGCAAGAGGGAGGTTCATCTGGCGCGAGACGATATTCTGGAGAGCATTGAGGAGATGCGATTCTACCGGGGGCGATTATTCGGATAGCTGAGGTGTCTCAGCGTCTGAGCGTGCAGGCCGACCGCAGAGTTCCCAATCTACGAGAGGGGTAGACCACAACACAGTACTACTAGATAGCTGGCTGGATGGATGCCCAATGGGCCAGGGATTGCAGCCGATGGCAGGATTTTTCAATGGTCTGCAGCTCGACTGCCGTAGTGTCTCGGAGGATCCTCGAATGAAGCTCTGGCCTGAGGTCATGCTGGCGTGGACCCCTCCAAGTGGGGGTCTGGCGATGGCGGCGTTGGGCGTAACTGAAACTAATCCATCCTAGTCTATATTTACTTGCTCCCCGCTCTTGTCTCGCCTGCTTCTTCCTCTTCTTTCCCCTTTCTCCTATTCCCCTCCAACCCTTTTCTTCCTCGCCTCAATTGTCGGTGGGCTTCTCTCACGGCTGCTTTATATACCCCGTCCATACCCCTCCATCTCCCTCCCCTGTCCATATCTCTATCCTACCGCTCCCACCCCCTCCACCATGTCTGTCCAGACCGTCTCCCTCACCCCCTTCACCGACCAGAAGCCGGGCACGTAAGTTCCCCCCTATTGCTTGCTTCCATCCTCCTGTCGGATGCCTCTCTCTGACAATCCCAGCTCCGGTCTTCGCAAGAAGGTCAAGGTCTTCCAGGAGCCCCACTACTCCGAGTCCTTCGTCACCAGCATCCTCCTCTCCATCCCCGAGGGCGTTGAGGGCTCCTTCCTCGTCATCGGTGGCGATGGCCGCTACTACAACACCGAGGTCATCCAGAAGATCGCCAAGATTGGTGCTGCCTACGGTGTCAAGAAGCTGCTGGTCGGCCAGAATGGCATTCTCTCCACCCCTGCCGCCAGCAACCTCATCCGCAAGCGCCAGGCTACCGGTGGTATCCTCCTGACCGCCAGTCACAACCCCGGTGGTAGGTATCCTTCTCTTCATATTTATAGTCTCAAACTGATGTCACTCTTCTCGTAGGCCCCAACGCCGACTTTGGCATCAAGTACAACCTGGCCAATGGCGCCCCCGCCCCCGAGTCTGTCACCAACAAGATCTACGAAACCTCCAAGTCCCTCACCTCCTACAAGTACATCGACATCCCCGATGTCGACACCACCACCATTGGCTCCAAGACCTACGGCCCCATTGAGGTTGAGGTTGTCCACTCCACCACCGACTACGTCACCATGCTGAAGGAGATCTTCGATTTCGACCTGATCCGCGAGTTCCTCAGCACCCACAAGGACTTCAAGGTTTTGTTTGACGGTATGCACGGTGTCACTGGCCCCTACGGCGTTGACATCTTCGTCAATGAGTTGGGTCTGCCCGCTACCAGCACCATGAACTGCGAGCCCAAGCTCGACTTCGGCGGTGGCCACCCCGACCCCAACCTGGTCTACGCCCACGAGCTCGTCGAGAGCGTCGACAAGAACGGCATCCACTTTGGTGCCGCCAGTGACGGTGATGGTGACCGTAACATGATCTACGGCGCCAACACCTTCGTCTCCCCCGGTGACAGTCTGGCCATCATTGCCCACCACGCCAAGCTCATCCCCTACTTCCAGAAGCAAGGCGTCTATGGTCTGGCTCGCTCCATGCCCACCTCGGGTGCCGTCGACCGTGTGGCCAAGGCCCAGGGTCTGCAGAGCTACGAGGTGCCCACGGGCTGGAAGTTCTTCTGCAACCTGTTCGACAACCAGAAGATCTCCATCTGCGGTGAAGAGAGTTTCGGTACCGGTAGCAACCACATCCGCGAGAAGGACGGTGTCTGGGCCATCGTGGCGTGGCTGAACGTCATCGCTGGTGTGGCCAAGCAGAAGCCCAGCGAGACCCCCAGCATCGCCTCGATCCAGAACGAGTTCTGGCAGACCTACGGCCGTACCTTCTTCACCCGGTACGACTACGAGAACGTTGACAGCGACGGCGCCAACAAGGTGATCGCCACGCTGTCCGAGAAGCTCGACAACAAGGACACCTTTGTGGGCTCGACCGTGTCGGGCCGCAAGGTCGTCGACGTGGGCAACTTCGCCTACACCGACCTGGACGGCAGTGTGACCAAGAACCAGGGTCTGTACGTCAAGTTCGACGACGGTAGCCGCATTGTGGTCCGTCTGTCCGGCACGGGCAGCAGCGGCGCCACCATCCGTCTGTACATCGAAAAGTACGAGAGCGATGCCAGCAAGTTCGGCCTCGCCACGGACGAGTACCTGAAGGACAACGTGGCTCTGGCTCTGGAGCTGCTCAAATTCAAGGAGTTCATTGGCCGCGAGGAGCCTGACGTTCGCACATAGAGGGAGAATTTATGTTAATAGCAACAGTATCGAGTATTTAATAAACGTTCATAATCATTTCATCCTATCCCTGCTTGTCCACTGCTCTGTAAACCTAAGCAATCCTATCCCTGACATTAAAGTATCATAACGCCCTTTCCTGCTTATGAGCTATATATAAAGCCAACTCATACTAGTCATAACATCATAACCGATCCCCACTCACTCTCCCAACTACAACAACCCCCCCCCGTCTTCTCCGCCCACCACTCCCTCCACTTCACCACCTTCTCCTCCCTCCTCGCCTCCTCCGCCGCAAAAACAACCGCATGACTCCGAACCGCCTCCTCCAAATCACAACCTACGAATCGTCTCTGCGCCTCCCGCACCCCAGACCCTTTATTCACCACCGCATCTACCGCATCTACAAAACTCCTCGCCAGACCATAGTCCCCGCCGCCGTGCGCCTTCTCCTCTTCTGGCGGGCGCTTCGGCACTGTGATAGTCGTGGTTTCTCGTGTCTGGAACGAATAGATGGTGATAGTGCGGCTGTCATAGGAGATCTCACCGAGAGTGCCGTAGATGCGGCCGCGGCGTTCGCATTGTTTCTCAGTGGGGGCGATCATATGGAAAAGAGCGGTCTTGGGCGCCTCGCCGTCCCAGGTGATGGTTACGGTTTGGTCGTCGCAGACGGTGTTGTCGGATTCGTAGACGCAGCGGCCATACCAGGGGCGTGTGTGGATGGTTTCAGGGTCGGTGGTGGTAGTGGAGGTGGAGGTGGAAGGGTAGTCTTCCGCGAGGCGGGTGAGGAGGTGGGATTGCGCGAGGTGGATGGATTCTTGTGTCAAGGGAGTATCTTTGTCTTTCCGGGGTGGAGTGATGACATCTTCGATGTCCTCGCAGACGATATTGACTGGCCAGTCGAGGTCGCCTTTCGCGACATGCATGTCGTTGTAGATCCGGACGGCGCTGTACACGCAGTCGCGTTCTGCGGGGCAGGAAAGACAATTGGTCGCGTCCCTTGCCGCGGGAGGTTTGCGGGATTTGCGGAATTGGGTTAGGGAGCCCGAGGATGTGATTGTTCGAGGGTGATGGGGAGTGGTTTCTGTGTCTGTGGGAGGGCTGGAAAGTAACCACATAATGAAGTCGATGTCGTGGCAGGATTTGGTCAGTAGGGACCCGTCCCCATTGGGGGTCTCACGACGCCAGTTGCCGCGCACATAGCTGTGCGAGAAGTGCCAGAAGCCGACGGGTTCGGTATGTTCGAGGGAAACGATGTCGCCGATCACGCGGTCGAGAAGAAGGAGTTTGCGGAGGAGAACATTGTGCGGGCTGTAGCGGAGGACATGACCGATGGAGAAGATGTTGGTGGAGAGGTTGGGGGTGAGGGCGCGGTAGACGGAGAGGCAGTCGTTCAGGGACAGAGCGAGGGGCTTCTCGCAGAGGATGTGGAGACGGAGGGGGGCGATGGCGTGGAGGATCTCGACGTGAGTGGAGTCGAGGGTGCAGATGAAGACCCCGTCGACGCCGACTCGGGGGTCATTGTTGGATTCGCGGCGCTGTAGCTCCCATTGCAACCAGGAGCGCCAGTCGGGGAATTCCTGACCGTCTTGGGGACTGCCGTGCTCGCCCCAGATGTAGGAGCGGCCGAGGTGTCGGCGCTTGAAGGGGTGGGGTTCGGCGACGGCGTGGATCGAGCCTTGGGTGGCAGTGGTCACGGCTCGGGCATAGGCGGTGCCGCGGGATCCTGCGCCGATAATGAGGAAACGGAGGGACCTGGGGGAGGGAGTGAGAGGGAGAGATACTGTAGGAAGGGCGGGTTCTTTCATGGTAATGTGATTGAGGAGTGTAAAGAAGAGGGGTGGGGAGGGGGAGGGGGAGGGGGTCATATACTAGAACTCCGCATGGTAAGGAGTATCGCCGGGTGCGGATGATAAAGGCCCGTTGCTGGTTGGTCAACCTGTATCGCCGGCTGACAGCGGCAATAAGCTCAAAATCTTCTTTGAGCCCAAAACAGTAACCTCAGGCAAGGTGGTCGAGTGGTTAAGACGTAAGACTGTATGTTGATCCAGCCGTTTCTGCCCAAGAAGTTATCATACTAATTCTAATCCAGTGAATCCTAACGGAGTTATCTTATCCCTTCG
This sequence comes from Aspergillus sclerotioniger CBS 115572, assembly GCF_003184525.1. Classification (NCBI taxonomy): domain Eukaryota; kingdom Fungi; phylum Ascomycota; class Eurotiomycetes; order Eurotiales; family Aspergillaceae; genus Aspergillus; species Aspergillus sclerotioniger. The sequence goes on along the minus strand of NW_020291007.1, from coordinate 65,759 downwards.
GGGTCGCGCGTTCAAATCGCGTCCTTGTCGATTTCTTTTTTTCCCTGACCAAATCATTTGGTCAGAATCATGGACGTCGCCTGTCATGTCAATCATTGGCACGGTTTCAATGGAAACAAGCTGGGTAAACTTGGCTAGGATAAACAAAGAGCCGCTGAGTGCAAGTTCAACACAACAGGCAGGACTGTAAAGCGAACTACTAGTAAATTCTGAAGGCCATTTTGTGACGGAACCGAGGACAACGCGCATAGTAGACATTAATCACATTGATAGATTATCACTAGACTAGACGGTCAAACGACCCACAGTAAAATAACATAAAAAGAAATGAATTGGGGTATCCATAAGAAAACAGGCTAGCAAGTATTACAGAATCCAGACGTGATCACCATGGCCAGTCCGGGACACCCCCCGGAAGCCATATTTATAACTCCTTCACATATGTACATAGCTCCAAGTATATACCCACATCCCCTGAGCTATTCATATACTCTCCGTAAATCGACTCCCCCGGCTGCCATCAAAGCTCGGATGGCTCCGCCCGAGCGCATCCGGCCGCTTGGGCATGGTCGGAGATAGAGCTCCCGGGACAATGACCTGGGAGACGATACGCGGCGCCCCAGGTTCATTGGATAGACTGGCACTAGCCGACGTCACTGGCGTCCGGGCCGGAGATGGTCGAAACACCACCATGCCCCCCGATTCCTCCGCTTCACGGGTATAGCTGGCATCCAGCGGCATGCCATATGGGGTTGTAAGAGGCGGTTGCGTCGCTGGTGACCGTGGCTGAACAGGCGAGCTTGGGGAAAATATTGTACTCGGCTCAGATGCCGTAGGCGATCCCGGTTCAAAGCCACCACCGTATCCGTCCCCTCCTGACTGCAGCACTGAAGGGATTTTTCGACCGGAGATCTTCTGAAAGCCGCGCTCACTGGGTTCGGAGCTTAAAGTACTATCATCGGTGCGCGTTGTCATGTGCGATTGGCGCCATCGCTTCATGAACGCCGGGGCAAAGTACGACGCAGTGAATAGAGGGTCATTACTGGACCGCCGCGACGCCATCTCTGCTGAGCGGGGGATAGAACCTTCGGCAGTCCCAGTCGTGTCTGGCTCGGGAAGTGCATCCCCAGACGCGGGCAGGATATTCCTCCTGCGGCGCCGGAGCAGCCAGACTACAAACACGAAGACAAACATAGCGGCAGCCACGCCACCGACTACGCCACCGGCGATCTTGCCTTTAGTCTGAGTGCTAAGAGACCCGGACCCGGAACTAGAACCGGAGCTAGAAGTGGAGTTGGTGCCTGAGCCTGAGCTCCCCGAAGAGAATGAAGTCTCCGAGGCAGCTTGTCCAGTGGCAGTTCCCCCTAATCCTCCGCCCCCACCATTCGAAGCTGTAGTCCAGGCCCCATAATACGAGTCGGTTGAAGTGGGATCGGAAGAGAAGATGGATGTCGTGGCAGAGCTTGTCTGGGACACAGAGGACGTCGTCGTGGATTGAGAACCGTAGCTGAATACAACGCCGGAGCTGGAGGCCGTCACTTGACTAGCGTTCTGCGTTCCACTCGTATTGGAGTCGGACACCGTGCTCGAGGGTTTGATGGATGTTGAAGAAGGGAGAGAGGTTGCGGTAGAGCCGAACAACGGAGTCGATGTCTTTGAAGATGCGGGGGCGGACGAGGGTGGGGCGGACGATGATGGTTCAGGTGTACTTGTCACTGCTGGTGTATCCGCAGTGGGAGAGGAGTACGCAGGAGAAGCAGTCAGGGGTACTTCAACCGAGATGGTAGCGGAAAGCGACAAGCTAAAGGAGTCTGATTCGGTTGACAAGTCGGTTGTTGCGGGCACGGTCGACTCATCAGATATCGTGGTCGGAGCGGTTGCCGATGTACCGGAGCTAGTCTGCGAATTGTTATCGACCACGTTGATCACAGTAGCAGACACCGTAGTCTGGTCTCCAGTGGCTGTATCGGATTGTTGTCGCTTTTCGAGCAATTCTTGGCTGTCGTACACCTCGTGCTTCTGCATCTCCGAGTCCAGAATCTTGTCGTTCTTCATCCCAGCTACGACCGTCTCGTGGGACATGGTTGCTGGTGTATCATGGACATTTTCGCGGTTCTGCCCGGTCTCGCTATAGTATGCTGAATCTAGTTGGTATTTTCTCCGCATTACCCTGTTGAACCGAGTATGTCCTGTGCCATGATGGGCCATCCTGGTAACATCCACGTCTGGTCGTTTGAACGAAGTAATTTCTGCTGTTTTTGGCGGAAGTAAGCGCGGCGCTTATGGACCGCAACTTGACGAATATCACAGAATGATATATACGCCAATGCCTCGAAAATAGAGCGATAGACTGCGACGTGAAGGAAAGGTGTCTGCCTGCACGACACAGATGCTGACTGCAAAAGAGTGGGATAATTAAGTCGTTCGAAGGCGACGGGATAATAAAAGCGGACTCAAGGAGCGTAAAGAAAGAGACGATAGTCGACTTTTAAAAGATGGTAAAAGAGCGATGCCGAAGGCGAATGAATTAAACAAGTGTCGAAGGAGTGACGGTAGTAGATATGAGCTGACGAAGACTTTACGTCTATCAGAAGCCTCAAAATCGTAGCGAATACCAAGGAGCGGACGTCAGCTGGAATACACAGCCGACAAGAGACAGATAACTAGTAGTAGTAGTAGTAGTAGTAATAAGAGAAAACGAAGCAGAAAGACCGAAAGGCATAGACAGAAATCTATTCAACAGGGCAAGACACCCGTCAGCATCGAAGCAACATGCAGCGCACCCACCAGCTAATTCGCAAAGTCGCAATTGCCATTACATACCTGCAAAGAAAAGGACAAAAGAAGAAGAAACGACAGCGACAAAATTTTTTTTCTATATCGAACTATCCGTTTTCGGGCCTCGCAGGTAGATGTAATCTCAAATTCTCTGGGTCCCTAATCCATACTTGCCGAACAAACAAGTGAATTGAGCGAAGATTGCGCGCCGGTCGAAGGAATTAAAATCACCACCCTTTCCCTCAGGGTCCGTCAGGTACCAGGTGGTGATTACTGGATGAATTTGTATGCCGTTTCCACACTTGACCCTCCCACCGGGACAAGGATCCACGCTTAGACCAAGGTTCCGGCCCCGGGACTGGCACCGTTCTTGCTTGCTCTGCTTGGTCCGCCCAGAAACTGTCTGCGTGGTTCGGTTGGGTCCTTTACGGCATCAATTCGCTCCAGACGGGGTTTTCCGCTCGCTCACGGGCGTTGTGGGTGCTGGATGAATGGCGGGCGTGTTCGAAATATTCCCCGTCCACAGAATCCCGTCTGCTGCCTGCCTGCGATCTCCGCGAAGAATTGGGGGGGAAGGGGGGGGAAGAAGAGAAAGGGGGAAGGGGAAAGGAAGGTGGGGAGAGAAGAGAAGAAGTTGGGTTAGGGTAAATTGGTGGTGACCGAGTGCGAAGAGGGGAGGGGGGAGAAAGATGTGCTCAGCAGGTCGAGGGAAGTGAGAAACAGAAAGGGAAGGGAAGGGAAGCGAGCATGAGAGACAGACGGTCGAGACAAGCTAGACTAGTCGGTCGTTAGGCAGTCCGTCAGTCAGTAGTAGTGGTAAATGACCCGCGTGGGAAGCATCGATCAGGCCAGGCCTAAGAATAACACCCGCCGGGTCTTAGACCTGCAGCGTCACTAAGGCACTTGTGGGTGCCGTACCGTTCCATCCCGGTCATGTACCACGCCAATACGGACTCGACTGCCAACGCGCCTTTCTCACTTGATTCATGACTGACATCACGTAAGTAGGCAAGACAATAGCGAGATGTTTCCTTCTTTTGCTGCCTCGGCTGGTCAAAGATTTTGCGACGGGGAAAACGGGAATTATACCCGACCATGAAAATGCGATGATTCGCCGAGCTGCAGCTCTCCATGTACCCCGTCCGGAGATGGTAGCAGCCGCAGCCCTCATCCTTGTAGTTGGTACGTGATAGTCGCTCTTACCTACATATACATTATGTACATACATTGACCATTACTTTTTCGCTAGTTTGTGCCGCCAGTTCTCGCTGGCAGGCAGGCATGCATGTGTCCATACGCAGCCTCGTACGACCGATACAGTACGATAGACCCGACCCGAATTGGGGCATCGAATCATCGCGATTGGCCCGGTGCCCTGCCCGAAAGGGGGGTAGCCAAGCCTGAGTTTAATAAAACGCCGGGCACTAAGTTTCATTAGATGTTTGTTTACGCTGGAGTCCTGGACAGACAATCTAACTAGACCACGCCTGTTAATTAGAGGCCCGGCTGCAATATCATCCCGGTGCCTATCATATCCCTTCAACCACGGTTCTGTCCCGCGTGAGGGCCGTCTGACTCTGACCATTCCTACCACAGGACCTGGGGGTGTGGACGACTACTAATGCCCATACCGAGCAATCGTGCATGCAGGTCAACAACCCTGCAGACAGGGACAAAGACCACCTACTCCGTACCATTAGTATGTATGCTGCGGTCCTGTCTATTGCTTAGGCTGCATGCACTAGCACGAACCCAACAAGGCATCATCAATACCTGCCTACGTATGCCTTACTGTGTACTAGATAAGCCCGAAATTCGACCCCAACGGCAGCAACACCATAAATGATAAGGAACAGCACAACATCCACACGGCACATGCATCATCTAATCGAGAAGTCAGGTTATTAATCTGCTCCACGCAGAATCTGTCTGGAGTCTAGACACAAGACACCCACAACGGTCAGTTCCCGAAGTTCTTCCCAGTTCCCACGTAAGGGACCTCGTCTCCCGTAACCACAACTACGGACTAGCCGCCGCAATGTCACCACCACCACCCACTCTGCAAGGTACGCCCCATTTGAATCAACGTCCTCCACCCATGAGCAGGGACTAGTTTAGCAATGCACCACGATGTCCGGAGTACGAATTACTCCATACTATAGGCTCATTCTTCTCATGCCCCAAAAGTAAGCCCATACTCAAGTCAGCTTACGGCCCTTCCAGCACCACCAGACGGGGAAAAGGGAGAAGGGGGGGGAGGGGGAAAGAAATGAAGGAAAATATTGGTGGCTGCCGTGATCAGGCCAATACCAACCAGGTGCGGTGTAGATACACGTACGTACGTATGTCTCTTTTCCGTGTCTCAGAACCCCACCCAACCCGCTATTTATATCGCAGGCCGCCCGGCTCCTGTCATGTTCATCTCCCGTCCGCCCATCGAGAACGGTCGTGGAAGCTTCGAGGAATGTTCACTATTGCCACTTATCGTGACCCAGGGGGGAGATCTCCGATTGTCACTCAAGGCACGATCAGGTGACCGGTCGGAAGGTTACATACATGGTTGTCAGGTAACCTCGCTGTCAACTCGGCACACAAGGTGGGTGGTCGGCGTAAGTGTTGTCTTGGATCCTGACATCATATAACTGTCAAATGGCACGAAGTACCACTCTGTAAAAAGGTCTCGAACTCCAACAATAATGCCCGATTAGACCCGACTGCCAACTGGGCCGGATCCGGACACCGACGTCGACAGTGTCATCCACAACAAAGCACTTCGATAGCATGGATAGTAGTTTTGTCCTGAACGAACTGCCAACTGTTTTATGAGGGTGTAACCATATCTATCTATATCCTTTCCTCCCCCGGTTCCTCTAGATAACCCCTACCCCTGTCCCAAAATAGCTGTCCCGTTCCCCTATTGCAAAAAATAACTACTAGTGGCAAGCATGAATGGAGCCACAAAAATATGGCTTCAATCGAGCAAGAAGATCATTCTTCAAACCAATCAGTACATTTTATGGATTTCACCAAACCATATCATATCCAAATTATGGATACCATTATGCGAGATTGCCAACCCCAACACCTTCTACTTTATCATACCAAGGGTAGGAAAAACCATCATCAAACAGTACATCCTCACAGCTAGTTCTTTTCAACAACAGTCCAGTAGTTCACATCGATGGACACATTGCAGGAGTATTAGGGGTCAAATCAGTCATAGAATGCTAGGAGTATCAAACTGAAGACATTATCCCTCCTGCCTGTCACTATTCTTCTTCCTGTATATATCATCATATGAAATGAAAATCTGGAATGATCCGTACCCCAGGAGACCCCAACATCTTGCCAAAAAAACAGACCAGTGTTGTCTTGGTTTGCAATTTTCTTCGCTATTTGCACTGATTTTCACTACATGGAGATGGTAGTGGCCATTGAAGGATCAATTCTCACGTCCGAGACCTCATTTCTCTCTCGGGGTGGAATTATTTTACTGGTATGTGGCAGGTCGACATGGTATACAAGCGAGGTGAAGTGAACCTACGTGCTCTCATGTCTACTTTACACAGGGTAAAGAAGACTCAAGATAGCGTAGGATATACCCCACTTATACTCCGTACACTACTTGGCGATCACTCATACGTGGAGAAGATAGGGGCAGATTAATCACCAAATCGTCGGATAAGAAACAGCGTGCCAATGCAGATCTCAAAGCACAGGATATACACCGTATTCGCATGCACTCGGATCCCACCCTATTTCTTGAGCGGTGGGAGCCTTTCTATTAGTACCAACGCGCACTCTGGGGGATGGAAACAACACTTCCAACTACCTATCAAGACAGGAAGGAAATGGGCTTTCTGTCACAACTATACAAAGGGCCTGCTTATCGCCAACCACCCTCTTTGCTTTTCACCCCTCAAACCTTTCACCCTACTCGCGTGTCTGACCAACGGTCTAAACGGAAGGAAAACTAGTTAAAGACATAGATGTGTCGTAAGACGACTGAGGAACGCTTGTGCTACACATGAATGGGTATTAATAATGGACCAACATTGTTATGAACTTAGAAGGTCTCCAGTTCATCCGCGGCTCCCTCCGCTTCAGGAATCTCGAATCCCTCCTGCAACGTAAGTTAGCAACAGCCTCGAAACGAGCAGCTTCCCTGGTGTGCAACCAAGCACATCTCTAGTGCAGAATCATACCTCCGTCGAGTACAGAATGCCCTGAATATGCTTCGCCAGAGAGTCCTCGTCCTTCTCCATATCCGGGTCGGCCTCAATGGCGCTCTGCAGCAACAGCTCAATGTCACGCAGCTTGGCGAAGTAGAAGTCCCTCTCCTTCTCTAAGCCAGCAATGGCCTCCTTCTGCGTAGCAATTTCCTGCTGCAGGGCAGACACGTTGGCCGCGCTAGCAGCACCAGCGACACGGGGACGACCAGCGCCGCCAATGGTGGGCGTGGTTCCACGGCGCGCGGCACCAGCGGAGGTTGCACCAGCGCGAGGACCACCCGCGGCAGCGGCGGGGCCGCCAGAGGCCTTGCGACGAGCGACCGCATCGTAGTCACCACCAGGGTAGTGCTGGTCCCAGTACTTCTTCGTCCACTGGAGGAACTCAAGGTTGTCCTGCATACGGCATTTCGTAAGCGACTCTACCGGAACCGGCTTGTCCACCTGGTGCTTTGCGAAGATGTCTATAGCAGGCCTGCGTTAACAGAAACAGGATTCCCACCACAAATCGTTTAGGAGGGCGTACTCTGGAGCACTTTGAAGTTCTGGAGGTAGGCGTATTCGGTGTTGACGTTGAACTTGACGCGAGACATGGGGACATCCACTAGAAGAGAGACCAGTAAGCCATATGCCCAGGCGGAGAAAAAGGGGCTCGTCACGTCAACTCACTGAATATCGAATCAAAGATCTGGCACAGAGCGGCACTGTATAATTACTTCATCAGTATATGGCCTCTAATGCGTTGCATTGTTCACCGAAGGCGCGGTCAAAGCCTAAGTTGCACGCAAATTAGCACGTTTGTCAGGGAGGCGCCTACCCAGTTCCGCACTGCTCAACCTTGGTCAGGTTCAACTGCAGCAGGTTGTTGATCCATGCTAGCAGCTCTTGTCTATCATCCAGTGGTGTCAGCCATCAGTGAGCAAAGCCAGCAAACCCTCCTTGACAGAGGCAGAGAATGCCCAACGAACCTGGATTCGGACATGGTGGGGTAGAGTAGGGGAGGTCTGAACTTCGGGAAAGTTGGAATGCAGGATTCCGCAGAGGTGTGCAGAAATCAAAGAAGGGGATAAGATAGGCGTAGGTAACAAAGGGAATCACCCTGGAGCGCTGGATCTCTCTTGTTTATCTCGAGGGAAAACAAAGGCCAAGTTGAGCGAGGGGATGTTTTGTTGCTGTCGACAAAACCCACGGGACTGCAGACGCTAAGCCTTTTTCGGCCAATCACAACGCCTCCCCGATCTATCGATACCTCAGGCCCAAAAAATGGGACCGTTGTAGAAGGCGAACGCCTGACCCGACCTCAAGGAGTCGAGATCTTGGCAACCCGAAGCAGGCTAATCGAGAGCAAATCTTCATCTTCATCCCAAGGGGGAAAGCAACTATATTATAGCAATTGTATACGAATCTCTATCGCTAGCCAATGTATGTCCCTGATAATTAACCCAAGAAAGGAACCCAATATCCTCAAAACTCCTCCGCGACCATGAACACTTTTTCAAGCAAATAGCAACAGCAAACAGAAAAGTCTAGCCAGATGAGTTACTCTTGTAGCAAGTCTATGCCATCTAGTCCGTATCCAAAATCCATTATAACAGCGCGAGAATCTTGGCTGGTAGCCACAATGCGCCGATAGTCGGACTTGACGCTGAGCATCCAACTCGTCGTCCAGCCCGGGAGATCAATGGATAGCTCTCCGCTCTGAGCATCAAACACCTTGACACTCATGTCGTAGCTACCACTGACGATTCGTTGGTTCATACTATCCAGGTGCAGCGACCGAACCAGGGCCTCATGGCCCTTCAGCTCGTTGACCATCTCGCCGGTGTTGGCGTCAAACTGATAAATTACTTGATCGTTGCCGCCAGTCAGGATGGTTCGAGCATCGTCGCTGAATTCGACACACGCCAATCCGCGGTCCTTGCTGGGAAATTCCTTGACACAAAGACCGGACGTGATGTTCCAGAGCTTGGCGACGCCGTCTCCGCTAGCAGAGACGACGAGATCGCCGCGCAGTTGAACAGCATTCACCGGTCCTCTGTGGCCAAGGAGCTTCTTCACAAGGGCTCCCGTGTGGCGATCCCAGACACAGATAGTAGTGTCCTTGGAGCAGGACACAATGTATCGGTCATCAAAGCAGACATCCAACACTCCCGCCTGGTGTCCCACCAGGCGACGAATCGGCGTGTAATCGTTCTTGATATCCCACACGATGCAAGTAAAGTCAGACGACCCAGTGACCATGATGTCTTCATCAAACTGGAGGCAGAGAATGGAGGCGCTGTGATAGTCCGTGCTTTGTTCGGCGGGGGCCATGATCCCCGCAGAGCGCGTGGGAGGGGGGTATATCGTAAGAAAAGGCGGCTTTCCGGCTGATTGCTGCGCCGAGTTGTTGACCGGGCCAATGCCGGAAGCATCCCCTTGGGGAGGACCTATGATCTTCCGGCATGGCCAAGGGTAGTGAGCGTCCCATACACGGATAGTCCGGTCACGAGACCCGGTGATAATTTTGTCCCTGGAACGAAGTTAGAAAATGATTGTGCATACATGGCATTACCGGGGAGAAAACATACTCATCAAACTGAGCACAGTAGACACTGTCCTTATGACCGTGGAGATAGATAGCGGCAGCCTTTCCTTCTTTCCACCGATGCTCCAAGGCACGTCGAACAAGGAACATCCTCTTCCAGTCCTGGTTAGGATGGGCCTTCCCCACCCCCGCAGATTGTCTCTTCTTGTGTAGACGTCCGCTTAGATGGTGTCCGTAGGCATGACGGAACACATGCCGCCATATATATCTGGAGGAGGCCTGCTCACTCCAAGCACGAGAAACAAGTTCGGACTGCATGAGGGACTCAGGGTCGAGGTACGAAAGCACCTGTGACATGACCTCAGGAGGAAAGTAGGCGACTGGATCGATCCGCAGGATAGCCAGGGCTGGGTCAGACAGTTCCGTGCGATCGCGCAGATCGATGCCAATACCACTTTCCGAGTCCCGAGTCAGCTTTGTGTCGGACAGTTTGATACCATCCCGCAGAGCCCTTGCGAGATCATTCTGTGCTGCAGCTGCAGCGCGAGCTGCCGCGCCCGCGTAGATATCGTTCGAGAAGATGGGTGGCTCCAAACCACTCCCGGGGACGGCTGCAGCGGTGTGAGTATAAAATTCATGCAGCGCCGACACGCCGTTGAGGGATGAGCGACGATTGATGCTTGTTTCGGTACACCAAGAATTCCTCGTGCCCCCAGGATGGGGTTGGACTGAATGTCTAGACGACTTGCTGCGGAGCGTCACCGAGAGGCGACGGCCCAAAGCGCGCAGGCCATCCACGGGATGGCGTAAGCTCGAGAAGCTCTTGGCTCCGCGGCGCCTGGGCACAGGTTCGGGAAAATGGTTCATGTCCTCCAGGACCTGTCCGTCATCATCATCTCCGGAATCCACCACCGACAGCCCGTGCCATATATCATGCTCTATTCCGGTTGTATGAACGGTCGACGTTGTAGCAGTCCGGGGCCGAGTGCGGAGGGAGAGAGAGGGGCGTCGACGAGAAGGAAGAGTGCTGGGATCTCGTGGAGACATGACGGCGATCGGTGTCAAAGTGGCAACCGCAATTAAGGACAGCCACGCGGGGGACAGCTAGGACAGAGCGTCCTCGGTAGATTGATATAGTACCTATGGGGACGGAGTAAATCCCCTTCCCGCGGCTGAGACACACCCTCAGGGGCCAGACGCAAGGGAATGACGCTGGTCAAGGAAGAAATGTGTGGTGCGTCTAGGGGATATAGGCCGGTATAGAGAGGCGGAACGGCGTAGGTAAGGGGAAATTTCGACAGGACAGCAGCCTGGGCGATCAGGAAGAGGGCCGATAAAAAGTCCTGATAACGGACACCGATAGATAGTAGATAGACAATAGTAATCCCAAAAACGAGTGCGGGAGGGGGTGTGGGAGAGAGGGATTCGGGCGAGAAAAGAAAAGAGGGAAGGGGGAAAGGAAAGTCGACTGAATCGAATGTGTAAGAAGCACCCAAAAGAATTAACCCCCAAGACCTAACAACTGCATGAAAAAGAAAAAACAACACTACTGCCAGCAAAGATTAATGAATGGGGATCGAGGCGAGGAAAAGGGAGGCCCGCCGGCCGGGCGGTGAGCACCTTTTGCCCCCCAGTCCGGTCCAGGCCCTTGATTGGCCCTCCTCCACTGCCTGGTGGCGGGCTTCAATTTCTGCAGAGTTTTTTTTCTTTTTCTCTGGTTTGATGATCGCATGCGGATGTTTTCCTTTGTGTCTACCATTGTTGCCCCCCTGTCACTTAGGGCATCCGTAAGGCCCGCATGGAATGGATAATGGGAGGGGATTATACTTTACTCAGGGGGGTCTGGCATCGACCTGGATGCCTGATGAGAAGATATCTCGAGCTCCTACATACCACATCCGTATCAGCGGGGGAGTTTAGTTCAGGTAAACACGCATGTGGAGAAGGCAAAGTCACCCTAGTCAGAATACCAATCGCCCGTGTTTGAGCCCTCCTTTCATGTCTACATATCCACCCCCCGTCCGTGCATTCCGCAAATTAGAAATGCAACCCCCCTTTGTCTTCGAATCCCCGATTCAGGGATCGACTCCATCCCATCTGCTTCCCGCCCCCGTGGGGTCGCCAATCCTTCATGGTCTGGCCCACTCTGCCAGTTGGCCTGGCAGGAGGGAGTTTGCTGTCAGCCACCATCATGACTTGTGATTTTGACATTCGTTCATTAGATATATTTGAAGTCTTTATTATACCTGGTTGTCTCAACCGCCCTTCAACCAAATTAGTGCTTATATGTCTGTGCGACCTTCTAGGGCATAGCCTCAATCACGACCGCCTGAACGAACAAAGATTCCACGACTTGGAGTACTAAGGAACCCCTTGGTTTGGACCTTCCAGCCATGGGTGCCCCCTTTTTTATCAAGGGTACGGAACCAACGCCACTGCAATATTAAGGTTTTGATGGGCAGTTGACGCAGACCTGCATCTCCGTGACATATTGACTAGAATCAATGACATTTATACAGCCATACATAACCAAGCAAATACATCCAAGTCTCTATAATAAGGTATCTACTTCAGCTCCCACTTTCCATCCTCAGTCACAATTTCTACCGACCTCTTCTCGTCTAGGGAGATGCGTCCCGCATGCAGAATTGCCGTCGTGGCAATTGTGTTTTGCAGTGTCGGGATTGGTCTTGCATCCAGCTGGTCGAGTGTCAACCGGCCCTCATTGACAGCCGTGACGGCATCAATGAACTTCTCGAAACTGATGTATCCGTAACCAGTCTGGCCACCGAAGTTGCCCTCCTCGTCAGGGGCATACTTCATATAGAAACTGCCCACCTATCGTCAGCATAATTGCCAAGCAACTCTTAAAAAAAAAAGGGAAACATACGGGTTAATCCACGCAAGTCCGGACTCGTCTTCCGTAACATCATAACCACGCTTAGCCTGGTTAACACGGATCTCACCCTTCGAGCCCATGTCTGCGTCTGTCAGCATAATTTTCCAAACAATCCCTTGAGAATACAAAGCAAAAGAAATGGAAAGAAGCATACAATGGAAGTACTGGTTCGAATGCACGCCCGCCCTCTGCGGCGCCGTCCAACTAGCCGTGTAAATACCCGTGGCCGTCCTCGATCCATCCTTCTTTTTCCATTCCACAAGCAAGGTAATTGTATCCTCCGTCTCATTGACACAACCCAGCTCGACCGCTGTTCCCGTCGCCGCACTGGCCGTCACCTTGATGGGGACATAGTCTGGCACCATACTCTCACAAACATCCACATGGTGGCTGTTCAAGTAGTAAGAGATATCCGAGTCCTTGCCAGCCCACGCCTTGAACGTCTCCAATTGACTCTTCGGCTGACTCATGTAGCTGTAAAAGTAATTGAAGTCACCAAGCTTGGAGGCCTTGGCACGGGCATCACTGTAGGCCGGGTCGAAGCGCTTGTGGTGCTCGATGTAGACAACGACATTGTGTTTGCGGGACTCGGTGAGAAGGTCAAGGTGGTCGCGGAGGAGTTGAGTCGCGGGCTTGGTGATCAGGACGTGAATTTTGCGTTGAATAGCATATAGGGCAATGGGGTAGTGGGTTGGGTCGGGGGTGAAGATAGTGATTGCGGAGCCTGCGGGGAGGGCGTCGATAGCGGCCTTGTAGGCTTCTGGGTCGGTGGTGTTATCGGCGGGAAAGGAGGAGAAGGAGACATCGAGGTTGTTGTAGACTTCGGAGATATTTTTCTGAAGGTGTGTGCCTGGTTTCTACTTGTCAGTTCTGGGGGTCGGGTGAGTGGTAGAGGACTCGGGAGGATGGATGGCTTACGGATTCCGGGGAACTTGGAGCCAGACACGCCCACCATGCTCAGGTTGCCGACTTTTCCGCGACGACGCAGGTCGAAGAAAGTCAGACCCACGACACCCACTTTCTTGTCGGAGGTCGAGGCTGCACCGCCGACGTAGCCGGTCGTGTACTCGCCTGTTCCTACCTGTGTTGCTGGTCAGTGGGGAATTGGGTGAAGAATGGGGGAAGGGATTACCATCAACACATCGGGGGGAGCCATTGTGATTGCTGCTGTGTAAAATTACCTGAGAAAGAAGTTTACGGGGGTGAGAAGACGACGGAAGAAGAGAAATCTGGTGGTTTAGTGGGCTGGCGGTCTTATAAGAGAACCTGCTGGACCGGGTTTCTGCGGGGTCGTTAGCCGATGGCTGGTCGTTCTATACGGAGGGATTGCATCAATGGTGGAATATATACACGATGCGACAATCCCTTGGATATCTATGGAGTCGAACAGTATCTTACAGAGTACCATGAATCGAGTTTCCTGTACCTCAGCGCCCCTCAATTCCTATGCCTGGTTTGCAGCTCTGCTGGTACTTTCTCACTGCATGACACTGCTGTCGGTGTTTGATACCGACCGAATGAGGCAAGTCTGCTACCGGGTGGTGCTGATTGGTGGAGAAATACCTCCGAGACAGTGGGGACGTGGGATGATACCAAAACGGTACGGCAGGGCACGCGGGGTAAACATGAGGGGGGTTCTTCTATATAAATCAGCGCACGATGCACAATGCCAACCACTGCCTCATGACCCATCCACATCCCATCAATTGATCAATTATCTATACATACCCAAAGAGCCAGCCAAGTACATACACCACTCAACCTTCATACCAAACCCAGACTAACAGCAAAGCAACAGAATGACCCCCACCCCGCTCCGCCCCGGAGTCTATGCTCCTACCATGACCTTCTTCGACCCTTCGACCGAAGATCTGGACATTCCCACTATCCGCCGTCATGCTGTCCGCCTCGCCAAAGCCGGTCTCGTTGGGCTGGTCTGCATGGGCTCAAACGGTGAAGCCGTGCACCTCACCCGCGCTGAACGCAAGACCGTTATCAGTGAAACTCGCACCGCACTCGTCGAAGCCGGTTTCTCTAACGTCCCCGTCATTGCCGGTGCCAGCGAGCAATCCATCCGAGGTACCATTGATCTCTGCAAGGAGTCTGCCGAAGCAGGTGCCGAATATGCCCTGATCGTTCCCCCGAGCTACTACCGGTACGCCACGGGCAACGACGAGACCCTCTACGAGTTCTTCACGGCCGTTGCAGACGGATCTCCCATCCCCCTCATCCTCTACAACTACCCCGGCGCGGTGGCAGGCATTGATATGGACTCAGACCTCATCATCCGGATCTCGCAACACCCGAATATTGTGGGCACGAAGTTCACCTGCGCCAACACGGGTAAGCTTACCCGTGTTGCGTCCGCGCTGCATGCCATTACACCCCCCTCGCCTTTGGCTCCTGCTGAGCGCAAGGTGCCCAACACCAAGACGGTGGCGAACCACCCATACGTTGCTTTTGGCGGTATTGCGGACTTCTCGCTGCAGACGTTGGCATCCGGGGGTTCGGCGATTCTGGCTGGTGGCGCGAATGTCATTCCCAAGTTGTGTGTGCAGATCTTCAACCTCTGGAGCGCGGGTCGCTTTACGGAGGCTATGGAGACACAGGAGTTGTTGAGTAAGGCTGATTGGGTCCTCACTAAGGCGGCTATCCCGGGCACGAAGAGTGCTATCCAGAGTTACTACGGATACGGTGGATACCCGCGTCGGCCGTTGGGTCGGTTGACTACTGAGCAAGCGGAGGCAGTAGCGGAGAAGATCAAGGATGCCCTGGAGGTTGAGAAGTCCTTGCCGGATATTGCTTAGTTGAATGTATCATATAGGTTGTTATTATGAGATACAGCGATTCCAGAGATGCGCGAAATGTGGATGTTTGCAGCAAAGCATGTATGAGTAGAGTCGACGTTCGGAAAGAACTCCGAGTTGGGTGGGTTGTAAGTATTATGTGACCCCCACGCTATAGCCTGGTTAAGGACATGCTGGTTGGTGGACAAACCGGTCGGATTTAAGGGTCAAGGTGGAGATGATTGATGAAATTTGAAGTATATCAGCGTGGGAGAATCTATTCGATTAGTCGTACGTAGGCCGGCTAAAGGATGAGCCAACTGACGTTTGCACAAACATGTGAAAAAACTGCGCAGAAGAGCTAATGTTGTTAGGCAGGTTAGAGGAATTCTCGAGCTGCGTGTGAATAGTTTGCGGACGAGTGAGGCCCGGCCCCATAGCCAAATCGAATACATTCAATTTTAGAGGACAACGGGGCGATCACGGCAGCCTATTTAGAGAGTATATTACGGCATGCACCGATGAAGGAGAAACTGGTTGACAAGGGAGACGGCTGCCTCAATCTGGTATACACCGAAATGACACTCAACTCCATCCATCACTTCGCCACGCTGCGAATCAAGATAACAAACTATGAGAACAAAATTAAGCCCTATGCATGAAATGGGCCATGCTGCCAATCGTGGTCTCGTCAAATATACACCACCCAATCAATACCGGAAAATATGACCTGTCACAAAGGCCTACCGTCATCTCCGTGGATTGTTTTTCACAATTCCATCCGCACCCTTGTTGAATTTGACCCGACAGTCTGGGCAGTACCATTTCGCCGTGCGACTCGGGACCTCAGACAGGCCAACACAGTCAAGATGGAACCATTCTCGATCACACTAGTCACATTAGCTATATCAAGTGACGTCAAAGGGCGGAATGCATACTTCTTGATTCTCACAGCAGATCATCGTCCCGAAACTCACGTCTCCGCACAGGCAATACCGTGGTTCATTTGGATCAATCTCCTCAAGCACCCCATCCTCGTCAATTCGGATGTCCTCCCGTGCCAGTGTCCCGTCTTTCAAACCAACTTCACGAGTTCCGATCCGCTTCTTTCCGGGCTTCGCTTTGCGGCGACCATAGCTAACCGCTGCGCCGCCATCTTGGCCTGAAGACACCGGACCGGGTGCTGGACGTTTCCGCTTGCGACTGGGGGCACTTACACTGGCAGCTCGGGCAGTTTCCGGAACCGGGGTCCTTCGGGCAGGAGTCGCGCTCTTTTGGCGGAATTCGCGTTTAGCAGAAGTTGCAACAACGCTGGCATTGATCGTTGGCTCTAGTGACAAAGCAGCCGAGCGGCGAGACGGAGGTCGGGTGACTGGAGGTGTGGGCGTAGCTGCCTTTGCGGCCGCAGCTGCGGCCGCGGGTTGCGGGATAGAGCGTTTGGAATCAGCTGGAGACGATGGCACGGAAGGCTTCTGTGACTCGGAAGTTTCCACAATCGAGACGGCTGGCGCTGTAGTTGTAGATACTCCAGGGGTGGCAGTATTTGTGTCAACGGGAGTAAGGGATTCTTTGCTAGTTCGGCGGCGTTTGGTCGCACTTCGTAGCGAAGAACGGGGTTCAGCTTCCGCAGGCGCAACAACAGCAGCAGCAGCGGGAACAACCGGAATAGAGAGGGCAGTGGTATCAGGGGAAGTAGCAGGAATTGGAGGATCAGCGGGAGAAACTGGTGGAACAGGAGCAGGAGTGGGAGTAGGGACAGGGGGTGAAGGAGCAGAAGGACCGGCAGCCGTAGAAGGTGCAGCAGAGGTAGACTGATCACCAGAAGGAGAGGGGACAGCAGACGTCGAGGGAGGGACAGACGTTGAAGAAGTAACAGACGTAGATGGGGCAGCAGAAGCCGAGGGGGCAGACGATGCGGAGGGGGAGGGAGCAGGAGGAGCGCGGGGAGCCTCTGGGGGTGTCACCTCTTCGAGTTTCCTTTTCTTCCCCGTACGACTGGGCTTGCTTACGGCTGGAGCATCCTGAGCACTGGGAGTAGGGATCACTTTGAGCGGAATCTCTTTGGGCGGGACCTCTTTGGGTGGGATCTCTTTTGGTGAGATATCCTTTGGTGCTACTCCTGGCTGGGCTGCATCGTTGGTTGTCTGTTCTTGTGCGGCAGCAGCAGCAGCGGCCGCCGCTGCCGCGGCCTGCTCCCGGGCCTGGTTCTCCCGCTTGAGCTTCTTGGCTTCGTTCAGCTTCATGCCACGGTTGCTAAGCTTGGTCTCAAACGTGCCCTCAGTGTCACCAGTTGCCTCGCTGCGTTTGGTCAGCTTGCCCGGAACGTACGTGTTCATGATATCGTCACAGTCCAGGAATTCAGTGCCAATGGCTTCGGCCTGCGCTTTCGCCGCCCGGTACGCCTCCCAGCCGCGGCCGCGCAAGGCGAGTTCACGATGAATCATGACTTCGCTGGGCTGCCAGACAGCATTTTTCTTCATCTTCTTGCGCAGTTTGGTCATTTCCCATTCAGTCAGACGCAGCCACGGCATGTCCTCACTTCCAGGTTTAGCATCTTCCGGGGGTGGCTTAAGCATCGCCAACGCGTTGCTGGTCGATATGGCTGGAGCCGCAGGTCCCTGCGCACTGGCTTGACCTGGCCCAGAGACCCGCGATCGCCGATTGGCTTTCTCCTTCTTGGTCGGTGCAGCTGCCGGCTCTGCGGGCGACTCCGAGGGTGTCACTTTGCTGTCCGCTTCCACATCAGAATGCTCCGTGCTCGCAATAGGTGAATCGGGGTGCAAGTCGGCCAAATGCTCAGCAGATATGAGGGATCGGCGTGTGCGGGACTTAGGCGTGGTCGTTGCGCGAGAGGTATCATGGCCATCTAGACGCAAGGTGAGGCGTGTAGTGGTGGGCGGACCAGTAGCCTCGTCGGCTTTTTTGGTTGATCGGCTTCGTTTGGTGGTTGCGAGAGGTTGTGGCGGAGGAGTGGGTTCGCGCGACACGGGCTTGGGAAGAGCTTCAAGCTTCTGTTTGATGCTGTCCAATCGGTTGAAATGACGATCAATTACATCGTACAGGCGGCAGGACTCTGCATATGCCGATTCACGCGCGTTAATGGCGCGATCGAGCTGGGCAGAGATATCCTTGCGCAACGTACGCGCATCGGGGCGCACGTCCGGGGGGAGGTTGGGCAGCTGGCCATAGGCCTTGGTTAGGTCATGGACGGTCTGGGTAGCCTCAAGATAGCGTTCGTCAAGACCACGGATGAGAGTCAGGGAGCGGATCAGGTCAGCGGGAAGGTATTCGGTGTAGTCAATGTAGTCGGTGACGGTGGCCTGGGCGTCGGGATCAAAGGGGCCGTCGAGGATGAGGCCGCCGGTGTCGTGGTAGTCCGCCATGCCATCCAACAGATAGACGGAGAGTGTGTAAGAATGCGAAGGGGTGATAGAGGGAGCGATCGAGGGAGCGACGGAGGGGGCGTTGAAGGAACGGGCGGAGAGATGGTCAGAGGTGGCCGGACGGCACCATGGAGGAGGGTGCGGCCAGGAAGAGGGACTGGTCCGCACTTTTACATGGGGGGAGCTTGACAGACCAGGGCCTGCAAGCTGAGGCAAAAGACGAAGTAAGGGTGAAGAGGAAAAGGAGGGGAACGAGGGAAAATAGCGATGCGGAAAGGCGGGGATGAGAAGCAGTAGAATTGGATAAATAGATGGATGCGATGTGAATGATCATGGATGGATGGGTCCAGATGAGTTGCTGGCCAGTTGCAGCGGGAATTTGGAACCACCGCGCGGATACCGGATCCCGGCAGATGGTTGTTCCGGAGGGTGACAGGTCACCGCATAAGAATCTAGTACCTCTCATCTCCTCTCGTCTACGTACTCCCTTGTACTTTTCTAATAAGACTGTCATGGTAAATGGATCCAATAAATGCCCATTTGGAATTGAAGTAATACTGTTGACCAAGGTAGGAATTGTGGGACCCGTAAACACTCCATCGTATCTTGTTGTTTACTACATCGGGTGGGGAAAGTATATAACTCCACTCAGATCCTGGATAATCGCGATATGTATTCACGCAATGTTTCTCCATTTGCCCATAATTCACCTAGTTGCGACTATCCCCTAAACCGATAATTTCTTTTCTCCTGTTTTTATACAGGGAAGTATCGAGATCTAGCAGAGTAGGAGCCTGCTCAACTCGAAGTGAATTCCATTTGATTGGTCCATTGTCTAGTGAAGCTTGAGGGAAGATGAATTTACGGGACCTTTGCACTGTTGCACCACCCCCGTTTTCCAAACCGTTCCTTCTCCTTTCTCCTTTCTGTTTCCTTCTCATTCCTAACTTTACCCCTCTCTTCACTCTTGCTGTTCTGATCCTCAATCTCTGTACTTCGCTGTCAAATTGTCCCATCACTTGCAATGAAGCCAGAAGAACGTTTGGTGCTGCTCTTTGCGCAGGATGAGGCCCTTCTCAAAATAGATACTGGCCGTCGTCCTGTGTCTGACTCGCCCGACCGGCCCATGGCCCCTAAGGCGGACCACCCCGAGCATACAGGAGAGGAAAGCAAACCCCCGGTTACCCCTAGCCAGGAAGCAGTGCAGACCGTCGAAGAGCCACCCTTGGAGGGCCCTCAATCCTCCCCAGAGATGTCTGCTTCACTTCTAACAGACAAAACTGAACTCGCAACCCTACCTATAAGACCCTCTAACGGCCAGTTCAGTCCCCTTGTGGCTGTCGCTAGGTATCCTTACAAAAATATCAAAGGAGACCTGAGCAAGCAGATAGCCAGCCGCTTCTTCGACGCAGGTAAATTCTGGAACCGCTCATGGGACATGTAAGTGACCACCGTAGCTGCTTCAATCTCAGATCTGACCAATAGAAGATATTATATCCACGCGCCTCCCTCCCTCGGATCCAAATGCGTACTGCTCACCCCCACCAGTGAAGTCAATCGCTTTTTGCAGGAGATCAACCGTGAGATGAAGTGCGGATTGTCTCTTTCAACTGACGTGACAGCCGGTTTCATCCTGACCTTCAAAGAACAATATCCTCAGCCTCTCTATGTCGGTCGCAGTACTACGCGTGAGACCAAGGACCGTCTCGAGGGGCGGATTCCTGTACTATCGGGGCATGGCCACTCTTCTGAGGGAGATATGAACGAAGAATACGCCGCTTTTGAAACAATGATGGAGCATGCCATCGAGGCCATTCGGAACAAGAAAAAGAATTCCAAGCAGAAACAGATGATGCGCGCGTTACAGGAATATAACACGCAGAATACGATTCGAAGAATGCAGCGTTCCTTCGGTCTGCGTCCGGTAGAAGACACCGATGACGAAGCAGAGATGCTTACATGGGATTCGCCAGGCACGGTGCCGACTATACAGACGATTGATGTAACCAAGGCGGTGCCATACCAGTTCTGGAGAGAGCCAGTATTTATCAGTATCGACGTTGAGTCGAATGAGCGTTGCCATTCGCAGATAACAGAGGTCGGAGTGTCGACGCTGGACATGTTGACTCTGGTGGGGATCCCGCCGGGCGAGACAGGCGAGCAGTGGCGGTCTCGCATTCATTCCCGGCATCTGCGGGTAAAAGAATATGGCCATATCGTGAACCATGATTTTGTGGCAGGCTGTCCCGGTATGTTTCAATTTGGGGAGAGTGAATGGGTGTTGCAACGAGATTTAGGGGGTGTGGTGCGATCGTGCCTACAGTTGGGCGATGCAATGAGTCGTCGTCTCGTGCTGGTGGGACACAGCCTATCCTCGGATGTCAAGTATCTCAAACATATTGGAGTGGATGTGGAAGGGTTTCACGACCGAGTGGACACCGCAGAGTTGTTTCGCATGCTACGGGGGGAGACGTCGGTGCGGTCTCTGGGAGGCGTGCTGGCGGACCTGGGCATTATAGGCTGGTACTTGCACAACGCGGGGAATGATGCGCGGTACACGATGGAGGTCCTGGTCGCCAGTCTGCTTGGGGTGAAAACTGAGTAGTCTTGCGAGCCTACTAGTGTTTTTTTTCTGATAACCTGGCTCTCTGTTATATTTATAATACTAATTCTTTCCTTGTCCATCCAATAGCATTGATAATGATACCTACACTGATGTACTAATTAGCCCATTTTGTAAGGTCAACAGGTCAGTAGGTCAACTGCACCTCATTCTATCAATGCGGTGTAGATAGTGGTTGCTATAGAACTTATTTACGAGCTGAGTTTGGACTCTAGGCCTGTTTAACTGAGCCGTAAACGCTTGTCACATCTGCAGTTCTTTGACATGGAAATTATTATACGGGATTCCACCTGTCTTTGACAGCATCTGTGCATTAGAGCTGGCAAAAATGCTGACTTACTAAAATTCCGTACTGATCACGGTAGGTGAAAATCTGACAACATACTTAGACAGAACTATATCATACGCAGCCTCGACCCATTCGGTGGAAAGCCACGGCTCAGGGACTGAGGATACCATGTGTTACGTTGTACGCTCTACCTTCCTTTGATATTCTATAATAAGACCTTGATTTTCTGCTTTTGTCTATCGAATGAAGTCTGCACCGCAGTGTCTCCCCAAAGTTCATTGTTAAAATATCGCAGATCGTCATAAGCAGCGTGCTATTGATTTATCTGTCCTAGTTAGACTCATGTCTGAGATTTATTATCCAGCGAGCGCATCCAGTTTACCATCCACATTCTCCAAAATAGGTCGTACATAAGTCAATTATTCTCTTCCTTGATATCTGCACCCATAACCAGTCAGTTACCAGCTCGTGTCCCACATATCCGATGAACTCACAGTCGCGAACAGCGCAAGTCTTGAAACACCAAGATGCCTTACGCATAGCTTTGAAGTTGTCGGTGTGCTCAATGGGGATCATATTACGATATGGAAATGGGATCGGGTCGCGGATCGGTAATGCGAGCGTAAAGGACATGAAGCTTATCGGGAGAACCCCGGCGTGATGGAAATCCACCACCCAGAGCTGACCGTTCTTGTCGACGGGAAAGTTCTTTTTATAGAGATCGGAGTAGTAGCAGACCAGCCGTTCATCAGTGAGGTGGACTTGCTGAAGGTCTTGGTTTAGATATTTGAATGCCTTGAGTACCTTAGGTGTATTGATCGTGTCAGCTGGGTGGGAGAAAAGAGAAGCTGGACGGAATGGAAGATAGGCAGTAGATGTGACCAGATGTAGAAATGGCAAGGAAGTACAGACTCTATTAATATGAGACTCTAAATCCTCCACAGAGTCATAGACCACAGGCGCCTCCGCATCGATAAAGTCGAAGAAGTGATGTCTGATCAGGCCGCCGCCAATAGGTCCCAGAGGAGCATGTGGTGGGGGCTCTATAGTGACCAGCTCAGTGATAGCAGTGGATCGCTGTTTATCCGATGCAAAATGGTCTATATCGATATGTTCCATAACGATATAACCATCGTGTTTGGTCTCAAAGACCTCGTAGATTTCCGGGATGCGAATGGGCGAATCCGCTCGTTTGGCAATCTGATCGAAGAAGAACTGTTGATTTCGGACCTCTTCCACTTGCAGTGAATTATACTTGACGAAGAATTTTTTACCATTGTGGGTGACTGTTAGATGTCTGGTGTTGGGGCCATTTTCACGGCGAAGCTTTTCAATTTCACGTCTGCTGGGCAGGTTGGGGGCGCTCGGGGAGACAAACTCGTAAAGCATGTTGACTAAGAACGCCAGGCCTCCAGCTGGATTTTCTTGCTGGCTGTTCAAAAGGGCTATAAATGGAGTTGGGGGAATAAAAGAAGGAGTGCCAGATATGACCAAAGTACTAATACTTGGTATAAGGTGGAAGACCCGGAGAGATGTCATAACAATGATAGTATTCGGCGATGAACGCAGCTTGGCTATGACAGGCATAGTGCATAGACCTTTAAACCCTATTCGCGAGTGAAAGGCAATCATGCTAATTCAAGAGAAAGATCAAGAACAATCATAATGGATATTCCCATGTAAAATTCACATTATACTGAACACCATTCTAGTGAATGATCAATGTTTGTAGTGAGTGGTTTACATATCACTCAAGAATCAAAGTTTAATATTCCCTCTCAACTCGAATGTCATTTATCTATTGACTCATCTGCTAGTTTACTACATAATAACTCTTCCCAATTTTACATCATAGATGCAAACTCTTCTCTATCATTGGAGTAAGTATTGCTTATAGTGTTTACAAGAGTCTTCTTTTCTTTACCTTGCCATACTTCTCTTTTCAGTAGTAAGGAGTTGGATACTAGGCAACCCTAGAGTTTATTATCTCGTTTCGTTCGGCAAACGCTTTGAAAATTGACTCAAACACTGCCTATGAGATATTGTTCATTAAATACACTCATGATAGTCAACCAAGCAATACTGTGTGGCTTCTATCTCCAGGGAAAAGATAGATTGCGCCACAACAGGGATGCCTCGAAAGTTACGTTCGGGAAAGAATATCAGTTTCCCCCAAGCCGGCTGCTCAACCTCAACGACCCTAGCCAGTGGTGGTAATAGACAAACAGACCTTTCGGCATGATAGCGTTTCTGAAGCCCTCCTAAGAAAAAGGGTTGAAAGCTATACCTCGGGGTTCCACAATGAGGGTGAACGGAACTTACTTGATGACGATGAAGAGTTTGATGATGAGATGAAGAAAAGCCACGTTGTTCTAACTTTCTTTTCCAAGCACACGCTTGTCGTTAACACATCTTATGCCCCAGAAGATATGGCCGGAGTCATATTGAACCTAATGGCTAAGACAAAGCTTCTGAACAGTGCCAACATGATGGCCAAGTGCCAGATAACGACCATAAATTATCACGATTTCTCATGCCGGACCCTGAAACTTATAGGGTTACCGCTGGCCCCAGACCAACAGTTGAGGAGGCTCTTGGGGCTCATACAAACGAACGGACTGATGTCTTTTATCTGCGTCTTGATAGTAGAGGATACATAGGCTGTCGGGTCTTTGTGTAAATTTGGTCCTAAGAAAAATCCGATATATGGTGAAATATGCTTGAAGATCCCAGCTAATCCGGCAATGGCAGAAAATGCATTTGCTAAGCGTCCCACCAGCAGCTGATATTGCCATATTTAGTTCATTTGACTTACGTTACAGTCTGGATGGCAGGACATGGCCAAACCCCGTTGAGTGGGGGATATTCCAGGGCGCATATATGCGAGTTCCGATTCCAGAGATCCAGTGCGGTCATTAAGAATATGAGGCTTCCTGCATAAAAGGCCTATGCTATCACTCTTCACTGTATTTCCCTCGATATGTCTTTTCGTCAATTTGGCTACTTTCTGATCTTTGATCTTAGTGGGAGGAAAGGCTTTTGTCTTCTGACAAAGAAATGGGAAGTCTCCTGCCTACAGCCGACTTTATTCAAGTTTAAATACTTTAAGAAAAGGATGACTCACTTCATGAATAGCTTCCGCGGTAGCGTGTCATCCCCTCGGTGAGGCCTTTAGCCCTCGGATGATCCATCTTCCTGCTTCAGCATTGCAGCCAGCTGAATCCCTCGACCAATTATAGGAAAATGAAATTTATAGGAAAGTGAAAGATTAATGAGCCAAAAATAAACTATATTCATAATCTAAGACTTCTGCAGGTTGATTTGAGGTATTAAAATCTAAATATTTATTCAAAGACTTACCAATCAGGCAGCTTTCACTTCTGTGCATTCAAAGAAATATCCGTACGAATAGCAGTAATGTATTGACTTATGGACATTGCTCTATTCCATCGCCTCTGACCTGGAGCATTCGACGTCAAGTTATACTAATCCCCGAGAAATGAAGATGCCGCCAGGAGTGAAAGATCAAGATGGCTAGATCAATGACCCAGTATGGACACTGGACGCTCTTACTCCTCTTCCTTCATTTCAATATTCATTCTCTTTCCTTCTTTTTCCGCGAGACGCCTCACTATATTTGCTGGTCCCAGTAGCGATCAAGATAGTGTAGTACGTATTAATGATAGCAATTTACAACCAGGCAGTCACGAGAAGATGCAACTTTGGGGTTTCTCGCATGTACTTTGATTAACTTGTTAAGCGGTTGAAAGACAACATAGGCCACCAGTATAGAATTGAAGCAACATGATATACGTACAACAAGGGTGGATAGCTGGAGGAATAAAGCTCAAGTTACTTTACATTAGAAATCAACGAAACGACATCACACCATAATACGAGGCGGCCTGCGGTCATAGCAACGTAATAGTTGTATGCTACAGACAAATTGTAGGTTGCAACAAGCAGAAAGGGAAAAGGCATACCTAGGACTCGTATAAGGCATCTACAATCATCAACAGATGGCTCACCATTACTGCATATCTAGGATCTGATGCCTCATGCACTATCCTAGTTAAGTAGCCATGGTCGCCGATCTTCTCCACAATCCCCATCCGTGCCCCACCCACATCATCGCTTTTCCTTCAACCCCTCAGGAACAACAACAATTAACCTGCTGCCACTACCACTACAATTACCATCATCACGACCACCACCATCAGGTCAACACAAGCAGAATGGGCTCCCTAACAACCCATCTCCTTACCCTTACTCCCGCCACCCTCCACACCTCAACCACCCACCCCTTCCTCCACGCCGCCGGCACCTCCACTCTCTCCAAAGCCACCCTCTCAGCCTGGCTGTCTCAGGACCGTCTCTACGCACAATCCTACATCCGCTTCATCGGCCTGTTACTCTCAAAAGTCCGTCTCCCATATACCGTATCCACCACCAACTCCTCAAACCCTTCCTCCGAGCCTGTTGAATCCCGGATCATCGCTCTTCTCACTTCCGCCCTTCTGAACATCCGCCGCGAACTCACCTTCTTTGAAACCGTCGCCACCGAATATGACCTCGACCTGACTGTCCCACCACCCGGCGAAACAGCCTTCGGTCCGAGTGAAGCGACACATGCCTACACGGATTTGTTCCTCTCCGCGGGGTCGAGTGGAGTGACCCTGTTGGAGGGATTGGTGGTGTTGTGGGCTACGGAAGTGTGCTATTTTCGGGCCTGGGGGTTTGCGCGGGAGATTATGGAGAAGAGTAATACTGGGAATGATGGGAACGGTGGAGATGCAGATGGGGGTGCGTTGAGAGAGAGGTTTATTCCTAATTGGACGAGTGAGGAATTCGGGGTTTTTGTTGACGAGATTGGCGGGCTGGTGGATGAGATTGCGAGGGGGAGTGGAGAAGGTGAGAGGGAGAAAGAGATGCTGGGACGATGTGAACGGTGGTGGAGGCAGGTTGTTTGGTTAGAGGGGATGTTTTGGCCAGAGGTTTGAGGTAACAATAGGTATATTACTCTCTGAATTGATAAGTAAGAGGACTGATCTCTACAAATAGTACGAAGTAACAGTGGCCTCTATTCTTTACTTGTTTCAGTTGATATCCACTTGAATATATTGGAAAGCAAGGGGGGGACGTCTACAATCAACAGCTAGTGTTCACAGATCAATTAACCGTGTAACCGCAGTCCAATGATCTCGCCTGACTGGTATAGAGTCGTCCCTCGACTACTTCTGTATTCACTTATTTCTTAGTGATCTCAGTATCCGCACTCGAAAATATCAATCTAGTCGACAACTTCGCAGCTCTGGATCTGTACCAGAAGTGGATGCGTTGGTGCTAGGTTCTTCAGCTTTTGTATTGCCCAGGTATCTTCTACTAGTATCCTGGGGTCTTCATAAGGCTGCCCAGCCATGGGCGCTAGGAAAGGTAGCAAAAGTACTAACAGTGGAAGAGTTGGCGACCTCCAGCCGTGTCATTGTGACTGCATCATGACTGCGGCAATGTGCAGACGGGGAGTGAATGATTGGATCTGGGGCCACCAACAAAGGCAGCCCTGCGTCCTTTTCACTCAACAACTGTTGGACAAATGAAGCTTTATAGGAGGTCTTCTGCCATCTAGCACAAGATTTAAAGCCCCACCCCCTTTTTTTGGAATCTACGCCGACGTCTCCATGCTCATCCTTCTTGTTCTACGTCCCCCGAAGTTATCAATACGCATACATCGCAATTTCTTCTTTATTTGACGACTCCAGCCGTCAAGCAACTATGCAACGGACGATTTTTGCGGGAGCTCCTGATGCTCACCATGGAGCCACGAACAGTATAGAACGCGCTCATGCAGGCCTTTCACTCGCGCCAGCTAAACGAGGATTCTATTCGTGCACTTGCCTGGGCTATCGAGGAGCTTCTGTCCCTGCCTACTTCCAGTGATATTCAGATGGACATAACCAATGACGCTCAAAAGGTCGTGGATGATGGATCGCTTTTCGAATCCCCATCGAGAGAGATCAGGAGCCACGCTTACAAGATCAAACATTTGCTTCAAATGAAATCTTCCAAAGCAACATCCTCAGCAGATCCTGACTTCTGTCCTGGTGGCCGTCATGACAACGACTTCGCCGACTACCGTAAAATTGCCATATACCCGACTTCCGACGAGTTTCTGTCGACGAAAAAGCCATTCTACCGAAGAGGACAAGAAATTGCCGAAGTGGCAGTTGAGACACGCCTCACAGCCCATTTGGATAACCAGTTTCGGTTGCTGCGCGAGGATATGCTTTCTGATATCCGAGATGAATTTCAGATTGCCAGGGGCCAGAAAAAAGGTCGCCAGGCTGCCCCTCTGCTAGGCGAACTTACCTTAGCCCAAATTCGATATGGAGATGACAGACGGCTTCGACCTTGCACACTAGTAATCTCCTGAGCATCAGGACTGGGGTCCCTTACAAAGCGAAGCCCTCAGGAACGCAAGGAATTCCTTAAAGAACATCGGAATTACCTTCGTCACCAAGCGTTTGGATGCTTGATGCGACGAGGGGAAATTATCTCGTTCTGCACATTGGACCGCGATGTTGAACTACTTTCCCGGTCACCTCCGCAGATCACCCTGAGAATAATCGGACAAAGTGCACTAGCAAAAACGCTTCTCTACTTCAAGCTTTTCCGCGACATTGAGTATCTTCTAGTCGATGCATCCGTCTTTGCTTATGAGCCGATTCTACGGTGTCTCCAGGATAAACTGGATATATCTCTGGCCAAGGAGCTTCTGGAATACCGAAAAGGTGACCCAGTTTCAATGGCCGATGTCATCTCCCCTTCCGTGATCGAGGACCTCCGACAGGCCGGGAACAATAGTGGTAACCTCCAAAGTAATTTGGAGACCGAAAAGGAGGTTCGCCTTGATTCTGCATAGTTGACATCCTTCCTTTCTGGACTATCGCAGAGTGTCAGTCTTATACAAGGGCCTCCTGGTGAGTGTAACTCCAGCAATATCGCTTCTAAACAAACCATATTGATTTGAAAACAGGAACTGGGAAGTCATTTGTTGGAGCTCTTTTAGCGAAAGCAATTTACAAGTACAGCGAAGAGAAGATACTGGTGATGTGCTACACCAATCACGCACTGGACCAGTTTTTAGAGGACCTTCTTGATATTGGGATTGATCAGTCAGAAATTGTGCGTCTCGGTTCGAAGTCCATCAACAGGACATCTCAACTCAGTATCCACGAGCTGAAGTCCGACTACAGAAGGAGCCAAGATAGTTGGGCTGTCATAAATAAATTGAATGCCGACGCGGACGAGCTCAAAGAAGCGATGCCTTCTGCGTTCCAAAAATACCAGAAACTTCGTCTATCTCCCGGCGTTATGGATGAATTCCTCGAATTTGAATACCCGGACTTCTACGAAGCTTTTAAGCCCCCAGAGGAAGGAAAGATGACTATGATGGGAAAGAAAGGAAAGCAAGTCACCTGGGGGTATCTGCTCGAGCGGTGGTTATCCAGTAAAGACCAGGGATTGCCATCATTGGATCATTTATGCCAGGCATCCCGTGATGTATGGGAAATGGTCCCTATGACGCGCCAGTCACATATTGAAAAATGGACCAAGGCTCTCATTGAGGAACAGGTCACAATGCTTCACAGTTTGATGTGCCGGCTGGAAAATTGCCAAGACCAGCTCGATGATGTATGGAATGACAAGACACGCATGATTATTTCATCCAAGCGGATAATTGGGTGTACGACAACAGCAGCTTCCATGAATACTGCGGCATTGAGTCTTGCCTCGCCAGGGGTCGTTCTCCTGGAAGAGGCTGGCGAGATTCTTGAGCCACATGTTCTTGCCGCGATGGGACCCCATACTAAGCAACTGATTCTTATCGGAGATCATCAGCAGCTCCGACCCAAGATAAACCACTATGGGCTTTCTGTGGAAAAGGGAGCGGGCTATGATCTCAACCGCTCTTTATTTGAACGTCTAGTGGAATCAGGACACCCACACTCTACCTTGGCTATCCAGCATCGCATGTGTTCCGAAATTTCAACATTAGTCCAGGCTCTCACCTACCCAGGTTTGTTGAATGATCCCAAGACGCCCAATCGCCCTGCTCCTCGTGGGCTACAAGACAGGGTCATCTTTATTAACCATAGCAATCCCGAGAAACGGTTTGATGGCATTGCAGACCGCCGTGATGAAGGTGCCAAAGCGAGCAAGCGGAATATCTTTGAGGCTGAGATGGTTTTATAAATTGTCAGATATCTTGGCCAACAGGGATACGGGACAGACAAGATAGTTGTCCTCACACCATACCTGGGCCAGTTGCATCTTCTCCGGGACTGTCTTCGTAAAGACAATGATCCGGTACTTAATGACCTAGACTCGCACGACCTTGTGCGTGCAGGGCTCCTATCTCAGGCCAGTGCGCGGCATACGAAACGGCCCATTCGGCTATCATCAATCGGTAAGGCGCGCGGTAACAGCCCCCATTGCAGACTCCTGCATGCTGAACAAGAGTACAGATAATTATCAGGGAGAAGAGAGTGATATTGTTGTCGCCACACTTACCAGGAGCAACGATGAAGGTAACATCGGGTTTATGGCAGCCCAACTGCGCTTGAACGTGTTGTTATCGCGTGCTCGGAATATCCTGGTTTTGATTGGAAATGCCACAACTTTTACGTCAAGCAAGAAGGGAAAGGAATTTTGGGGACCGTTTATTGATCGGCTTCATGCCAACCATCATTTGTACGACGGGTTGCCTATCAAATGCGAACAGCATCCGCAGAATACAGCAATTATTTGTAGGCCGCAGGACTTCGATACCGAATCTCCTGACGGGGGATGTCGGCTGCCTTGGTATGATGCCCTTGATAAGTCACACTGATAATTACATGCTCATGACTGTAGTGGTGCGAAACTTAACTGCGGGATCCACGACTGCCCATACATGTGCCATCAGTTAGCAGACCACTCTAAAATGAAGTGTTTGAAGATTGTTGAATGGATTTGTCCACGAAATCATCGCATTACTCGACCATGCATGCAATTTCAAAATACATGCCAGATTTGCAATGCGGAAGACAGGGCCAAAGAGCGACGACGGGAACAAGAAATGGACCTGGAAATCAAACGAGAGCTAATGCAGACAGAGTACTTGCGTCAGCTGACTGAGATCCAGGAAGAAATCGCCCATGAGAGACGAGTTAGAAAAGACAAATCCGATGCAGAGGAGAAGCAGCGTGTCCTCCAGCAGCGTAAGAACGAACTCCAGAGGTTGAGAAGCAACACCAACAAAACACACGTGCCAGATAATAGCCGACAGGGTGCCAGCGGAGCAAGTTGTCCTTATATTGGGCCCTCGGACCAGCAGCTTGTGAATCGTCATGTTGATAAAGCTCCAACCAAGTTTCCGGATGAGGGTAAAACGCATGACAACATGTCATCCGCCGCAGCAGACTGGAAACAGCAGAAGGAACTTGAAGGAACTCAAAGCCCAGAAATAGATGCTTTAATGGAAATGATAGGTCTAGAGAGTGTCAAGGAGCAGTTCCTTGGCATAAAAGCTCAAGTGGACACGGCACTAAGACAGAACATTGACCTTCAAGGGGACCGTTTTGGGTCCGTGTTGCTGGGCAATCCGGGAACAGGTTAGTGTACTCATTTTCTCGCTTGTATGATATGCTCATATGTGGCTCAGGCAAGACGACTGTCGCGGGGTTATATGCTAAGTTCCTGACTTCAATGGGAATTATTCCGGGAAGCTTCGTTGTTGAAACGACAGGATCACGACTGGCGAACGACGGAGTAACGGGCTGCGAAAAACAGATCAGCAACATCCTCAATAATGGAGGTGGAGTGCTCTTCATCGATGAAGCATACCAGTTATCACAGGGGCACGGATCTGGGGCACATGTGATAGATTTCCTTGTCGGAGAAGTCGAGAAGCTCTCTGGGAAGATGGTTGTCGTTCTGGCGGGTTGTCGAACCCAGATGGAAAAATTCTTCGCGCATAACCCTGGCTTGCCAAGTCGCTTCCCACGGGAGTTTTCCTTTGAAGACTATAATGACGACGAGCTCCGTCGAATTCTCAAGCACCGAATACAAAAGAAGTACGGTGGCAGAATGAAGGTGGAGGGGGGAATGGATGGTTTGTACTGTCGCATTGTCGCCCGACGCCTTGGCCGACAGCGCGGAAAGGAAGGGTTTGCAAATGCCCGTGCCGTGGCAAATGCTTGTTCCAGGATATTTGAGCGCCAGGCCCGTCGTTTGAAGAGGGAGAGGAGACGCAAAACATTTGTCGATGACCTTTATTTGACCAAGGAGGATCTGATCGGTCCTGAGCCCTCCAATGCACTCCAGAACTGTTCTGCAGGGCGAAAGCTACAGTCCATGATTGGGCTTAAAAGGGTGAAAGAGGACGTACAGGCCCTGTTAGACAGCATCCAATCCAATTACAACCGGGAGTTGGGCGAACAGCCTTTGATCGAGTTTACATTGAACCGTGTGCTTCTGGGGTCGCCGGGGACGGGAAAGACTACAGTCGCAAAGCTCTACGGACAAATACTTGTTGACATTGGATATTTGTCAAACGGGCAAGGTAAGTTGTGAATTTGGTCCCTCATTGCAGGTGGTAAATCTGACCGCATTTCTTCTAGTGATCGTGAAAAAACCCATCAGACTTTGTTGGCAGTGCCTTGGGTGAATCGGAGAGGAACACCAAAGGCATATTAGCATCGACGGTTGGGAAGGTTTTGGTGATCGACGAAGCATACGGTCTCTACGGGGGTCACGAAACCGATATCTATAAGACTGCCGTTATTGACACACTTGTCGCAGAGGTCCAGAGTACACCCGGTGACGACCGTTGCGTCTTGCTGGTGGGATACCAAGACCAGATGACCACCATGTTTCAGAAAGTTAACCCAGGCTTGTCCCGACGATTTCCTCTGGATTCTGCCTTTGTGTTCGAAGATTTTACTGACCACGAACTTGGCCTGATCCTGGACTTGAAGTTAAAACAACAGGGCTTTGAGACCACGCCAGCAGGCAGGAAGGTAGCCTTAGAGGTTCTGGCGCGCGCACGCAACCGCCCGCACTTTGGTAATGCTGGTGAGGTCGATATTCTGCTTAATACTGCCAAAATCAATCATCAACGGCGGTTGTCTACGGCAACTCAGCCAGCTAAGGGCTCCCGTCTGGAACCGGAGGACTTTGACAAAGACTTCGACCGTGCCGATCGCTCCGATACTGATATACCGAAACTGTTCTCAGGTGTTGTTGGTTGTGAGAAAATTGTCCAGCAGTTGGAAGGATATCGACAGACCGTCAAAAATATGCGAGAGTTGGACATGGACCCGCGAGACCAAGTGCCATTTAATTTTCTATTCAAAGGTCCACCCGGTATGGCACTAAGCTATCCTAACAAGATATCAGTCAATGTTGCTGACTACATATTCACAGGTACCGGTAAGACCTCGACAGCTAGAAGAATGGGCGAGGTGTACTACAACATGGGCCTCCTGAGTTCTGCAGAAGTTATCGAAAGCTCCGCAGCAGACCTCATCGGTCAGTACGTCGGCCAGACGGGTCCCAAAGCCCAGTCCCTGCTCGAGAAAGCCCTAGGAAAGGTGCTTCTCATCGACGAAGCATACAGACTCGCCGAGGGACACTTCGCCAAGGAGGCCATGGACGAGATCGTGGACTGCATCACCAAACCAAAGTTCTTCCGTAAGCTCATCATTATCTTAGCAGGTTACGACACGGACGTCAACCGACTAATGGCCATCAATCCCGGGCTAACCAGTCGCTTCTTCGAGTCAATCGAATTCAACGGACTCAGCCCGGACAG
Source organism: Aspergillus sclerotioniger CBS 115572 (assembly GCF_003184525.1). Classification (NCBI taxonomy): domain Eukaryota; kingdom Fungi; phylum Ascomycota; class Eurotiomycetes; order Eurotiales; family Aspergillaceae; genus Aspergillus; species Aspergillus sclerotioniger. The sequence continues at coordinate 32,391 of NW_020291007.1, read as the reverse complement.
CTGCATGCAGTTACTAACCAACCTCCTCCAATCCCGGAAGAAAAGCCTTACATCCAAACTCACCGATTTCAACATGACCTCGATCGAGTCTCCGAGCAACACCTTCCATAAATTATGCAAGAAACACTTTTCCCAACTATCCAAAATCTCCAATTGGGCCAACGCAAGAGACGTGCAGACCCTAGCCAATGGAATATTCCAAAACGCTATCCGAAAGATACATGACCGAAAGCTCCTCATAGATGAAGCGCTTGTTATTGCGGAGTTGGTCCACATGGTCCAGGAAAGAACCAACCGAGAAAGCGCGCAGTCGCTATGCAAAGACCCGCTTGCCCTTTTGCAGACCCAGGCGAGGTCTACCACCGACCAGCCAATGACCGGTCCTTCCACAAACACAACTGCTACTACGACTATTACCACCCCCGAGACAACGACAAACGATCCAGAAACCCCACCCCAACCACCAACCAAAACAAACCAGGGCCCTGATCCCCGAGACGCAGGAGTATCAGACGCCATATGGATCCAACTCCAACAAGACAGACTCGCCTCGGAAACCCGCGAAAAAGAACACCAGAAACTCATCTCAGACCAAAATTATCTACAAACCCTCGTAGAATCACTCAAGAAACAACAACCACCCCCGCCGGCCCAAAACGGCAACGGCAACGGCAACGACGACGATGCCAAGAAGCGTCACGAGCAACAGCGCCTTCAACATGAACTCGAGCGCAGGGCCAGGGAAGATAAATTGGAAGCACTGCGCAAGGAACGCGAGGCTGCTGAGCTAGAGCGCAGGAAAGATCAGCAAGCTCAGAAAAGACTCAAGCAAACGGGGGTCTGTTGTATGGGATATCGCTGGATAAGGCAGACATATGGGTATCGGTGTACTGGGGGGTCGCATTTTGTTTCGAATGAACAGTTGGGAGTTTGACTTGAGTAGTTGTTGTATGGGAATGATTGCTGGGTGATATTTGTGGACTTGATGAAAGAGGGGGATCAGACCGCTTGGGGGGAATTTATTAGATTGTTTTACAGAGTCTTGACTACCAATATTGTTTAGGTAGCGGATTTATGGGTGGATCTTGGGTGTTCAAAGTAGTAATGGAACATATGATCTTCTGAAATATTCAATGTCGTAGTCAAGTTATGGTCTAGTATTGCAGTTAGGCCTCCCAAAAAGGCGCATGCGTCCACAAGCTTAGCATGAGCGTGAAAATCTTAGCATGTATACTGTGTTTCATCAGAATGACTGTAGTAAAGGGTGGATAGACCATTCAATTCCTGGCGTCTCGCGACCGCATATCTTCTAATATCTGTCTTACGTCCTGCTGACTTATCCCCCCCTGTTCCCTCTCGATGACTTCTTGGTGTTGAGGACTGCGGACAGTAAACAGAATTGGATTTGCTACAGGGTCATATGCAGCCTGTGCCTTTCGGTCAATGCGATATGCCCAGAGAATCCGAGAAATCACGATAAAGAAGCTCGCTTTGGCTAAATGATACCCTGGACATGCTCTCCGACCAAATCCAAACCCGGATAAATGGCGCTCAGGATTCTCTAGATATCGCTCTGGTTTGAAGGTCTCGGGTGACTCGAACACCGTCTCGTCCATGTTGATTCCCCACTGGTTGGCGATGACAGTGGCGTCTCGGGGGATGCGGAAACCCATGTACTCATCATCTTGGATCACGGCGTGGGGTACGCCGATGGGGGATATTGGGCGCCAGCGCACTAGCTCTGAAATGAAGGCCGTGATATACGGAAGACGGTCCATGTCGCCGAACGAAGGGAGCCTTTGGGTTCCGATTACTGAATCGAGCTCGTCTTGGGCCTTCTGCACCGCTTCTCCGTGCTCAGTGCATGTTTCTATGAATGTTTCCAAGACCATATTCGTCGTGTAGATGCCTGCAACATATAGTTCTCCCAAAGAGTAGCATACATCTTCCCAAGGTATACCCTTGGATTCCGGCCGGTGACGTATCTCCCGGATCCAGTTCCAGCAATCCTCCTGTAGCGCGGCGTTGCCGCACTCGACATACACTTGCCGGGTCAGATCGTGTAGTCGCTCTGCTTGCTTACGCCATTTCATAAACACCATCGGTAACTTATCTAGCAGCGGGAAGAGATCAAGTATGATCGTCCGAAACGAGGCCTTTTGGAGGATGAAGGTGGCCATGTCGTTGATCCGCTGCAGTCGGTGGTGGTCTGCATCGTCTCTATTCCTCCCTTTACCATATACAAGGCTCAACATCACGTCTGACGTGTATCTGTAAAAGAGCTGTGGGAAGTCGTTGGCTGACAGCAATCCGTGTAGCAACTCTGTGCTTCCGATGTCCTGGAGTCGGCGGTAGGCATGCGACTCCCATGCATTTAACAGGGTCGAGTATAACCGGCGATGCAACCGCCATTGGGACCCGTATGGCATGAATGCTGGGTTGCGGCCCTTGTTCAAGTACCGTTCCATGAAGATCGACGTCGGTCGGGAACTGTAGATGTTGCTCCGTCTCTCTAGGAGGTCTTGCGCTGCTTGTCGCGTACCAAGAATGATGATGATACGGGACCCGACCTTGACACTCACTACTGGCCCGTAAGTTTTGTTCCATGAGTGGAATATTTTGGCGACGTCGTTCTCTGGCCATGGTGCTGAGAAGAGAGTCGGGCCTGGCGGCAGGGGGCGTCTTGACGGGGGAAGTCGGAAGTACCAACTTATAAGAGAGAATGCTATGAGAGAGAGGCCTATTGCGGAAAGCATGATGAGACTCTTCAGAATGTCACTTGGTCGATCGAGGGTCTAAAAGCTTTGCCGTTCGCAGGTGTGCGGGAGGTATCCCTTGGAGAACTTAACGTTTCAGGCTTGCACCAGCACATGCGGATTTAGAGTTAGTCTAGATTCCAAATAGAACTGGTTTAAATAGCCCACTGCAAACTGAACTATAATGATAAATAATACTGCAGATTTGCAGGGTGTAGCCTGGAAGTCATAACGAGACGCAGCTAGGAAGAGGGAATGGGCCTGGTTGACATGCACGACATAGCCAGATGTCGACGAACTCAAATTCAAGGAGCTTGCCCTAGATACCTGGCTTCATTAGCGGCAGATTCCAATATTAGTATCTTCTCCTCTCGCAATCATGTAGAACAGTCTTGCTGTGGGAGACCATTGTAAGAGTAAAAAGGTCACGCGAACGAAGCATGGTAGATTGTGCTCTAGAGTAGAATCTGAAGATCAACATAGCCATAAATCAGATATCTTTAAAAGACGTCATAGAATCGATGAGTCTCCTTTAATTTGCAACACCTGGTAGCTCCCAGGAGGATGTTTGCGAGTCCGGAGTAGATAGTAAACACGAGCCGGTGCAAGGGGGGTGGGTCACCGCCCGGCCCCAACTGCCGATGATTTCCACTCCGATCCTCACCGCATCGCAGATCTACAGCTGTAACATACCAGACACTCTTTCTCTACGGAGTAATCTCCAGTCAGTCCCTCCCAAATCCACCAAACCTAAGTCCTCAGGACCAAAATGCCCCCCAAAGCGCCCAAGGGCGAATATATTGAAACAGTACGTCGCAGCACAACCCTTCTCTCCACTTTCCAAACCCCAATCCCATAATAACACCCACCCACAGGATACAGGCAATAAAATCTCCCGCCGGTCCCTAATCCATGGAACCCAACACATCATTCTGGGTGGAAAGACCGTGATTCAAGCCGATGCCGTCATCCGCGGCGATCTCTACCGCTCCTCTTCCTCATCCACCCCCACAGACCCCCAACAAGCGGCAGCAGCAACACCAAACAGCCCATCCGTGGCCATTACCGTCGGCCGATACAGTTACATCTCGCGACAGGCAATTCTACGGCCCCCGTCGCGGCTACATCGGGGCGTCTACTCGTTTTATCCGCTCAAGATCGGGGATCATGTCTTTGTAGGCGAGCGGGCGGTGGTGGAGGCCGCGACAGTGGGGAACCATGTGCATATCGGGAAAGATGCGGTGGTAGGGAGTATGGCGATTTTGAAGGACTTTGCGTATGTGCTGGATGGGGCGGTGGTGGCGCCAGGGATGGTGGTTCCGAGTTGGTGTGTGGTGGGCGGGGCGCCGGCGAGGATCGTGGGCGAGGTTGGGGAAGGGTATGGGGTTGAGGGAGCTGAGGGGGGCATGGCGAGAGAGAGGTACAGGTTGGTTGGAAGGTAGGGGGCGCGAGCTTGCGTTTGACGACTGATGATCATGATCATATTTCTATTGCGTCTGTATGTGTCTATTATTCCCGGTATACCCCAGGTTTAGTTTATGTCTCATTTAGGAACTGTGTGTGCAGTGTTTACCAAAAACAAGCTAGATACACGACTCATAGCGACAATATCCGCGAGGCTCAATGGTTGCCTTGCTTACAGTGAGATCCGTCTCAATCGGCTCTCCTTGTCGGAATATTCTTGGCCGGCTTCGGTGCGCGCCATGTCGTTAATCCATTGTTTGTTCGGCTTGACTTCTTCTTTTTTAGAAAGCTTCGATGCAAGATACAGCCAGTTCAGGGCATTGCCAGCTGTGCTGACCTCGTCACATACGTTCTCGAGCGCAAACTTCTTGGTGCGCTCATACAGCTCCTCATCGGTGCATAGATCGAACAGATGCTGCGCCACAGCATCTGTGTCTCCCACCTCTACTAGGAATCCGTTTTTCTTATCTGCTACCTGCAGTGGAATGCCACCAGCCTTGGTCGCAATAACCGGAGTGCCCTTGTGGATGGCCTCGGACACTTTGACTTCGAACCCTTCCCGAGTGGACAACTGCAAAGCGACCTTTGCCTTCGAAAGCAGCGCATTGAGCACCTGGTCCGAGGGCCCAAGCCGGACAACGCAAATTTTGTCGGCTATGTCGGAGAGGTCTTCCTCGACATAGTTGAGCACTGAGTCGTAGATCACAGCACCGTCCGGGTCGTCAACAGAGCCATGCCCACAAATCAGCAGTTTTGGCGGTGTTCGGTCAGGCAAGGCAGCCGTGAATCGCCGATAGAACTTGTTGTACGACTCAACAACGTCCATGATCCCCTTCGAGGGGTCAAATCGAGCGATTTGGACAATGTACTCGTCTGAGAAGTCGTTAGCAACAATCATGTAATTACCATTATGAGGCAAGTATGGAATAGGGATCATCCCGACCTTGTGGGTAGTTAATGGTCAGCGTCCCCGAGTTTCTGCAAACGGAGTTGAAGACACGGCCGTAGAAGGCGACGTCCCATTCGCGCATGTTCTTGTTTAGACCATCCAGCCTGGCTCTTAACGTCAGCTAAAGATGCCAATAAGGTGGGCCGTGATACTGACCAGTCCGTCGAAGCAGGCATGTATCCCACCTTTTCGGAAGGAACGTTGCTCGGGACGAATATGCTCACTGGGTGACTGATGAACAGATCCGCTTGTTGCGCCTGCTTCCAGATCCACGACCATGCTTCTTCCTGTGGGGAACCGGGCTGGTCAATCAGATCACTGCGGATCTGGATATGACTTCGGAAGATAACTGGTCGGTCTGGTGCCAAGTGTTTTGCGATAGGAATCAGTGCAGGCATCTGTGGATCATCAATGATAATTACATCGGCGCCTCCCTCAGAAGGAGGCCGCAAAGGCCCACCAGGGGAGAGCCAGTATCGCTTAGCATTCTCATTGATCCAATCGATAACCTTATCCCAGTCCTCCTTGCTTAAGCGCTCACCCGGGGGGGCGACGCCTTGAAGGATATTATGATTGTTCTTCGTTATGCGAAAAACCCCGGGTCGCGGCTTCGGAACGTACCTGGTTCAGGACGGCCATCAGATTAATGCCATTAAACAATATGGGTCAAGCACTTACCACTTGATATCGGTTCCCAGTGAGTATGAGAACCGTGCGAGAGCGTGTCTCATCAGGGCTACGCCTCCGCCTTGAGGAGTGGCACTGAAGAATGCAATCTTAGTACCTCTTTTCTTGAGGTCATCGGCATAGTATTGAACCGCATCCCACGTCTTCTTGGTGACAGTGTTTTGGAAGTCTTCTAAGTTCGTAAGGCGCACATGGAATGCAGTGTCGACTTCAACTAATCCCAAAAATCCGACTTGCAGCAAGGGAATGTTTTCTGGGCCAAAGAGCCTTGACTGCTTTTAGCACCCGCGAATTTGTTCAGATTGGGTAAAGCATACCTGACACATTTACGGCCCATCGACTCCGCCTGTTCATCGATGCTTTTGAGCTCCCAGCCTGTTGACTTTCGAACGGGGTGGTCGACGTGGTGGTCGACTCCGATGTTACTCTCCTCCGGCAGAACCAAAGGGATCACGTCCAGCTCCGACCACAGACGCGAACAAAGGTTAGGGCATCTCTGAGCCACGGACGTCGGCATTGCCAAACCGATGAACTTCTCAAGATGATCATCGCTGTACTCTCGCAACTGGTTGAGCACATAATCGGTGATCTCAGCGCATATCGTCCGGCCGCCTTGTGCGACAAGGTCCTCCTGGTGAAAGTCGAGGAGATATGTTGTATCGCGGATCGCCAGGGCGACAGTCACCCCATCGTTGTCAAATAGCGCTGAAAGGCCAGCATAGATGGTCTGAGCGAGAAAACGTCAGCCCGAGACATCATACGACGGACGGAAACAAGGAGCAAGCTTGCCTTTGATGGAGGTGCCTCCCAGGAGTTCTTGTCAAACTGGTGAGAGACCTGCAGCTGATGGAAGGAGGACCGACGCTGGAACGGCTGAGGAGCGTCACCCGTCATGTTGCCGGCGATGCCTGAGGTCTGGAGAAGGCGTACGGCGTCCAGGACAGTTTGAGATTTTGATCAAGAGCAGCAAGGGGAGCAAAGGAAATGCTGTCCGTATAAGTCCGGATGAGACACACTTCAGGTTCGTGCTCTGATCCAGTGTTTGTAAGACCATGGATGGTGGTGGGATGACTTCACCAGTGTGCTACCTACCATGACGTATTGAATACACAATACGACACCTCCGGGGCCATTATTCACCGTGTCTGATGAAGAGTAATTGGCCATTGGCAGCTGGGGGTGGGCCATGATGCGCGGGTGGCTTGTTGGTTCCTTTGTCTCCGACGTCAAATCAAGGTACCGCGAGGAACATTGTATATTCATCACCACATCTGATGGGTACCTATGCTTGGATGGTGTTTATCGCCGGGAGCGGGGACTTCCGATAGGTACTATCTACAGAGGGCTAGACAGATAGCGACCGCACTAGTCTGCAGAATGCACTTCTTGGCTGTGGCACCATACCTGAAGGAATGGATTGCACAGGGGAGCTGGCCAAGCTTATGCGTCGAACAAAGGTCCATCACTCTTTAGTCTATAGGGCTACTAGTCCACCATGGTGATGATCTTCGGGGTATACTCTTCGGAGACATTGTTTATCGTTATCCGGTGAACACTGGGTCCTGAAACTGGGACTGGGACTGGGTCCAGTCTGGAGACTCGGTAAGAAGGGTGCCTGAGGAAGCGGGCGGCGCTGAAACCGCCGAATGCTTGGCGCGGGGCGCTTAGTCATGGACAGCCCCTTTTACGGAGTCCGAGGCCGCGCTCGAGCAGCAAAAGGCGAGCGAGAGAGAGCAAGAGGCGCTCCTCGTGTGGATCGTGAACCCTGAAATTCTTATTGCTGTTGCTCGATCAATCACCATCCAAATTGACTTTCGCCCCTGTTGGAACAACAGATTCTCTCCTTTGCTTCAACGTGCGTCGCTATCGCCCCTGCTTTACATAAGGTGAGTCCCATATGTCTTGTTTACCTTGCGTCTGCGAGCGCATGGTCCATTATGGAGACGTCGCCCTGTTGACGCGGACCGCTAGCACGGGGTAGTTAGTTGACCTTACGTTTAGATTTCGTTGTCCTTTTTCCTCCCACGCCCCCCCTACTCGACCAATCGGTCCACCAACTCAGCAGTCGCAATTCATCGGAGACGCTTTCTGGCGCTCATCGAATCACCACAAGGCCCGTCCCTCCCTCATATCGTGAACCGTTAGCGACCCTCAGGAGTCGCCTCCCGCTAGTCACAATGGGTGGCCAAGTGTCCAAGATAATGGGGAAGATATTCGGCACGAAGGAGATGCGGATTCTGATGCTGGGTTTGGATGCTGCTGGAAAGACCAGTAAGTCTGCTCCTCAATTTTGGGTGACGCAGGTACAAAGGCTGTGTGGTAACTAACATGCTGCGTTAGCAATTCTCTACAAATTGAAGCTCACAAATCAGGACGTCACCACCATCCCTACCGTCGGATTTAACGTCGAGAGTGTCACCTATAAGAACGTCAAGTTCAATGTTTGGGACGTCGGTGGCCAGGACAAAATAAGACCCCTATGGAGACACTATTATTCTGGTACGTTTTCTCTTTTCGCATGTATATGGCGATGCGTGGGGTAATTGGCTGACACCGCGTGACCCCTCCAGGTACCCAAGGCTTGATCTTCGTCGTGGATTCCAGCGACACAGCTCGCCTGGAAGAGGCTCGCTCTGAGCTTCACAAGATTATCAACGATCGCGAAATGAAAGATGCTCTGTTGCTGGTGTTTGCAAACAAGCAGGATGTTCAAGGCCGTATGTGTCCTGCATTGACATGGTTGAGGACAACATGGCGACTGACCACATTTTCTTTGCAGACATGAGTCCCGAGGAGGTTACCCAAGCGCTGCAACTCACCAAGTTGAAGGATAAGCTGTGGTACGTTGCTCCAAGTGTCGCAACGGAGGGTACTGGTATCTTTGAGGGCCTGGTAAGTTTCGTGTTCCTTAAAATCGATTGCTCAATGCCTAACGATTGAATGTGACAGGCGTGGCTCTCCAACAACGTCAAGACGCAACCCCAGAAATAAAACAACCGCCGGACGACTTTCGAGCCGCAAATTGAAGGCCCTCGGCACGGCCACTCGTGTACAACAGTTTCCTTTGTACCCACTGAACCATCAGACACCTCTCGTTTCACGTTCGATTTGATGACAGAAGACGCAGCATTTGGATCCTGTGTTTGCAATTCCCTTCACGCGCATGCTGCCGTTCCGCTTGTTTTCTTTTCTCCTTATTTCATGATATCCCCACTGTTCCGATGCGGGTCATTCCGAATACCCTCTCTTAATAATACTTCCCTTTTCCTTTGCTTCGTTGTCTTCTTTCCCTGCTTCCATTCGTCACCCTCTTCTCGTGTGTAGAAACATTCAAAATAGAAGGAATTTGGACCAGCACATACCAGCATACATATACTGTTTTAATCGCTCTCTTTTCTTTCATTTCCATTTCCTTTCCGGGTCGGTTGTTGATACTCATAGATAATACTAAACATTGCACGATGATAAGAGAAAGAAGTATGCGTGTTCGACGCGTCATTGACGTACTCATGACCCTGAGGCGCACCCCCCGTACCACCAACTCAACCCCTCTTTAAGCTTCGGAAATCACTTTCACAACATGGGACGGAAGGATCGTCCCACCACTCACCTCCACTGCCCCGTCGGATATATATCATGAACCCAATTCTACCTCACACAATACTAAACAATAAGCTCCAAGCACATGCACCCGCCACTACTTTCCCTCCCATGGGATCCATCCTGTCAAATCGCATCAATCTGACACCAGTGGCACTAGAGAAAACTATAACTCGGAATCATAAATCGATGACTTGGGTAAATACCAGTAGGTCCCTTCTTGCCTTGTACATATTTTCTCCTTTCCCTGTGCTATAATCACTCCACTCCACACTACAATACACACCACAATCAACCCAGACAAACACAACGCAAGACAATGCCTGACTACGCAACAGGAGATACCGTTCGCTACAAGCCTATTGGCGGTGGGTACTATCAAACCATCATCAAACAAAACTAACAAGAACCCAGGTCCTGATTCCAAAACCGCCGAAGCAATCGGCACTATTCGTGAGGTCCGCACGCATCCGGGTACAATGACGGGTCGGAACGTCGAAGCGTCGGATGAGATGCCGCGGTATGAGGTGTGTACACGCCATACATACATCAGTTATTTACTTGGGTGAGTGCTGATGTGAGGTAGATCGAGAATGCTCATACCCATAAACGAGCGGCGATTAAGGAGAGTAGTATTCTTGGGCCGGCGGAGTGAAGGAACAGGGACATTTGTGGATGGATATGTGGATTGTTAAGGGGTGAGTGAGGGCTTGTGGTTGGTTGTCTACATATGGATGTTAGGTGTTTGTCCTGTCCGGGGCGGGGGCGTCTAGAACGATTTTGGTATGGAAACAGATGATCTACCTTCACTGGCTGATCAAATGGGACTTTGTGATTGGCTTTCAAGGTGTAGGGATACCAAGGTACTCGTTAGGGTGAATTATATAAGGACCTAAGCATTCACCGTCAATGGCAATTGAATTATATAACTGGAATTTTGTAACATTATACATCCGACCCATATGTTAAATAACTGGTATCCTAAACACAAAATTCGTCACATTCGTTCATTCTCCCGCGCGTTGTTGAATCGGCAGAAGTTATAGGTCGCGGCCATCACGACGGGTATCTTACAACTGGCCGGGCCAGATATCGTTGGCGATCTCGCGCACAAGCTTCAGCTTGGAAATCATGCCATCGCGGTCAATGGCATTTCCCTCTCTGTGACTGGCAAAGCCACACTGAGGGCTGACACCGACCTGGTTGAGGGCTTGCTCGAGAGAGATGTTGTTGCCCTCAGCGATGAACTTGGCAGCGTCATAGACACGCTTCTTCATCTCCTCCTTGTCCTCGAGCTTGGCGAACTTGCTGGTCACAACACCCAGAATCACGTTCTTGTTTGTGGGAAGCTCCTTCAGGGGCTCGAAGCCACCAGCACGGGCGGTGTCGTACTCGAGGTAGTAGGTGTCGACGTTAAGCTCCTTGAAGAGCTTGGTGGCAATACGGTCATAACCACCCTCGGAGAAGTGGCGGCTACCGACAAAGTTACCACGGCAAAGATGCACACCGACGTGCATATCGGCAGGGCGCTTGGAGATGCTGTCATTGTACAGCTTGATGTACTGCTCGAAGGTTTCGTCGGCGGAGCGCACGTTCAGAGGATCCTCCTTCCAGCCAGCAAGCATCTTCTCGGAGCAGAAGTCTGTCGATTAAAATCAGGTTATATGACTTCCGGAAAGGGTTTAACCTGTGGAATGGCAGACTTACAAGCAAGGTTGGGGTCGTCGAACTGAACGTTTCTGCAGCCAACGTCATACAGCTCCTGCAACTCAGCCTGGACTGCCTTGGCGATGTCACCGAAGTATTCCTCGTCGGAGCTGTACACGTCCTTCGGGTAGGCGTTGCCCTCCTTGTACCGCAAGTGGTACCAGTTAGGAGCAGCAAGGGTGATCTTAAGGTTCTTGACCTCTTCCGGGGGAACGACGCTGGCCAGATATTTGAACTCCTTGACATAAGTACTGCCGACGTGCTTGATCTTGCCAGTGCAGATAACGGTCTCTCCGGGCTTGTGGCCAGCCTCGAGGAAAGCCGCAATGTCGGGGGCGTAAGGGCGGAAGACATCAGCGTCAACCTCGCGCACCTCCTTGAATCCCTCAAGTCCGGGGAAGAATGAACCCCAGAACACTGTCGCAGAAGACGGGGTCAGCACTGAATAGCGATTACTATGCGCGAAGGCCCAGCTTACTGTGACGGCGGTACTCTCCGTCCGAGATAGCCGCATAGCCCAGCTTCTTCTGGGTCTCTGCAACCTCCTTCACATCCTTGTTCTCGATAGCGAGAAGCTCAGACTCGGAAAGCTCGCCCTTCTCGAAGGCCGTTTTAGCCTTCAGCAGCTCGTCCGTCCGGAGAAGGGAGCCCAAGTGCTCAGCACGGAAAGGGGGGTTGCGGTGAAGTTGAGGGGCCATGACGATAGAATATGATCAAGGTTCTATTCATGTATCCAATTGATGTTAGGTGGCAGCCAAGTTCACGCCGACTTCACAGCAGAAACGTACCTAGTTTGGAGGCAGAGTGAAGGAAGAAGACAGCAACCGACTCGGGGTTTAAAAGAAGAGACAGACGGGGGGCAAGCGACCTCCTCGGTTCTCGACAAGCGTCCATCTTCTTCTCCGGTCTGTCTTTGCCCCACCGCTCGAAGTCTTCCCCACATCCTGGCACCGATCTCGCTGACCCGAACATTGGCCTGGACTCATCTTCATGCTAGGTAGTACGTGACGGATGATCCATCAAGACAGTCTGTCACCTGTGATCTAGCCACCACTTGAAAAACAAGAGACCCTTATATACACCATTCATCAACAAACGATGGTCCATGACTCTAAGCAGGAGGACGGACGCATTGATCGGCAAGAGAATCCCCAGTGGGGCGGCCTGCTTGGACATTGGATGTATAAGTCCTGACTCATCATCCAATCCGCTTGGTTTATGAAAGAGGCCTGAGACTAGCAGAAAAACTACGACTAGTGGTTGATCTGCCTAACAACGGCATTGTTAGGTAGTACTCGCTAATCTGCAACGGATGGTTGGCTTTGTGGCTGCTGCTACTGCTGTCGAGCTCCCGACCAAGGCCAGTGCAGTGTTAGGTGCGGGGAGAGACTAATGCAGCTCCACATCTTCCAGGCCTCCAGCGCCAGAATCCGATGCGATCTAGGTATGTCCTGCCAAAAGTGACCTGAGTCGGAACATAAACACACGAGTATCTGAAGACATCCCGGGCGATCGAAATCTGGTGTATTACATGAAGATCTCCCATAACCCAGGCTATCGTTGCTATCGCATTTCGGCTTGTCAGACCATCCAGTCACCGTCTCCCTGTTTATGGATCCCTCTTCTCCCTGGTCTCTATCACGTGAACCGATGTGGGGGGCCCCGGCAGTTGACAGCGAACCTCTTCCCGAAGCTCACCAACGCCATCACACACCTTCGGGGAAGTACGTCGCTATAGATTGGCATTGAGGCTTCAAATAATTGTCTTATTATACATGTTATAAATATCGCGGCGTCCGAAATGTGAGACATCTGAAAATAGTTTTTAATAGCCCACTTGAACAATGTCCTTGTCGCAATCGCCCTTGGACTCCCTCCCTAATGAGCTTCTGGATCAAATCATCTCCTATCTTTCATCTTCACCTCCTTCTCTGGACAAGGTGCACAGACCTCCTTGTATGCGTCTCACCACATCCAGAACTAGAGATTTGAAGAATTTCTCACGCGCGTCTTTCCGACTTTTGGAGCTGGTGCGGCCCCAGCTCTTCGCTCACGCGTGCTTCAACATCAAGGATGTAGCGGATTTCCTCTCGTTTATATCAAGCTTGAATCTTGGTCGCTATGTAATATCGATTGTGGCTAAGGGAATGGATTCTGCCGATAATCGAGAGGATCCTTTCTGGTGGCGCCAGGTCCTCAATTGTCTCGATCCGCTGCGGATCACTGTGATTGCACCCCCTCCATTCCTGGCTGCGATGCTGGACACGCAGATCATGGACGGCCACAGTTGGGCATTCGAGGTGCCTTTCCAGATCCTACAGTTGCAGCGGAAATCGCGCATCTGGGTTCCTCCTTTAGCTATGACAAAGCAATCTGCTAGTCTGCTTGAGGCTAGAGCATGGTCTTCCTTCGACTTCAACGAGTCTTCCTCACTCAGAGCGTACAATCACTACGAGTATTTCCTGTTTCAAGTCCCTTCCATATTTGACAAGTGGGGAACAGTGGCTTCTACGCGACCGTCCCCAGAGAGACTACCTCTTTCCCGTTCGTTCAAGTCTCTGACATCGGTCAGATATACGGCAGTATTCCCATTTTATAATCATGTCAAGCTAGTGTTGGATGCAGTTGAATTAATGACGAATCTGCGGTCATTCAGTATTCAGCTTGCCCCTTCTTCAAATGATAAGACCACGGAGTTGGAGCAAAGAGGCTCTATGGACCCCAGCGACCCATGGATGGAAATCACTACAGGCTATTCACTTGTTGCGCACGCTGTCAGGAAAATGGGGAACATGGCCAGTCTCGTGGAGTTCCATACGTCTGATCTTGACTTTGATGCTCTGCGTTTAGAATTGTCTCCTATCCTACGGGATGAATTGGATGACAGAGAGTGGGCACATGATGGACACTGCACTTGGATTAAGGTATCGTCAGATGACAGTAGTCTAAGGGACGACTCTGTGACGACAAGAGAAAATGTTCCTTAATGTTTATATAAAGCACATGTCGACCTTTATCCCGGGTGGACTAATTTCTAGACATGTCCATAGTAGTTTCCTTTCCAGGCCTCTTCCAAGAAATCATCACTACCTCCTTGGACATTATTTACCCAAATCTCTCAAATATGTGCAATATTAGGAGGCGAACCAATTGTGCTTGAAATTGTACTCCGTACGGTGTACAGTGAGAAATGACATCATAGTCACGTGATAAAGTCTGATTGTGAAGAACTCCGTCAATTCTTCAGTCATATTGTTTAAACTTTACTTATAGGACAATTTGGTAGCTAAGTTCTCGCTGGCTATGAAACAGTGTTCAGAATATGTACATAGCGGCGATGCCTAAAAGCGGCGGGTTAACTGGTCAAACCGGCCTATGCCGTTCATGTCCACGCCAACTTACTCCACACTTTGTATACACTCCACCACGACCAGACTTTGATATAGGATAACATTTCCGATCATAACGTGTGCCACTGCAACTCAACCCCGACTCTAGTACGAAAGCCTACTGGGCTGCCCGCCAATATTTATTATAGAAGGATGCCACAAGCAGGAGCAGGTTGAACAGACACGCTACCGAGGCAAGCGATTTCTTGACTTCAGGATCCAAGGTAGTGCAAACATGCCTCTTACCTCTCATACAGAGCTGGCTGGGCCTGCTCCCCCAGTCTTGGCTCATACGCTGTTGTCACATGGTCAATTAGCAGCTGCAAATCCGAAGGCCGAACCAAATCAACCACACACTGAGACACGGAATTGGAACCTCTCAGATGATGTGGGAAAGGGATTCCAGGATAGTCCAGACGCAGTCTTCAGAAGTCGTACCGTGATCGGCTTTTCGAAGCTTAGAGACATACAAAAGGAAGAAAGTGATGACGATGAGTATATTGGCCAGGTAAGCCTGCCCAGTGCCATTCTCTACAACCCGCTTAATCTTTTCCCTCACTGCCCGTCCGGTGGCATATTCAAATTTCAAAACAGAACATCCACAAATCCCTAATACTCCCAAACACCAAACCCAACCCAAATCCCCCTTATAATCTCTCATGCCAGTATAAAAACTAACCAAACACCCCCTCCTCCAGCTCCCCCGCCACCTCCTCACTACCCATCTCCATCAATCCCATTCAACAAACACCCAAACCAAAACATACATAATCCACCCCATCAATTTCACTGCTTTCGCCCCCAAACGACTCCTCGCATCCCTACTCAACACCTCCCACCAGCCCACCCTCTCCCGAGACGAGGCAATCTCATGTCTTGACTCCGTCGAAATATTCCCCGTCTACGACTTCCAGGCTGTCGCAGGAGCAATCGACATGATCTCAGACTCCATAGACACCACCACGCCATCACAAATCTCCCCAATTCTCATCATAATCGCAGGACTCGACACTCTCGCCGAGGGCATTATTCGGGCGTCCAACGCCGTCAGGGGAGCAGCGATGCTCACGTCCGTATTGCGTACCTTGACGCAATTGACTCGAGCTCATGCTTCGAATCTCTCCGTGATGCTAGTGAATACTAGTGGTTTGGGAACTATGACGTCTCAGACTACTGCTCCGCGAAGGTATCCGGGGTCATTGACGCAAATAGCGCAAGGTGATGGGATCTATTCTGCTTTTCGTGGTGAGACGTCGCTGTTTCCGAGTCTTTTGATGAGGATGTTGGATCAGGGTGTGGATATGCATCTTTTGCTGTCGAGTGTTGGGCAGGTTCCGGTCGTGGAGGTTATTAAGGATCGGGTGGGTGGGCATGTTGGGAGATGGTGTGTTTGGGAGGGTTCACGGTGACGGTACATACTGGCACCATCGTACCCAGTCCAATCAAAGATCATATTCTCTGCACATTCCATCCCCGTGGATTAAAAGAAATATAATTCTACTCAGACATCGAGTTTTTGAAAAACTCAAACACAAATTCTCGAGAGACCCCATCTATCATGCAAGCATGCACCCGTTCCAAACTTTTTTTTTCAGACACCAAAAAGCCCACCGTTGGGCTTAAGTAACTCCAGTTCGAATCCTGCTTTTCCGGATATAAAATGTGGGTATCAACCAAGTCAAGTCAATTGTCACAGGCGAAAAGAAAAAAACAAAGAGGTAGGATGGATATGTATGTATAGGCCAGAGGTTGGAAGGAATTCATTCACTGGCCACCAATCTGTGCATTGTCGCTTTCAGCCCACATCCTAAGAACAGCTCTCTCCACAACAGTTTGCGCCTCTTTCTCGCATTTGCTGAGATCCAGGGCGAGTGTGTTCTCCTCGAAAAGAGCATCTTGTTGTTGGACTTTGAGCCATTGTTTGTGTCTCTCGCAGCGTTTCTTCGTGCAGACGCCTCGGGATAGGGTCTCCAGCTCGTCTTTTGTGTCATCCATCGCGGTGTCGCCGTCGGCATCGGTCGCGTCGGGATAGCTGGATGCTAGGGCTTCGGGTGAGCCGTCTTCGAGCGCTTTGGCACCGATCTCGGATAAGCGCCATTCGTCGAATTCCTCGTCGGACCAGGAGAGTCGAACGTCGAAACCGCAGATGTCTTTCCATCCGCCCTTGGGATCGGTTTGCTTGAGATGCTCCAGGATGCTCTTGGATCGCTGACGCACGAGGGTCATGAATTTTTCCCTTGCTCGGAGCATCTCTTTGCGATGGAGCAGATCGTCACGCTGTTTGCGTATCTTTTCTATCTTGGATGCTTCATCGGGCGAGTATGTAAGCCACTCCACATCGAAGTCCAGACCGATCTTCTTGTCGTTTGTTTTCGCTTCTGCGTCCGAATTGTTCTCTTCGGTGGGGATTGATATAATGCTTTCGCCGAGTTTGCGAAATTCTCTAGCGGAGCTGACACCCATGACGACGGCTTTGAGATCGCCTGCTGTGAGGACACCGCCTCGACTTCCAAGATCATCGGGGTCTCGCCTATCAGGCGTGGCAGTCCCAGAGCCATTGACGGGGCTGTTCTCTTCGCCGGAATGGATGCAATTGGTTGCTAGTCGGCCTGCTGAAGTCCCCTTTTGGGCTTTCAGCCCAGTACCCAGGAGATTCTTGGTTCGCTGTAGCATAAACTCCCGGCCGTGTCCATCTGAACAGTACTTGCTCGGGTTGTTCAGGTTAACTCTTGCGGGCTTGCGGCATTCGTTTAGCCGGCACATTGGTTTCCATGTTGTCCATCCCTTGCCTTGCTCTTTACAGTTTGGACCTGGCCAGCGTTAGTGCAATAACATATCAAGGGGTGCGAAAGAATTACAGATGTACTTATCAATGAGATCGGCATCTCTTGGGTCAATGTTTACACACTTCCCATGGAACCAATCCTCGCATCCGCCATCACATCCGATCATCCATGTGTGGTTATCAGGTTTGCGGCAGATGCAGAAGACCTCATTGCTGTCTGATTCATCTTCTTCTTCCTCATCCTCCTCCTCTACCTCCTCCACTTCAGCGTTCTTATTGCCCTTCTTTTTGCTATCGGGGCCAGGTGAGTTTGCCACAGACGCGGGATTTCGTTTCTTATTCCCAGCGGCCTTGCTAGTGCGACCTGATGTAGGAGTGTTCGAACGACGGCCATCTACATCCCCGTTGTCAAGATTGTCTATTTTTCTCTTCTTGGCCGTTGACTTCCTCCCAGTGCCTTTCTTGGTTGCAGCAGTAGCCGATTTTCTGACCGCGCCGGGCTTCGTGGACGTAGCGGGAGAAGAGCGATCAGACGATGACGCTCTTGATGACGCCCTGTTCTTGAGACTAGCGACGTTCTTCAGAGTAGGGTGATCTCCAGTTGGGCCGTCAAGTTGGGAGATTGCTGACTTGGATTCCTCCTCATCGAGGGGAACTCTATCCAGATTCGAGTTCGAAGGTTCAGTCTTGACCACAGGGACTGGAGTATCTTGCTTTTCTGCAGAGCCGTCCCCATCTGCAGCATCAAGGCCCTCATAGAGGTCAGACCATGCCCGTAGATCGGTGGACTTGTCTCCGTGGATTGCAGATGCCACTAGTATCCTAAAGCGTCGATGTATTTCATCTGCCCTTTTAAATCCGAAGAACCCGCTTTGTCGCCAACCAGTAATCCCAAGCACCTTGTCATCGCTCACAACAATATTTGACGGGACCAGGTTGTTGTGGACCAGACAAATCTTTTCGTCCTTTTTCCTTTCACGAAACAGTATGTTCTTTTCTGGCTCCAGGGCGTCGGGTGACGATTGCGCGTTGAGTCCACTGCAAACGTAGGAAGGGTGGTCAGGAGGAGTGTCGATGACTCCCAGGCGCTGCGATATGCGACGACACTGCTGTTTGAAGTTGTCAATTTGCTCACTAGTGAGATATCTCCAGGCCACCTCTAGAGTGACGCCAGGAACTCTGGACTCGACAGTAACGTTCTTCCCGTCTACTGTCCCACAGAAGTATATGACCGGTACGCCGATGCTCAATTCCTTGAGCGTATCCTCTGCCTTCCTGGCAGCGCTCACTTCATTTGCATTAGCGCATGAGTACTTTTCAGCTGCTGCACCGATTGCAGGTTCACGATCAACTCGGATGATTACGCTGCCAGCAGAAAAAACCTCCCTGTTCCCGGAGACATTCAAGGAATTCTCTGCTGTACACAATTCTTTCACGATGCATTCCCAATACGAGGTCACCTCTGGATCCGGTTCGCACCAATGGTCGTAGCGAGGCTTGAAGTCGGTATCACGAGGCGCATAGCGACCGTAGTTCACACTCCGTGCGAGGAATAGATCATCGTTCGGCAGGAGGTCGGGGCTTGTTTCGTACGGGTTTATCGGCCCTTGATTGTCAACGCAGCCATTCGCCCGACTTTGGTCAGCAGACACCTGCGTATTCCCAGCCATAACAGGGACACTTCCGGCGACCATCCAAGGCCCCAATATACCTTTTTTGTGGAAAAACCACGTAGCCCCCTCTGAGCCTGTTCGAGCGCAAAAACCTGGCGTTTATTGATATTCGTCTGAGATCCGAATAGAGGCGGCTCCAGAGGCTGGCAACTTAAACGATGGAAAAAGGTTCGGTCGCATGTATGATCATATTATACACCCCAGTGCTTGGAGGTGAGAGTACATCAGACCTAGGCGTGTCTGAGCGACCGAGGGAGAAATCCCTTTGTTGACTATCGTGCTGTCGCGATTGCGGCGGAGTTCGGAGCAAGATGTGAAACGGTCGGGTGAGATCTCGACTGCGTGTTTCTGTAGGCAGCGGTGTCGCGTTACCGTGGGATGCGCAGCGTAAAGTAGCTATCTCGATACTCGGAATCCCCCTCTCAGTAGCTGAATGACTTCATTGATAGGCACGTGTCACTCAAAGCTGGCGGAGGCGCGCTCGGCGACGCGGAGACGGATGGAGAGGATTTGGCAGCTTCTGCGTCGGACTTATCATGAAGGCGGTGTGTCTTAACTCCGGTCGGTCCTGCGTGTTTATCTGAGTATGTATCTGCGACCTTGAGCCACTATCTCATTTCTGTTTAACTAGTATTCAAGGAGACTTCTACTATTGATTTTCCCGAAATCACTGGACCTATGGAGGGACTTTGATGATGTAGTTGGTTGAGACAATGACGGGAGCCTTAAATGAGCACTCTAACAATAAATACAAGAAACGCCTTTGAGCATAGATTTTATCAAAAGATGACCAAGTACTATGCAGAGACGTCAAAAGTTTGTAGAAAAGTGACATTTATTTAATTATCGACCACATATTGATGATTGAGTATACATCTGAAGGTTGTTCATTGCCTGGCCATGTAGATGGTTTTCAGGCATCCAAGGCCCCCATCAGACAAGAGTTCCGGATAGCTGCTGTCACTCTTTCTGCTTCATCCTCGCCAACAGCATTGCTGTTATTCACAATCGCATTCTCTGCAATGTCTGCTGACATACCTTAAGATAAGCATGTCTCATTACTATGAATAACAATAAATCTGGGTCCGGTTCAAGAGCCAAATATCGTCCTTTTTCTTAAATGAAATTGTACATAAGCAACCAACCCTAGGCATTACCAAAGGTTGACAACTTGCTTGTCTTGCATTTCGGCACGGAGCACGGAGGACAATGACAATGATACAAAAACATCGGAGCAAAGCCGGGTGGGATCGACCGGATATCGTGAAAATCACCACCGACGATAAGCCAGTGACGCTAGCAGCCGCTCACCCACACAAGTCCGGTTGAATGATTAGGAGAAGGAAATGGACTTTTGACCCAAGAAGCACGCCGAAGCCAGTCTCCATGCCTATGGACCGTGAACTTATTTCGTACACTGTCATTGTTGTCTTTCATGTCGAGTGCAAGGCTCTGTTGATTCAGCCACGCGATCATCCAGTGCCGTGACGCTACAGCCTTGCTGTCCTTTCTGCATTACGGCCCCCATTTCCCCTGCATTGGAGCTCCAACGGGGGTAAAACAGACGACCTGGTGGGGACCCAGACTGAATGTGGCTTTGAGGTTTCAAGTCCGTGTTCCAAGGCTCCGCCCTTGAAGATGCTTCTGATTAGGTGATTAGATCCAGTGGAGCTACACAGGTTTCCTTCCGGCCTGAAGCTCTCTGCTTTCAAACCTCACGTTCTTGATTCCAGGTTTATCTCCACGTTCCCCGCGGTCCTCATGGCTTAGATCACAGTCCTCTTTGTCAGCTATATCACAAATCACCTTCCGATTGTGTATGTCACGATACTTACATGGGATTTTCTCTGTTTTCTTATCTTGTGTTATTTTTAGAACATAGTGCTGATCTTTATCAATCTGGCTCAGATAACTTTGGTAGCCAGAACTAACCGTCGGATACTCTCCCGTCTGACTTATTGTTCTGCATACTATCATCAGCCGGCATTCTTTGTCTCAAATTTGATATAAGTTTTCTCAGTCGACCTCTGGGTATCCAAGCTGTGAAGACACGCCTTGCCGGATACCGCTGAATCCTTTTGCCGCACTATCACCAAGATAATCTGGCAATCAATCCATTTGGTATCTGCTCACGCGTCTTTCCCCCCCCCACCGGACTCGCTACAAAAATCGGCTTTTCAAGATATAAGGTCTAATAGACTGGGCTATGACCAATCAGTCGAAAGCCTCGGGAGTTTCTGAGAGTGATAACTTTATAATCCCGCCATTCTACCTAGTGAATGGCAATTTCAAGCCATCACTATTCCATATCGTAATAGGTACCGCCTATTGCCCCACCCATTGAAACTCGTTCGTGGAGGCAACGTCTATTTCTCTTTACACCCAAGTCATTCCAATCACAGCCGGAACCATGTCAGACGAAGCAAGCAATGCAGATGCAAAGAGGACCGCGAAAGGACCTTCTCAAACACAGTGGCAATTCATCGATGCTTCCGACAACAGCAGGAGTACTTTGACAAAAGTGAAGCGTCATGTTATGCAGGAATATATGCGCCAGAAGCGTCAAGCCGCAGAACAGTCTGGTGCTGAAGTTGAAGAAAGTGCGTCGCAAAGCCGGGATCAAGGACAGAAGCCACGGCCGCCAAAAAGAACTATTGACCGAGCCAAGGATACAAATGTAATCCGACAATTGGACAAATCGCATGAAATGGCGGCCTATGTGCAACGACACATTCTTGAATCTTCCCCGGATCACCCGCTCGAACAACCGCAGCTGAAGGAGATTGTGGAGACCCATGCTATAGAGGACAGGGTCCACCCTGTCCCCAGTCCTGTCTTTCTGACATCATATGGAGACATGCCGTTCCGAAGACAGGTATTCTATTCGTCCCCCGATATTCTAAAGACCTACTCCTCCCTATCCCAAAGCAGCACCTCGGACATCAGTACTCCGACCCCATCGTCGTCCGCCCCAACGACCCCGCTTGAGATGACATTGTCACCGAAAACAATCTTAAGTGCCGCACGCACCGATCCGTTCAACAGCCTGCCACTCGAGCTCGATCTTGAAGGTCAGAGACTGTTTGACTTTTATGTCAATGAAATGCCTGCATGCTCGTATGGTAATCATTTCCGGTCATCTAAGGCGCACAACTGGTACACAGCAGTCTTTGTCCCCGAAGGCATGAAAGGACCAGTAGCGTTTCAAAATACAATTCTTGTCCATGCGGCCAACACCTGGGTTTGGGTTCGCGATGAGGAGCCCGATGAAACCGCGCTTTATCATCGTGACCGTGCGATTACCATGCTTAGAGAGCACAGGGAACGGAATCCGGGTGATATTTCTGATGAAGCGATCATAGCCTGTCTCAGCGCTGCAGGGCTCGAAGACTTTGACCCTCGTCCGGGCCACAAGCAAATTAGTTGGCTTCATATGCGAGCTGCAAGGGAGATGATTCGCGCCCGTGGGGGGCCATCTGCTTTTGAAAACACACGGCTAGGAATGCTGATCAATTGGCAAGATTACATTCTCTCGGGATATGAAACCGAGGGACCTAGCTTTTTCTTCGAATATGATTCTCCGACCTCACCGCAAATGACAGTGCCTTATTATGGACAATTAAATCCAAACCTGATATCTGCTTCAGGAATTGCACCGTATACTATGTCTTTTACCGAACATCATCCGCTTTCCCCATGCGAAGAAATTCACAATCAATGCAACGAATTTATCAACTTCCTCAAGCGTTGCGAGCAGCTCGCCGTCCACCAACGCAAGACCCTTGACCTGGCTATGGCGCCAGTACGTCTTACTGCATTCCGACAGAACTCATTGCTATATCAGATACTCGCAGCACCTCCAGGACTGCGCTTTACAGCGTCGGGGAACCGTAAGCAATTTGTTGCACGGCTAGTCGCATTGGTTATGCTTAATTCTGGCTTGTGGGATTACCGAAGCTCCGTTCTGTATAGCGAAGCCTTCCTCAGGGGCTTGGAGCAGGCTGTCTTAGATAGCGAAGTGAACATGAGCGGGTCAGTTGAAGCCTTGTTGCAGATAATGCTTGAGTGTGATGATGCGTCAATCAAGATCCCTGACACGATGTGCTATCTGCCGCTTCACGGTGGTAATCCGGACTTTACACAATATTCCCCGACTGCTCAGACACCATACAGTCGGCCGTGGTTCGCAGGACGAATGCTCAAAGTAGCCAAACGGCTCAGCTTCGATACCTGGATGAATGTGAACTACTTTCTTTTCTCCTGCTTAACGTTGCATCCTGGCATACCCTCTGTTTCCGTTTGGGAGACTGACTTGCGGCAAGAGATTTTGAATGCACCTCTCACTCAATATGTGATGCCTTCCCTGCATGGTCAATGACCCTTACGACCTGGACCTTACGCTTTACATTCTTGCTCATGGGAAAGGACCCACTATGCATAATGCTCCAGCTATCATATTTGTATCTTTTTTTCTTGTGTCTCTCCCTCTCTCTTCATCCCCCGAACGCCTGTATAAGACCGTCCGAGGCAAGAGTTGGATTGTTCCATGTGTAAATGCATTGTTACAATTTTTATCGTTTTTGGTCACTGGCTATGATTAATTGTTTATCTCTATCTTATTTTTTTTTTTTTTCACCCCTCAATATACTCGTGGTGAGACATGGAAACGCTACCTTTCCTCCAATCTTTACCGTTCGTGATTCCTGGTTTTCTGTCTGCATGGATGGACAAGGAGAAATATTGTTTCTGATGACGTCTGAATTCTTGAATCTATCTTTATACTATATAAACCTGTTCTCATTGGTTGGTCAAGGCGATATTGGTTTCCACTCGATGTTCTGAAGGGTGACTGCTGTCCTGTGTGCTCATGACCATCAAGGTAACCTTGCCTTTAACCCTCAACAGCGAGGGTCGATGGTGATCTACATCATCGGCAGACTTGACAATATCTTGGGTGAAGATATTGTCAATTTCCTCGAGTGACTTGCCGGCAGTCTCTGGGTACATAGCCCAGACAATGATTGCCGCAACCCAGTTGAATGCCGCAAAGCAGTAAAAATACTTGAATTGGATCTGTGACTGGGCAATCGGCGTACACTGAGCGAATATCAAATTTAGGCTCCAATTGGTGGCCGTCGCCACGGAGGAGCCTCGGGCGCGAATAGCAGTGGGGAAAATCTCGGATTGGTAGATCCAAGAGATGAGTCCTAGACTGGTATAAAAGAGCGAGAAAACGAAGAACATGGCTATGGCAGCACGGACAGCATTGGGGCTCGATGAGCTCGCACTCGCAAAATCACCGTACACCTGTCCCAAGATAGCTTCCACACACATTGTGGCGCCCATGCCTAGCAACGACGGAATGAGAAGCTTACGACGGTCGATGCGATCGATAAAGAGTATGAACACGGTGTTCCAGAACTGGGCCAATGCTCCCCATATGCCCTGTATGATAAGCGAAGTCGACTGCGACAAACCCAATGATTGGTACAATCTTGGGTTGTAGTTCTGGAGCACGTTCGTGCCTGAACACTGTGTGAAAGCCTGCATCCCACAAGCAAGAAGCACACGATGACGCCAGCTGGGCTGTGTGAACAAAAGCTGACGCCAGGAATGAACGGCCAAGCGCCGTTCCTCGGCGATGCTGTCGCAGATCTGCGTGAATTCGGAATCGACCAGTCGAGCGTTAGTCTGGCCCGGGACTAGGTGTAGGCGATTTAAAACAGCCCGGCCAGCAGTAGAATCGCCCTTTTCAATGAGCCAGCGAGGGGATTCGGGTAGAAACCACACACCACAGCTAAGAATAATGGCAGGAACTGCTTGGAATGCCAAAGGGAAACTCCAGGTGAAGTTCCCCGTGCGAAGAGAACAACCATATCCCACCCATTGCTGAGGGTGGTCAGTCAGTGACCAGGAGCGAGCTAGTTCTGGATAGGACATCACCTACAGCGACAACAACTCCGAGCCCGATCATCCATTGCTGCATTGAGCCTAAAAAGCCACGGATACGGGGAGGGGACAGCTCACTCTTGAAGAACGATCAGAGTCGGCTACAGTCTACCGATATCATGGGACATGTTACAGGAATACATACACAGTAGACCGGAATGATCGCTGACATCAAGCCAACGGCAAGACCGGCGACCAAACGGCCCGCGATGAGCATGGCCACGTTGACAGCGCCAGCTTGCAGCGCGGCCCCGAAGCTAGCGAGCAGGCCGCCGGTGAAGAGAACAGGTCTCCTCCCCCACGGGTCGGAGAGGTAAGAGACCAAGACCGAGCCTAAGATGGCACCGCCTGTAAAAGTCAAATCATGTCAGACGGAGTGATCAAATCAAGCAATCTAATCGGCGGGACTGTCCGAACCGTTATACGATGCAACAATGCCCCCTGTTGCTGCATCAGAAGGATTGTGGAAACGCTGCTTGAATGAGTCCTGGTCGATGACGGAGGAGATGACTCCAGAGTCGTAGCCAAACAAAAAGGAGCCTAGACTGGCGAACAGGCAACAGAGCGTGACGAGAAGATAGGGCATTGTTCAACTCCGGGTCGAGGTGTTGAATCGGTGTGGGGGAGAAGGAGGATGCGACGGCTCCTTTACCTATATCTAGTAGATACTATCGATCGCTACCCATGAGGATATCTAAGTATCTATCTATTCCTGGTGGGAATTTAGCGGCGCTATGCGATACGGTTGCGTGCTATAGCCATGACATAACCCTATCTCGAGCTGCAGCCCAGTCGGAAGCAATGCAAGATCGAGGTTGTACGACCACACTCCGACGGAATGATCATGTGCAACAAAATGGGACATATGAGGGGGGGCAGAAGGATGAAGCTCACTGATGAAGTACCAACAGACTCAGACGAGAGACATGGGTGGATTCAGGGGGTGGAATAAAGCAGGAATCCATCAGCAGGTTGAGATTTGGATTGGGTCGCAGAATCAGTCTCCAGCCCAGAGGAAGAACTAAGGCCGGTTAGGGTCTTCGGGCTCATCCAATCCGTCGCCGAACATGCGATCCCCACCGGGGACATGTTATTAACTTCTTGAACTTATTGTTGCCCGTCGAGATTGCTGGCAGTTCCATGGATCGGGGCATCCGCCGGGAACCATCAAATCAGCGGAGATACATACCGTGGGCTGCGATGCTTGTTTCCTGCAACCGAGGCAGCGATCGGCCTGGTCGGCCTTGACGCCGAACTGCTGGCCGTTTTTCCAGCTAGCCCAGCGGCTCTCTCGAAAAAAATTTCTGTGTGTCGGAGGTCCGAAAAGACGGCATCGTCATGGCCAGAAACTCAGAAAAGGCCTTTCCAGTTGCGCTTCCTGCCGCTTGTCACCACCGGCTGGATCCAGATCAGCCCTATTGTGAGCGATTTTTTTTTGGAGGATGCTGGCCAGCTAGCAGTTAATCTAATTTGATCCCTGGGATTTTCCCGTGCGATCCTCGCTGTCGTTTTTGACTTGAATTTCTCTCCTCCCTTCGCAGGTCCGTCTATCTATCTATCTACTACTCAGCTTGGCTTGCTGCCCTGGTGCCTTCGCGATCCCCCCAATCGGATACAGGGTCTGGGCCACAGCCTTTGCATCGGTGGATCTGCCCGTCTTGTCCGTCTTCGTCCCCATCCATTCATCATCCATCCATTCATTCTTCTCATTCTTCCTCCATCATCATCATCAGCATCATCATCATCGTCGTCGTCGTGTCCGTCACCGCCTTCTTCCAACCATCACCGCTCCTCCCCTGCTGGCCTGCAACTAAGGTTGTTCTTTTTTTCTCCGACCTGCGGGCGTCCAATGTAATTTCCCCCGTCCCTCGTGTGTCTGTCTGCCTTTGGCCTGCCCCCAAATCCTTCCCCCTCCAATCACCCCCATTCCGCCCACTTCCCCTCTTCCCCTCGTACTTTGTCCGGACGGAGCAAAACCGCCTGAACAGCCATCCCCGGTTATTAGGATGGTGGTTAGGCCTGCTACAGTGCATTAGCGATCTTGATTCTTACCCGTCCTGGTTACTATTTCCGTGCTGCTGGGTTATATGGCCACTTGACTCATTAGGTTCCTGCAACGCAATCCTGACTAATTCGGGGCTTACTCCATTCTCCAGAACTCTTCCTTCGTCATCTCCAACAACCCCGATCAAGGAATCTCCAAAACCAGAAAGAAAAAAAGGACAGGGAAAAAAAAGAAAAGAACAGAAACACAAAGGAAGGGAAACACGAAGGAATAGCAGATCCTCTTTGATCAACTCTGCCTGGATTACCGATTGATCCACCGCGATCAATCCTTTTTGCTAACCACTCTCTGTGCCTTCCATGAACCTGTGAGAAGAGTCAATTCCACCCTCGTGGAGATTGCGATAACGGTCGGATCGCCACGCGGGCTATTTCTCCTTGCTGATCGGATTAGTCTCCTGTCAACTATCGTTCATCTTCCTATCAATCAGTTCCACATCCTCCTCATACCCCCTTGCATGCCTTTGCGCCGACCGCCTTGAGATCTTCTGCTGTCCCTTCCGCACCTCTCATCTCCCCTCATGGCATCCGCTCCCAGTCCGGCGCATGCCGACAATGCGAACGAGGACGATCCCTCGGCTGCGTCCGACTCGTTCTTCTATGCCCACGAAGACCACGACGCCTCTTCCGGCCACGATCCGTTGGAAAAGGATGATGGACTGGCCGACACCAAGCCGGCGAAGGATCCTCTTCCGATGCAGAAGAGACGTCGGGTGACGCGCGCCTGTGATGAGTGTCGTCGCAAGAAGATCAAGTGCGATGGGAAGCAGCCGTGCACTCATTGCACTGTCTACAGCTATGGTAAGCCTCGACTGTTGATCTTTTTCAATGACCATTAGAACTTCGCTCATTGATACATCTCCGTAGAATGCACGTATGATCAACCGTCAAATCGTCGTCGCAATCCCGCCCCTCAATATGTCGAGGCTCTTGAAAACCGTTTACACAAGGCGGAAGCCCTTCTGCGCGTTGTCCTCCCTGATCTCAATCTTGACGACCCACAATTCGATGTGCATGCCACGGAGCAGATGTTGGCGGCCATCAAGCGAGAGAAACAACAGCAACAGCAACAGCAGCAGCAGCAAACGGCAGCGGCATCGCTCCCAGCCACCAACGATCGACGCCGAAGTTCCGTGGCCATTGCGGGCCCCGCCGACCCTTCTGCAGATGGAAATGGCGGGGATGAGTCGCTTCTTGAGTCGATGGTTGATAATTCTGGCTATTTAGATCTGGACGACCAGGGTCATTGGGACTACCACGGGCACAGCTCGGGCATGACCTTCATCCGCCGACTGCGCAAGCAACTAGGCGCTTCCGACATACAGCCGCCGTCAATCCGGTCGCGACCGGTCAGTCAGTCCAAGTTTGACAGCCCGAAGTCCGTGTCGGAGTCGCCGCAGGATGCGTCATTGCCCCCCACCCACGATCTGCCGCCGCGGGATGTCGCACGGCGATTGTGTCACAATGCATTCGATGACGGCTGCTCGCTGATGCGCTTTGTGCACGAACCCTCGTTCTACGCCATGTTTGATCGGATATACGATACGCCGCCGGACCAGTTCACCAACGAAGAAAACTCATTTTTGCCGCTCCTCTATATCGTCATCGCGGTCGGTTGTCTATTTTCGGATGGCGGAATGGGTGCGCTTGATGTATCTGGATACGAGGGTGCCATTGGCCAAGGGTAACTTGATCATGTCCCCGATCGCCCACGGCGGGTTGCTTAAACCAGTGATACTAATGCATCATAGGTTCCAATACTTCAAAGCGGGCCAACAGCTCTTAGAGATTACTGATTGTCGCGACTTGATCTCTCTGCAGGCGATCTGTTTCATGGTCCTCTTTCTACAGGCTTCCGCTAAATTGAGCACCTGCTACTCCTACGTGGGCATTGCCCTTCGTTCCTCCCTGCGACTAGGCCTGCATCGCAAAGTGACAGCGCATTTTACACCTCTCGAGCAGGAGCTGCGGAAACGTATCTTTTGGGTTGTACGAAAGATGGATGTGTACGTGAGCACGATGCTGGGTCTCCCCTTAATACTGAGCGACGACGACATTGACCAAGAGTACCCGGCATCCGTCGATTCGGAGTTCATCACCAAGGATGGCATTTTGCCCATGCCGGCGGATCACATACCTCTTATGGCCGGGGCCAATGCGCATACCCGGCTGTCCAGCATCATCCTGAAGGTTGTGAAGTACATCTACCCGGTGAAGCATGCTCAGCATCGGGCTGGGTCGGACCAGCGCTATGTGGTGAGCCATTCCAAGATCCGGGAGATAGAGAGGGATCTCCAGGCTTGGATGGAGGAACTGCCGGCAGCACTACGTCCGGGAACGGAGGTCTCTCCACAACTTGAGCGGTAGGTTGACTCAGACCGGTTTCGGCGGCGATCTTTTTCTAACTGGTTTGTAGGATCCGGCAATTGCTGCGGATTAGCTATGCTCACGTCCAGGTGATGCTATACCGTCCCTTCCTACACTATGTTTCCAGCGGCTCGCAGGCTCGCGGGGTGGATCGTCGTTCCTACGCCTGTGCGGCGGCGTGTGTCAGTGTCTCCCGGAACATCGTCCACATCACCACGGGCATGCACAAAAGGGGATTGCTAAATGGTTCTTTCTGGTTTACCATGTACACGACATATTTTGCCATTCTGTCGCTGTTGTTCTTTGTTCTGGAGAATCCTGATTCTCCCACGGCCAAGGACGGCGTCCTCAAAGACGCCATGGAAGGCAAAACCACACTGGCGGGGCTGGCCAAGAAGAGCATGGCTGCAGATCGTTGCTCCCAGAGTCTCATCTGTTTGTTTAAGAACTTGCCCGAGCTACTCAAGAACCGACAAAGCGCTACCGCCACCCGTGCAAACCTCAAGCGCCCAGCGCCGTCTGGTGGCGGCCGATCGACCGCCGCCAAAATCCCGGCCACGGGGATGCCGCCGCCGCAGCGGGCCAGCACCTTCCCAAACCAACTGCTGCATCGATCGACAAAGTCGGAAACCAGCAACACGCTCAAGAGCCTCGACGACAGCGCCACATCGCGCAATGCCACAACCAACCTCCGTCATAGTCAGCCTCCGACGTGGTTCCCGTCCACCCCAGAGCCGCCAGCAGACACTGTGTCGACGCCCTCGGAGACGGCGACTACCAATGCTTCGGCCCGAGCTTCCCCTGTATCGGCGTCATTACCCGCGGGAGACTCCTCGGCTGCCAGCACATTCAATGCACAGGCTTTCGCAAACACCTGCAACTTCCCCGACCTCATGCCTATCATGTTTCCCTCGGACGATCCGTTTGCCTACCCAACGCAACCGATGTCGACACTGGAGAATGACCACTTCCAAGATGCGACTGGCGCGCCCGTTACTGGGCAGTTTGCACCGGGAATGGTGTCAACGGCCGACACCAACGGGTTAAGCGCGCTCGCGGCGTCAACACCGACAGTGGATGGGTTCGGAAACTTCCCTCTCTTCGCGGGCGGAACACGCAGTGGCCTGGGCCCCAGCATCTCGAACCGTCTGGCAAACCAACAACAGATGAATACCTCCCGACTGCAATCGCCCGGCTCACATGCATCAACGCCTGGCACCAACGGCGAGGTCGTCAACAGTCCGGACCTCGTCTCTCTGCCGAACCAGAATTTCATGTGGCAGGGATACAACTTCCAGCCGCCGAACTTCACCGCGGAGGCGGCTGTTCCCGCAACCGCCTCGAATCTCGGACAATTCGGCCTGGGTATGGATGACAGTAACCCAGGGGGGTTGGGGATGGGGCTGGATCTGGGGCTCCCGCTCGATGATATCTTCGGAAATGGTGATGCGTGCCGACCAGGCGCACTGGGCGACGATTGGACTCAATGGATGAATGTGGGAGGCTAAATGTCAAGGCGGTTATATACCCATATGTATGCGTTTGGTTTGATTATGAGGATCCTATGACGAGGAACGGAGTACAGACGGTGTTGGAGGGAGTATATATATGTCATGTTACGTAATGTTAACCAATCAATCATCTATACCATTGTCTATCTCGATACCTACTACAACTACCTACCTACCTACCTCGCTATTTATCCTTCATAGTCGCTATCTATCCTTCATAGTACACAATATAGTACACACATGTTATACAGAAAGCAACCGATATATACCCCGATCCCATAGTCCCAAAAAGGAAAGAGGGAACAATTCATCCCCTCCTCCGCGGCGGCTGATACCAACTCCAAATATTCAACCCAACCTTCAACCCCTCAGTGACGGGGAACGCGGCATGCCACGTCTCAGGATACCCCGTACCATCAGATTTCAAATTCTCCCAGAAGATGGCATTCCCCTTTACGGGCTTAAACGTGATCCCGGTGACATTATCGCCCATCTCGCAATCCAAGAATTGACACCACTGGTCTCCGCGCGGCATCTTGAGTCGAGGGAAGTTTGTGCCTCCGCCCTTGCAGTCATCGCCGAGGTATACCATGAAGGTGCTTAGTCTGTCGCCGCCGCGAGCGACGGACCCGGCCCAGTCGAAGTGGTGTTTGTAGTGGCCGGAGACGTTGTAGCGTTGGGCCCACATGCGCTCGATGTACAGGTGGGGTTTCCAGCCTTGGAAGGAGGAGGCGCGCGATTCGAGGCAGCGGACGGTGTTGTCGCGGGGGAGGAGGGCGCGGTCGGAGAGGCGTGTCGAGGGGTCGACTTTGGTGGTTTGGCCGTTGTAGATTATTGAGGGGGTGTAGTTTGGTTCACTTTGGGGTTGGGTGGGGTGGTTAGGATATTGGGATTGGGATTGGTGAAATTGGGGATTGGATTGGTGTTTATTTGAGGGGAAAACTGGAGGGTGGACGGACCTGATCTTCACGAGGTGGTCGGCTTCCTCGTCGGAGAGGAAATCTTCGATGTAGATGATTAGTGGGTCCTTGGATAGGAGGTGTACCCGGTAGGTATCTTCGGGACATGTTGGGGTGACTCCGTCGGGGAGACTGAGGATCTCGGGGTCGAGCGTGATGTCGGTTTCTGCGTCGGGGGTGTCGGTGTCCGGGTCGAAGATGTCGGTGGTTACGGGGAAGAGTTGGCGGAGGAGGGGGGCGATGACGAAGAGGTAGATAGGGAGGAGGTAGAAGAGGGAGGTGAGGAGGGTGGAGGGGGAGAGTTTGGGCATTTTAGTGGGTCGAAGGCATTGATGTGATGGTTGGTGGTGTTTGTGCGACTCGGGGACAATGTAGGGGATAGGGATGGATGGTGGTTGGTGAATGGTCTGATCGGAG
This sequence comes from Aspergillus sclerotioniger CBS 115572, assembly GCF_003184525.1. Classification (NCBI taxonomy): domain Eukaryota; kingdom Fungi; phylum Ascomycota; class Eurotiomycetes; order Eurotiales; family Aspergillaceae; genus Aspergillus; species Aspergillus sclerotioniger. The sequence goes on along the minus strand of NW_020291007.1, from coordinate 114 downwards.
ATTGATATGATTGTGTCGCTGACGATCGGATCGGTCGGGAGTTGATGCTGGTTAGTCAGCTATGAACAGTTGGATGCGGTGTGAGTTTGTGACAGGTGACTGCCGGGATATGGC